>NC_092371.1:82195528-82838710 GCF_030028105.1 Mobula birostris
TTTTATTGGTTTGTGACCACTTTTTAAGTGCTGATCAAAGACTGACTGGAGCCTCTCGAGCTTTCTCACTAACACCAAGCATTGCCTCAACATGGTAGTAGAAGTAGCCCTTCTCCCCGCCAACGCAAGCACATACAGTCCCTCAGTGTCTTTCAGGAGTGTTGATGTGCATAAGGTAGAGCTGATTAAGTAATTTCATAAATTAACAAAGGGAACCTTTATCTTTCGATGGGGTTTATCCAGAAAGTGAAGGAGCAACTTTAAAATTAAAGCTGCTCTACTCATGGATGAATTGAGGAAACATGACAAGATCTGGCCCTTCCCCTCAATTTGCTATCCAAACGTAATGAAATGTTTCTGATGTTTTGGGAGCTCCGGGCTTCAATCTCAGCCCAGGAAGCTGGTCTGTCCTGCAGCTCAGAAAGAGTTGTCCCAATCTGTTCCTCACCAATCTCTCCTAGACCTAAATATTGATTGATTTTTGAAACTGTTTCCAGTGGCCTTTCAGGTCATGGGCAGCCTCTCATAACCTGAAAACAGTAACTTCTCTTCTCTCAGATTCTTGATCCAATTAACCTAAATCTCTGAGTTCTAGCCCTCCTGAGCCTCCCTGATAATTATGAGCACCTCTATTAAATCTCCCCTTAGCTTGCATGCGCCTAAAGGGATGATTGTAGTAGCCTCATGCCTGGTGCGTCATTTGTAAATTTCCTGTCCATTGTCAAGCATGGTACGTGAAGTTGACTGAGCACCAAACCGTGGGGAATACAGGAGCTCTGTACCTCTGTAGAGCTCTTCTCACATTCACTTGTTTAAAATACCACTAGTGATTCAAGTTTTGTTACAGGGACTGAAACCTGGAAGAATTGTGCTGTCATTCAGAAAGGTTATTGTGAATGCAAATCCAAAATCCGTCAGCTTAGAGGTAAATTTGGGGTGGGGGTGGAGAAGAGACTGGTAAATTAATGTGGGGACCATTTGAAGAGCAATTTTCTAAATCTAATGAGACTTCACTATATTGCAGCCAATTTACAAAGGGCTAAGTCAATGTTTGAGTCCTTATCATGAAAGCACTGGGATGGAAAGACACGAGTAATTGGACTTTCTAGTTTAAAGATTCAAACAGTTTCAAAGAGATGTATTGTCACAGCAGGTTCTGAACATTTGAATTGGAGATCAAATTGGTCTTTTTCCTGTGTGCATATTATATAAAATGTTCAATTTAGATGTGTATGTTTGTGGGTGAAGAAAAGTTTGTAAATTTTACTGTCTTTTTATTCTGATTTAATGTTGCAGCCACTTTGTTCTGTAAACTTTGTTTTACTATGTTTGACAACGATAATGTCAATTAAAATAAATTGTTGGGAAGTGTTTGAAGGGTTCTTTCTTGATCTGATAAAATACGGCAAGGTTGCACAAAATGCATCTGAATTCTGAGTTATACTAGACAAGCTCGGTGAGGGTTCAACTCTCATTGTTGTTTGTACGTTCTCCCCATGACTGCATTTCCTTCAGATGCTCTGGTTTTCTCCCACATTCCAAAGGCGTACAGGTTAGTTAGTAAGTTATAGATCTGCTGCATTGGCACTGAAAGAAGCATTACAATGTTTGCGTACTGTGCCCCAGTACATCCTTGGACTGTCCTGGTTATTGATGCAAACACTGTACATGTGACAAATAAAGCCAATCTTTGATGCCTAGATACCTCTGACCCCAGAAGAACAATGTCAATAGAGGCACAAAAGACTGCAGGTGCTGGAATCTGAGAAACTCAAACTTGGATGGTCAAAGTGAAGTTTATTGTCATGCACAGGTGCAACAAAAAGTTTACAATGGCATTGTATAAGTTTAGTTTTATCTTTATCAACTTTATTTGTCATCTACACATCAAAATGTACTGTGAAATGCTTTGTTCACCAGAAACACAAACTATAAAGATAAATAATACATAATTTTTGCAAGAAAGAGCACAATTCAAACAAAAAAATGTCCATTTCAGTGCAAAGTGGTCACTGTATTAGTAAACTGCAGTGATTAGGGCTGTGCTGATTGGTTCAAGCCCGGTGAATCTCCACTGCACGCTCTCCAGTGAAACCACATCCTTGGAATCAATGGAATTCTCCCAAGAATGCACCTCATTGTTCATGAGGCATCAGTCTGAGACCCATCATCAGGACCAGAAAGGAAGGGGGAGGAAGCCAGAATAAGGAGGGGGCAGGGGGAGGGAAGGAGTAGAAGTTGCAGGTGATAGATGAGAGAGTGGAGCGATGAAGTGAGAAGCTAGAAAGTGATAGGAAGAAGAGGTAAAGGGTGAAGAGAAGGAATCTGTTGGGAGAGAATAATACACCGTGGAAGAAAGGGAAGGGAAGGTAGAGAAGCACCAGAGGGAGGTCAGGAGAAGAGAAGAGGTAAGAGGGGAGCCAGAATGGGAAATGGAAAAGACGGGGGTGGGGGGAGTAGAACTAACCAGAAGTTAGAGAAATTGATGTTCGTGCCGTCAGGTTGAATGCGACCCAGATAGAATGTAAGGTGTTGCTCTCGAACCTGACTGTAGCCTCATTGTGCCAGTAGAGGAGGCCATGGGCCAGCATGTCAGAATAGAAATGGGAAGTTGCATTGAAGTGGGTAACTACCAGGAATTTCTAAAAATGTTCCCTTTGCTCATTTTGATGATTATGAACGAAGGGAGTGAGATCTTTGATGAGGCGTTTCCAAGGCAACCCTGCTGCCTCTGTATTGTCTGTGAGGAGGGAGACAATGTGGTGGGCTCCTTGTCACAGCTTCAGCACGAAGCGGAGTTTTAGCCCGCGGCATCGCTGATGATCAGGCGATTATCAGCCGGCTCTTTGTGGGTGGTGGTCATTCAGGATCACAACCCATGACTCAACGTCAAAACAATGGTTCATTGGCTGCAAGGAGCGCTGGGGCATCCTTAAAGGGAAATGAACATACATGCACCTTGTTTATATTTGACAGCATCTGTGGTAGTTTTCTGGCTGACTTGGTGCTTGTAGAAAACAATGAAACCTAAGTTATCAGTAATGGTCTATATTTAGCATCCTCCTGCCTCCTAGTTGCTGCTATTACTTCTACTTCACTGACTGCTGTGTATCTGAACCGTCAGGACATGAAATAATATCAGCTATATATGACATGTCTATGCTTCTTGACATGAACGTTCAGTGTAAGTAAGATAATCCATGCAAGATCAGCACCATCTTCAGTCTGGCGACCAATAACTGCACAGTCCTCGGTCTGAAACGTTGCCTGTTTATTCCCATCCACAGATGCTGCCTGACCTGCTGAGCTCTTCCAGCACACTGTGTGTATTGCTCCAGATCTCCAGCATCTGCAGTACCACTTGTGTTTGTACAGTGCACAATCACTTTGAGGTCAATGTAAAAAGCAACTCCAGTAATAGTTCAATAGCAGTCCTGATGAAGGGTCTCAGCTCAAAATGTGGTCTGTTTGCTCTCCTCCATGGATGCTGCCAGACTTGCTGAGTAGGATGGCATGGTAGCACAGTGGTTAGCGCAATGCCGCAAGATTGGGGTTCAATTCCTGCCGTGGTCTTGAAGGAGTTTGTACATTCTCCTCCCCCACCCCATGACCACCTAGACTTCACCTGGGTGCTCCGGTTTCTTCCGATATTCCAAAGACCTACTGATTAGGATAGTAGGATTAGGATACTACTGATAAGTGAATTGTGGGCATATAGTGTCAGAGCCTGGTGGCTGCCCCCGGCTCATCCCTGGGTTGTGTTGGTTGCTAACGCGAACGATGCATTTCACCGTATGTTTAGATGTACATGTGATTAATAAATAGATCTGAATCAGAATGATGGGCACCGCCTGGTCCATCATGGGCACAGCCCTCCCAACCATCCAAAGCTTCTACATGAGGCATTGTCTGAAGAAGGCTGCATCTGCCACCAGGGATTCCCACCATCTGGGCCATGCCACCTTCTCATACCTATCATCGGGCTGAAGGTACAGAACCTTGATGTCCTGCACCACCAGGTTTAAAACCAGCTACTGTACTTCCCCTCAACCATTAGGTCCTTAAACCAACCTGCCCAATCACATCACTACAGAGACCCTTTAGAGCAGGGGCTCCCAACCGGGGTTCCACGGACCACTTGGTTAATTGTAGAGGTCCAAGGCATAAAAGAGGTTAAGAACCCCTGATTGAGAGGAATTTGGGCCAAATGCAGGCAATTGGACTACCTCTATACATCACGACCACATCCCACCTCACCATCGGTATCTACATGGGACACTGCCTCAAGAAGACAACATCCATCGTCAAAGTTCTTGATCAGGGTTTCCAATCTTTTCTACTTGTGAGTCTCTTGGGGTCATCTATTGCATCAGGTGCTCCCAGTGTGGCCTCCTCTACATCGGTGAAACCTGACGCAGATTGGGAGACGGCTTCGTGGAGAACCGCCACTCCGTCCGCCACAACTGACAGGATCTCCCGGACACCACCCACTTCAACTCTGCTTCCCATTCCCATTCAGATGTGTCCATACATGGCCTCTTCTACTGCCATGATGAGGCTAAACTCAGGTTGGAGGAGCAATACCTCATATACCGTCTAGGTAGTCTCCAGCCCCTTGCTATGAACATAGAATTCTCCAACTTCCAGTAATTCCCTGCCCCTCCCTTCCTCTATCCCTATTTCACTCTACCTCCTCCCCCAGCTGCCTATCACCTCCCTCATGGTTCCACCTCCTTCTACTACCCATTGTCTTTTTCCCTATCCCTTCTTCACCATTCCTGCCTATCACTTCCCTGCTTCCCCTCCCCCACCCCTTTATCTTTCCCCTTACTGGTTTTTCACCTGGAACCTACCAGCCTTCTCCTCCCACCCTCCCCCCACCTTCTTTATAGGGTCTCTGCCTCCTCCCTCTTCAGTCCTGATGAAGGGTTCCGGCCCGAAACGTCGACTGATCGTTTCCACGGATGCTGCCCGACCTGCTGAGTTCCTCCAGCATGTTGTGAGTGTTGCTTTGACCCCAACATCTGCGGAGTATCTTGTGTTTACCAATCTTTTTTATGCCATGGACCCCCCCCCCCCCCACCGCCCAGGTTGGGAACCCCTGCTCCTGATCATCTGGAACGTGCCATCTTCTCACTACTACTGTCAGGCAGGAGGTACAGAAGCCTCAAATCCCACACCACCAGGTTCAGCAACAACCGTCAGGTTCTTGAACTGACCTGCACAACTATAACCCTACCTCAGCAACAGAAAACTACAGACCACATCTTGCACTACCATTGACCCGTTTCTATGTTTTTGTACTAATGTCTAGTTTAACACAGTCTTTTTCTTCACTGTCTTGTATAATTTATGTTCTGTGTGTTGTCTGAAACTCGGTGCCTGTGAGGCCGCTGCAAACAAGTTTTTCATTGTCACCTGTACTTGTGCACAGGACAACAAACTAGACTTACTGTACATAGGACAGAGAACATTCCTATAAGACCATCAAATAAAGGAGCAGAATTAGGCCATTTGGCCCATTGAGCCTGCTCTGCCATTCCATCATGGCTGATCTATTTCCCCTCTCAACCCCATTCTCATACCTTCTCCCTGTATCCCTTCACGCCCTGACTAATCAAGAATTTATCAACCTCTGCCTTAAATATACCCAATGACTTGGCCTCCACAGCTGCCTGTCGCAATGAATTCCACAGATTCACCACTCTCTGGCTAAGGAAATTCCTCCTCATTTCCATTTTAAATGGATGTCCTGCTATCCTGAGACTATAGGAAACATCCTTTCCACATCTACTCTATTGAGGCCTTTCAATATTCACTAGGTTTCAATAAGATTCTCTCCCTGCCCCCCATTCTTCTCAATTCCAGTGAGTACAGGCTCAGAGCCATCAAACACTCCTCATGTAATAAGCCTTTCAATCCCAGAATCATTTTCATGAACCTCCTCTGGACCCTGTCCAATGTCAGCACATCCTTCCTTTGATAAGAGGTCCAGAACTGCTTACAATACTCCAACCTCACCCGTGCGTTATAAAGCCTCAATATTACATCCTTGTTTTTATATTTTAGACCTCTTGAAATAAATGCCAACATCACATTTGCCTTCCTCACCACAGACTCAACCTGCACCCTTTGGCCCATGATGTTGTGCTCATCTTTTAACCCATGTACCATAAAATTAATCTAACCCTTCCCCCCTACTTTCCTACCCATGTGCCTGTCTAAGAGTTTCTTAAATACCCCTGCCGCCCCTGGAAGGACATTCCACGCACACACTGCTCTGTGTGTAGAAAAAACCTAGCACTGACATTCCCCCTGTGCTTTCATCCAATTGCCTTAAATGATGCCTCCTCACATTAGCATTTCTGCCCTAAATTTATTATCGAAGTATTTATTTGTCACCATATACAACCCTGAGATTCATTTGCTTGCAGGCATTCACAGTGGAACAAAGAAACACAATAGAATCAATGAAAAAGCATGCACACATTCTGACAAACAACCAATGTGCAAAAGAAGATCATCTGTGCAAATCGATAAAACAGGTAATAATAATAAATAAATAAAACTGAGAACATGAGTTGTAGAGTCTTTGAAAGTGAGTCTATAGGTTGTGGAATCAGTTCAGTGTTGAGGTGGGTGAAATGGTCTGCACTAGTTCAGAAGCCTGGTGGTTGAAGGATAACTTCCTGAACTTTGTGGTATTGTACCTAACGACCCTGTACCTCCTTCCTGCTGGCGGCAGTGAGAAGAGAGCTAGCCTAGGTGGTGGAGGTCCTCGATGATGGATGATCCTTTCTTGTGGTAGTGCTCCTTGTAAATATGTTCAATGGTGAGGAGGGTTTTGCCTGTGATGAGCTTGGCTGTATCCATCACTTTTGGTACGATTTTCCATCCTTGGCCATTGGTGTTTTTATACCAGGCCATGATGCAACCAGTCAGGATACTCTCCACTGTACATCTAAAGAAGTTTGTCAAAGTTTTAGATGACATGCTGATCTGCACAAATGTTTAAGAAAGTCTCTGACCATCCACTCAGTCTATGCCTCATCATCTTGTACACCTGTTTCAAGTCACCTCTCATCCTCTTTCATTCCAATGAGAAAAGCCCTAGCGCTCTCAGCCTGTCCTCATAAGACTTGAAGGCTGAAAGTTCAAGCCCAAGTTCAGAAGCTCGCACAGAGACATCTGCACAGGGAGTCACTACACAAGAAGATGTCACCTTTTGTGTGAACCCAAGATCCTGACTGCTCTCTTCAAGATCCAGAGACACCACTTTGAAGAAGAGATGGCGAGTTCTCTCTCTAACTATCCCTCAGCCACAACCATTACCAGCTCTTCCAGTGCGAATACGGCAGCCAGAGGAGAACAGAAGGGAAGAACTGACTGTCAACCAAGTATTATGGGAGAACTTCTGACGGGCACACTCTCAAAGCTGACAAATCACTTCATCGTGATGTAGCTGGTGACAGATTTAGCCCACTTAACAAAATTTCCTGTTCATTTGCATGCTAATGAACAATTTGAACCAATTTTGCTGCCTGATGTTCCTGTGTGAATGAGAGCTAAAGAGTTATCTGAAGCTCATTATACCTGAAGCAGACAGATCAATTCATCAGACGTGTTCTAGCAAGGTAACTAATTGTGTCCTCTTGAAACACAACTTTCCATTAATATCCAACCTTTCTCTGGATTATAATGCAAATTCCACATGGAACATTGCTACTCCTAACCAAAACGTCAATCAGCATGGAAGAAGGCCCTTCAGCCCTGCTGGGACATGCTAACCCCTCTAAGTTAGACCCTCCCCCCCCACCTTCTTGCTCTGACTTATCTTTTTTTCCCAGTCCTGATAAAGGGTCTCAGCCTGAAACGTCAACTGTTTATTCATCTCCATTGATCCTGCCTGACCTGCTGAGTTCCTCCAGCATTTTGTGTGTTTTGTCTTGGATTTCCAGCACCTGGAGATTTCCTTGTATTTGTAAGATAGACCCATCCTTTCTAACTTTTAGAAATACAGGGTGGATCAGAGCCTTCCAGCCCAATGAGCCACCAGCAAACCACCTATTGAACCTTAGTCTAATCGCACGATATTGTGTATTTAATATTTCAGCAGCACATACGTCATCACACTACCATGTGATACGTACTCACTTCGCTTAATGTAATGACAGAGTCAGACCCGCATTCCCAGGCTCCATGTCTCCCTTTGAATTAGTTTAATGTTTTGAAGTTACAAGACATAACCCAGGACAATTTACAATGAACCTTCTAACTGTGGACAGTGGGGTGGGGGGGGAGCCCACGTGTTCACAGGAGGAGAATGTGCAGGCTCTCACGTTCAGGGGCAGGAATTGAACCCCAGTCTTACAGCATTGCGTTAACTGCTACCATACCGTGACACCCCTGAGCTGCCCACATCTCCCGTACGTCTCCATATCCTTCCCAAGCAGATACGGGTCCAAGTAATTTTAAATGTTGTTAATGTACCTGCCTCAATCACTTCCTCTGGCAGCTCATTCCATATACAGACCACCCTCTGGGTGAAGAAGATGCCCCTCAGGTTCCTATTAAATCAGCTTAAACCTGTGCCCTCTGGTGTTTAATCCCCCAACTGGGAGAAAGGCTGTGCACATTCGCCCTGTCTGTGCCCTCATGATTTGTACACCTCTCATTCTCCTACACTCCAGTGAGAACAGTTCCAACCTGCTAAACCCCTCTCCATAACTCAGTCCCCTGAATCCAGGAAACACCTTTGTAGATCACCTCTGCCCTCTGGTTTTAGCTTAATGGCATCTCTCCTGAAGCGGGGCTTACCAAAACCAAACACATATCCCGAACCATAAACATGAGGCGCTCTGCAGATGCCGGAAACCATGAGCAACATGCACAAAATGCCAGAGGAACTCAGCAGGTCAGACAGCATCGGTGGAAAACAGCAGATGTTTTGGGCCGAGACCCTTCATCAGGAACTTCGACTGTTTACTATTTTCCAGAGATGCTGCCTGGCCTGCTGAGTTCCTCCAGCAATTCGTGTCTGTTGCAGGTGATAGGTGAAACCAGGTGAGGGGAGAGGTGGATGGGTGGGGGAGGAGGAATGCAGTAAGAAGCTGAGAAGTGATAGGTGGAAGAGATAAAGGGCTGAAGAAGAAAGAATCTGATATTCCAGATGTGGTCTCGTGCGCATTGACCCTCATGATCGTATACACCTCATTCTCCAGGGGATTCGGAGCAAGAAGGCTGCAAGTGAACGGCTGATTTCGGAGCTAAGGCAATTTTTACCACTCGGGGTAAAAAAGAGGCAAGACTGCGCAGGTGCATGATGTCAGCCAGTAGAGCACGAAAGCTTTAAAAAGAAGACCGCCATATCCAGTGGGCAGCAGAGTGAGAGGCAGCAGAGTGATAGGGCTTTGGCTCAACGGGATTAGGTGGAAACAGGACGAGGCGAGGTAGGTTTACCTGTGTTAATTGCGGAAAGGAAGCAGTATGTGTGAGAGTCTGGTGTTCTGTGCTCGGTGTCAGGCGTACGAAGTCCTGGAGTCTCCCAGCCTCCCGGACGGCCATATCTGCACCCGGTGTGTCGAGCTGCAGCTCCTAAGGGACCGCATTAGGGAACTGGAGATGTAGCTCAATGACCTTTGTCTGGTCAGGGAGAGTGAGGAGGTGATAGAAAGGAGTTATAGGCCGGTGGTCACAACGGGGCCATGGGAGACAGACAAGTGGGTAACAGTCAGGAGAGGGAAGGGCAAGACTCAGGTACTAGAGAGTACCCCTGTGGCTGTCCCCCTGAACAATAAGTACTCCTGTTTGAGTACTGTTGGGGTGGACAGCCTACTTGGGGGAAGCGACAGTGGCCGTGCCTCTGGCATAGAGTCTGGCCCTGCAACTCAGAAGTGTAGGGAAAGGAAGAGGATGGCAGCAGTGATAGGAAACACTATAGTTAGGGGGTCAGACAGGCGATTCAGTGGACACAGGAAAGAATCTCAGATGGCAGTTTGCCTCCCAGGTGCCAGGGTCCGGGATGTTTCAGATCGCGTCCAAGATATCCTGCAGTGGGAGGGAGAACAACCAGAGGTTGTGGTACATATTGGTACCAATGACATAGGTAGGAAAAGGGAAGAGGTCCTGAAAAAAGAATACAGGGAGTTAGGAAGGAAATTGAGAAGCAGGACTTCAAAGGTAATAATCTCAGGATTACTGCCTGTGCCACAGGACAGTGAGTATAGGAATAGAACGAGGTGGAGGATAAATGCATGGCTGAGGAATTGGAGCAGGGGGCAGGGATTCAGATTTCTGGATCATTGGGACCTCTTTTGGGGCAGGTGTGACCTGTACAAAAAGGACGAGTTGCATTTGAATCCCGGGGGGGCGGGCAATATCCTGGCGGGGAGGTTTGCTAAGGCTACTGGGAAGAGTTTAAACTAGAATTGTTGGGGGGTGGGAACCAAACTGAAGAGACCGGGGAAGAGGCGGTTGGCTTACAAATAGAGGAAGCTTGGAAACAGTGTGTGAGGGAGGATAGGCAGGTGATAAAGAAGGGACGTGCTCGGACCGAAAGTTTGAGATGCGTCTGTTCTAATGCAAAGAGTGTTGTGAACAAAGCGGATGTGCTTAGAGCGTGGATCAATACTTGGAGCTATGATGTGGTGGCCATTACAGAGACTTGGATGGCTCAGGGACAGGAATGGTTACTTCAAGTGCTGGGTTTTAGATGTTTCAGAAAGGCCAGGGAGGGAGACAAAAGAGGTGGGGGCATGGCAGGCTGATTAGGGATAGTATCACGGCTGCAGGAAAGGTGGATGCCATGGAGGGATTGTCTACGGAGTCTCTGTGGGTGGAGGTTAGGAACGGGAAGGGGTCAATAACTTTACTGGGAGTTTTTTATAGGCCGCCCAATAGTAACAGGGATATCGAGGAGCAGATAGGGAAACAGATCCTGGAAAGGTGTTATAATAACAGAGTTGTCGTGATGGGAGATTTTTATTTCCCAAATATCGATTGGCATCTCCCTAGAGTAAGGGGTTTAGATGGTGTGGGGTTTGTTAGGTGTGTTCAGGAAGGTTTCTTGACACAATATGTAGATAAGCCTACAAGAGGAGAGACTGTACTTGATTTGGCATTGGGAAATGAACCTGGTCAGGTGTCAGATCTCTCAGTGGGAGAGCATTTTGGATACAGCGATCATAATTCTATCTCCTTTACAATAGCATTGGAGAGAGATAGGAGCAGACAAGTTAGAAAAGCGTTTAATTGGAGTAATGGGAATTATGAGGCTATCAGGCAGGAAATTGGAAGCTTAAATTGGAAACAGATTTTCTCAGGGAAAGGTACGGAAGAAATGTGGCAAATGTTCAGGGGATATTTGTGTGGAGTTCTGCATAGGTACGTTCCAATGAGATAGGGAAGTTATGGTAGGGTACAGGAACTGTGATGTACAAAGGCTGTAATAAAACTAGTCAAGAAGGAAAGAAAAGCTTACAAAAGGTTCAGAGAGTTAGGTAATGTTAGAGATCTAGAAGATTATAAAGCTAACAGGAAGGAGCTTAAGGAAATTAGGAGAGCCAGAAGGGGCCATGAGAAGGCCTTGGCGGGCAGGATTATGGAAAACCCCAAGGCATTCTACAAGTATGTGAAGAGCAAGAGGATAAGATGTGAGAGAATAGGAGCAATCAAGTGTGATAGTGGGAAAGTATGTATGGAACCGGAGGAAATAGCAGAGGTACTTAATGAATACTCTACTTCAGTATTCACTATGGAAAAAGATCTTGGTTATTGTAGTGATGACTTGCAGCAGACTGAAAAGTTTGAGCATGTAGATATTAAGAAAGAGGATGTGCTGGAGCTTTTGGGAAGCAACAAGTTGGATAAGTCGCCGGGACCGGATGAGATGTACCCCAAGCTACTGTGGGAGGTGAGGGAAGAGATTGCTGAGCCTCTGGCAATGATCTTTGCATCATCAATGGGGATGGGAGAGGTTCCGGAGGGTTGTGGATGTTGTTCCTTTATTCAAGAACGGGAGTAGAGATAGCCCAGGGAATTATAGACCAGTGAGTCTAACTTCAGTCGTTGGTAAGTTGATGGAGAAGATCCTGAGAGGCAGGATTTATGAACATTTGGAGAGGTATAATATGATTAGGAATAGTCAGCATGGCTTTGTCAAGGGCAGGTCATGCCTTAAGAGCCTAATTGAATTGTTTGAGGATGTGACTAAACACATTGATGAAGGTAGAGCAGTAGGTGCAGTGTACATGGATTTTAGCAAGGCATTTGATAAGGTACCCATGCACGGCTTATTGAGAAAGTAAGGAGGCATGGGATTCAAGGGGACATTGCTTTGTGGATCCAGAACTGGCTTGCCCAGAGAAGGCAAAGAGTGATTGTAGATGGATCATATTCTGCATGGAGATTAGTGACCAGTGCAGTGCCTCAAGGATCTGTTCTGGGACCCTTACTCTTCGTGATTTTTATAAATGACCTGGATGGGGAAGTGGAGGGATGGGTTAGTAAGTTTGCTGATGACCCAAGGGTTGGAGGTGTTGTGGGTAGTGTGGAGGGCTGTCAGAGGTTACAGTGGGACATTGATAGGATGCAAAACTGGGCTGAGAAGTGGCAGATGGAGTTCAACCCAGATAAGTGTGAAATGGTTCATTTTGGAAGGTCAAATAAGATGGCAGAATATAGTATTAATGGTAAGACTCTTGGCAGTGTGGAGGATCAGAAGGATATTGGGGTCCGGGTCCATAGGATACTCAAAGCAGCTGTGCAGGTTGACTCTGTGGTTAAGAAGGCTTATGGTGTATTGATCTTCATCAATCGTGGGATTGAGTTTAGGAGCCGAGAGGTAATGTTGCAGCTATATAGGACCCTGGTCAGACCCCACTTGGAGTACTGTGCTCAGTTCTGGTCACCTCACTACAGGAAGGATGTGGAAACCATAGAAAGGGTGCAGAGGAGATTTACAAGGATGTTGCCTGGATTGGGGAGCATGCCTTATGAGAATAGATTGAGTGAACTTGGCCTTTTCTCCTTGGAGCGGCGGAGGATGAGAGGTGACCTGATAGAGGTGTATAAGATGATGAGAGGCATTGATCGTGTGGATAGTTAGAGGCTTTTTCCCAGGTCTGAAATGGTTGCCACAAGAAGAGACAGGTTTAAAGTGCTTGGGAGTAGGTACAGAGGAGATGTCAGGGTTAAGTTTTCTTACTCAGAGAGTGGTGAGTGCGTGGAATGGGCTGCTGGCAACGGTGGTGGAGGCGGATACGATAGGGTCTTTTAAGAGACTTTTGGATAGGTACATGGAGCTTAGAAAAATAGAGGGCTATAGGTAAGCCTAGTAATTTCTAAGGTAGGGAAATGTTCGGCACAACTTTGTGGGCCGAAGGGCCTGTATTGTGCTGTAGGTTTTCTATGTTTCTAAATCCCAACCAGTGCAATCTCCTCCTGTAACTGGTAATATAAATGTTTTCTGCACTCTTTCCACTTAATGACATCTTTCCTATAGCAGGGTGACCAAAGCTGAACACAATTTCCAAATGTGGCCTCACCAACGTCTTGTACAATTTGAAAACAATGTCCCAGCTCGATGTCCAGTGTGCCTAATGCCACCTTCCACACCCTGTCTAGCTGTAACTCCACTTTCAGGGAAATGTGTACTTGTTCCCCCAGGTCACTCTGTCCCGCAGCACTGCCCAGTTTTGCAGTCAGGTGTGGAAATCCAGGTCCCTTCCTCTGCATAGCGTTTGCCGTCCCAGTTCTTTCCATGCTGGGTCTTCTGGGGTGGGTGCGTTTGCAAACATACTGAAATATTACCCTCAATTGTATCACCACGTCTGGGGGAGGGGGGAGAAGGCCACTCAGGAGAATCTCCTGGTGGGTTTGCTTCTGGGCCTGGTCAAGGTGGCCCTTCGTGGGTCCAGGCAGCGGGCAGTGAAAGGCACTGACCAAACAACTGCCTGCACCTCTTCCAGGGTTATGTCTGTGCCCAGGTGTCCTTGGAGATTACTGAAAATGATGGGCCCCCTCAGGACCTTGAATATGTAATAATTATATTTTAGTTGGAATTTCTAAATAGCTTATAAAACCCTCGTTACTGTATAATGAACTGATAGTGGGTTTCAGAAAGGGTAAGATGAGGGAACACACACCAATTCTCATAGAGGGATCAGAAGTGGAGAGAGTGAGCAATTTCCAGTTCCTGGGTGTCAATGTCTCTGAGTATCAAATCTGGATCCAACATATCAATGCAGCTACGAAGAAGGTACATCAGCAGTTGTATTTTATTAGGTGTTTGAGAAGATTTGGTATGCCATCAAAACCCTTGAAAATTTTTACAGATGTACTGTGGAAGAGCATTCTAACTGGCTGTGTCACTGTCTGGTATTGTTGGGGGTGGGGGTGGGGAGGGGGCTACTGCACAGAACCAAAGTAAACTGCTGAGCATTGTAAACCCAGCCATCATGGGCGCTAGTCTCTGTAGTATCCAGGACATCTTCAGGAGCGATGCCTCAGAAAGGACCCCCGTCACCCAGGACCTGCCTTGTTCTCATTGCTACCATCAAAGTACAGGAGCCTGAAGAGACACACTCAATGATTCAGAGAAACTTCTTCCCCTCTGCCATCCAATTTCTGAATGGACACTGAACCCACAATCACAGCCTCACTACTTTATTCCTATTTTTGCACTATGTATTTAATTTAACTATTTAATATATGTACACTTAATGTAGTTCACAGTTTTTTCTCTATTATTATGTATTGCATTGTACTGCTGCTGTAAGGACAACAAATTTCACAACATAATCCAGTGCTATTAAACCTGATTCTGATTAGAATAAACATTTGTAATTGAAAGAATAGGAGAATGTTTTACCCGGTCTTCTTGATGTCATTTACTTTCTTTTATGAACATGATTGAGCATATTTTTCATTCATTAATAAACACTAATGAATCCACCATCCTTTTGATGAAGTTCTTTATTGAATTGAATAGTGCTTTACACGATCAGGTACAGCATGCATAGATAGTATTTAACCGCATGTAATTCCACATGCAGATATTTATCAATACAGTGTTATTGATAGATTATTCTGAATACTAGTTGATTCCTAGATGCTGTTACTGAGACAGATCTTAGCAAATGTCTTCAAGTTGAATAGTAATCCCAGGAGATTGTCTTTAATGGTACCCCGATCTTATATTGGTATCTTTTATTGTAGTTTAAGTGTTTTTGCCTTTGGCCCGACCTTGAGAATCTGAAACTTGAAAAATTGAATGATTCTCTTCATTTCTCCTCGACTTTCTCAACGTCTGTGCACTGTCCTGTTGAGGTATAATGTCTTCACCTTGTCTGGAGGGTCTACGTGTGGACCTTAGATTTCTCTAGATGCACCAGCACCCCCTCAAGGGTCAAGTGGGAACATAGGGTAAATGTCCACATCCTGAGACTGATTAACCCTCCCATTCCTGAGCCATGTTTCCATCACTCCCCTCACCTTCAACAAAAGGTCAAATGGGTTCAAACCCAAATGTTTTGAAGATATGTACAACATTTCATTAGGTTGGGATAGAGCGGGCTGAGAGAAGCTGCAGGGAAAAGCCACCAAAACAAGGATCGAACAATGACGGGAGGTTGCATAGATTAGGTAGACTGATATTCCCTTGACTATAGGGATGTGTAACTGAGGTATCTAAGAGGATTAAAGAGGTTGATAGGAAAGATAAGGACCAGACCATTCAGGGCTGATCCTAGGAAGCACCAATTCACGTGAAGAAATGAATAAATCTCGAACTGCCTCCCTGGAAGAACTATTGAGACTGCAGGAGTCACTTGAGAATTTAAGAACCATAGAGGACAGGCTTTTGTTAGGATCGTAGTGGCTAGATGGAGCTAAGATCCAAATTGCCAAGGGATGGTGGAACATGCCTAATGGTTACTCCTGTTCCCAGACCTGTCCTCAGGTAATGCAGTTGATCTGAAGTGCCCCTGTTGGTGGGGCGACTGGTGATGGACAGTAAAAGGTAGCCTTACTCACATCCTGTGGGAAAAAATACACGGAAAGGACAAGGTGGAACATCCTGCACAAAGGATAAATTGTGAGGTTCTCACCCTTGAGGTGGGAGGGAGTCAGGAGTCATTCAGTATATGCCTCAGTGGGTGACGGCACAGTTTGCTCGGGGGATTCTGGCAGTATCCCACTCCAGCAGCAGAGGACACAGTCTGTTCCAACAATCCCAGGGGGTTGCGACAAAAGGCCTGCACTGCCTCTGGTATTGTCTTTTGGATGAGAAGCTAATCTGCCTCATCGGGGGAACACAGATCTCACAACACTACTTCGAAAATTCTCCACGATTACTTGAACACCTTTGATCCACATTTCAAACGAAGATCATGTGTTAGGGCACATCTGTCCATGCACACGTTTCTATCAATGTATAGACATGCCTTTCCAAGCATACATGTTTCTTTTTACAATTTGTCCATGCACACATTTCTACCCATATATAGACATGCCTTTCCAAGCATACATGTTCCTTTCCACATATCTGTCCTTGAATACTTGTTTCTGTCTATGTATAGACATGCCCTGTCTCAGCATACATTTGTCCTTGTGTCTAAGTATACATGTTTCTGTACTTGTGTCTCTCTATGTATTAATGTTCCTATCTACATCTGTCCATGCATACACGTTCTTGTTCATGTCTTCACATGCATATCCACGTTAACATGTTCTGGTCCATCTGTCTGTCCATGCATTCATACCTCTGTCCACGTCAGTCCATGAAAACACATGCCTGTCCACGTATACCGGTCCCAATGAGGAGTCTCGTCCCGATTACTTGACTGCCTGACTTGCTGAGCTCTTCCAGCGTTTCATGTGTGTCACATGTGTTCAGTGTTTGCATGGGTGATGCATTTGTGTGTCTATGATGATAATTTAAGTCACTGCTCTTTGTGGGATTTTGCTGTTCCAGTGCTACAGGAGAGGCTTGCCAGCTTCATCAGCTGCACATCACTTTGGCATCTCCTGAGGTCCTGAAAGGTGCTACACAAATGTAGATTGCATCTTTAAACCATGTGTTGTTCATGGTGAACATGTTCCCTTGGGGGTGCAGAGCGGTCGTGGAGGAGAATGTAAAATGCGACAGTGAGGAACGCGTTGCCGTTGTGGGGGTGTGATCGGCGAGGTCAGTGTTGAGGACAGCTGTCCTTACACTGTCCCCCTGCAGGGGAAGCAAGCCTCCTCTCTATCAGCGGTAACACAGACAAAGTGCTGAAGGAACTCAGCAGGTCGGGCAGCATCTACGGAGGGGAATGTACAGGTGGGTAAACTGATGAAGGGTCTCTGCCTGAAACATCGGTGTATGCCCCCTCTACAGATGCTGCCTGACTTGCTGAATTCCTCCAGCATTTTGTGTGTGTTGCTCGAGATTTCCAGCATCCGGAGAATCTCTTGTGTTTATCAGCTGGATCGGTAACATCTTTAGAAACAAATGCAGTGGGGAAATCGTAGCCTCCAGCCCCAGCACGCCTTCAAGCCCAGAGGGAGTTTCCTCCTGGAGCTCTGGGCGGCTTTCAGATTCAAGTCACAAACAGCTGCCATTTGTGTTGTAGTCAGTGCCCACAGGAGGCCGATCTGAGAATGTCACTAGTCTCATTTCATCAGACCCTGAATAATCTGACAGCTATATCATGATTTCCAATGATACCTCTGTGCGCATTGCCCTGGACTTGCAGCACCTGCAGAACCTCTCATATTTCCAGTGGACCCTCTGTATTATGAACCCTTTTACAACATGGATACCTTTACGTAAGCAAGCATACGAAGGCCAATCTGTACCAGTGTCTGCTTGTTGTATGGTATGTGCGCACATACCTGCTTGGGTGACTCATCAAGTCAAACAACACAGAATAAGGCCCTTTGGCCCAACTGGTCCATGCTGACCAAGAGTAATCCCGTTTTCCCACTGTCAGGTCTCGGTCTGCGACATCTGTTTATTCCCCTTACGCAGATGCTGCCTGACTTGTTGAATTCCTCCTACACTTTTTCCTAATTTACCCACATCCCTCTAAACCTTTCTTACTATGTACCTGTCCAAGTACCTTATAAATGTTGTTCATATACCTGTCTCAGCCACTTCCTCTGGCACCCCATTCCACATACTGACCACCCCCTGGGCGAAAAGGTTGCCCCTTAGAACATAGAACATAGAACAGTACAGCCCAGGAACAGGCCCTGCAGCCCATAATATTGTGCCAAACCAGCTAAAGCGTAAATCAAAAAAACCCAAAAATCTAATCCCTCCTACCGCATGTCCACATCCCTCCATCTTCCTCATATTCATAAGCCTATCTAAATGCCTCGAATGTACTTGCCTCTATCACCATGCCAGATAGTGCATTTCAGACATCCACACTCTCTGAGTAGAAAGCTAACTCCTCACATCCCCTTTGAACCCAACCCCTCTCACCTCCAGTGCATGCCCTCTGGTATTAGACATTTCAACCCTGGGAAACAGATACTCTCCGTCTACTCTCAATGCCTCCCATAATCTTATAAACCTCTATCAGATCTCTCCTCAGCCTCTGGCACTCCAAAGGAAACAAAACAAATTTGTCCAGCCTCTCATGATAGCACATGCCCTCTAAACCAGGCAGACAGCATCCTGGTAAACCTCTTCTGCGCCCTCTCCAAAGCTTTGACATCCTTCTTACAGTGGGGTGACCAGAACTGTACACAATACTCTCCCCTCTCACACTCCAGCTGTGCGCCCTAGTTCTTGGTGTGCCCAAATGCCTGTGGATGTGATATATTTGTGTGTATGTTTATATGTGTGTGTGTGAGAGAGAGGCACACAAGAGAATGCAGAGGCTGGAATCTGGTGCAACACAAAAGGCACTGGAGGCACTGAATGGGTCAGGCAGTATCTGCAGAGGGAAATGGACAGTCTGTGTCTCAGGTCAAGATATGTCAACCAGCTAGAGTGCAGCCTCGACTCAAGGTGTCAACTCTCCATTCCCCTCCATAGACTCCTGACCTGCTGAGTTCCTCCAGGGTGTGTGTGTGTGTGCAGTGAAATGTCAGTGTTTCTCTTTAGTTGTGTACTGGATTGAGGGCAACAGCTGCGATTTCAGTCACTCGTGTTACCTGGCAAGGACATTGTAGTGTTGGAGAGCTGGAAAAACTACTGCTGACACTATCCACCCTCGCAGTCACCTATTCACCAAAATGCCATCAAGGAGACAAGTCCATCACCACCAGGGCTACACGTCATCTCCAAAGCTTCTTTCCTGCAGCTATCCAGCTTCTCGACAAAACTCACTCAGGCGTAATACCCTAGTTGTCCCTGAACAACTTCCATTAATTGGTCTTTCCTGCTCTCCTTGTTCTGTTGAGAATGATTGAGTCTGTTCATATGTTAACATTTATTTAAGTTTGATTATTGACATGTGTACGTGTAACTGTTTTGCTGATTGTTGATTACTCATGGCTGTTTGCACTATTGTCTTGTAAATTGTTGGTTGCTATTGTGATGTCTGTTATAAGACCATAAGACATAGCAGCAGAATGAGGCCATTCAGCCCATTGAGTCTGCTCCGCTATTTCAATATGGCTGATCCATTTTCCCTCTCAGCCCCAATCTCCTGCCTTCTCTCCTTATCCCTTCATGCCCCGACCAATCAAGAATCTGTCAACTCTGCCTTAAATGTGCATAAAAACTTGGCCTCCACAGCTGCCTGTGGCAAAGAATTCCACAGATTCACCACTCTCTGGCTAAAGAAATTCCTCCTCATCTCTGTTCTAAAGAACATCCCTCTATTCAGAGGCTGTGTCCTCTAGTCTTAGACTCATCCACCATAGGAAACATTCTCTCCAAATCCACCCTATCAAGGCCTTTCACCGTTTGATAGGTTTCAATGAAGTCACCCTGCGTTCTTCTGAGTTCCAGTGAATACTGGCCCAGAGCCATTAAACACTCCTCATATGTTAGGGTATTGTCCTGTATTTATGCTTGGTACTGAACCACAATCAATTCCGGTATGTCTTACATATTGACAATAAAGTGCCTGTGATTCTGATTACCTGCTTCATTTGTTCAGTTCTGTATTGATGGGGAAGACCGATGAGAAGCTTTTGAAGTGCAGAACGGGAGCTCACTATCTCCTCCAACAAGAATAACATGGAACTGGAGCTCTAAGGAGCGAGAGACCATCAGTCATTTGACATCAATATCCATCTGATCTCTCGAGCTCATTGTTATTCCAGCTTTCATAGCCTTTCTTCTCCCAATGCTCTTTAATCATTTCTATTGATCAGCTCCTTCAGTAATAACTTTTGTAAAGAGTAAACTGTAAAGGTCATAGTGGTGATTTCTTGATGCCTGTACTTGTGCCTCCTTCAAATGACTTGCCAACCCATCAGAAAACTGGATTCCTCTTGTCTAGGCAGCTGAGTTGAATGGTTCAGTTCTGTATTTCGGTTTCATAATCCACAGGGTGAGCAGCTGGAAGTTGAGGGGATTGTGCCCACGGGCACAGCTGGAAGTTGAGGGGACTGTGCCCATGAGCACAGCTGGAAGTTGAGGGGATTGTGCCCATGAGCACAGCTGGAAGTTGAGGGGACTGTGCCCATGAGCACAGCTGGAAGTTGAGGGGACTGTGCCCATGAGCACAGCTGGAAGTTGAGGGGATTGTGCCCACAGGCACAGCTGGAAGTTGAGGGGACTGTGCCCATGGGCACAGCTGGAAATTGAGGGGACTGTGCCTATGGGCACAGCTGGAAGTTGAGGGGACTGTGCCCACGGGCACAGCTGGAAATTGAGGGGACTGTGCCTATGGGCACAGCTGGAAGTTGAGGGGATCGTGCCCACAGGCACAGCTGGAAGTTGAGGGGACTGTGCCCATGGGCACAGCTGGAAGTTGAGGGGATCCTGCCCACAGGCACAGCTGGAAGTTGAGGGGACTGTGCCCATGGGCACAGCTGGAAGTTGAGGGGATCCTGCCCACAGGCACAGCTGGAAGTTGAGGGCACTGTGCCTATGGGCACAGTTGGCCGACATCTGCGGCGTAGATTTATGGGACAGGTGAGGCCTCTCAGCCCACGGTTCCCGAGCTGGCTGTTGAAAGCAGCATCTCTCCACCCCCAAACCCATGCGACAAGCAACTTGTTGGAGGGAAGTCAATCAGGTGAACAACATCTGTGTGAGTACTGTGTCCCTGTCTCAGTACTACTCCAAACCCCCTTCACCTGCCTGTCCCTTTGTCTCTCTATCTATCACTTTCTCATTACTCCTGTGCACACATATAAATCATACGCAAGCGGTTCTGCAGACACTAGAAATCCAGGACAACACACACAAAGTGCTGGAGGAACTCAGCAGGTCGGTCAGCATCTATCGAAGGGAATAAACAGTCGATGTTTTGAGCTGAGAACCTTCTTCAGGACTGGAAAAGAAGGGAAAAGGAGGCAGAATAAAAAGAAGTGGGGGGAGGAATGGAGGACAGGCTGGAAGGTAATAGGCGAAGCCAGGCAGGTGGGAAAGGCGAAGGACTGGAAGAGAAGGAATCTGATTGGAGAGAAGAGAGATGACCATAGGACAAAGGGAAGAAGGAGGGGCGCCAGAGGGAAGCGATAGGTAGGAGAGCAGAGAGTCAGTAATATGCCAGAATGAGGAATAGAAGAAGAGGGGAGGAGGAGGGGAGAAATTACTGGAACAGAAATGGGGAATAGGAATTAAATGGTTGGCCACCGGGAAAATCTGCTTTTGGCAGAGGGTCAATATGACTGTAATGAGGGTAAACTCCACCTTGACTTCAATTATTCATGTAATACATTTTAGAAAGACTGAGACACGCCATTCCTAATCACAAATCACTGTCCTAATTCATTTCACCTTTCACCTTGCAGAGAGAAGAAGTCAGATGCTGAAACCACGCTCAGTAACTGTGACAGCAATTTAGCCAATTTCCCTTTGGAAAGTTATTGGCTTCTGTCATTCTCAGAGGCAGAACATTCCGGTTCACACTACATTAAATAATAGCTGCACTTCGCCCTTCTAACACAAAATACTGGAGGAAATCAGCAGGTCAGGCAGCATCTATGGAGAGGAATGGGGTTGAAAAGGCACGATCAAATGGCAGAACAGACTCAATGGGCTGAATGGCCTAATTTTGCTCCTACGCCTTTTGGTCTTAAATAGTCTATGTTTCAGGCCGAGGCCCTTCATTATGACCTAATGAGGAGTCTTGGCCCCAAATATCGACTGTTTATTCATTTCCATAGCTGCTGCCTGATCTACTGAGTTCCTCTGGCATTTTGTATGTGTTACTCTAGATTTGCAGAATCTCTTGTTGTTATCAGTTCCCTCCTAAGCCTTCTGCAATGACCTTCAAGCTATGGTTGGTCCTAACCTCCAAGCTGATTGCATGAACATTGATTTCTCCAACTTTTGGTAATTGTCCCCCCTCCCCTTTCCCTCTTCTTCAATTCCCCACTCTGGCTCCTCACCTGCCTATCACCTCCCTTGATGCCTCTCCCCTCCTTTGGTGCCTCACCTCCTTCCCTTTCTCCCTTGGTCCACTCTCCTCTCCTATCCGATTCCTTCTTCTTCAGCCCTTTTCTTTTCCACCGATCACCTCCCAACTTCTCCCCCACACCCACCAAGTTTCACCTATCACCTTCTAGCTTGTACTCCTTCTTACTCTGGCTTCCTTCCCCTTTCCTTTCCAGTCCTGATGAAGGGTTTCGGTCCCAAACCTTGACTGTTTATTCCTCTCCACAGATGCTGCCTGACCTGAGTTGCTCCGGCATTTTGTGTGTGTGTTGAGTGGGCAAGGTTTATCGCTGGTTATTCTTGCACAACCCCCTTGGGGACATTCAGATGAATCCATGGTTCAGGGGAAGCTGACGCCAACATTTGGATCTGAAAGCGGAGGTGGGTTGGGGGAATGTCGTGGTGGCAGTGAATTGGGCACCTGGAACCCATGTCACCAATCACTGGTCTGTGGATAATGCAGCAGGCCTTTTTTTATTAAGTGCAATCGTGAACAACAGCCAGATCAGAAATGCTGATCAAGTCAACTAGTTCCCAAAGAGAACTCAGATAGGCCAATCAGATGGTTCACTGCTGCTCAGCGACAGAACACAAAACAGGCATAAGGGTCGCTAGCCCCTGTACCCCAGAAACACACCTGAGCGGTGCGGCGGAGGTACATACTGTGCATGACCTGATCTGAAAGCATCATGTTGATGCATAACAGATCATGTTCATGGTGGAACAGCTTGGTCAAGGATGAGGTGATCAGCACTGATGGACAAATTATACCTCCACTACCCCTTCCTGGTCCTGAATCCTGACCTCATTTATCCCACTCATTCCACGTTCCATTGCAGCCACCCAGGAGAGGAGACGCCAGAAGAGAGTAGAGGTCTCTGTGGGCTTGCTGGAGACTGTACTGGGTTGGGGGCTCGCCCCTCCCATTAGTGCTGCCCCCCAGTGTTCGCTCGGTGGAAGAACAAGCTGGAGCTGGACAACATCCCATGCACCAGCAGTCTACAAACCATGCCATTCAGGGACTTGGGCTATATATATTTTTTGTGTGACCATATACTTTTGTGCAGTCGTATCTATATCTGCTATATGTGCTGTGTGCTGCTGGTAATGTGTTTTGCACCTTGGCCCCAGAAGGAATGTTACTTCATTTGGCTGTATTCGTGTATGGTTGAATGACAATTAAACTTGAACTTGAACCATGGAATCATGGACCAATACAGCTTGAATACAGTCCCTTTGGCCCAACAAGTCCATGCCAACCACTGTTCCCACCTATCTAGTCCCAATTCAGTCCATATCCCTCTAATTCCCATCCCTCCATGTACCTTCCCAAGTGCTTCTTAAGTACCTGTCTCAACCACTTCCTCAGGCAACCCATTCCATACCCTCACCACCCTCTCCATGGAAATGTTGCCTTTTGAGTCCCTTTTCACATTTCCCCTCTCACCCCAACCCTACGCCCCTTAGTTTTGGACTTCCTATCCTGGCGAAAAGAAGGCAGCATCTCTCATCAAGGATTCTCACCATCTGAGCCATGCCATTTTCTCCCAGCTCCAAGATCACTGTCCTCCTGAACTTAATCGCTTCACCATTGGCAGCAGGACATTCAACTGTTGAAACCCTCAGCACTGCAGTACCTTCCTTACCTTCTCCCCCACCCCTTCTCTTTCTCCTTCAATACCCCCCTTACCCTCTCCCCTACCCCTTCAATACCCTCTCTTATCCTCTTCACCACTTCTTCCCTTTCTCCTTCAGTAAGCTTTTTATAAGCCGCTCCTTTGACCAAGCTTCCACAGCCTCTCCCCACTCCCTTCCCTCTGGCATTTGTTCATTTGGCATAGTGCCACGGTCAGTTTGATATTGCCCCTAGAGCCAGCTGCAGGAGTTTGGTAGGTCAACAGGCACTACATAAATGCAAATTCTCACTGCTGTGCATTTAAATAGAGCTAGTTGGCATTGGAGCTGGAAAGTCCCACTGAGGATTGTGATCACTCTTCCCCACTGAGGATTGTGATCACTCTTCCCCATTGAGGATTGTGATCACTTTTCCCCACTGAGGGCGCGTTACAATTATTGCTGCGTGTAACATGGTTAGGATGATGGTGGGGAATGGTAAAAATGAAGGGTTTCCTGGGTCTCTAGTGGGGACATTAGCCCACTGACAGAGAGTTGGAGCAGGCAGAGCGTCCAACTGTCCGACCAACAAACTGGGGAAGTGCACCACACCCTCCATATTGAGGTTGTCTTGAACTTCTCAAGGGTGAATGGAAATGTGACAATGATAAAGTTCTGACAACAGTCCTTATCTTTTTGGAATGTTCCTGGGTGAAGAAAGCCCTGTGATCTAATATAGATTCGATAGGAGGGTCCTCCTGTGGGGCTGCCGGCCTTACTTTGTGGTGGGTTTGTGGTCCCCCGCTCCAGCGGCGTCCTGTGGTGCACTGTCATCCTGCTGCCCCGCCTCCTCGCCGGCGTCCTCCCCATCGGCGGCCACCTCTGTCCCCACCCTGCGGCTGCCCCGCACAGCCTCCTCCAGCGCCCTCTGCTGCCGGTAGAAGTGGGAGAACTTGTTGAAGATGATAGTGATGGGGAGGGCCACCACCAGAATGCCTCCCAGGATGCAGCCCGACGCGGCCAGCTTACCCGCCACCGTGATGGGCACCACATCCCCGTAGCCCACCGTGGTCATGCTCACGGTGCCCCACCACCAGCAGGCTGGGATGGTGCCCAGTCCGACATCCTCATCCTTCTCTGCCGTGTACGCCATGCCGGAAAAGACACACACGCCCACGCCCAGGTACAGGAGGAGGATCCCGACTTCCCGGTAACTGTGCTGTAAGAAAAGAGACAGAGAACTGTCAGGGACGCAGAGCATCGACTTGTGTCTCAGTCGCTGAATGTACGGCCACCAGCGGGGAGCGATTACAGTGTGAGGCAGGTCATTTGGAAATGAGACTGCTCCCACTAAGCTGCGTGGGTGCGCAGCCATGCAGTAACTGAAATATTTCTGGGCAAATAGCCTGCATTGCTGCACAGCTCGAGTTTTCTTTCATAAGGACAGGAAAGTCTGCAGATGCTGGAGATCCAAAGCAACCCACACAAAGAGCTGGAGGAATTCAGGCTGGGCAGCATCTACAGAAATGAATAAACAGTCCCAGTTTCAGACCAAGACCCTTCTACAGGACTGAGAAGGGAGGGGGAAGACGCCACAATAAAAAGATGGGGGGTGGGAGAGGGGAAGAGGGCTAGCTGGAAGGTGACAGGTGAAGCTAGGTGGGTAGGGATGATAAAGGGTTGGAGAGGAAGGAATCTGATAGGAGAGGAGAGTGGACCACGGGGGAAGGGAAGGGAGAGGGGACTCAGGGGGGAAGTGATAGGGAGGAGAGAAAAAGTAAAAGGCCAGAGTAGGTAAAAGAGGAAGAGGGGAGGGGGAGGGAAAATTATAATTTTTTAAAATTAAAGTGCCTTGCGGTTTTCAGGCTGTATAAAAACTTCCTACTCAGAGCAATGGTTGGTCTGTGCAGCTGAAAAAGAAAATTAGACTGAACGTTAGTCACAGAGCATAGAAACAGGCCCTTCGGCCCAATTGATCCATGCTGACCAAGGTGCCGCGGGAGGCAAAAAAAAAGCTTATCCCTGTCAACTGTTGCCGATTTTTATCGATGCACCATAGAGGTATCCTGTCTGGATGTTTGGCATGGTCACTGGCCTGACCGTGACTGCCCAAAGCTGCAGAGAGTTACGGACACATCTCAGCACATCACAGGAACCAGCCTCCCCTCCATAGACTGTCTGTACTTCTCACTGCTTCAGTAAAGCAGCCAGCATCACCAAATTCACCACCCACCCCAGACATTCTCATTCCTCCCCTCTGCCATCAGACTGAAAGCTCTTACCACCAGGCTCAGGGTCAGCTTTTATCCCCTGTTACCAGATTCGAATGGATGTCTTGTATGATAAGGTGGAACCTTGACCTCACAATCTACCTTGTTGTGATCTTTGCCCTTTATCATTTACATGCACTGCAGGTTTTTTGGTAACTTTAACACTTAATTCTGCATTGTTATTGTTTGACCTTGTTTTAAATCGGTTCACTGTGTAATGACCTGATCTGTATAAACAAAATACCATCCAAGCTTTTCACACGTGACAATAATAAACCAGTTCCAATACTGTCCAAGCTAGGTACATTTTTGCAAGCAATTATCCTGTCTCCTTCTAAACCTTTCCTATCCACGTACCTGCCCAAATGTTTCTATTGTTCCTCCCTCAGCCACGTCCTCTGGCAGCTCATTTCATATATGGAGCACTCTTTGGGTGAAAAGGCTGCCTCTTGGGTTCCCGTTACATCCTTCCCCTTTCACCTTAAACCTCTGCGCTCTATTTCTAATCCTGGGGGGAAAGACTGTGCACATTCACCCCATCTATGCCCCTCATGATTTTATACACCTTAATAGAATCACCCCCTCAGTCTCCTATATCCAAGTCTTAGCCTGGCAGTAACGGTTAGTGTGACACAATAACAGCACCAGTGACCCTGGTTCAGTTCCGCCACCGTCCGTAAGGAGTTTGTGTGTTCTTGTCATGGCCGGGTGGGTTTCCTCTGGAAGACATGTGGGCTGGGGTTAGTTAGTTGTGGGCATGTTACGTTGGCGTTGGACACATGGTGATACTGACGGGCTGCCCCAGCATTGTACCTCAGACTGTTTTTTTTATTTAGTGGTATAGAGCATAGAGGGGCCTTCTGGCCCTTTGAGCCACGCCACCTCAGCAACCCCCTATTAACCCTGACCTAGTCATGGGACAACGTATAGTGACCAGTTCATCTATCTGGTACATCTTTGCAGCAGCGGGAGAAAACCCTGGGGAGGACGCACAGAGACTCCTTACAGAATGGGGCTGGGTTAGAACTCTGAACTCCAGACACCACTACACTATCATGGTGCCCAAAAGACTTTCCGGTGCATTTTTAATAAATTCTAGTAGAAAGTGAGAACTTATTCTTCACCCGATGGCAGTGGAGGGATTTGAATCCATGTCTCTGTGGAGACTGGAGCCTAAATCCAGCGCTTTAGAGCACACAGCCACAGGACCACTATGTTGGTCACTAATGCAAATGGAAAATCGCACTCTATGTTTTGAAGTACATTTGGACAGGCCATAGATAGGGAGGGTTGAGAGGGATATGGGCAATTGGGACTAGCTCTGGTAGGCAACTTGTTTGGAATGGACATCTCGGGCCGAAAGGCCTGTTTCTGTGTTCTGTAACTCAATGACGAAAGACAGACAGGTTCAGCGGGGAGAGGAGAGGAGAATTAGTGTGACAGGTCCCTCCTATAGGCTGGATCAAGCTATTCTGCAAATCACACCCTAAGCTAGCCTCTTTCCCCTCCTCCACCTTTTTGTTCGGGCGTCTCCTGCCTTCCTTCTCGGTCCTGAAGAAGGTTGTTGGCCCAAAGCATCGACTGTTTACCAATTTCCATAGATGCTGCCTGACCTGCTGAGTCCCCCATCATTTTGTGTGTGTTGCTCTGGATCTCCAGCATCTGCAGACTTTCTTATGTTTGTGATATACTATCCTGTTCACTTACCAAAAGAACATAATATATAGGAGCAGAATTAGGCCATTTGGCCCATTGAGTCTGTTCTCCCATTTCATCATGGCTGTTCCAATTTTCCCTCCCAGCCCCAATCTCCTACTTTCTCCCCGTAACCCTTCATGCCCTGACTAATCAAGAATCTATCAGCCTCTCCCTTAGGTACACTTAATAATTTAACTTCCACAGCGGTCTGTGACAATGAATTCCGCAGATTCACTCCTCTCCGGCTAAAGGAATTCTTCCTCATCTCAGTGGACATCCCTCTATTCTGAGGCTGCGTCACCTGGTCTTAGACTCCTCACTATAGGAGGGATCCTCTTCACATCCACTCTATTGAGGCCTTTCAACATTTGATAGGTGCCAATGAGATCCCCCCTCATTTTTGTCCAAATTATTTATATATCGCAAACAACAGAGGTCCCAGAACAGATCTCTGAGGAACACGACAAGTCTCTGATCTCCTGCCATAACAGGTCCCGTTATGAGATCAGAGACTACTTCTGATTTGAAGTAGTCCGCTAAATTGAAGAGAGTTCACATGAAGCTTTGCTCTGTGCGAAGGTGTTTGTGTCCCTGGATAGCGAGGAGTGGGTGGTTGCACCTACTGCCGTTGGAGGGGAAGGTCCCGTGGGTGCTGATGGAGGCAGAGGGACTTCCAAGTACTTAAAGTATGGCTCTCAAGGCTTGCCAACAATTTCTGATAGCCATTATCTCTCAGAATTGGCAGGTCCTGATGAAAAGCCTGTAATGATGCCCTTGCTTTCCCCTCTACAGCTGCTGCCAGCCTGTCTAGAATTCTCTTTTATTTCAGTGCTCCAGCCGCTGAACTGTTTCATGCCACACAGATCTGACATTCTGTTTTTGCTCTCTCCTCTGCCCTCGCCGTCCTCCTCTGTTTACACTTCCGACAGCCTGATCTATTACATTAGACTGAGTTTTCGAGCTGGTGACGAATGCTATTAGTGCTGTGGATGTTGTCCAGATGGACTTCAGCAGAGCATTTGACAAGGCCCCTCATGTGATGCTGATCCAGCAGGTTAAGATGCACTGGATCCGCGGTGAATTGGCTGCTTGGATTCAGAATTGGCTTGCCCATGGCAAACAGACTGCAGTGGTCGACGGGACCTGTTATGGCAGGAGATCAGAGACTTGTCGTGTTCCTCAGAGATCTGTTCTGGGACCTCTGTTGTTTGCGATATATAAATAATTTGGACAAAAATGAGGGGGGATCTCATTGGCACCTATCAAATGTTGAAAGGCCTCAATAGAGTGGATGTGAAGAGGATCCCTCCTATAGTGAGGAGTCTAAGACCAGGTGACGCAGCCTCAGAATAGAGGGATGTCCACTGAGATGAGGAAGAATTCCTTTAGCCGGAGAGGAGTGAATCTGCGGAATTCATTGTCACAGACCGCTGTGGAAGTTAAATTATTAAGTGTACCTAAGGGAGAGGCTGATAGATTCTTGATTAGTCAGGGCATGAAGGGTTACGGGGAGAAAGTAGGAGATTGGGGCTGGGAGGGAAAATTGGAACAGCCATGATGAAATGGGAGAACAGACTCAATGGGCCAAATGGCCTAATTCTGCTCCTATATATTATGTTCTTTTGGTAAGTGAACAGGATAGTATATCACAAACATAAGAAAGTCTGCAGATGCTGGAGATCCAGAGCAACACACACAAAATGATGAGGGACTCAGCAGGTCAGGCAGCATCTATGGAAATTGGTAAACAGTCGATGCTTTGGGCCAACAACCTTCTTCAGGACCGAGAAGGAAGGCAGGAGACGCCCGAACAAAAAGGTGGAGGAGGGGAAAGAGGCTAGCTGGAAGGTGGTAGGTGACCTGCGGAGTTCCTCCAGCATTTGTGTGCTTTGCTGGGATAGTTTGTTTGCATCTGATATGAAGATGGCAGCATTATGGAGAGCACAGAAAACTAACAAAGGATTTAGCGGGATATAGATCAGTTGCAGACATGGGCAGAGAAATAGCAGGTGGAGTTTAACCCAGCCAAATGTGAGGTGTTGCACCTTTGGAAATAAAATGTTTTTTCACACAGGGAGTGATGGTTTTTAGCAGGGTCCTGAAACTGGGTATTTGTAGCCTGTATTGAGAATGACAACCTATAGATTAGCAAAGCATAAAGGAGGTAATTCAACCCAATGAAAAATACACTCAAAATGTTAGAGGAACTCAGCAGGACAGGCAACATCTATAGTGGGGGATAAAGAGTCGACGTTTTGGGCCGAGACCCTTCATCAGGATAATACTTTCAACGTTCCAGCAGTGTGGTGGTTGGCACAACGCTTCACAGTACCAGCAACCCAGGTTCAATTCCCACTGCTGCCTGTACGTTCTCCCCCTGATTGTGTGGGTTTCCTCCGGGTGCTCCAGTCTTCTCCCACAGTCCAAAGACGTACCGGTTGGTAGGTTAATTGGTCATTGTAAATTGTCCTGTGATTAGGCCAGGGTTAAATTGGGGGATTGCTGGGCGGTGTGGTTCAAAGAGTCAGAAGGGCCTATTCCGTGCTGTACCTCATTCAATAAGTAAAAATAAATAAAAGAATTATCCAATCATTTTTCGCATCTCCCTCTGCTCCTCCATCCTAGAAACATAGAAAATAGGTGCAGGAGTAGGCCATTCGGCCCTTCGAGCCTGCACTGCCATTCAGTATGATCATGGCTGATCATCCAACTCAGAACCCTGTACCAGCCTTCTCTCCATACCCCCGATCCCTTTAGTCATTAGCGCCATATCTAACTCCCTCTTAATTATAGCCAATGAACTGGCCTCAACTGTTTCCTGTGGCAGAGAATTCCACAGCTTCACCACTCTCTGTGCGAAGAAGTTTTTCCTCATCTTGATCCTAAAAGGCCTCCCCCTTATCCTTAAACTGTGACCCCTCGTTCTGGACCTCCCCAACATCGGGAACAATCTTCCTGCATCTAGCCTGTCCAATCCCTTTAGAATTTTATATGTTTCAATAAGATCCCCCCTCAATCTTCTACATTCCAGAGAGTATAAGCCTAGTTGATCCAGTCTTTCATCATATGAAAGTCCTGCCATCCCAGGAATCAATCTGGTGAACCTTCTTTGTACTCCCCCTATGGCAAGAATGTCTTTCCTCAGATTAGGGGACCAAAACTGCATGCAATACTCCAGGTGTGGTCTCACTGAGACCTTGTACAACGGCAGTAGAACCTCCCTGCTCCTGTACTCGAATCCTCTTGCTATGAATGCCAACATACCATTTGCCTTTTTCACCGCCTGCTGTACCTGCATGCCCACTTTCAATGACTGGTGTACAATGACACCCAGGTCTCGTTGCACCTCCCCTTTTCCTAATCGGCCACCATTCAGATAATAATCTGTTTTCCTGTTCTTACCACCAAAGTGGATAACCTCATATTTATCCACATTAAATTGCATCTGCCATGAATTTGCCCACTCACCTAACCTATCCAAGTCACCCTGCATCCTCTTAGCATCCTCCTCACAGCTAACACTGCCGCCCAGCTTCGTGTCATCCGCAGACTTGGAGATGCTGCATTTAATTCCCTCGTCTAAATCATTAATATATATTGTAAACAACTGGGGTCCCAGCACTGAGCCTTGTGGTACCCCACTAATCACTGCCTGCCATTCTGAAAAGGTCTCGTTTATTCCCACTCTTTGCTTCCCGTCTGCCAACCAATTCTCTATCCACATTAATACCATACCCCCAATACCGTGTGCTTTAAGTATGCACACTAATCTCCTGTGTGGGACCTTGTCAAAAGTCTTTTGAAGATCCAAATATACCACATCCGCTGGTTCTCCCCTATCCACTCTACTGGTACATCCTCAAAAAATTCTGTAAGATTCGTCAGACATGATCTTCCTTTCACAAATCCATGCTGACTTTGTCCGATCATTTCACCGCTTTCCAAATGTGCTGTTATCACATCTTTGACAACTGACTCTAGCATTTTCCCCACCACCGATGTCAGGCTAACCGGTCTATAATTCCCTGGTTTCTCTCTCCTTCCTTTTTTAAAAAGCGGGGTTACATTAGCCACCCTCCAATCCTCAGGAACTAGTCCAGAATCTAAAGAGTTTTGAAAAATTATCACTAATGCATCCACTATTTCTTGGGCTACTTCCTTAAGCACTCTGGGATGCAGACCATCTGGCCCTGGGGATTTATCTGCCTTTAATCCCTTCAATTTATCTAACACCACTACTCTACTAACATGTATTTCCCTCAGTTCCTTCATCTCACTGGACCCTTGGTCCCCTACTATTTCTGGAAGATTATTTATGTCCTCCTTAGTGAAGACAGAACTAAAGTAGTTATTCAATTGGTCTGCCATGTCCTTGTTCCCCATGATCAATTCACCTGCTTCTGACTGTAAGAGACCTACATTTGTCTTAACCAATCTTTTTCTTTTCACATATCTATAAAAGCTTTTACAGTCAGTTTTTATGTTCCCTGCCAGCTTTCTCTCACAATCTTTTTTCTCTTTCATAATTAAGCCCTTTGTCCTCCTCTGCTGGACTCTGAATTTCTCCCAGTCCTCAGTTGAGCCGCTTTTCCTGGCTAATTTGTATGTTTCTTCTTTGGAATTGATACTATCCCTAATTTCCCTTGTGAGCCACGGGTGCACTACCTTCCCTGGTTTATTCTTCTGCCAAACTGGGATGAACATTTGTTGTAGTTCATCCATGCAACCTTTAAATGCTTGCCATTGCATATCCACCGTCAACCCTTTAAGTATCATTTGCCAGTCTATCTTAGCTAATTCATATTTCATACCTTCAAAGTTACCCTTCTTTAAGTTCAGAACCTTTGTTTCTGAATTAACTATGTCACTCTCCATCTTAATGAAGAATTCCACCATATTATGGTCACTCTTACCCAAGGGGCCTCGCATGATAAGATTGCTAACTAACCCTGAAGGTCTTCTTTTCCCTAATACTTACATTTTTTTGACAGTTCCCATTGCATACACAGTGTGCCCACTGCCCCTTTGAACAGCGAGTTCTACAACAACTTGCTGAAGATACAGGAGAGGGAAAAATCTGGAGAACTCCTTGTTCTTGCTTTGCCATTTAAACACCACTAAGTTCAGGAACACCTCCAACAACCATAACCTTGTTGTAGAGTTTGGAGGCTTGCATGCCTCAATGACTTGGAGAGCTATGCTGGCTGGAGTTGGGGCTTTATGTTTTGGCTCTTGGTAGGGTCACTCATGCCAAACAGGTCAAAGGTCAGACTGAGAATGGTCCACTGATCTGCCGGGTTCGGGGGTTCAGCTCAGGGTTAACAAATCTGACTGGTAAAAGAAAAATTGTTATGGAAACAGCAATGAAGAATCCTTCTGCATCTAAGCTGACCAAGTTCAGACAGAGATGGAGGACCTTCACTGCTACCCTAAACACCAGTAGCATAACGGGTAGCAAGTAAGATTCAGGAACAGTTATTTCCCTTCAACCATCAGGCTCCTAAACCAGAGTGGGTAACTTCACTCACCTCAACACTGAACCAATTCCACCACCTACAGACAAACTTTCAAGGACTCCACAACTCATGTTGTCAGTGTTATTTTTTATTTTTCACAGATGTGCTGGGGTGGTGAACAACCAGTGACGTACTTTGTCACCTCAGCGACATTCGCGGGAGTCTGTGCTCAGCAAGATGCTACCAAACGGCAGCTGAAATGAGCAGGTGATGTAACTTTGGTGATGCTGATCCAGGGGTAAATAATGGCCAGGGAGAACTCTCCTGGTCCTCTTCAGATAGATGGGTAAATACAAGCAGGCTTTTTCTATTGACGTTGAGTGAGACTAGAACTAGAAGTCATAGGTTAAGAGGAACCTGAGGGAGAACTTCTTCACTGAGAAGGTGATGTGAGTATGGAACGAACTGCCAGCAGAAGTAGTGGATGCCACATTTAAGAAAAGTTTGGATAGGTACCTGGATGGGAGGGGTATGCAGGACAATGATCCAGGTGCAGGTCGATGGGAGTAGGAGGAACAACATTTCAGCATGGACTAAATGGGCCAAAAGGCCTGATTCTGTGTTGTAGTGCTCTATGTCTCTAGGTTAGTACCACTGGAGCTTTATTACACTGCTGTGACATCACAGGGAGTCTGTGCTGGGGTCAATCCCACCAAAGAGCATCTGGCCATGAGCAGGTGTCCCTTCATCTCATCTCCTCAATATTTATTGCAAGTGTATTTATTATTATCTTGTTCATTGTCTTTTACATATTGGTTGTTTGTCTTGTTGGGTACAGATTTTCACTGATTCTATTGTGTTTCTTTGCTGTGAATGCCCGCAAGAAAATTAACCCCAGGGTTGTATATGGTGACATAATTGTACTTTGATAATAAATTTGCTTTGAACTTTGAACATTGAGCTAGTCCCATTTTCCTGCGTTAAGCCCACATCCCCCTAAACCAGGGATTCCCAGCCGTTTTTATGCCATGGACCCCTACCGTATACCGAGGGGTCTGTGGACACCAGGTTGGGAACCTCTGCTCTAAACCCTACTTCTCCAAATGTCTATTAAATCTTTAGATTCTTTCAGATTCAGATTCATGAATTTATTTATCACATGTACATCAAAACATACAATGTTTTGGACAGTGTTGTTTGCGTTAACAACAAACGCAAGCTAAGGATGCCATAAAAACATGAGATTCTGCAAATGCTGGAAATCCAGAGCAACACAAACAAAATGCTGGGGGAACTCAGCAGGCCAGGCAGCATCTATGGAGAGGAATAAATGTTTGACATTTCTGACCTAGACCTGCCTAGCCTGATGAGTAACGCCATCATTTTATGTGTGGTCTTACCTCTCTCACCTTAATTCTCTGCCCTCTAGTTTAAACTCTCTTCCCCTGGGAGGCAGACAGTGACATTTTCCCCTAACTATCCCCCAGGTGATATTATAAACCTCAAAAATCAGAGGTGCAGAGGGACTTGGAGTCCTCGTGCAGGATTCTCTAAATCTGTTTTTCTTGGTGGCAAGAACAGGAAAACAGATTATTATCTGAATGGTGGCCAATTAGGAAAAGGGGAGGTGCAACGAAACCTGGGTGTCATTATACACCAGTCATTGAAGGTGGGCATGCAGGTACAGCAGGCGGTGAAAAAGGCGAATGGTATGCTGGCATTTATAGCGAGAGGATTCGAGTACAGGAGCGGGGAGGTACTACTGCAGTTGTACAACGCCTTGGTGACACCACACCTGGAGTATTGTGTGCAGTTTTGGTCCCCTAATCTGAGGAAAGACATCCTTGCCATAGAGGGAGTACAGAGAAGGTTCACCAGATTGATTCCTGGGATGGCAGGACTTTCATATGAAGAAAGACTGGATGAACTGGGCTTGTACTTGTTGGAATTTAGAAGATTGAGGGGGGATCTGATTGAAACGTATAAAATCCTAAAGGGATTGGACAGGCTAGATGCAGGAAGATTGTTCCCGATGTTGGGGAAGTCCAGAACGAGGGGTCACAGTTTGAGGATAAAGGGGAAGCCTTTTAGGACCGAGATGAAGAAAAACTTCTTCACACAGAGAGTGGTGAATCTGTGGAATTCTCTGCCACGGGAAACAGTTGAGGCCAGTTCATTGGCTATATTTAAGAGGGAGTTAGATATGGCCCTTGTGGCAAAAGGGATCAGGGGGTATGGAGAGAAGGCAGGTACAGGGTTCTGAGTTGGATGATCAGCCATGTTCATACTGAATGGCAGTGCAGGCTCGAAGGGCCGAATGGCCTACTCCTGCACCTATTTTCTATGTTTCTATGTTTTTAAAGGTTAACTTGCAGGTTGAGTCAGTGGTAAGAAAGGCAAAAGTTAGCATTGATTTTAAAAGGACTAAAATTATCATGACATCTGTCAGTGATAATTAACCAGGTTCTGATTTCAAGGTCACCCCTCATCCTCTTTCACTCCAAGGAAAACAATCCCAGTTTGTCCAGCCTCTCCTTGTAGTCTCCAAGTTCAGTAACACTCTTGAGCAGAGTGTGAAGGCAGTACAGTATTGCACTCCCACAGAAACCTGCTAGTGCTTCAGCCTCGGGCTTGAATGATTAACCCTCCAGAGGTGGATTTGAACCAGCAGCCTCCTGACTCGAGGGCCAGCTTGCTACAGGGTGAGCCCGGGCTGATGCTCTCTGTGTAAAGCACTTACTCTGACATTCCTACTTTCCTGGTATTGAAAGGAATGATGGAGGGACAGAGTGATAGGCGAGGAAGTGTTGCGAGGGGCTGGAGTGGGAGGACGGCCGGCATCATTGATCAGGAGATGGCAACTGGAATTTCTGGGACATGTACTTAGGAAAGAGAAGCTCGATCAACTTGCAGTGACTGTAAAAACTGATGGAGGATAAGGTCACAGGTGGCAGCTCATAATGTTCATGGGTTACATCAAGGGATGGACAAGCAAAAGTTTTGTACAGCTTATTAGAACTTTTCAGATTAAAGACAGTTGAAAGATCATGATCGCCCACGTCATACAACATGGGAATAATGATGATGATGATGAATCACCTTAAAATTATGCCCCCTTGTATTAGCTATTTCTTCCCTGGGTAAAAGTCTCTAACTGTCCACTGGATCTATGCCTCCTATCATCTTGTACATCTCTATCAAGCCACATTTCATCCTCCTTCACTCCAAAGAAAAACATTCGCTCTAGCTCCCTCAATTTTCCCTCAAGACATGCTCTCTAATCCAGGCATCCTGGTAAATCTCCTCTGCACCCTCTCTAAAGCTTCCACATCCTTCTTATAATGAGGTGAACAGAAGTTAACAAACTCCAAGGCAACAAACACAAAATCCCTGAAAAACTCAGCAGGTCAGGCAGCATCTATGGGATGGAATTAACAGTCGACGTTTCGAGCCAAGACCCTTCAGCAGGTGTTGCCTAACCAGGGTTTTATAAAGCAAACAGAAGAGATTCCCTCTAACCTTTAAGGTTGCCCCTAACGATCGCAGTCCCGTAGAGTGGCGTGCTAATTTGAGCACCCGGAAGATCCTCATCAGTCGGAGGATTTGGATGACTTTGCCCAGGTTCTCCAAGTCCATGGACTGGCCGAAGACCAGGCCCACCATCAGGGTGATATAGAATGGGAGCACTGAGATGATATCAATGACATTGAGCGGGTGGAAGCAGAACCTCTTGACGTTGGGGGTCAGGAGTAGCCGCGAACACACCTCCATGGAGAACCAGGCAATGCAGAAATACTCCACCACCTGCAGCCTGGGGTCATCGATCTCCACCCCAAATTCATCAAAGTGCTGGTATTTGGACATGCTGTGAATGCACATGGTGGCGATGGAGCCCAGCACAACGCTGATGGACATGAAGCTGAAGAGCCTACTGGGGATGGAATATCCAGGGTTCTCCAACGTCAACCAGAGCTGCTTCCGGCAGTTTCCATACTTCATCCCTTCGAATCTCAGCAAGTCCCGATTAAAGTTGGAGATGTCATCTGGGGAGGTGTCAATGCTGCTGATGTCGCTCTCCTCGTCCCAGTTCTTGCGCCTGCTCTCTGTCTTGCGCTCGTGGTATCGGTTGCTGCAGCAGGAGTCCAGGAAGAACTCATTGATGCCCCAGTACTCGATCTCCTGCGAGAACGAGAAGACGCAGAGCTCATCCATCATGTGCAGCTTCCCAGTCCGGTAGAAGTTGAGGACGTACGGGAAGAGCCCTGGGTGCCTGTCGAAGTAGTACTCCCTCTTGGAGACGTCATAGTCATCGCAGATGCGGAGGATGGACTCCTCCGAGTCGCAGGTGAGTAACTGGCCAAGCCTGGTATTAGGGAACTTAGAGAGCGTGCTGGAGCTCAGTTTCCTCTTCAACCCTCCAACATTCACATTAATAGCTTGATCCTCAAACTTAGGGTCCCAGGTTCGAGATGTCTCATTCACCATGGTAACCAGCAGAAGAGATGAGGAACAACCTGGGAACGGACAAAGGGATATGGTTATACCAAACCATGGAATTTACTGGGAAACACACCAGGAACAGAAAGTGTCCTTTGCCCCTCACTTGCATACACTCAATGGCCACTTCATTAGGTACACCTCTACCCCTGCTTGTTAATGCAAATATCTAATCAGCCAATCATGTGGCAGCAACTCAATGCATAAAAACATGCAGACTTAGTGAAAAAGCTCATTTGTTCTTCAGACCAAACTTTGGAATGGGGAAGAAATGTGATCTAAGTAACTTCCACTATGGAATGATCATTGGTGCCAGACGGGGTGGTTTGAGTATCTCAGAAATTGTTGATCTCCTGACATTTTCATGCACAACAGTCTCTAGAATTTACAGAGAATGGTGCAAAAAAACCAAATAGAAACATCCAGTGAGTGTCAATTCTGTGGGTGAAAACAACTTGTTAATGAGAGAGGTCAGAGGAGAATCGCCAGATTGGTTTAAGCTGACAGGAAGGCGACAGTAACTCAAATAACCATGTATTACAACGGTGGTGTGCAGAAGAGCATCTCTGAATGCACAACACATTGAACTTGAAGTGGATGGCCACAGCAGCTAAAAACACAAACACACGCTTCCAGTGTACCTAATAAAGTGGCCACTGGCTGTAGAAGCGGATACAATAGCTGTGTTGAAGAGGTATTCAGACAGACACATGAATAGGCCGGAAATTGGGGATATCAACCATGTGCAGGCATATGAAGGTGGTTTAATTTGGCACTTTAGTTGGCACAGACATAGTGAATGTGATGCCTACTAAATGTTAATCCTATTCTGGAAAGGGGAATTTAAACTCAGATTTAAGCTGAGAAGTGAAACATTTATTACCCTACAGCCATCAAAAAATTCAAAGTAAGTTTTCAAAATACATATATGTCACGATAAACAACTTTGAGATTCATTTTCTTGCAGGCATTCACAGTAGAACAAAGAATTTCTATAGAGTCAGTGTAAAACAACACACAAAGATTGACAATGTCCAAAAGAAGACAAACTATGCAAATACGACAGAGCAACAAATAATCAATAAATAGATAGATAGATAGATTGATTGTTTGATAGATACTTAGATACATACAGTAGATAGATAGATAGATAGATTGATAAACAATACTGAAGATGGTTCAGGCTCCTGAACCAGCATGGGCCTGCAGGGTGGATGTGGAGAGGATGTTTCCTATGGTGGGGGAGTCTATGACCAGAGGGCACAGCCTCAGAATAGAGGAACATCGATTTAGAACAGAGATGAGGAGGAAGGTGATGAATCTGAGGAATCCATTGCCACAGACGGCTGTGGAGGCCAAGTCATTGGGTACAAAATAATCTGCAGATGCTGGGGTCAGAGCAACACTCACAACACGCTGGAGGAACTCAGCAGGTCGGGCAGCATCTGTGGAAAAGATCGGTCGATGTTTCGGGCCGGAACCCTTCGTCAGGACTGTAGGGGGAAGGGGCAGAGGCCCTATAAAGAAGGTGGGGGGAGGGTGGGAAGGAGAAAGTTGGTAGGTTCCAGGTGAAAAACCGGTAAGGGGAAAGATAAAAGGGTGGGGGACGGGAAGCAGGGAGGTGATACGCAGGAATGGTGAAGAAGGAATAGGGGAAAACACAATGGGTAGTAGAAGGAGGCGGAACCATGAGGGAGGTGATAGGCAGCTGGGGGAGGGGGCAGAGTGACATCGTGATAGAGGAAGGGAGGGGAGGGAATTACCGGAAGTTGGAGAATTCTATGTTCATACCAAGGGCCTGGCGACTACCTAGACGGTATATGAGGTGTTGCTCCTCCAACCTGAGTTTAGCCTCATCATGGCAGTAGAGGAGGCCATGTATGGACATATCTGAATGGGAGTGGGAAGCAGAGTTGAAGCGGGTGGCTACCGGGAGATCCTGTCTGTTTTGGCGAACAGAGCACTGGATCTCGACGAAGCGGTCCCCCAATCTGTGTCGGGTTTCACCGATGTAGAGGAGGCCACACCGGGAGCGCCGGATCTCGACGAAGCGGTCCCCCAATCTGTGTCGGGTTTCACCGATGTAGAGGAGGCCGCACCGGGAGCGCCGGATCTCGACGAAACGGTCCCCCAATCTGCGTCGGGTTTATTGTCATTGGGTATACTGAAGGCGGGGGTTGATAGGTTTTTGATTAGTCAGGGCGTCAACAGTTATGGAGAGAAGGCAGGAGAATGGGGTTGAGAGGGATAATAAATCAGCCATGATGGGATGTTGGAGCAGGCTTGATGGATTGATGGACCTAATTCTGCTCCAAGGCCCTATGGCCTTGTGGTCACAATGGAGGATTTCCAGGACTGGTGGGAGCCACAGAGGCATGAGTATGTTCTGGATAGAAATGAATACATTTTAATTTGGAACTTTTGACTATCAGTCGTGCGAATGGTGTGGAAAACTTCAGGATCGTAAAGCTGTGATGCTGTAATCACTGAATAAGCTTCCTTTGGAAAAGTGAAAGGTCAAAACAAGAAGGGTGAGACTCCCTCAGTGCAGCCCTGTACCATCAGTCCAAAATCTTCTGCTCAACTCTCCTGGGTCCAAGATGATAAGACAAAGCGTAGCGGACAACCAAAAACATAGCGGACAACCAGGGATCTTCCCTGGACAAAAATGGCTAATATGTGGGGCATTATTGAAGGAAAGTAGAGGGAGGGTGTCAGAGGTGGGTATTTTACACAGAGAGTGGTGGGTGCACAGAATGCATATCCAGAGGTGGTGGGAGAGGCTGATACATTAGGGACATTTAAGGGTTTCTTAGATAGCAAGACCGATGAAAGGAAAATGGAGGGCTATGTAGGAGGGCAGGGTTAGATTGATCTTGGAGTCGGTTAAATGGTCAGCACAACGTTGTGGGCTGAAGGGCCTGTACTGTGTGACACTGATCTACAGTACTGTGCAGAAGTCTTAGACACATATGGGGTGTTTAAGACTTTTGCACAGTACAGTATTTGTCAAGGTGGAGTGGAGAGTGAATTTGTAAATCTGGCAGGAGCAAAGGATGTTGGGAATGGCGAGGGTGGGGTGCCGTGGGAGGAGTGTGGGACAGGTGGCAGAGAAGGAGTGTCAGGCTGAGGGTGATGTGAGTGCAGACACACCCAGGTGAGTGCAGACACACCCAGCCCTAAGACACCAGGCCAGGTCATTTGATTCCAAACAATTGGACTATCGATCATTACAGAATGTCTCTCTGGTGCTTCCCACTCCCTCCCCTCTCCCTTCCCCTTTTCCCAGCCATGATTCCCCTCTCCCTGCCCCCTTCCCACTCTCAGTCCACATCAGAGACCCATATCGGAATCACTCACATATATCATGAATTTGTATTTTTCTTTTGCAGCAGCAGTACAGTGCAATATATAAAATTATTCCAGTACTGTGACAAAGTGTTTAGGCTATATGTATGTGCCTAAGACTTTTGCACAGTTCTGTAAGTTCTAAAAAAAATTTTTATCACTCTGCTTAAGTTCATACGACAATAATAAATCAATTTACCAATTTAATTTTGGAAGAAGTTGCTGAAGACTATAAAGAGATTGTGCAGATGCTGGAAATCCAGAATAACACAAATTGCTGAAGGAACTCAGCAGGTCAGGAAGCTGCGGTGCTATTTCCTACATTACTCCACTAACTGCAAGGGGCTTTGAGCTGGTCTCAGGTCAAGAGAGGCACAATTCGGGAGTCATCAACTGAAACAGCACCAAAGGAGGTGACTCAGCCCTTTCTGCCTGAGCCAGCCCTTTTGAAAGTGCTGTTAGATATGATGATATTGATCCAGAAATTCTTTGGAAGTCAGGAGGCATAAATCTTGAAATTATAGCCTTGTTTTGTTAGGCGTTCATAACAGTAAAAATAATGGTAACCAACTCACTCTACTGTAAGAGAGAGAGAGAGAGAGAGAGAGAGAGAGAAAGTGAAGGAGGTGAATAAAGAAAAAGACAAAGAGAAAGAAACTGTGGTTGTCTTATAACAAAACCAGCTGATGAGAGAGATAAAGAACAGTCCAATAATAAGTAACCATTAAGTAGTTGGATTCTGTGGTGTGATACCTGCTGTAGAAAAACTAAGAAGTCTCTAGAAGTACGTATTCAGCTATAGCTGATTCTGTATTTTTCTAGAAGCTTAGAAATTACTGGAAAATTCTCTGAACAATTACCCCCATAGGGGTGATTATATAGGATTCACACAACCAGCTTCAAGAAAGGTTGCTACCTCACAGCCATTAGGATCTTGAACAAAAGGGGATAACCACACTCACCTGCCCATCAGTTGAGATGTTTCTACAACCAATGATCTCACTTCAAGGACTCTTTACCTCATTATCTCATGTTCTCGTTATTTATTGCTATTTATTTGTATTTGCATTTGCACAGTTTGTTATCTTCTGCACTCTGGTTGATCTTTCATTGATCCTATTATAGTTACTATTCTATAGATTTATTGAGTATGCCCACAAGAAAATGAATGTCAGGGTCATATATGGTGATAAAATTTACTTTGAACCTTTATCATATTTGATGATAAAATTTACTTTGAACCTTTGAACTTTGCTTATGTAAGATATGTCTTCCCTCTTAAGAGGGACTTGGTCCGTAACATCAACTGTTTATTCAGTTTCATAGATGCTGCCAGACCTGCTGAGTTCCTCCAGCATTCTGTGTGCATTGTGCTCTGGATTTCCAGCATCTGTAGAATCTCTTGTATATAGGAAAATAACAATCTTACACTGCAATCCAACAGTGGCATTGATCTAATTCTGTAATGAGATCTTCAGGCAAACGAACCCAGACACAGAGTAAACTCAAGACTCAAAGGTAGAAAGTAACATCGAGGATTTATTTGAAGAATGTAACAGAGGAATAACAAATGACTTGACCGTACTTACTGAGGGGGCTAGAGGGCACAGAAGGACAGATCACTCAGAACCCAAATTCAGGACTCATAAACACTAGTTCTGAAGAATGTGAATAATGCATATAACATGGGAATCCGCAACACTCACAACACACTGGAGGAACTCAGCAGGTCGGGCAGCCTGTCGCGCCTGCTCCGCCATTCAAGAAGATCATGGCTAATCTGGCTCCACCAACCTGCCTTTTCCACATAACTCTTCATTTACCTATGATGCAAAAACCTAGCGAACTGTGTCTAATATGTTTAATGAGGTATCCTTTACTGCTTCCCTGGGCAGAGAATTCCACAGATATGCAGGAAATATTCAACAGGCCATCTGTCATGATGAATATCTTTGAGTTGAAGCCAATCGTTGTGGTTGATTCTGACTAAACTGCTGAGGGGTTCCAGGATTCCCTGTTTTGATTTCAGATTCCCAGCCTCTGCAGTACTTTGGTAATTGTTTTTGTTACATGTACTGAGATACAAGAAAGATATCAATAAGAGTACAGAGAAAATTTACAAGGATGTTGCCAGGACTTGAGGACCTGGGTTACAGGGAAAGGTTGAATAGGTTAGTATTTATTTTCTGGACTGTAAGAGAATGATGCGAGGTTTGATAGAGGTATACAAAATTATGAGGGGTATAGAGAGGGTAAATGCAGGCTTTCTCCAGAAATGTCTGAATGCTGGAGGATCTCAGCAGGTGACACCTGTGGAAAGAATAACAAATCCATATTTCAAGCTGAAGCTTTTTCCATTGAGGTTAAATGAGATTAGAAGTAGAAGTCATAGGTGAAGGGTGAAAGGTTAAGGGGAAAATGAGGGGGATCTTCTTCACTCTGAGGGTGGTGAAAGTGTGGAACAAACTGCTGGCGGAAGTGATGGATTTAGGTTTGATTGTAACATTTAAGAGAAGTTTGGACAGATACATGGATGGGAGGGGTAAAGAGGGTTATAGTCCAGTTGCAGGTTGATGGGGCTAGGCAGTATACCTGTTCAGCATGGACTAGATGGGCCAAGTGGCCTGTTTCTGTGCTGTATGACTCAATGATGTGAAAAACTTTGTTTTGGATGCCATCCATACAGATCATTTCAAACATCAGTGGCATCGAGTGAAAGGCATTAACAGAGTGTCACATACTGTGTTACGGTTACAAAGTGCAGTGTAGGCAGACAGTATGGTACAAGTGCAAAGATGAGGTAGGTTATGAGGTCAAGAGATGCCTTTGAACCTGCTTCCGTTGCCAGATCAGATCAGATTAACACAGCATATGATCTTACTTTCTCAGTGTGATCTTTCAGGCTACCGATGCCAGTTCCACCAGATTAAATTTCACTTCAGCATTGTGAGTGAATTTTCTAAACCTCCCCTTATTTCACCTTTGACCTATGACCTCTTGTCATAATCTCACCCAACCTCAGTGGAAAAAGCCTGCCTGCATTTACCCTACCTATACCCTTCGTATTACAACCAGATAACATGGCCATTAAATTGTGTAATTTCAGGTAAACTGCTCCTCCCTGTTCATTTTTTTTCTCCACTTTCTCCTACACTCACCACACACCCCAACAGCCTGCTTCGCTCCCCCCTTCCATACAATTTCCCAGTATTTCCATCTGCCCTCTCCAAGTTGGTTCTGTGCTCCATCTTGCTGTCCTATCAGAATCCACCATACCTCCACCTATCACCTCTGTCACTATTTCCACTCTCCACTCCTCTGCCTGCCTATCATCCCTCCTCCCCTAGATCCACCTATCAGCTTCCGGCTCTTTCTCCACCCCTTCCCTCCATCTCCTTACTCTGGCTATCTCCCCTCTATCTTTCCAGTCCTGAGGAATATCGCCTGTCCATTTCCTTCCTCAAATGCTGCCTGACCTGCTGAATTCCTCCAGTGTTTTGTACTTTTGCTCCCCTTAACCTTGTCTCCTCTAGCAAACCAACCCCACTACAGATTACTATCACAACCTGTAACAGGCAGGATGGCATGCTTTAAGTTAAGTCTATAAGACCATAAGACAGAACAGTAGAATTAGGCCATACAGTCCATCAAGTCTGATCCTCCATTTCATTATGGCTGATTCATTTCCCTCTTAATCTGATTCTCATGACATCTCCCCATAACCCTTCACGCCCTGACTAATCAAGAACATAGCAACCTCTGCTTTAAATGCACCCAGTGACTTGGCCTCCAAGCTGCCTGTGGCAATGAATTCCACAGATTCACCACTCTCTGGCTAAAGAAGTTCTTCCTCATCCCTGTTCTAAATGGATATCCCTCTACTTTGAGTTTGTGCCCTCTGGTCCTAGACTCACCCGTCAAAGGAAACATCCTCTTCACGTCCACTCTATTGAGGCCTTTCAACATTCTATAGGTTTCAATGAGGTCCACCCCCACCCCCATTCTTCTAAGTTCCAGTGAGTACAGGCACAGAGCCTTTAACAGCTGCTCGTACGATAACCCTTTCATTCCCGGAATCATTCCCATGAACCTCCTTTGAAACCTCTCCAATGTTAGCACATCCTTTCTTAAATAAGGGGCTCAAAGCTTCTCACAATACTCCAAGTGAGGCTTTTAGAGCCTCCTTGCTTTTATATTCTAGTCCTCATGAAATAAATGCTGACATTGCAATCGCCTTTGTTACCACCGACTCAACCTACAAGTTAATCTTTTGGGAATCTTGCACAAGGAGTCCCAAATCCCTTTGCACCTCATATTTTTGAAATTTCTCCCCATTTAGAAAATAGTCTATGCTTTTGTTCCTTCTGCCAAAGTGTACGACCATACACTTCCCAACGCTGTATTCCACCCACCACCTCTTTGTCCATTTTCCTAATCTGCCTAAGACCTCCTGCAGCTCTCTGCATCCTCAAAACTACCTGCCCCTCCATCTATCTTTGTATCATCTACAATCTTGGTCACAAGGCCATCAAAGGGACGATGAGGGGAAGGTCATCACAACTAAGACTTTTTTCTCAGGGCACAAATCGCTAATACCGGTGGTGGGGGGGCATTATTTTAATGTAATTTTTTAGTTCTTACCTTGCACAGAATGCTGGAGGATCTCAGCAGGTCAGGCACATCTATGGAGATGAATAAACAGTCAACATTTCAGGCTGACAGCCTTCTTCAGGATTGAAAAGGACAGGGGAAGATGCTAGGAGGGGGTGGGGCTGGGGGAGGGATGGAGTACATGCTAGAGGGTGGTAGGTGAAGCCAGGTGGGTGGGGGAGGGTGAGGGGGTAAGAAGTTGGAGGGGATAGGCAGGAAAGGTAAAGGGCTGGAGAAGAAGGTATCTGGTAGGAGACGAGATTTGTCCATGGAGAAAGGGAAGGAGGAGGGACACCAGGGCTTGGGGTGAAAGGCAGATGAAGAGAAAAGGTAAAAAGCCAAAATGGGGAAGTAAAGAAGAGGGAAAGGGAGGGGGAAAGATATCAGGTCTTAAGATATTTTAAATATCCAGGGGATCTCGATCTAAAATGTTGACTGCCCATTGAAGAAAGTGCAGGGGAAATGTCAGAGTCCGGTTCTTAACACAGTGTGGTGGGTGTGTGGAATGTGCTGTCAGGGGTGGTGGTGTACCAGATAGACTAGGGCCAGATAAGAAACTCTTAGACAGGCACTTGAACGATATAAAAATGGAGGATTACTGAGAAGGGTAGGGTCAGATTGGCCTTAGAGTAGCATCAAAGGTCACACAGCACCATGGGCCGTAGGGGCTGTACTGTGCAGTAATGTTTTGTGTTCTATGTTAAAAATGATTGTTTTCAGGGGTCTGCATGCTTGCTTTGCAAATTCCAAGTGACAGATGCAGAAATCTTCTTCAATTAGAATGTATGTCAATAACCGCAGGGACCACAAGTTATTCTGTCAAGCAGTGTGGTTTGGGGCAGTGGTGAAGCTGCTGTGCAGATATAGCTGGGGGCTTCATACCATGTGTTGTTGGGAGGAGAAGGACAAGGAGAACGGAACAGGGAATGTCAACGTAGTGTAGATCAGAAACAGGCTATTTGCTCCTTGGTCTAACGTCTAACCCAGAGAAGGCCAATGTGCCCAAAGCTCTTTTTATCAAGTTAAGTCAAGTTTATTGTCATTTAACTACATACCTGTATATAACATATATAACCATATAATTTATATAAATATGAGACAATGTTTCACCAAACCAGGATATAAAGCACAGTAGTACACAAAACACACAATAACTTATGAAGGTAAGGATAACATCTATAGATGAATTACACAGAAATAGCAAGCTAAAGTACAAAAATTACATACTTTAAGGTATGGAATAAATTAACTAGAGACACTCAAATACTACGCAGCAGGGAGTTCAGAAGCCTAATGGCCTGAGGGAAGAAAGTGTTTCCCATCCTAACTGTTCTCGTTTTAATGCATCGGAGTCTCCTGCCTGACGGTAGAAATTCAAAGAGGACACTGGATGGATGGTTGGGATCCTTAATAATACTGAGGGCCCTGTGTACACAGCGCTCCTGTTAAATGTCCCCGATGGATGGTAGGGAGACCCCTATGATCCTCTCACAGTCCTTTGTAGGGACTTCCGGTCCGATGCTCGGCTGCTCCCAGACCAGATAGGGATGCACCTTGTCAGGACGCTCTCAGTGGAGCTCCTGTAAAATGCAGCTAAGATGAGGGGTAGGAGACTTGCTTGCCTCAATCTGCTTGGGAAGTGGAGGCGTTGCTGTGCCTTCTGGTTCAGGAAGGTGACATTAAGGGACGAGGTGCGATCATCTGTGATGTGAACTCCCTGGAACTTTACTCTCTGTATGGAGGAGCCGTGTATTTTCAGAGAGGGGTGGTTCATCTTCACCTTCCTAAAGCCCACAATGATTTCTTTGTTCTTCTCCACGTTTAGACTTAGCTGTTCCTGTCACACTAATCCACCAACTGCTTCACTTCCTCTCTGTACTCCATCCCATCATTGTCTTGAGGAAGCCAGCCATTGTTGTGTCATCTGCAAACTTGATGCCACAGTTTGCTGGGTCCTGCGACACAGTCATGTGACAGCAGAGTGAACTGCAGGGGGCTGAGCGCACAGTCCTGGGGAGCGCCCGTGCTTAATGTAATGGCACTAGAGACACTGTAGCCCACACGGACTGACTATGGCCTTACTGTTAAGAAGTCCAGTATCAAGTTGCAGAGGGAGGTGTTGTGACCCAGCGAAGACAGTCTCCACACTATTTTCTGGGGTATGACATATCTACCTGTGATTGGGTGGTGGGTTGGAGATACATCTCTACCGAAGATGTAAGGCACTCCTTCCCTCCGCTAGCCTTCAGCCCACCTTTGGACAAGGTGTAGCACCTGCTTAGCACCACTGCCCCCCGATCAGGGTCACGTGAAGCCATGGGAGCAGGTGGTGGACGGTCAGATGAGCAGCTGATGCATATCACAAGTCCTGGTTATGTGATCACTGATGCCAGGCAGACAATCTCTGAAGAGTATTGATAATGGCTGGGGTCACCCATCTTGTAAAGACACTGCCCAGAAGAAGGCAATGGCAAGCCACTTCCATCGAAAAATTTGTCAAGAACAATCATGGTCATGGATAGGACCATGATTGCTCACATTATATGACATGGCACATAATTATGTATGTGTATTTCCAGATCACCCTGTTCTACCACACTCTTCAGTGCCCTACCACTCACCATGTAAATCCTACCCTGGCTTGTCCTCCCAAAGTGTAATGCCTCACACTTGCCTGCATTAAATTCCATCTGCTGTTCTGTGGTCTAGAATATGTTGCTTGTTGTGTTGATTTGGTAGTAGTTTTCAGAAGTGAGTTAAATAAATAGACAAAGGGAAAAATCAACAAGGCAAAGGAGGAATATGTAGAGAAGCAAAACTAATTGGATAGTTCCACCAAAGCACAATGGACCAAAGTGTGATTCCCTCATTCATTACATCAATTACAGACAGAATGAGTCTTTATTCATATATTACTTTTAGAGTTTGAACAATTAAAATAATGTCTCATCTTTGTAATTTCATCCAACAAATTATTACAGTTAATTAGTAACGGCTAATGTTATCATTTCACAGATTGACCGCTGTAAATAGTGAAGAGAATTGTCTTGAGTGGGAACGTGATTAACTTAGGGATGGGTCTGTAATATTCAGCTTTGTAAACGTCAATTCAGCCCACAATGATTTCACCCGGATGCCTAACTCACATCTCCCCAAGCAGATCCTTCACTCCCAGTTGAAGGAAAGTCAGAGAGCCCCTGCTGGGCAAACAAAATGCTTTAAAAATAACATCAGAATCCGCCTGAAGAAATTCAACGTTACGTCTGAAACCTGGGAAGACATTGCACTCAGTAGATACACCTGGAGGAAACCAGTTCAGGAGGGAGCCTCACTACATGAGAACAACCGCCGCTATGCCACAGAGAACAAGCAGCGGCTGTGAAAGGAGAGACTGAACAACCAAAAGAACCAGCCACTGACCACAGCCACCACTCACTCGTACCCACACTGCACAGGAATATGTGGATCCTGAATCGGCCTCTACAGCATCGAGGACCTGCCAATAGACAACCCCTTAAGAGATCATCAAACCCGACTCAAGTGATCACACAACTGCTTGTTACTTCCTCGAAGAACTCTAACAGATTTGTCAGACAAGATTTCCCTTGACAGAAACCATGCTGACTTTGATTTACTTTATTGTTAGTCTCTAAGTACCCCAAAACCTCATCCTTAATAACATTTTCACAACCCCTGAGGTTGGGCTAATTGGCCTATAATTTCCCGCAAACACGATGAAATCTGCAGATGCTGGAATTTCAAGCAACACACATAAAAGTTGCTGGTGAACGCAGCAGGCCAGGCAGCAACTCTAGGAAGAGGTACAGTCAACGCTTCGGGCCGAGACCCTTCATCAGGACTAACTGAAAGAAGAGCTAGTAAGAGATTTGAAAGTGGGAGGGGGAGGGGAGATCCAAAATGATAGGAGAAGACAGGAGGGGGAGGGATGGAGCCAAGAGCTGGACAGGTGATTGGCAAAGGGGATATGAGAGGATCATGGGACAGGAGGCTCAGGGAGAAAGAAAAGGGGGAGGGGGGAAGCCCAGAGGATGGGCAAGGGATATAGTGAGAGGGACAGAGGGAGAAAAAGGAGAGAGAAAAAAAGTATGTATGTATATAAATAATAAATTAACGGATGGGGTACGAGGGGGAGGTGGGGGCATTAGCGGAAGTTTGTGAAGTCAATGTTCATGCCATCAGGTTGGAGGCTACCCAGACGGAATATAAGGTGTTGTTCCTCCAACCTGAGTGTGGCTTCATCTTTACAGTAGAGGAGGCCGTGGATAGACACGTCAGAATGGGAATGGGACGTGGAATTAAAATGTGTGGCCGCTGGAAGATCCTGCTTTCTCTGGCGGACAGAGCGTAGGTGTTCAGCAAAATGATCTCCCAGTCTGCGTCAGGTCTCGCCAATATATAGAAGGCCGCATCGGGAGCACCAAACACAGTTTATCGCGCCAGCCAACTCACAGGTGAAGTGTCCTCTGGGACAATGCCAGGATGAAGTGATTCTGGAAAGATCATGTCCAATGCATCTGCTATCTCTTCAGCAACCTCTCTCAGGACTCTGGGATATTGTCCATCTGGTCCAGGTGACTTAACCACCTTAAGTCCTTTGAGCTTGCATTGCACTTTTTCCTTTGTAATGGCAATGGCACACACTCCTGCTCCCTGACACTCACGGACTTCTGCTGGTGTCTTCCACAGTGTAGTTTGATGCAAAGTACCCATTAAGTTCATCTGCCATTTCTTTGTCCCCCATTACTACCTCACCAGCATCATTTTCTAGTGGTCCAATAACAAATCTCACCTCCCTTTTACTCTTTATATAACTGTAAAACCTTTTAGTATTCTGCTAGTATTCAGCTAGTTTGCCTTCATATTTCAACTTTTCCCTTCTTGTAGCTTTATTTAGTTGCCTTTTGTTTGATTTTAAAAGCTTCCCAATCATCCAATTTCCCATTCACTTTTGCTATCTTATATGCCCTTTATTTGGCTTTTATGCTGTCCTGAACTCCCCTTGTCACCCATGGTTGCCTAGCCCTGACATTTGAGAACAACTTCTTCTGTGGGACATATCTATTCTGCACCTTGTGAGCTATGTCCAGAAACTTCAGCCATCTCTGCTGTGCCGTTATCCCTGCTAGTATCCTCCCTCAATCCACCTGGGCAAGCTCCTCCCTCATGCCCATGTAATTCCCTTTATTCTGTTGCAATACTGATACATGTGACTTATGCTTCTCCCTCTCAAATTGCAGTATGAATTCAATCATAATATGATCATTGTCTCCCAAGGGTTCCTTAACATTAATCTCCCTAATAAGATCTGAGTTACTACACAACACCCAATCTAAGATAACCTTTCCTCGAGTCGGCTCAAGCACAAGCTGCTCTAAAAAGCCACCTCGTAGGCATTTAACAAACTCCCTCTCTTGTGATCTGACACCAACCTAATTTCCCCAATCACCTTGCATATTGAAAGTCCCCCATTACAATTGAGTCATTACCCTCATTACATGCCTTTTCCAGCTCCCTTTGCAATCTCAACCCCACATCTTGGCCACTATTTGGAGGCCTATATATGATTCCCATGATAGTTTCTTTGCCCTTGCAGTTTTTTAACCCTACCCACAAAGATTCAACATCCTCTGACCCTATTTCACCTCTTTCTAAAGATGTGATTCCATCTCTTACCAACACAGCCACACCACCGCCTCTGCCTGCCTGTCCTTTCAATACAAAATATATTCTTTGATGTTAAGCTCCCAACTATGGTCTTCTTTCAACCAATATTGCATTTGCCTTCTTCACCACCTGAAAGCTAACCTTTAGGGTGTTCTGCAGAAGGACTCCTGAGTCCCTTTGCATCTCAGATTTTTTGGATTTTCTCCCTGTTTAGAAAATAGGCTGCACATTTATTTCTACTACCAAAGTGCATTCGTAACCATTTAAGTATTGGCACAAGAGATTCTGCAGGTCCGGCAATATCTCTGAAGGGCATAAACAGAGATGAGGAGGAATTTCTTTACCAAAAGGTGTTGAATCTGTGGAATTCATTCCCACAAACAGCTGTGAAGGTAAGTCACCAGGTATATTTTAAAGAGGAGATTGATAGGTTCTCGAATTGTATGGGTGTCAAGGGAGAAGGCAGGAGAATGGGATTGAGAAGGAGAATAAATCAGCCATGATGAAATGGTGGAGCAGACTTGATGGGCCAAATGGCCTAATTCTGCTCCTATGTCTTACGGTCTGATGGTTTAAACAGTCAACATTCTGAGTCAAGACCCTTCATCAGGACAGGAGAGGAAGGAGGGAGAAGCCAGATTAAGAAGGTGGGGGGAGGGTGGGAAGGTGAAGGCTGGTAGGTTCCAGGTGAAAAACCAGTAAGAGGAAAGATAAAGGGGTGGGGATCGGCAGGAAAGGTGAAGAAGGAATAGGGGATAACACAATGGGTAGTAGAAGGAGGCAGAACCATGAGGGAGGTGATAGGCAGCTGGGGGAGGGGGCAGAGTGAAATAGGGATAGAGGAAGGGAGGTGGAGGGAATTACCGGAAGTTGGATATACCAAGGGGCGGGAGACTACCTAGACGGTATATGAGGTGTTGCTCCTCCAACCTGAGTTTAGCCTCAACATGGCAGTAGAGGAGGCCATGTATGGACATATCTGAATGGGAGTGGGAAGCAGAGTTGAAGTGGGTGGCTACTGGGAGATCCTGTCTGTTGTGGCGGACGGAGTGGAGGTGCTCGACGAAGCCGTCCCCCAATCTGCGTCAGGTTTCACCGATGTAGAGGAGGCCACACCGGGAGCACCGGATGCAATAGATGACCCCAATGGACTCACAAGCGAAGTGTTGCCTCACCTGGAAGGACTGTTTGGGGCCCTGAATGGTGGCAAGAGAGGAGGTGTAGGGACAGGTGTAGCACTTACGCTTACAGGGATAAGTGCCGGGTGGGAGATCCGTGGGGAGGGACGTGTGGATAAGGGAGTCGCGGAGGGACCGATCCCTCCCCCTCCCTTCCTCTATCCCTATTTCACTCTGCCCCCTCCCCCAGCTGCCTATCACCTCTCTCATTGTTCCGCCTCCTTCTACTACCCATTGTGTTTTCCTCTATCCCTTCTTCACCTTTCCAGCCTATCACCTCCCTGCTTCCCCTCCCCTACCCCTTTATCTTTCCCCTTACTGGTTTTTCACCTGGAACCTACCAGCCTTCTCCTTCCCACCCTCCCTCCACCTTCTTTATAGGGCCTCTGCCCCTTCCCTCTTCAGTCCTGACGAAGGGTTCCGGCCCGAAACGTCGACCGATCTTTTCCACGGATGCTGCCCAACCTGCTGAGTTCCTCCAGCGTGTTGTGAGTGTTGCTTTGATCCCAGCATCTGCAGATTATTTTGTGTTTATCATCCCTTAGAGGATGCTGTCTGGAACTGGATCTTGGATGTCTTGATGGAAAGATTCCAGTCAGTCCAAGTTGGTAGCAACATCTCAAGCTCCATCACGCTGAACACTGGTGCCCCCCACCCCAGGGCTCTGTGCTCAGTCCACTGCTGACTCACAAATGCACTGCCAGACCCAGCTGAAGCCGGATCATCAGCTTCACTGACGTTACTACAGTGGTTGGCCATGACAGCAGTAATGATGAGTCGGCATACAGAGAGAAGCTCGTCAAATGGTGTGAGACCAAAAGCCTGCCTCTCAGCAAGGACAAGACAAAAGAGATGATTGCGGACTTCAGGAAGACACAGGTCAAACTCCCTCCATTGCACATCAATGGCTCTGCCGTGGGGAGCATAAAGTTCCTTGGTGTACACATAATGGACGATTTTACCTGGACCCATAACACCTTCTCGATAGTCAAGAAGGCATAGCAGCGTCTGCACTTCCTGAGAAAGCGTGCAAGGCTCCCTGCCCCCATTCTAACAGATTTCTATAGGACCACCATCGAGAGAGCACTGCCTGGCTGCATCATTTTGTGGAATGGAAGTTGCAAGGCATTGGACCAAGGAACCTACAGAGGATAGTAAAAACTGCCGAGGATCACGGGTCTCCCTCCCGGTGACTTTTCACCGGGACCATTTTATTCGACAGGTCTGAGCATTATGAAGGACCCCTACCCATCCCTCAATCTCTTTGACTCACTCCTGTCAGGAAGGAGGTACACGAGCATCAGGAGTAGGACTGCCAGACTGGGTAACAGCTTCTTCCCTCAGGCTGTGAGACTGATGAATGCCACCATCGAGATCTCGTCACTATGACAGCGAGCTGTTTACCTGTGCTGCACACTACATGCATTTTGAATTATATTTTATTGACCTATTTGTGGTAATATTTTGCTTTATGTGCTGTGAGTGATGTGTGTTTTGTGGGTGCACCGCGGTCCGGGGGAACGTTGTTTTATTTGGTTGTACATATGTACAGTCAGATGATAAAAAACTTGAGCTTGAGGAAAAGAGATGGGTAGCAGGGAAACCAGTATGTTGAATGGAAAAAGAGAGAAGGAGGAAGGGGGAATAAATTACCAGAAGGTGGAGAAATCAATGTTTGTGGCATCAGGTTGGAAGCTACCCAGAATGAACATGAGGTGGTGCTCCTCCAACCCGAGAACAGCCTCATTGTGGCAGGAGAGGAGGCCTCGACAGTTAAAGATTGGACTTGGGTTCAGGCCAGAAGTTGGGGGTGACAAATGGGGTCGAAAAAGGGGAAAGGAAGTATAAAGAAAGGGAAAAGTAAGGACAGAGAGCAGGAGGGAGGAGGGGGAGGATAAAGGAGAGCAGATTCCCATCTGATCGTCACTCCTCCCCGCTGATCTAATGCACACCATGTCAGAATGTATATGTGTTTCACAAGGAATTCGAGCCAATAATGCAAAACGGAATCGTGTCAGAATTAAATCTGCCCTTCAGGCAGCTAAAACTGTACAAATGCGGGGATGGAATCAATGATTAAGCCATTACTTGTTTTCCAGATTTTTAATTTTCTAAGCTCCTTGCACTGGAGAGAAATCTCTTAACCTCATCGAGGTTGCTGGGAGGAGACAGAGCATCTCTGTATCAAACACCTCAGAACTGCAGCCTGATTAAATAAGTCCATAAGAGATAAGAGCAGAGTTAGGCCATTCAGCCCATCGACTCTGCTCTGCCGTTTCATCCTGGCTGATTTATTATCCCTCTCAACCCCATTTTCCTGCATTCTCCCTGTAACCTTTGATGCCTTGACTAATCAAGAACCTATCAAACCCCGCTTCAAATGTACTCAATAATTTGGCTTCCACAGACACCTGTGGCAATGAATTCCACAGATACTTCACCCTCTGGCTAAAGAAATTTCTGTTCTAAATGGAGGTCCCTCTAGTCAGAGGCTGTGCCTTCTGGTCCTAGACTCACCCACTACCTATCGGAAACATCCTTCCCACATCCACTCTGCCCAGGCTTTCAACAATCAATAGGTTTCAATGAGACTCCCCCACCCCCATTCTTCTAAACTCCAACGAGTACAGGCCCAGAGCCATCAAATGCTCATCATACATTAACCCTTTCATTCCTAAAATCATTCTTGTGAACCTCTCCAATGCCAGCACTACATTTATCAGATAAGGGGCCCAAAACTGCTCACAATAATCCAAGGTTCAAGAACAGTTGCTACCCCTCAACCATCAGGCTCTTATGAAACGGGATAACTACATTCACTTGCCCCATCATTGAGACGTTCCCACAACCACTGATCTCACTCCTTACCTTATTATCTTATGTTCTCATTATTTATTGCCATTTATTTATATTTGCATTTGCACAGTTTGTTGTCTTCGCACTCTAGTTGATCCTTCATTGATACTATTCTATGGGTTTGTTGAGTATTCCCATGGGAAAATGAATCTCAGGGTTGTGTATGGTGATATATATGTACTTTGAACTTTGAAATGTCATCTGACCAATGCCTTATAAAGCCTCAGCATTGGAGGTAACATAAAGGTAGTGTAGGGCATGCTAATGTGCTGGGACAATTTGAGATTAAGACAGAGGTAATGCAGGGTTTTAAAATAGATAAATCCCTTGGGCCTGATGACATATAGCCCAGAATTTTGACAGAAGCAAGTGAGGAGATTGCTGGGGCTTTGACAAAGATCTTTGCGTTCTCACTAGCAAAAGGCTAGGTCTTGAAGATTAGCAAATGTTGTGCCTTTTTTCAAGAAAGGGAGTAGGGACAATTACAGATGAGTGGCTTAGCGACAAGGGTATGATAGTTATTAGACAGGATTCAGAGGGAGGGAGACTTACACCATGAAAATAAAGGAAAGGCACAGCCAGGCTAGGGAATGTCAAGATGGCTTTTAAGGCAGGTCATGCCTTACACATTTCACTGAGTTTTTTTTGAAGAGGTGACAAAGAAGCTTGATGAGGGTAAGGTAGTGGACTTCAGTAAGGCATTTGATAATGGTAGGTTGATTCAGAAGATAAAGATGTACTGTATAGGACCCAAGGTGAATTGCAAGGTTGGATTCAGAACTGGCTAGCCCATGGAAAAGACAGACAGTAGGATGGAAGGCTGTTATTCTGGCCAGAGCAAGGATCTGAATCAGGTTTAAAATTGTCGGCATGTGTTGCGAAATGTGTTAACTTTGCAGCAGGACTACAATGCAATACATGATAAATATAGGAAAATACTGAATTACAGTATACTGTATGTATGTATATTAAATAGTTAAGTGATAATAAATAGTTCAAAAACAGTGTAGGGGCCTTTGCATGAAGATCAACACATTGTTGGCTGAATGGCCAGTCCAGCATAGTACTGTATAATATTCTATTTCCATCAAGGCGACCACAACCTTGTCATAGGGTTTGGAGGCACGTGTGCTTCAATGACCCGGAGAGCTGTGCTGGCTGGAGTCAGGGCTTTATGGTATGGGTAAGGTCACCAATGCCAAACAGGTCAAAGGGTAGAGGCCAGGCTAAGAGTGGCCCACCGGTCCTCCAGGTTTGGAGGTTCAGCTCAGGGCTAACAGCCCTGACTGGTCAAAAAAGTTGTTATACAAATGGCGATGAAACCAATCTTCATTGCTGCCCCAAACACCAGCGGCAGAATGGGCAGCAAATAAGTAAAGTACATTCTATTCCACTGAGAAGTCAAACATTCCATGGATGAGAAACTAAAGATCAAATTAGATTTAAAAAGTTTATAAGATTGTTAAAAAAAAGAGTTTATGAGTGTGTGGAAGCAGCAACAAACAACTAACATAAAAGTTGATTAAATGATGGAGAACAATCATGAAAACAAAGCAGGTTAAAGTTTATATAGTTAGTTAAAAAGAGAAAACTAACCACCCTTTGGATACTAAGGCAGGCAAAATTACAAGAACATGAGATATAAGAGCAGAATTAGGCCATTTGGCCCATTGAGTCTGCTGCACCAGTTCATCATGGCGGATCCATTTTCCCTCTCAGCCCCAATCTCCTGCCTTTTCCCTGTATCCCTTCATGCCCTGACTTATCAAGATTCTATCAACCTCTGTCTTAAATATATCTAATGACTTGGTCTCCACAGCCGTTTGTGGCAACAAATTCCACAGATTCACCACTCTCTGGCTAAGGAATTCCTAATTTCTGCTCTAAATGGATGTCCTTCTATTTTGAGACTGTGTGCTCTGGTCTTAGACTCCCCCAGCATAGGAAACATCCTCTCCGCATCCACTCTCGTGAGACTTTTCAATATTTGATAGGTTTCAATGAGATCCCTCCTCATTCTTCTGAATTCCAGTGAGTACAGGACCAGAGCCATCAAACACTCCTCATATGACAAATGCTCCCCTCCTTTCAGTCCCGGAATCATTAGTGTGAACCTCTTTTGTATCCTCTTCAATGTCAACACATCCTTTCTTAGATAAGGAGCCCAAAGCTGCTCACAATACTCAAGTGAGACCTCACCAGTGCCTTATAAAGTTTCAATGTTGCTTTTATATTCGAGACCTCTGAAAATGAATGTTAACATCGCTTTTGCCTTCCTCTCTACTGACTCAACCAGTAAAGTAACCTTTAGGGAATCTTGCACAAGGACTCCCAAGTCTCTTTGCACTTTCTAATATGAAGAGAAGGAACAAAAGCAAGACTAGGGTTTATGGCTTGGTGAGACTGCTCCTGTATGCACAAAGCCACAGTTCTACCTGCATGCCCAATCACTGCACTACTGATCATAACATCACAGAATCTCAGAAGTAGGCCATTCAGCCCAACTCATCCATGCTTGTCTGTGCTAATTCCATTTCCCTGCAGTAGCCCAGTATATCTATGTCTTTCCTGTCCAAGTGCCTTTTAACTGTAATTGTATTTGACTCTACTGTCAGAAAATGGTTTCTCAGCACACAGAACTCCAAACGTACAGTCCTGTGTGAAAGTCTTAGGCTATATATACAGTATATAGCTAGGGTGCCCAAGACTTTTGCACAGTACTGTATTTGTCAACGTGGAGTGGAAAGCAAGTTTGTAAATCTGGTGGGAGAAAAGGATGTTTGGAATGGGGAGGGGTGGATGTGGGACAGGTGACAGAGAAGGAGTGCCATGAGCACGGGGTGCAGGGGCAGACACAGCCGGCCCTGAGACTGGGGCTGACAGGGAAAATGGATCAGCTGCAATGAAATGGTAGAGCGGACTCGCAGGGCTAAATGGGCTAACCTTATGGTCTAAAATAATAACCAGAAATCTCAGCAGTAGCATTAGACAGCAGAGCATCACGTGAGTAACATGGAATAGGTAGACTCATGTTTCCTCTGAACAGGAGTGTGAGTGTGTGTCCACCTTCTCAAACTCGAAAGCAGTACATTTGCAGCACGGATGGCTTTTGCTGTTGACAGCTGGTCTATGGTGGAAACAGATTCTGTTGTTTCAGAATGGAAAGCAAGAGAGACAAAGGGATGTCATCAAATGAGCAATAGAGTAATTAATATATAAAAGGGAATTACAGAGTACATGAATGGATGAATACTATTCAGGGAACATGTCACTTGACTTGTCAAATCGGCAGCAATCTGGGGGCAAAATGAGAAATAGATGCATGGCTCCTACACACAGTCCAGAGGTTTCAGGGGTCTTTGGCTATGCTGACAAGAGTGGCTGATTTCTCATACTTATTGAAGGGTGTAGAGGTTCTCCAGAGACTGAAAGTGGTATCTACAGGCATCCAGGGGGTGTACAGTGCCTGTTCCTGAAAACTGCCTGTTTTCCTGTAATAACCCAACTTCCAAATGATCTCAAACACAGGGAAGTCTGCAGGTGCTGGAAATTCAAAGCAACACACACAAAATGCTGGAGGAACTCATCAGTGTGTATTGCTTCCAAATGATCTCCCAGGTTTACTGTGTATCAGGCATTAAGGAAAATGGGGAAGGGAATGAAAGCCCTTACATCACTCACACCAACTCTGCCCAGATTCCCATGTCTTCTTTCCTTTCCTTCTTTTTCTCAAAATTCTGTCATTCCTCAGTTTCTCTCTCCCATTTCCCCATGTCCCTCTCTCTTTCCCTGAGACTCTCTCTCTCCCATTCCTCCAGACTCTCTCTCTCTCATATTCCCTCAGTCTCTCTCATTCCCCAAGACTCTCTCTCTCTCTCCTATTCTTTCAGACTCTCTCTCTCATTCCCTGAGACCCTATGTCACTCCCATTCCCCCAGACTCTCTCTGTCTCTCTCATTCGCTCGGTCTCTCCTCTCTCTCTCTTGCATTCGCTCAGTCTCTCTCTCTCCCATTCCCTCATCCTCTCTCTCTCTCATCTCCCTGCTCTCTCTCATTCTCCCAGTCTTCCTCCATCTCTCTCCCATTTCCCCAGTCTCTCTCTCATTCTCCCAATCCCCCTCTCTCTTTTCTATTCCTGTTTTTTTCTCTCTCTCTTACAATCCCCTAATTTCTTTCTCTTTCTCTCTCTCACCCATTCTCCCAGTCTCTCTCTGCAATTCATTCCCTCAGTCTCTCTCTCTCCCATTCTCCCAGTCTCTTGCTTTCTTTCTCTCTCATTCTCCTGGTCTCCCTCCTTGCTCTCTCACACACACATTACCCCAGCCTTTCCCTTTTTCTCTCTCTCACTCTGGTCTTTCTCTCTTCCATTCCCTTGGTCTTACTCTCCTCCTTATTCCTTCTCTCTCTCTCTCTCCCACCCTCCTCTTCCCCTAGCCACTTTCCCACTTTCTCTACTCCACAATTTTCTTCTCTCCATCTCTCCATTTCTTCCTCCCGGGTCTCTCCCTTGCCCTCGTCTTGCCCCCGCCCCCCTCCATCCCACCCACCACCAACTTCTCTCTCTTTCTCCCCCTCAGCCCGCAGCGTTGGGAAATCTGCAAGAGGACCAGGGGTAAACGTTCCTTCACCTATAATCTTCTCTTTACCAACTGATAGTTTATCGGCACTGGGCAATTTGTGAAAGAATCAGACCATTCAGTTAGAACACTGCTAATGTCACCAGGCAATTGAGACATCAGTTTACAGCTTCGCTTGTTTTCCGGCTGGTGCTTATTACCACCGAGCGCCTGGATAACCTCAAGTTTACTGGTTATAGACGAAATCTTTCCTCGTTCGTCCCTCATGCCTTTCCTGTAGTGGGAGAGTCTAGAATCAGACGGCAAGACCTCAGAATACAAGGACGTATCTTTAAAGAAGAGATGAGGAGGAATTTCTTTAGGCTGGCGAATCTGTGGAATTCATTACCACAGATGTCTGTAGAGGGCAAGTCAACGGGCATATTTAAAGTGGAGTTTGATAGCTTCTTGCTTAGTAAGGGCGTCAGAAGTTACGGGGAGAGGCAGGAGAATGTGGCTGAGAGGGATATTAATTCAGTCATGGTGGAATGGAGGTGCAGACTCGATGGGCGGAATGGCCTGATTTCTCCTCTATGTCAGATAGTCTTATGATGAATCTATTGTTCCTCTGCTCGCCCTCAGCCGCCTTTTATCATTCCCTCCTCTGAAATCTTCTCGTCCTCCCTCCTCTGTGTACTTAAAATCGAGCAGCCACTCACCAGAAAAACAAATCACCAGTCGGGGGTTGACACCCGCCACTGCTTCAATAGCTGCTAGGGGTTTTAAGCGGGAAAGGAGGGGTGTGGAGAGCAAAGTTAATGTGCTTCTGGAAATTGTTTTAAAATAGATGGAGGTATCAGATAGGAAGATGTTTTGAACACAAGAGATTTTGCAGATGCTGGAAATCCAGAGTAACACACGCATTCAGCAACACAAAAGATGCTGAAGGAACTCAGCAGGTCAGGCAACATCTCTGGAGATGAATAAAAGAGCGGGCGTTTCTGGCCGAGACCCTTCATTGCGTTTCTTTGTAAGAGGTGTCGTGACAGGTTTATTTAGACAAAGTCAATGGGCAGTTCATTGCTGCAGTGCCGAAGACAGAGAGCGACCTTAATATATTAAATGGGTTAATTAATATTGCAAAAACATTACAGAACCTACTCGAGGAAAGCCCGCCGAACTGTATAATTTAACTTAGTTTACCTTCTAAGCGTAATTTGCACACACTCCTTCGACCCTGGTCTGGTCCAGACTCCTTGCTTTCTCTCTCGAGCGGTTAATCCGGGTTTATCCTACTCCAACTCCGCGAACTCCGGGCTGCATTCTACCAACGTCCATTCAAGTTCCCTGAAGCTCCAGACTGGATCAGACGGCCTTTGATCTCTCCACGACTTTCACTCTCTGCCACCCGGAGCAGCGGGTGCACAAAGTTCAGACCAGGTTCCTGGTTTGAGCCGCCGGCTCTCTGGCTTTGCTCTGTGCCCGCTGAAATGTTGCTGGCATCGACTACAATGGTCCAGCTAACCTCTTCCCGGGCGCTGCCGGGTTTGGGATCACACGCCAGACTGGGTCGCGCGAATCTTCACTCCCCGGGGTCGGACAGCCGTGAATTTCCCACAAGTCATCGCAATCCACAAGGACCCGTGGACAAAACTGAGGTCTAAACAGCAACCACATTTAAAATTAAAATATTTCAAAATGCATCCGTGGTCACGACTTACAATTGAAAGATTGTATCATATCATTTGTAAATTTGTAAAATAGAATTGACATAAACCCACATAAATTACATTTAAATAAAAACTGATTTCAAATTAATAATGAAATATATAAATAACAAATCTATCCAAATTCACAATACAAACCCACTTAAATACAATTCAACTAGAATATATATCAAACTATGCAAATGTACACGCATGATAATTCTACTCAAATTCATGTACACAAATAAATATTTTATACCTTTGTTTTTCCTAAAGCAAATTATTGGCTCAGACTAGCGAGATATTCTAGTTGAAACGGATGCGGATTAGTTACGGTAGATTTCTGACTGGAATTGCACGTTGGGAATTACTGAGATCGGGATCCGGGGTTGCGGACTCCTCCTTGTAGTTACCTTGAAGTGATGCACCGCAGGACGAGCGGAATTAGCAGCGACTTCCCGCCACCCGGCCCGTGGGACATCAAAGGCCGTTTACATTTGGGTCAGGTCTCCTGAACTGTCTGCGACCTCGAGGAAGATTGGAGGGAAGAAGGCGGAGGGGAGATGTCTTTAATCGGGGCGTGCTGTTATCGCATCTCGTACTCCGGCCTGAGCGGATCAGACAGGAAAATACAGAATATTCCCATCTCATCCCAGCGTTGGGAAGGAAAACCGGAGGGACTTGGGATCCGACCGGGATTCCTTTTGTTGCCTGTAGTGACTTGTCTGGGAACTTTCAGCGGCGGTGCGCGGGCAGGGCGTTGGGATGGGAGAGTGAGGGGTTTTCACAATGAGAGAGCAGTCTGCGACCGAGGACCAGAGAGAAGGCTTGGCACATCAGCGAACGACCGAGGCGTTCAAATACGGATGAATACGGAGCAATCCGTGCCTTCGAAAATAAAATAAATCGGGAAAGATTGCAGGAGAGGGAAAAGGGTGGGGTGGGGTATGCTGATCTCCAAAGAAGAAATAGATGGGCCGAATCGTCCCTTGCGCTATGGCTATTGCCGGGCCCTCGGGATTTGAGATATTTCTCCCGAAACTAGTGTTGGGGTGAAGGAGGCTGTGAATTGATCCAAGGGTGAGACCGGTCTTTGTGCGGGTCGTGTGCGCGAGTGTCGGACTACAGACATCGGTGATCTTGAAAAAGAAAGTCAGGGGTTAACCTCGCTCGATTTATATTTCTAGAGCTCGTTCAATTTTAAATTGTGTTTTCCAGCATATAATTTTACAGAAGGAAGGACAACAACGGCGAGAGAGAGGGGTAGACAGAGAGCTGGAGAGAAGCGGACATGGTTGACAGAGAAGGGAAGATAGGGACGATGGGAGACACAGAAAGAGAAAGCGAGAGATAGAGAAAGGGACAAAAAGAATAGAAAGGGAGCGGTAGACAGAGAGAGGAAGAGAGAGAGAGGGGGGGGGAGGTTGGCAAAGAGAAAAGGAGAGGGAGAGAATGAAGAGAAAGGAGAGACAGAGAAAGGTAGACAAAAGATAGGGAGGAAAGGAAAGGTTGAACAGAGAAAGAAAGCGGGGAGAAATAGGGAGGGAAAGGCAGGGGGCAGAGAAAAAGGGAGAGGATGGAGGGGAGGGAGTGAGATAGAGGGGGTAAAGAGGAGGGAGAGAGAGAGTGGGATAGAAAGGTTGGCAGCAAAAGAGTTCGATACGTGAGAATGAGACTGTAGGAAAAGAGGAGGGTAGGCAGAAAGAGGGACGGATGCAGGGACAAAGGTAGGGGTAGAGAGAGAGAGACAGACAGACAGAGACATGCAAACGGAGTAAGAGGAAACGACACAAAATGTATCTGAGTGCGGGAGGTGGGTGGAAGGTGTGAGACAGTTGACAGGAGACAAAGAGACAGCTGGTCGAGAGGCAAAACCTGAGAAGAGAGAAGGGGGAGCGGGGAGAGAGAAAGAATGTGTATTTCCATGGGAAAGATCAAGGATTCCCACTATAGGAATTATCAGAAATATTGTTTACATCTCGCTAACCGGAAAGCGGAGTTAATCTCCCGTATTTTTTTTCTCTAAGGCCGAGTGAAACCCTCCTCCCACCACCCCCTCCCTTGCGGGTCTGGGGAGTCTCTGCCGACGTCACGAGAAATGTGGCGCTGGGGATCCCCGGCGGGGAATCCCCTCCCTCACCACATAAGGATACCACCTTTCTGTGCCTTCCCCTTTTTTTTCCAAAGCATTGTTAACTCCCCAAATCCGGAGCTTTCACTATTCGAATCTCAGCATGTAAATTAACCATATAAAGTACTGAATGCGAAGATTAACAGGGGATAAAATGAACGTTCGCGATGCAGAGATCACGCCTGCACGGAGGTACTAATTGCTGTGGCGGATGTGGATCTGAAGCACGGGATTTCTCTGTTTCAAAGGTTGGGTGTTTAATTATTCCTACTCGTGTTTCTCAATTGCTAAGGCCGATACGGATGGGAACGAACTGCAGGAGAAACTTGGTGTTTTATTTTTGGTGACAACCGCATTAGACCATGAGATATAGGAGCAGAATTAGGCCATTCGGCCCGTCAAGCCTGCTCCGCCATTCCATCACTGCTGATGTATTGTCCCTCTCTTCCCACAGAGCTAGGAGAGGACTGTTTCGGCAGTCTGTTTCATAAGCGCAAGAGATTCTGCAGATGCTGAAATATGCCCAAGTGCTACAGGAACTCAGCAAGCCAGGCAGCATCAATGGAGGGGAATAAAGAGTGATCAGGACTGGAAAGGAAGGGGCAGAAGCCTACCGTGTGTGTGTGCCTATCCAAACTAATCCCACCTACCCACACATGGTCCATATCCCTCCATTCCCGGCCTGTCTATCAGATAATCCCATTCACCTGCACATAGTCCATATCCCGCCATTCCCTGCCTGTCTATCAGATAATCACACCTACCTGCACATGGTCCATATCCCGCCATTCCCTGCCTGTCTATCAGATAATCCCATCCACCTGCACATAGTCCATATCCCGCCATTCCCTGCCTGTCTATTGGATAATCACACCTACCTGCACATGGTCCATATCCCTCCATTCCCGGCCTGTCTATCCAAACTAATCCTACCTACCCACACATGGTCCATATCCCTCCATTCTCTGCCTGTCTATCAGATAATCCCACTACCCACACATGGTCCATATCCTTCCATTCCCGGCCTGTCTATCAGATAATCCCATCTACCTGCACATGGTCTATATCCCTCCATTCCCGGCCTGTCTATCCAAACTAGTCCCATCTACCTGCACATGGTCCATATCCCGCCATTCCCTGCCTGTCTATCAGATAATCCCATCCACCTGCACATAGTCCATATCCCGCCATTCCCTGCCTGTCTATCGGATAATCACACCTACCTGCACATGGTCCATATCCCTCCATTCCCGGCCTGTCTATCCAAACTAATCCTACCTACCCACACATGGTCCATATCCCTCCATTCTCTGCCTGTCTATCAGATAATCCCACCTACCCACACATGGTCCATATCCCTCTATTCCCTGCCTGTCTATCAGATAATCCCATCTACCCGCACATGGTCCATATCCCTCCGTTCCTGGCCTGTCTATCCAAACTAATCCCATCTACCCACACATGCTCTATATCCCTCCATTCCCTGCCTGTCTATCATATCTACAATAATTGGTATTGTATCTGAAAAGTGTCTGAGTGCTGATAATGACTAGGGTCACCCATCTTGTAAAGGCACTGCTCAAAAGAAGGCAGTGGCAAGCCACTTCTGTAGAATTTACCAAGAACAATCATGGTGATGACCATGGTCGCCCATGTCATACGACACGGCACATAACGAACGATCTGCTCCACCATTTCCCCTGACAGTGTGTTCCGGACACCCACCATTCTCTGTGTAAAACAAAATGCCTGGTATAATCTCCTTTAATTTTTACCCCTCTCACCTTAAAATTATGTCCTCTAGTATTTGACATTTCCACCAAAAATAAAAAGGGCTCTGACCGTTTACCCTATCTCTGCCTCCTATAATTTTGAATAATTCTGTCAGGTTGCCCCTCAGCCTCTGTGACTCCAGAATAAAAAGTATGTCTGCGCTCTCCTTTCCGGTATAACAAAAGCACATACAAATACCTGATAGCACGTACCAGGAGGCACAAAGACAGCTTCTATCTCTTTGTTATAAGACTATTGAACTATCCCCTATTACGATAAGATGGATTCTTGACCTCACAATCTACTTTGTTGTGCTCTTGCAGTTTATTGTCCACTGGCACTGCACTTTCTCTGTAACTGTTGCATCCTGTTATAGCCTTTCCCTGGTCCCACCTCAGTGCAGTGACGTGATGAAACAGTCTATATGGATGGCATGCAAAATAAAAGTTTTTCACTGTACTTTGGTACATGTGACAATGATGAATCAATTCGCCAATTTATATTGAAAAGACCCCATGTGTGATAAGATGGACTCTTGACCCCAGAATCTACGTTGTTATGGCCTTGCATCTCATTGTCTGCCTGCACTGCACTTCCTCTGTAACTAACAACATATTCGATTATTGATGGATTATTATGTATGGCAGGCAAAACAAAGTCTCTTACTGTCGTTCCACACATGTGACAACAATAATCCAATTTACAAATCCACTTTCACCCAGGAAATATGCATTGCGTGAGATGGAAGCACCCACTATCTATGTGAGCACACCATTCCGGTGGCACGATAGTGTTGTAGTTATCGCAATAGTTTACTGCGCCAGCAATCTCCAATCAGGGTTCAGTTCCCATCGCTGCCTGTGAGGAGATTATATGTCCTCTCTGTGACCACATGGGTTTATTCCTGGTGCTCTTGTTTTCTTCCACATTCCAAACACACACAGTTATTGTTGTTGAGTTGTAGGCATGCTATGCTGGCAACACTTGTGGGCTGCCCAGCACAGTCCACACTGATTTGATTTGAAGCAAGCAAAACATTTTACTGTATGCTTGAATGTTTTGATGTACATGTGACCAAGCTAATCTTAAGTTTTCAGTGCCTCACAAACAGCAGAGTGATCATGACCAGGTAACCTAGTGCGAGATAAATGTTGTCCAATCTCTGGCGAGAGTTCCTCTGACTTCATTTGAAATAACATCATGATATTTTTTGAGGGAACAGGAGGAATCTTGGTTTAACATCTCCTCTGAAAGGTGGTGTTGGATTTGACTGTATAATTTTGTTATTTCCTTTGCAGTTTAATAATTTATGTACTTTTATATAACTACCCACATACATCAGCCGGCTGGTGGCATAGTGACATCAGCGCCGGACTTTGGAGTGAAGGCTCCTGAGTTCGAATCCAGCCAGCTCCCTTGCATGCTTTCCATCCGTGCTGGGTTGAGCGTCGAGCTAGCAACTGGGCCTTGTAAAAATAAGAAAGCCTGCTAAAATAATGCCGTCATGACGGCGTCCCAATGACTCCACTCGGAGTTAAGGGCTTTCTTCTTCTTCTTCTACATACATGTAACTGTTCAATATGTTTCCTATTGGTCACAGTATGTATACGCAATTGTTCTGTGTGTCCCCTAGTGGTTACAATTCTGATTCTTTTTGGAAGATTCTTTGCATAACATTATTTGAATAGCAGCTATCTGATTAGTTAACTCTTATCTACAAATTTGAATGGAATGTTTCTTATCTATGGTATAAAAAGAGTTGAACTCATTGTCCCACAATCTTTCTTTCTCCTGTTTTTCTTCTTACCTACTAGACTTTTGCTACTCTATATTTCCAACCCTCTTTGTTCTATTAGCGTTTAATAAAATTATCACTGATCAACAAATTTCATGTCTCCTTCTTAATTTCCGAAAAAAACTTGGATTAAAAATGTCAGAATCCAGCAGTGGCTCCTCCCATAGCATGGCAATTCCTCAGTGAGACTGGAGTGTGCTCCAGAACACCAGTGAGACACTGCGGAGGTTCCAAAGTCAAAGTGAATGTCAATATAGTACATAAATGTCACCATATACTACCTTAAGATTCATTTCCTTGCCGGCATTCACAGGAAAGCAAAGAAAAAACATAGAATAATGAAAAAACACACATGAACCAAGACCAGCAAACAATCAATGTACAAAAGAAGAAAAATTGTGCAAATAAAAAAATAGACAATACAGACAACATGAGTTGTCAAGTTCTTCAAACTGAGGCTTTATGTCATAGAATCAGTTCGGAGTTGTGCTGAGTGAAGTGATCCACACTGGTTCAGGAGCCTGATGGTTGTAGGGTAGTAACTGTTCATGAACCTGGTGGTGTGGAACCCAAGACTCCTGTACCTCCTGCCCAATGCTGGAAGCGAGCATGGCCTGGATGCTGGGGGACCTGTTTGATGATTGCTGCTTTCTTGAGACTGCACTCCACATAAATATGCTCAGTAGTGGGGAGAGCTTTCCCTGCAATGGACTGGGCTGTATTCAAGTTTTCCCTCCTTTACTAACTTAAATCTACGAAGATGGAGAACAACAAAGATAAATGCATGCTGACGAATTCTAATTGCAGAGGTCTGCTACCTGTTCTCCAGCTTATAATGGCTTTCTACTTAATCTTAGTGATAAATTAGTTGTGTGACAACTTCAGAAACACAAGAGACCGCAGGTACTGGAATCTGGAGCAACACTCAATCTGCTGGAGGAACTTTCAGATTAGCTTTATTTCTCACATGTACAGTACATAAAAACGTCGAAGCTTGCAGTGACATGTGTCGTTTGCATCAACGACCAATACATCTGAGGATGCTCTTGGCAAGAATTGCCAAGTTTCCGGTGCCAATATAGCATGCCCACAACTCACTAACTGTAACCCATACGTCTTTGGAATATGGGAGGAAACCGGAGCATCCTGAGGAAATTCACGTGGTCACGGGGAGAATGGACAAATTGAACTCCGATTGCTGATAGCTGGGTGCTGTAAAGCATTATGTTAACCACTGCCTTAGCATGTCTCAGGACAGCAGCCAAACAGAGTCCTGAGGCAGGGCCTTGACCTGAAACTTCGAGAATTCCTTTTCCCCCACAGATGCTGCTTGATCCATCGTGTTTCTCTGGCATGTTGCTTGCTGGTATTTATGGGAAAATCGTCGGATATGAAATGTTTGTTAACTGTACCATGGGTATACCAGAACTCACCACACAACCCATGATTTTCCAAAAAAGCATCAGGAATGGGGTGCCGAAAACTCCAGCAAGAACCCTGGAATCCATGATGCTAAAAGGTATGTACCGTGGAGAGCATTCTAACTGGCTGCATCACCGTCTGGCATGGAGGGGCCACTGCACAGTACTGTAACCTCTGCCAGCTCCATCATGGGCACTAGCCTCCCCAGCATCCAGGTCATCTTCAAAATACAATGTCTCAAGAAGGTAGCATCCATCATTAAGGAGCCCCATCACCCAGGACATGCTCTCTTCTCATTGCTTCCATCAGGGAGGAGGTACAGGAGCCCGAAGACACACACTCACCATTTCAGGAACAGCTTCTTCCCCTCTGCCATCAGATTTCTGAATGGACAATGAATCCATGAACACTATCTCACTAATTTTGCTCTCTTTTAGCACAATTTATTTAAATTTATATATATATATATACATTTCTTATTGTAATTGATAGTGCACTGTATTTTATATATTGCATGTACTGCTGCTGCAAAACAACAAACTTCACGATGTGTGTCAGTGATGATAAACCTGATTCGATTCTGATTCTAAAAATTGAAGTATACTCACTTTCCAAGTATAAATGTCCCAGATTATAGAGCCAGTTAATCGATGGTTGTTGGAAATAGTTTCTTTGGGAATGACACAGCTGCATTGTTCGATAAGGGTATCATTAAACAGGGCACGTCACAATGCTTTTTATGGGCCTTCCTGTGCATTCCTCTGCTGGGTTTCCCAGAATACAAATAGTCCTTGCCAAATTACATCCTTGGCGATAAGTCATTTTGAGAGATTCCAATGTAGCAAAATTTAGTTTAATTTTATGGTATTTTATTTAGAGATACAACCTATGGACTCACTTTTAAGGATTCATGTTGTCACTTTTATTTGTCTATCTATCTACCCATCTATATATATCTGCCTATCTATGTATCTGTTTATCTGTCTGTCTATCTACCTATCTATCTATCTACCAACCTGTCTATCAATCTATCGATCCATGCATCTATCTGTCTATCTATTGATCTATGTATCTATCTATATGTCTGTCTATCTATGTATGTATTTATGTACGTACCTATCTGTCTATCTTTTTGTCTGTCTATCTGTATATCCATCTATAAATCTATCTATCTATCTCTCTTTTTGGTTATCTGTTTGTTCGTTTATTTATTTATTTATTTGTATTTGCGTAATTTGTTGCCTTTTGCAGTGTTTGTGTGTAGCTTTTTATTGATTCTATTGTATTTCTTTGGTCTATTGTGAATGCCTGCAAGAAAATATATCTCACAGTAGTATATAATGACGTATACATAGTCTGATGATAAATGTACTTTGAACTTCGAAATATTGCTCCTGATATAGAATGTCCTTAATTTTCTCTGCCAAGAATATTTCCTGTGGCTTTTTATGCACCCCCCAACACCACCAATTCAATTTCTTTCTTAAGTTCTTCACTACACCCTCTGTGTTGTTCAAGACTCTCTCTCTCTCTCTCGCTCAATCCCAGTGATACGAGACTTGAAGATGCTGGAATCTGGAGCAACACACAACGTGCTGGAGGAACTCAGCAGGTCAAGCAGTATCGGTGGGGAGAGGAAGGAATTGTGGACGTTTTGGATCAAAACCTTGTGGCAGAAACCATCCCAGTTTATCTAGCTTCCTCTGAATCAAGTGACCTGATTTCATCCTAATTGTCTCGACGCAGGGGTTTGACCTGAAATGTTGAAAATTCTTTTCCTCCACAGATTCTGCCTGACCTATTGAGTTCATCCAGCAGATTGTTGTCCCCTGATGCCAGATGCATATACCTGCCATAATCCTTTTTTCTCCCCCTGATAAAACCTCTAATGTTATAAACACTAAAGATTCTGCAGATGCTGGAAATTCAGAGTAACATGCAGAATGCTGAAGGAACTCAGCAGGTCAGGCAGCATCTGCGGAGGGAATAAACAGTCGCCATTTTGGGACAAGGCCCTTCATCAGGAAGGGGCAGAAGACGTAATAAGAAGGTGGGTGAAGGTAAGGAGTACAATTTGGCAGCTGTTAGGTGAGACTGGCTGAAGGGGAAGGCAGTTGGATGGGGGTGGGGTGGTTGGTGAGAGGCTGGAAGGCTATTGGAGGAAAGGTCTGAAGAAGAAGGAATGTGATAGGAGAGGATAATGGACCATTGGAGAAAGGATGAGGGAGGGGGAATGAAGTAAGAATCTTGGAGGTGATAGGTGGAAGAGGTAAGGGGCTGAAGAAGAAGGAATTTGATAGGAGAGGAGAGTGGACTATAGGAGAAAGGAAAGGAGGAGGGGAACCAATAGGAGGTGATGAGCAGATGAGGAGAAGGGGTAAGAGACGATCAAGAATAGGGGAATGGGAAAAGAGAGAAGGGGAAGGGGGAGGGGGATCCTTTGCCATCGAAGTTTCATATCTTGTCATCTTTGCTTCTCAACCTCACGAGAACATACTGGCCCGAATTCTTACTAACTCCCTTTTAGAAGACTCCCACTTGTCAGCTGTTGCTTTACTCACAAGAATCTGCTCTCAGGAGACTTCTGGCAGGTCCTCGCTCCTGCACTGTTGGAGTCAGCCTTCCCATTATTCAAGAGTCATGTCTGGATTCAGATTATTTTATTTATCACAGGCACATCGAAACAAATGGCGAGATGCGTCATTTCCATTAGCAAACTAATACAACTGAAGGGTGTGCTGGGGGCAGCCCGAAAATGTCACCACAACTTCTGGTGTCAACATAGCTTGTCCACCATGTTCAACAGGACAATGCAAGTAGCAACAACGAAACAGCAACAGCAAAACAAGCCCCTTTCCTCCCAGCCATTTTCACACACAGGTAGGCCTCCAGTCCCGGGAATGGCCCCCTCCAGGCCTCCAGCCACCAATTGTTGTGCGTGCTGCTTCTTTCCTACAACAGCCAGTTCAAGTCCGCAACTCCTTAAGCTGCAAAGTACTTTATCTCGGCATATCGTTTTTAATTTGAACCTTTTAATCAAACCACTGAATGGCAAGAATATTACAGCTCTATAAAGCTCTGGTTATACCACACTTGGCATATCGTGTTCTTTTCTGGTCTCCTCATTATAGGCACAGGAAAGTCTGCAGATGCTGGAAATCCAAAGCCATGCAAAGTGCTGGAGAAACTCAGCAGATCAGGCAGCGTTCATGGAAATGAAAAAACAGGAGATGTTTTGGGCTAAGACCCTTCAGGACTGAGAAGGAAGGGGGAAGATACCAGAATAAAAAAGCTGGTGGGGGGAGAGGAAGGAGGCTAGCTGGAAGGTGATAGGTGAAACTGGGTGGTTGGGAAGGGTCAAGGGCTGGACAAGAAGGAATCTGATAGGAGAAGAGAGTGGACCATGGGGGAAAGGGAAGGAGGACGGGATCCAGGGGGAAGTAGTAAGCAGGTGAGAAGAGGTAAAAGGACGGAGTGGGGAATAGAGGAAGGTGGGGATGGGAGGGGGGAGGAAATTTGTTAACCAGAAGGAGAAATTGATGTTCACATCATCAGGTTGGAGACTGCACAGACAGAATATAAGGTGTTGCTCCTCCACCCTGAGGATGGGCTCATCTTGCCACAAGAGGAGGCCATGAACTGACATGTTGGAATGCAATGGGAATTAAAATATTTGGCTACTGGGAAGCCTCACTTGTGGTGGACGGTGCAGAGGTGGAAATTTCTGAGAGAGTGCATGGGAGATTTACTGGGACTTTGCCTGGATAAGGATAGATTGGACAAGCTAGGGCTTTTCTCTTTGAAGCAACAGAGGAGGAGACGTGACTTGATAGAGATAAGACTTGGAGAGGCATAGGTGAATTGGACAGCCAGCATTTTTTCCCTGGGCAATAACGGTCAATGCCAGAGGACATCCATTTGAGGTGAATGAAGGCAAGTTTAGAGGAACTGCCCGAGGGAAGTTTTTCATACAGAAAGTGGTGGGTGCTGGGGTGATGGTAATGGATGATACTGTCACAGTGTGCACTGGCAATGTTGGAACCCAAGTGCAGAGAAAAGACAGACTCTCATGTAGAGACTCCAAGCAGAGTCTATTCATAATAATTCCAACAGAACAGTAGTGGCTCAGCTGAGTGACACTGCGAAAAGTAACATTCTCAAAACTAGAACCCCACAGTTAGCAATAATCAGGCATCCACTTAAACACACAAGTTACACAAAATCCCTGAGCAGGTTTATAAACTTTAACAGGTTTATACAGAAAACGCCAGGTGACAGCTTTACAAAAAGAGATTCGCTTGAGAAAAACACAAGGAACTCCAAATGATTAATGATGCTCGTTAAACAATAAGTAACCAATTCAGGTACTCTAAAATCCTCAGAGCCCAGTGCTTGTCAGCACCTCACACAGGCCAGAAGAGCTCATTACAGATTACAATAGGGACATTTAAAAGACTGCTAGGGAGGTCAACAGATGAAAGAAGAATGGAAGATTCTGGGATGTGGGAAGGATGAGGAGGGTTAGATTAATTGTGGAGTAGGATTACTTAGGTCAGCACACCATTGTGGGTTGAAGAGCCTGTACTTTTCTATGAACACAGTGTTGCTTTTCATAACCTGTTGCTGTAGTTTAAGCTGTGTAATCTTGGTGTCTTCCCGCTACATCGCCACTGCAAGACCAATACATGTTTCGTAAGTTGCGATGTCCAGACTAATCATTGTCATAGTCTAACCTGGACTCTGTATAGGTATAGTGTAACTTCACCTCATTTATACGGCATATCTGGGATGTATCAAGACCCATTATACAGCTTTGGAATTGTGGCTATTCTTGTTGGGCGAGTACATAGCAATTCTTACCCTTATTTATAAGGTTAACAAACACCCAGTGCAGGAGTGAGGTGCTTCTTGGGTCTTAGAAAAGATTATCTGTGACGTGGTTAGCATAATGCTATTACAGTACGAGCGCAGTAGGTTCAATTCCTGCTGCTGCCTGTATGTCCTTCCCATGATCGTGAAGGTTTCCTCTTGGCTCTCTGGTTTCCTCCCATATCCCAAAGACGTGCTGGTTAGTAGGTTAATTGATCACATGAGTGTAATTAGGTGCCACATTCTCATTGGACAGAGGGCCCGTTACCATGTTGTATCTCTAAGTATATAGTATACAAGGGCTGTGCAAAAGTCTTAGGCTTATACTATATACTGTATATAGCTAGGGTGCGTAAGACTTTTGCACAGTACTGTATTTGTCAACATGATGCGGAGAGCGAGTTTGTAAATTTGGCGGGAGCAAAGGATATTGGGAATGGCGAGGGTGGAGCACCGCGGGCGGGATTTTGGACTGGTAGTGGTGAAAGAGTGCTGGGCAGGTGGGGTTGGTTGGTGTGAGTGCAGTCACACCCAACCCTGAGACACCAGGCAAGGTCATTTGATTCCAAACAATTGGTTTATTGATCATTACAGAATATCTCTTGGGTGCTTCCCACTTCCTCCCCTCTCCCTTCCCTTTTTCCCAAACTGTGGTTCCCCTCTCTGTGCCTTCTTCCCCCTCTCAGACCACAGTGGAGACCCATATCAGAATTAGGTTAATCATCACTCGCATGTGGACAACACAAACACCTACGTCAGGATGCTGTTCATCGACTATAGCTCAGCATTTAGTACCATCCTTCCCACAATCCTGATTGAGAAGTTGCAGAACCTGGGCCTCTGTACCTCCCTCTGCAATTATTTCCTCAGCTTCCCAACCGGAAAACCACAGTCCGTGCAGATTGGTGATAACATCTCCTCTTCACTGACGATCAACACTGGCACACCTCAGGGGTGTGTGCTTATCGTACTGCTCTACTCTCTATATACACATGACTATGTGACTAGGCATAGCTCAAATACCATCTATAAATCTGCTGATGATACAACCATAGTTGGTAGAATATCAGTTGGTGACGAGAGAGCGTACAGGAGTGAGATATGCCAACTAGTGGAGTGGTGTCGCAGCAACAACCTGGCACTCAACGTCAGTAAGACGAAAGAGCTGATTGTGGACTTCAGGAAGGGTAAGATGAAGGAACATATACCAATCCTCATACAGGGTTCAGAAGTGGAGAGAGAGAGAGCAGCTTCAAGATCCTGGGTGTCAAGATCTCTGAGGATCTAACCTGGTCCCAACATATCAATGCAGTTATAAAGAAGGATTTGAAGAGATTTGGTATGTCAACAAAAACACTCAAAAACTTCTATGGATGTACCATGGAGATCATTCTGACAGGCTGCATCACTGTCTGGTATGGGGGGGGGGTGGGTACTGCACAGGACCGAAAGAAGCTGCAGAAGGTTGTAAATTTAGTCAGCTCCATCTTGGGTACTAGCCTACAAAGTACCCAAGACATCTTCAAGGAGCAGTGTCTCAGAAAGGAAGCGTCCATTATTAAGGACCTCCAGCACCCAGGGCATGTCCTTTTCTCACTGTTACCATCAGGTAGGAGATACAGAAACCTGAAGGCACACACTCAGCGATTCAGGAACAGCTTCTTCCCCTCTGCCATCCGGTTCCTAAATGGAGATTGAAGCTGTGAACACGACATCACTTTTTAAATATATATTATTTTAGCTTTTTGCACAATTTTTAATCTATTCAATGTACATATACTGTAATCGACTTATTTATTTATTTATTTATTTATTTATTTATTAATTATTATTATTATTATATTTCTTCTAGATTATGTATTGCATTGAACTGCTGTTGCTAAGTTAACAAATTTCACGACACATGCCAGCGATAATAAACCTGTTTCTGATATGCCATGAAATCAGTTTTATTTTGCGTCAGCAGTACAGTGCCATCTATAAAATTACCACAGTACTGTCCAAAAGTCTTAGGCACCCTAGCTACATACTGTATATGTGTGTAAGACTTTTACACAGTACTGTAGTTCCCCTGGATCATGACCCTTCTCTTCAGGAGGCACCAAGCTTTGGCAGGTTACCATCACTATCATACCAATCCACTCACTGGTTACAGCTTGGTAATAATCTTGCCATCTTTCGAGGAAGGACATAGAACAGACATTCCTGTGCTAACTCAAGACTGAAATCTGTAATAAATCAATATATATATAGATAGATGGATGAATAGATAGAGAGGTAGGCAAATAAATAAATAAATTGACAGATAGATTGATAAATAAATAGATAGATAAATAGATAAATAGAGGTCACACTCATTGCATATTTACAGAGAGTGGTGTGAATTCTTGTCTCCCAACCTCACTAGGTTAATAGGACCTTGGTTGAAGATCATTCAGAAGATCGTGCCTGGGCTCAATTATCATAGATTCCCCTACGGTCTAAAAAGCTAATTACCCTGATCTTGAATATATTCAACAACTTAGCCTCCAGAGCTCTTGAGCAGACCAGAATTTTCAGGACAGCATTGGTTTTGGTGAGTTTGAGAGTGCTTGATGAATTTTGCTTGTACTTTTTTTTGCAACAGAGGGACCTTGTATTCTTAGGTCTCTCTGTTCTACAACACTCCCCACTCTCTCTGGAGGGTGTAAAAACGCATTTCCCTCAGTTGTGCTCATCAGGACAGAGGTCACAATTACCTACTGAACAGGTGCCCATCTCCAAGCTCATTCCGATGATTCGTGCTGCGGGGTCTTCAGCTCAGATTCTGAACAGCAGAAGCTAACTGGCCCAGTTACCTGAGACACAAGTGACTGCTGATTCTGAAGTAACCAACAATCTGCTGGATGAACTCACTGGGTCGAGCAACATCAGTGAGGGGAGTGGGCGAAGAAAAAGAACTGTCTATATTTGAGGACGGGCCAAATGCAGGAAATGGGACCAGTTTAGACTGGAACTGTGGTTGGCAGGGGTGAGTTGGGACGAAAGGCCTGTTTCCATGCTGTCTGACTCTATGACACCAATCAAATACAACAATACTGGCTACTTTGGAACTTTGTACGGAATGGTAAGTGTGCCGAGTTGCGTCTCCGTAGCAGGAGTGAATGGAAAATGGCTTACATTGAGGACTTTCAAGGGCTCTTTACAACTCAGATTCTCAGTACTGTTATCTCAATTCGCACTGTTTGTCTTCATTTGCACATTGGTTGTTTGCTAGTCTTTGTAGATATTTTTTAATTCTGTTGTACTTTATTTTCCTGTAAACCCTGCAAAAGAATGAATCTTAAGGTAGTATATGGTAATGTATAGTTTTCTTCACCCCTACATCACCAACAGCAGTTTGCCAGTGTCTTCTGTTCTGGACCGAAGGTTGAATGGCCCTGTGGCTTCTGCTTTCACTGTACAACTTCATATATCTTCTAGATCAGGGCTTCTAGACCACAGACCCCTCAGTTAATGGCAGGGCCCTATGGCATAAATAAGTTTGGGAACCCCTGTTCTAGATGAAGATCCTTCCTTTCCCATGGATGAAGTCTTTGGAGCTCCTGTTGGGGTTTCTGTAGCTCTGGATGGCGTTGCTAGTCCCACGCCGAGCCTTCCTCCCAGGAGTTAACATAAATATACTTTGATGAGAAATTTCACTTTGACTTAGAACCTCCTACATTGGAATTTGGTCTGGTGCATGGGATAATAAGTGTTTTCCATTTTTTAATTGGAATGGGAATGAGAAGGAAGATTTGTTTCTATAATTTTCATGTGTTTATCTGGAGGGAGAAAGAGAATCACAGGTGATGAATATAGACTCACCTGGAATGGTTCGGTTCAACTCCTTGTCAGTGTGGATCAATATTACCCAAGTGTTTTTTATTGCTCAGTCTCAGTTGATCTAATTTGATATAATGGTTCATAGAATCACCATATATAATCACTTCCAAACTCAACGGATCTGCGGTTACCCTGACAACGATAACACACAATGAACAATGCTAGCCCGAGCTTTGGGAGATTTGTTTCCAGTAATGGATTTTTAACATCTCTGGCATTACCCCATGACTTTCTACAAATGATTAATGCTGAAGTTTCGTTTGGGCTGGCTACGAATTACATGATTTCATCAATACAATTAATTGCAATCTTATTCTGAACCTTTTCAGGCCCAGACAGGGAAAAGACTTGGTCCATTTAACCTCATTCACCTAGAAAGAACATCATCTTCTCATTGCCTTTGAAGTTGATTCCAGGACAGAGATGATAATGAAAATGATGTCATTTTAACTATGCACTTAGAGCGGGGGTTCCCAAACATACACCCCTACCATGAACCGAGGGGTTCTGTTCCCCAGGTTGGGAACCCTGATTGAGTGCCATTTTTACTTAACACCCCTGTTTATCTTTGAACTGAGTCACTTCAGCGGGTAGCCAGGAGTCAATCACTTTGCCGTGGGTTCAGGGTCACAGATGGTCAGTTGGGAGAGTGATGGCAAATTAGCATCGTACGAGGAGTGTTTGATGGTTCTGGGTCTGTATTCACTGGAGTTTAAAAGAATGAGGGGGAAATTTCATTGAAACCTATCGAATACTGAAAGATAGAGTGGACGTGGAGAGGATGTTTCCTACAGTGGGGGAGTTTTGGACAAGAGGGCCAAAGATCACACAAAATAATCTGCAGATGCTGTGATCAAAGCAACACTTTTAGTACGCTGGATGAACTCAGCAGGTCGGGCAGCATCAGTTAGAAAGGATGAGTCGACATTTCGGGCCAGAACCCTTCATCAGGACTGAAGAATGAAAGATGGGGAAGGATTTGAAGAATGCTTGTAGCTCCAGTTGAAAGACCAGTAATTTGAAAGACAAAGGGGTGGGGGAGGGGAAGCATTGACGTCATAGCCCTGAAAACAATGGGTAGTAGAAGAAGGAGGCGGAACCATGAGGGAGCTGGGGGAGGGGGTAGAGTGAAATAGGGATAGAGGAAGGGAGGGGGAGGGAATTACTGGAAGTTGGAGAATTCTATGTTCATACCAAGGGGCTGGAGACTACCTAGACGGTATATGAGGTGTTGCTCCTCCGACCTGAGTTTAGCCTCATCATGGCAGTAGAGGAGGCCACGTATGGACATATCTGAATGGGAGTGGGAAGCAGAGTTGAAGTGGGTGGCTTACTGGGAGATCCTGTCTGTCAACCGATCTTTTCGACTGATCTTTTCCACGGATGCTACCCGACCTGCTGAGTTCCTCCAGCATGTTGTGAGTGTTGCTTTGCAGATTATTTTGTATTTCTATCTCTATCTCTCTCGCACCTCTCTCTATCTCTTCCCCCTCTCTCCCCTCTCTCCCTCTGTCTCTATTTCAATCTCTCTCCCCCCCTCTCTCTGTCTCTATCTCTCTCTCCCTCTCTGAAGTATAGCTGCACCTCCCCCACCAGACCGGACGTTATCTACATACTGTCATCTCACCTACATCCCCATCCCGTCAAATCCCACACTTAATGATCCTGTCAAATCTCCATAATGTTCTTCGAGGAGTTCTCCGTTAGTGGTGCTGTCAGCTCTCCACAAATGTTCTGGTGCTGAAGACTACCCTCAGGAACAGCAGCCAGAGTAACAGCGGAGGAGAAATGTCACTGAGACAATAAAGAGAAATGATTTTCTTGAGCATTGACGTCATAGCCCTGAAAACAATGGGTAGTAGAAGAAGGAGGCGGAACCATGAGGGAGCTGGGGGAGGGGGTAGAGTGAAATAGGGATAGAGGAAGGGAGGGGGAGGGAATTACTGGAAGTTGGAGAATTCTATGTTCATACCAAGGGGCTGGAGACTACCTAGACGGTATATGAGGTGTTGCTCCTCCGACCTGAGTTTAACCTCATCATGGCAGTAGAGGAGGCCATGTATGGACATATCTGAATGGGAATGGGAAGCAGAGTTGAAGTGGGTGGCTACCGGGAGATCCTGTCTGTTGTGGCGGACGGAGTGGAGGTGCTCGACGAAGTGGTCCCCCAATCTGCGTCGGGTTTCACCGATGTAGAGGAGGCCGCACCGGGAGCACCGGATGCAATAGATGACCCCAACAGACTCACAAGTGAAGTGTTGTCTCACCGGGAAGGACTGTTTGGGGCCCTGAATGGTTGCAAGAGATGAGGTGTAGGGACAGGTGTAGCACTTACGCTTACAGGGATAAGTGCTGGGTGGGAGATCAAAGATCATAAGACCATAAGACATAGAAGCAGAATTAGACCATTCAATCCAATCAGTCTGCACCACAATTTCATGCTGGCTGATCTATTATCCCTCTCAACCTCAGTTCCCTGTCTTGTCCCCATAACCTTTGTTGTCTTTGCTAATCAAGAATCTGAGGATCTCCACTTTAAATATAACCAATGACTTGGCCCCTGCAGTCATCATCAGCAATGAATTCCACAGATTCACCACCCACTGGCTAAAGAAATTCCTCCACATCCCTATTCTAAAGGGATGTCCTTCTACTCTGGGGGTGTACCTTCTGGTCCTAGACTCCTCCACAAGAGGAAACATCTTCTCCACATCAACTCTATCTAGGCTTTTCAATATTCGATAGGTTTCAATCTTCTCCATTCTTCTAAACTCCAGCGAGTACAGGCCCGGAACCATCAAATGCTCCTTATATGTTAACCCCTTCATTTCCAGGATCCTTTCTTAGATAAGGGGCCCAAAATTCTAGCAAATTTCTGCAGATGTATCATGGAGAACGTTCTAGCTGGTTGCATCTTTATCTGGCATGGAGGCGGCAATACACAGGATTGGGAAAAAAACCTGCAGAGGGCTGTAAACTCAGTCAGCTCCATCATGGGCACAAACCTCTGCACCACTGAGGACATCTTCAAAAGGCGATGCCTCAAAATGGTGGCATCAATTATTAAGAATCCCACCACCCAGAACATGCCCTCTTCTCATTGCTACCAATAGGTACAGGAGCCTGAAGATGTACGGCATTTTATGAAGAGCTTGTTCCCCTCCGCCATCAGATTCCTGAATGGACAATGAACTCATGAATTTTACCTCATTGTTTTTCTCTCTTTTTGCTCTATTCACCTAATCTTATATATGTACCAATGACTAATTATATATCAGTTAATGGGGTGGAGATCAGTCTCTATCAAAGGAGGTGTAAGACGCTCCTTCCCTCTGCTAGCCCGCAGATCACCCTTGGGCGAGGTGTAGCACCTGCTTAGCCCCCGATCAGGGCAACATGAAGTGATGGGAGCAGGTGGTGGATGGTCGTATGAGCAGCTGCTGCAGATCACAAGTCCTGGTTATGTGACCATTGACGCCAGGCAGACAATCTCTGAAGAGTATTGATAATGGCTGGGGTCACCCCTCTTGTAAAGACACTGCCCTGGAGAAGGGAATGGTTCTGTAGAATTTGCGAAGAACAATCATGGTGATGGAAGGACCGTGATCAGCCATGTCATATACATAAAAAACAAATTTTGCAGCATTTGTTAGTGATATTAATCCTGATTCAGATTCTGATTCCGATGGCCTCAACTTGCACTGTAAATCTGTTTGGTTCTCCTCTTTTCATGAAGGATATTAGTTTATCAGATGAGCCTCAACAGCAACTCATTTGTTCCCTGTTAATCATAACTGATGCTAGACTTCTGTTCCAGATTTATCTAATTGAATTAGAGGTCCTTTGTTATCATGGTGGCTTTGAACTCACATCTATGGATCATTACTCAAGTCTTTTGGATTATTGGGCGAGTGATGTTCCCCTGTCCCTAGAACGGAATGATTGTCACTGAATTAGTAATCAGAGCAGATCTCTCTTTTCAGTGTCTTAACCGAATTCCCTGTCCATTGGGAAAGGGAAGAGGATGCTGTGCCTGCAGAGGGGCGTAGAGTTTATCACTGTGGATAGAGGAAGATCCGGCACATTGGATGGAAGAATTGGAAAAGTGAACATCTTTGAGATGGTGAGAAGCATGTATGTGTTACATTTGGATGGATTTAGAGAACTCATTGTTGGCACACTAGTAATCAGTCCCTCTGCGATTCAACTGCCCACAAACCCATGAATGTTTCCTCTCTATTTTACTCTCTCTCTGTCTATCTATCTCTCTGTCTATCTCTGTCTATCTCTCTCTCTCTCTCTCTCTCTCTGTCTATCTATCTATCTCTCTCTGTCTATCTATCTCTCTCTCTGTCTATCTAGCTATCTGTCTACCTCTGTCTATCTAAGTATCTCTCTGTCTGTCTATCTGTCTATCTCTGTCTATCTATCTCCCACTGTCTATCTATCTATCTGTCTATCTATCTCTCTCTCTGTCCATCTATCTATCTGTCTATCTCTATCTATCTATCTCTCTCTCTGTCTATCTATCTATCTATGTATCTCTATCTACCTAGCTATCTATTTATCTATCTAGCTATCTATCTATTTATCTCTGTCTATCTATTTATCTATCCATCTGTCTGTTTATCTGTCTATCTGTCTCTGTCTGTCTATCTCTCTATTCATCTATCTATTTATCTATTCATCTATCTGTCCACATCTATCTCTATCTATTTATTTTTATTGTAACTTTTATTTTTTATGTATTGCAATATACTGCTGCCACAAAACAACAACTTTCACGACATCTGTTTGTGATATTGAACCTGATTCCAATTCTGAAGATCATAGACAGCACTGCCAGAAACTGAGGGGCCACTCTGCATACTAACTGCAGTGCTGACAATTTATGCAGCTTCTAGCCAAGCTGTTCCAGTACAGTTAACACATCGGCATCTACTCTAGAGAGCTGAGATTTGTCATAGAGTTATACAAATCCTTCGCCCTGTCTCATCCATGCTGAACAACTTGCTTACCTGAGCTAGTCCTATCTGCCTACATTGCGTCCATATTCCTTTAAACCAGGGGTTCCTAACTTGGGGTCCATGGTGCACTTGCTTCATGGTGCTGGTCCATGGGTTAAAAAAGGTTGGGAACCCTTGCCTTACACCTTTCCTATCCATGAAAAGCTCTGAGTGTCTTCTTCACTCAGAGGTTGGTGAGAGTGTGAAACCAGTTTGCCAGAGGAAGTGGTGGATTTCAACATTAAAGAGAAATTTTGGTAAGTGCATGGGTGGGGGGGCTATGGTCCAGGTGCAGGTCGAAAGGACTAGGCAGGTTAATAGTTTGTCATAGTCTAGATGGGCCGAAGGGCCTGTTTCTGCGCTGTGGTGCTCTATGACTCTATGACTCTGCATGTTGTCTAACGGGTCATGACTGAGGGACAGATCCAGCCTCGCTAATTATCATCTGATCTTCCCTCTCTCATTTATCAGCTAAATATGGAAGACGTTATTGATAATGTTGTCAAGTGGTACTTAACTACAAAGAACCTTTCTGCAGGATGCCTTGGCTTGTAACTACTTCACAGTCTTGATCGACAAGGATAAAAGTGCTGAATCCATAGACTTTGCAACTTTTATAAGATAGTTCCTGAATCCTGTTGAATTCTGATCATGGGTCGACAACTTGGAACATTAAAAATGTAATCAGATGAAAGGTCACTCTATAGAGTTGTAGACGACAGAAGTAAAGCAGGCCAAACTTATTCTGCCCAGTCCCATCAATTTGTACCTGGACTCCATACCCCTCCCATCCGTGTTCCTACCCAAATTTCCCACTTTCCAACGACGCACCAGATGGTAGGTTAATTAGTCATTATAAATTGTCCCGTGATTAGGCTGGGGTTAAATCCGGGGACTGCTGGGTGCTGCAGCTCAAAAGGCCAGAGGGACCTATTCCACGCTGTAAATAAACTTCCACTGGCAGCTCGTTCCACTCTTGCACACCCTCTGAGTGAAGAAGTTCCCTCTCAGGATCCCCCTAAATATTTCACCTTCCACCCTTAACCCATGCATGACCTCTAGTTGTAGTCTCACCCCGCCTCAGTGGAAAAAAAAGTCTGCTTGCATTTATCCTATCTATACCACTCATCTCTACCCCTATCTCACACCTAGCTCTCTCCCCACAGGTGCTGCCTGACCATTTGAATGTTTCCAAGTTTTACTTCTAAGTTTTCAGCATCTCCCGTCTTGTGTTTTCAGATTCTGCAACAGTAATTTGCTTTCAAGACCCTTTGTCTGTGGAAGTTTCTTCAGTTACATAAAGTGTAAAAGAGAGGCAAGGGTGGATATTGGACCACTGGGAAACAATGCTGGAGAGGTAGTAATGAGGGACAATGAAATAGTGGACAAACTGAATAAGTATTTTGTATCAGTCTTCACTGTGGAAGACACTAGCAGTATGTTAGAGCCAGGTGTCAGGGGCATGAAGCGTGTGGAGTTACCATTGCTAGAGAGAAGGTTTGAGGGAAACTGAAAGGTCTGAAGGTAGATAAGTCACCTGGACCAGATGGTGTACACCCCAGAGTTCTGAAAGAGATGGCAGAAGCATTAGTAATGATCTGTCAAGAACCACTAGATTCTGGAATGGTTCTGGAAGACTGGAGAATTGCAAATATCACTCCACTCTTCAAGAAGGGAGAGAGGCAGAAGAAAGGAAACTACAGTACAGTTAGTCTGACCTCAGTGGTTGGGAAGATGTTGGAGTTGATTATTAAGGATGAGGTCTCATGGTACTTGGAGGCACATGAGAAAATAGGCCATAGTCAGCATGGTTTCCTCAAGGGAAAATCTTGCCTGACAAATCTGTTGGAATTCTTTGTAGAAATAACAAGCAAGATAGACAAAGGAGAATTGATTGATGTTGTGTACTTGGATTTTCAGAATGCCTTTGACAAGGTGCCACACATGAGGCTGCTTAACAAGCTACGACCCCATGATATTACAGGAAAGATTCTGGCATGGATAAAGCCGTGGTTGATTGTCGGGAGGAAAAGAGTGGGAATAAAGAGAGCCTTTTCTGGTTGGCTGCTGGTGATTAGTGGTGTCCCACAGGGATCTGGGTTGGAACCAATTCTTATTACGATATATGTCAATGATCTAGATGATGGAATTGATGGCTTTGATGGAAAATTTACAGATGATATGAAGACAGCTGGAGAGGCAAGTAGTTTTGAGGAAGTAGAGAGGCTACAAAAGGACAGCCAAATTAGGAGAATGGGTAAATAAATGGCAGATGGTATATGGTCTCAGGAAGTGTATGGTCATGCACTTTGGTAGAACAGATGAAAGGGTTGACTATTTTCTAAACAGAGAGAAAATACAAAAACACTGAGTCGCAAAGCGTCTTGGGAGTCCTTGTGCAGGATTCTCTAAAGGTTAATTTGCTGGTTGAGTCTGTGGTGAGGTAGGAACATGCAATGTACGCATTCATTTCAAGAGGACTAGAATATAAAAGCAAAGAGGTAATGTTGAAATTTTATAAAGCCCTGGAGAGGCCTCACTTGGAGTAGCATGAGCAGGTTTGGACCTCTTATCTTAGAAAGGATGTGCTGAAACTGGAGAGGGTTCAAAGGAGGTTCACAAAAGTGATTCCAGGATTGAACTGCTTGTCATATGAAGAGTGTTTGATGGCTCTGAACTTGTATTCACTAGAATTTAGAGGAATGTGGGGTGACATCATTGAAACCTATCGAATGATGAAAGGCCTTGATAGAGTGGATGTGGAGAGGATGTTTACTATGGTGGGAGAGTCTAAGACCTGAGTACACAGCTTCAGAATAGAGAGGCATCCTTTTAGAATGGAGATGAGGAGGAATTTCTTTAGCCAGAGAATGGTGAATCTGTGGAATTCTTTGCAACAGACAGCTGTGAAGGCCAAGTCTTTACGTATATTTAAGGCAGAAGTTGATAAATTCTTGATTGGTCAGGGCATGAAGGGATACGGGGAGAAGGCAGGAGATTGGGGCTGAAAAGAAAATTGGATCAGCCATGATGAAATAGCAGACCAGACCCAATGAGCCAAATGGCTGAATTCTGTTCCTATATCTTGCGGTCTAATGGTCTAAGTGCTTCTCCTCAACACCCAGATGGCCCAGTTCTTATTCTGCACTTTCTCCTATCCATTAGGTGAGGGAGTTTCCTTTTTATATAGAATATAGAACATAGAACATAGGACATAGAACACAGAATAGAACATAGAACACAGGACAGTACAGCACAGTACAGGTGCTTCAGCCTACAATGTTGTGCCAACCTTTTAACCTACTCTAGGATCAAACTAACTTATTCCTCTCCTATCACCTTCCATTTTTCTTTCCTCCATGTGTCTATGTAAGAGTCTGCTAAATATCCCTAATCTATTTGTCTTGACCACCTCAGTGCGAAGAAACTTTGGGATGAGCTGTGAGCCGATGTTTGACTCCATTTCCTGATTAAAATGTCCATTAATTGTTGATTACGGTGTTGATGAAGACTGAGACGTCAAGGTGAGAGCAGAAGGTCAGTGATCGTTCAGCTCCGACTGCCTTCCTTTTGATTGCTTCCAAGAAGGAGTCTGTGAGCGGCTATTGCTGTGTGGCTCACTGTGGCAGGTGGGTAGGCCTCTTTGCCTTGTGTGGTATCCCTTTCTCTTGATGAATGTTGGTGATCTCGGAAGATGGTAACATGGTTCTGTGTTTATGGATTGGTCTATGTGTTTATGGTTTGGACTGTTGTGTTTATGGATTGGACTGTTGTGTTTATGGACTGGTCTATTGCATTTATGGATGTGACTATTGCATTTATGGATTGGTCTATGTGTTTATGGTTTGGACTGTTGCATTTATGGATTGGACTGTTGTGTTTATGGATTGGTCTATTGTGTTTATGGTTTGGACTGTTGCGTTTATGGTTTGGACTGTTGCATTTATGGATTGGACTGTTGTGTTTATGGATGTGACCATTGCATTTATGATTTGGACTATTGCGTTTATGGATTGGACTATTGCATTTATAGATTGGTCTAATGTGTTTATGGATTTACTGTTGCGTTTATGGATTGGACTATTGCGTTTATGGACTGGTCTATTATGTTTATGGGTTAGACCATTGTGTTTATGGTTTGGACTATTGCATTTATGGATTGGTCTATTGTGTTTATGGATTAGACTATTGCATTTATGGATTGGTCTGTTGCATTTAGGGATTGGACTATTGCGTTTATGGATTGGTCTATTACATTTATGGATTAGACTATTGCATTTATAGGCTTTTTTTTCAGACTTATGGTTTTTATATTCTTTATTTTATCATCGGTTCCTTTTCCATTTTTTTGTGCAAGGGGAGGATGTTTGGGGGTTGATGTTCTGTTAGTTTTTTTGTGTGTGGAGGGGTTATTTTTTGGTGGTGGGGTTGATGATCCTGTTCCATTTTGTGTGTGTGTGTGGGGGGTTGATGATCGAATGCCATTCTTTTTTGTATGGTGGGGTTGGTTTGATGTTTCTTTCCGAATGACTTTCATGATCTTTGTTTCATGGCTATCTGGAGAAGACAAATTTCAGAGCTGTACATGGATACATGCTCTGATAATAAATGAACTTTTGAACCTTTGATAAAAATAAATAATACTGAGAACAGACAGGCTCTTGAACTTGCATGGATAACTTCAATCACCACTACCCTGAACTGATTCTATAGACAAAGACTGACAAAGAAGACAGTTGAGAAGCTCAAGCACAAAGTCTTCGGTGCAGTACTGAAAGAGTGCTGCACAATCACAGGTGCTGCGGTTTGAAGGAAAGAGGCCTTGCATTTATATAACATTTTTCGTGTATAAAGTATTTTGCAGTCGATTGACTATTGTGCTGGTGCAGGAGGTGTGGCTGCCAAGGCCTCCAATGAAGGAAACTTGGCAGTCCATTTGCACACAGTAAGGTCACATCAACACCATTATAATTATGCACAGATAATCAGTCTTCTTAGTCACAGCCAAAGTCAAAGTAAATTTATTATTAAAGTGCATATTCTGTATGTTACCATATATTACTTTGAGATTCATTTTCTTCAAGCATTTGTAGGAAAATAAAAAATCGAATGTGGTGTTGTGGTGAGTGAATTTATCCACCCTGATGGTGGAGGGGTATTAACTGTTCATGAACCTGATGGTGATGGGACCCATGGCTCCTGTACCTCCTGCCCAGTGGTGGTAATGAGAAGAGAGTATGGCATGGAGGGTGGGGGATTTTGATGATGGATGCTGCTTTCTTGTGGCAGTGCACTCAGTAAATTTATTTATTAATTTATTGACTCAAAGCATGGAATAGGCCCGTCTGGCCTTTTGAGCTGTGCCACAAGGAAACTGATGTGGTTCTCAGTGGACTGGGCTGTGTCCATCACTGTTTATAGGCTTTTCACTTCCTGGACACTGGTGTCTCCACACCGGGCTGTGATACAGCCACTCAGGATACTTTCCACAGTGTATCTATAGAAATTTGCCAAAGTTTTAGGTGACATGCTGAACTCAGGCACTGAGTTGATGACCTGAAATCTGAACATCAGACACTGCGGCACATCAGGGAGGGGGAGAATTACCTGGATTCTCTGTTTCATGGGGTAGTCACACCCATTTGATTAGCTCCCTCAAACTTGGTCTATAGTTGGGGACAAGAGGGTGTGATTGTGAGTGAGGTGGGTAGTGGCATCCGAGAGACAGTGCCGGAGCAGCCTCAGCCTGTGAGCTTGTCCAACAGGGCGGAGATTTTTGCTCCCTGTGTGGATGACAGTCGGGATGTAGGAAGGATTTACAACCTAGCTGTGGCACCGTAGTTCAGGGAGACATCCAAGAGGAGAGAAAGAAGAGAAATGTAGTGGTAATTGGGGATGGTATAGTCAGGGGAATAGACAGATCTCTGTCACGAGGATAGAGCATTCCCAAAGGCTGTGTTGCCTGCCTGGTGCCCGGGTTCGGGACATCTGATCTGACCTGCAGAGGAATTTACAGTGGGAGGGGAAAGATCCAGTTGTCGTGGTCTATGTGGGTACCAACGACATAGCTAGAATGAGGAAAGAGGTTCTGCTGAGGGAACTTGAGCAGTGAGGGAATAAATTAAAAAGCAGAACCAAAAAGGTGGCAATCTCTGCATTACTACCTGAGCCACGTACAAATTGGCACAGGGTTAAGAAGATTAGAGAGTTAAATGCATGGCTCAAGGATTGGTGTGGGAGAAGTGGGTTTGGATTCATGGGAAATTGGCACCAGTATTGGGGAAGGAGGGAGCTGTACCAAGGGGACAGGCTGCACCTGAACCGTGATGGGACCTGGATGCTCAACAAAAGTATATTCCAGTTAAAAGCAAGGGCAGTAAGGGTGGGGAGAGGCTGCCTTGGATAACTAAGGAAATAAAAGAAGGCATCAAACTAAAAGCTTGTGCATACAAAGTCACCAACAGTGGAGGGAAACTGGAAGATTGGGAAAACTTTAAAAAGCAACAAAGAACCACTAAGAGAAAAATAAAGAAAGGGAAGCTGGATAATGAAAATAAACTAGGACAAAATATGAAAACAGATAGTAAAAGTTTTTATAATTATATAAAATGGAAAAGGGTGGCTAAATCTTGGGATTACTGCCTGTACCACGTGACAGTGAGTGTAGGAATACAATGAGGTGGAGGATAAATGCATGGCTGAAGGATTGGACCAGGCGGCAGGGATTAAGATTTCTGGATCATTGGGACCTCTTCTGGGGCAGGTGTGACCAGTACAAAAAGGATGGGTTGCACTTGGATCCCAGGAGGACCAATATCCTGGCGGGGAGATCTGCTAAGGCTACTGGGGAGGGTTTAAACTGGAATTGTTGGGGGGTGGGAACCGAACTGAAGAGACTGGGGAAGAGGAGGTTGGCTCACAAATAGAGGAAGCTTGGAGACAGTGTGTGAGGGAGGATAGGCAGGTGATAGAGAAGGGACGGACTCAGACTGACAGTTTGAGATGTGTCTATTTTAACGCAAGGAGTATTGTGAACAAAGCAGATTAACTTAGAGCGTGGATCAGTACTTGGAGCTATGATGTGGTGGCCATTACAGAGACTTGGATGGCTCAGGGACAGGAATGGTTACTTCAAGTGCCAGGTTTTAGATATTTCAGAAAGGACAAGGAGGGAAGCAAAAGAGGTGGGGGCATGGCACTGGTGATCAGAGATAGTGTCACGGCTGCAGAAAAGGTGGACGTTATGGAGGGATTGTCTACGGAGTCTCTGTGGGTGGAGGTTAGGAACAAGAAGAGGTCAATAACTTTACTGAGTGTTTTTTATGGGCTGCTCAATAATAACAGGGATATTGAGGAGCAGATAGGGAAACAGATCCTGGAAAGGTGTAATAATAACAGAGTTGTTGTGGTGGGAGATTTTAATTTACCAAATATTGATTGGCATCTCCCTAGAGCAAGGGGTTAAGATGGGTGGAGATTGTTAGTCGTGTTCATGAAAGTTTCTTGACACAATATGTAGATAAGCCTACAAGAGGAGAGACTATACGTGATTTACTGTTGGAAAATGAACCTGGTCAGGTGTCAGTTCTCTCAATGTGAGAGCGTTTTGGAGATAGTGATCATAATTCTATCTCCTTTACAATAGCATTGGAGAGAGATAGGAACAGGCAAGTTAGAAAAGCGTTTAATTAGAGTAAGAGGAATTATGAGGCTATCAGGCAGGATCTTGGAAGCTTAAATTGGGAACAGATGTTCTCAGGGAAAGGTACGGAAGAAATGTGGCAAATGTTCAGGGGATATTTGTATGGAGTTCTGCATAGGTACGTTCCAATGAGACAGGGAAGTTATGGTAAGGTAGAGGAACCATGGTGTACAAAGGCTGTAATAAATCTAGTCAAGAAGAAAAGAAAAGCTTACAAAAGGTTCAGGGAGCTAGGTAATGTTAGAGATCTAGAAGATTATAAGGCTAACAGGAAGGAGCTTAAGAATGAAATTGAGAGAGCCAGAAGGGGCCATGAGAAGGCCTTGGCAGACAGGATTAAGGAAAACCCCGAGGCATTCCACAAGTATGTGAAGAGCAAGAGGATAAGACATGAAAGAATAGGACCTACCAAGTGTGACAGTGGGAAAGTGTGTATGGAACTGGAGAAGATAGCAGAGGTACTTAATGAATACTTTACTTCAGTATTCACTATGGAAAATGATCTTGGTGATTGTAGTGCTGACTTGCAGCAGACTGAAAAGCTTGAGCATGTAGATATTAAGAAAGAGGATGTGCTGGAGCTTTTGGAAAGCATCAAGTTGGATAAGTCACCGGGACCGGATGAGATGTAACCCAGGCTACTGTGGGAGGCGAGGGAGGAGTTTGCTGAGCCTCTGGCGATGATCTTTGTATCATCAATGGGGATGGGAGAGGTTCTGGAGGATTGGAGGGTTGTGGATGTTGTTCTCTTATTCAAGAAAGGGAGTAGGGATAGCTCAGGAAATTATAGACCAGTGAGTCTTACTTCAGTGGTTGGTAAGTTGATGGAGAAGATCCTGAGAGGCAGGATTTATGAACATTTGGAGAGGTATAATATGATTGGGAATAGTCAGCATGGTTTTGTCAAAGGCAGGTCGTGCCTTACGAGCCTGACTGAATTTTTTGAGGATGTGACTAAACACATTGATGAAGGAAGAGCAGAAGATGTAGTGTGTATGGATTTCAGCAAAGCATTTGATAAGGTACCCCATGCAAGGCTTATTGAGAAAGTAAGGAGGTATGGGATCCAAGGGGACATTGCTTTGTGGATCCAGAACTGGATGCACAAAGAACCTATTCTGCATGGAGGTTGGTGACCAGTGGTGTGCCTCAGGGATCCGTTCTGGGACCCCTACTCTTCGTGATTTTTGTAAATGACCTGGATGAGGAAGTGAAGGGATGGAGGGATGGGTTAGTAAGTTTGATGATGACACAAAGGTTGGAGGTGTTGCAGATAGTGTGGAGGGCTGTCAGAGGTTACTGCGGGACATTGATAGAATGCAAAACTGGGCTGAGAAGTGGCAGATGGAGTTCAACCCAGATAAGTGTGAAGTGGTTAATTTTGGTAGGTCAAATATGATGGCAGAATATAGCATTAATGGTAAGACTCTTGGCAGTGTGGAGGATCAGAGGGATCTTGGGGTCTGAGTCTATAGGACACTCAAAGCAGCTGCGCAGGTTGACTCTGTGGTTAAGAAGGCATACAGAGTATCGGCCTTCATCAATCGTGGAATTGAATTTAGGAGCCAAGAGGTAATGTTGCAGCTATATAGGACCCTGGTCAGACCCCACTTTCAGTACTGTGCTCATTTCTGGTCGCCTCACTACAGGAAGGATGTGGAAACCATAGAACGGGTGCAGAGGAGATTTACAAGGATGTTGCCTGGATTGGGGAGCATGCCTTATGAAAACAGGTTGAGTGAACTCGGCCTTTTCTCCTTGGAGCGACGGAGGATGAGAGGTGACCTGATAGAGGTGTATAAGATGAGAGGCATTGATCATGTGGATAGTCAGAGGCTTTTTCTCAGGGCTGAAACGGTTGCCACAAGAGGGCACAGATTTAAGGTGCTTGGGAGAAAGTACAGGGGAGATGTCAGGGGTAAATTTTTTTACTCAGAGAGTAGTGACTGCGTGGAATGGGCTGCCAGCAATTGTGGTGGAGGTGGAAACGATAGGGTCTTTTATGAGACTTTTGGATAGGCACATGGAGCTTAGAAAAATAGAGGGCTATGGGTAACCCTAGTGATTTCTAAGGTAGGGTCATGTTCGGCACAACTTTATGGGTTGAAGGGCCTGTATTGTGCTGTAGGTTTGTCTATCTTTTCCTAAAGAAGAAATAGCGAGGAATCTGGAAAGAAATGGATCCATCAGACAGGCGCAGCATGGATTCAGCGAAGGCAGGTCCTGTTTGACAAACTTACTGGAGTTCTTTGAAGACATAACAAGTGCATTGGATAGAGTAGGACAGAAGGATGTTATTTACTTGGATATCCAAAAGGCATTCGATAAGGTGACACATAAAAGACTTATCCACAACATAAGGATGTATAGAGTTGGGGGTGATGGATTAGCGTGGATAGAGGATTGGTTAACTAATAGAAAGCAGAGAGTTGGGATACATGGGTGTTACTCTGGTTGGCAATCAGTGGTGAGTGGTGTGTTGCTGGGGTCGGTGCTGGGCCTGCAACTGTTCACGGTATAGATTAACGATCCGGAAGAGGGGACTGAGTGTAGTGTATCCAAGTTTGCTGATGATACTAAATTGAGTGGAAAAGCAAATTATGCAGAAGATATGGAGAGTCTGCAGAGAGATATAGATAGGTTAAGTGAGTGAGCAAGGGTCTGGCAGATGGAGTACAATGTTGGTAAATGTGAGGTCATCCACTTTGAAAGGAAAAATGAAAGAGCAGATTATTATTTAAGTGGAAAAAATTGCAGCATGCTGCTATGCAGAGGGACTTGGGAGTGCTTGTGCATGAATCACAAAAGGTTGGTTTGCAGGTGCAGCAGGCTGTCAAGAAGGCAAATGGAATGTTGGCCTTCATTGTTAGAGGGATTGAAGTTAAGAGCAGGGAGGTTATGCTGCAACTATACAGGGTACTGGTGAGGCTGCACCTGGTGTACTGTGTGCAGTTCAGGTCTTTTTAATTGAACAAGGATGTACTGGCTATGGATGCTGTGCAGAGGAGGTTCACCAGGTAGATTCAATAGATGAGGAGGTTAGACTATGAGGAGAGATTGAGTCACCTGGGACTGTACTTGCTGGAATTCAGAAGAATGAGAGGAAATCTTATAGAAACATATAAAATTATTAAAGGGATAGATAAGATAGAGGCAGGAAAGTTGTTTCCATTGGTAGGTGAGACTAGAACTAGAGGATATAGCCCCAAGAGTCTGGGGAGTAGATTTAGGATGGAGATGAGAAGGAACTGCTTTTCCCAGAGAGTGGTGAATCTGTGGAATTCTCTGCCCAATGAAGCAGTGGAGGCTACCTCAGTAAATATATCAAGACAAGTTTGGATAGATTTTTGCATAGTAGGGGAAATTAGGGTTATGGGGAAAAGGCAGGTTAGGTGGAGATGAGTCCATGGCCAGATCAGCCATGATCTTATTGAATGGCGGAGCAGGCTCAACAGGCTAGATGGCCGACTCCTGCTCCTATTTTTTATGTTCTTCTGTATCTATACCAACATTTAAGAAGGTAGAAGCATTTTTTTGTGTCTTCTTTGTTATGTGCTGGTCCCAGGACAGATTCTCTGATATGATATCACCAAGGAATTTAAAGTTGCTGACCCTTACTACTTCACTGATGCTCAATTGGTTGGATGTTGCAAGAACTGTGAACATTTTATGTGTTAAACTGCATCTAAGCAGCGTGCTCCTCCCTTAGTCTTTAACTGACTTCTATGTATGTTGAAAGATATAAAATCCAAAGGGACATGATAGGGTAGATGCCAAGATGTTTCCACTGGTGGGATAATCTTGAAGGATGGAGACTGATTGCAAGATAGGACTCTGTTCATTGAAAGCTGAGGTTTGTAAAAATCCTTCATCACAGGTACTGGTGAATCTGCTGTTCTCTGCCCCAGAGATTTGTTTAGATCAGGTATTCCCAATTTGGGGTACATGGACCCCTCAGTTAATGATAGGGGTCTATGGCATGAAAAAGGTTAAGGTCAGAGGTTTAGGGAGAAAGGGGAACTTTTTCCACTTAGAAGGTGATGCGAGTGTGGAACGACTTGCCCATGGAAGTAGTGGATGCAATATTTAAGGGAAGTTTAGATGAGCTTACAGATGGAAGGGGTATGGAAGGCTATGTCCAGTTACAGGTCAGTGGAACCAGACAGAATAACTGGTTGACATAGACTAGATGGACCGAGTGATTCTATCTCATCAACTGCAAAATCTGGAGGAAATTATGCAGAGAGAGAGAAAGAGTAAAAGAGAGAAAGAGGAGAGAGAGGGAGAAAGATAGAGAAGCCTTGAATACTGACAACCATGGAGAGACAAGTACAGCAGCTCCAGATCACTAAGCACTGATTTAGAGTCTGAGCAGAGAACAAATGCTAAGTGGAGAAAGGCAGGACGATTAGGGACCAAATGTAGAGCCCACAAGATAACACCAGACTCCTTCCGATGCTGTCTTGGTGCTGGGCCAGTTGTTTGCCATTCTATATATATCTGTTTGAATTATAGAATGCATTTTGGATATTCTACAGGGAAGGCAGGTTACAGGAAGTGGGTCTTGTTTTTCTGGCAAACAGCGTCCTGCCTCAGGCATGAAGCTATAGCAGGATGAAGGTAGTGGACGAGTGTAGAACGCTGACAGAGTTTGTTCAGTCACACAGCACAGAAACCAGGCCCTTCGGCCTAACTGGTTTACACTGACAAAGATTCCTATCTGAGCTAGCCCCATTTCCCAATATTTGGTCCATATCCCTTTAATGCAGAGGTTCCCAACTCTTTTTATGCCATGGACCCCTACCATTAACTGAGGTGTCCGTAGACGCCAAGTTTGGAACCCCTGCTCAAAACCTTTCCCATCCATGTGCTGTTTTAAATGTAATAGTACCTGCCTCTGAGGGGGTAAACCATGTGACTAAAGTAATTTCTCCGCACCTCTGTTCTAAATGGACGTCCTTCAATCCTGAAATCGTGCCCTCTTGTCCTAGGCTCCCCTACCATGGGAAATAACTTTGTCATATCTAATCTGTTCAGGCCTTTTAACATTTGGAATGTTTCTATGAGATCCCCTCATTCTCCTGAACTCCAGGAAATACAGCACAAGAGATACCAGACGTTCCTCATATGGTAACCCTTTCATTCCTGGAATCATTCTTGCTAATCTTCTCTGAACCCTCTCCAATGTATATCCTTTCTAAAATAAGGAGCACAAAACTGCACACAATACTCCAAGTGTGGTCTCACGAGTGCCTTATAGAGCCTCAAGATCACATCCCTGCTCTTATATTCTATACCTCTAGAAATGAATGCCAACATTGCATTTGCCTTCTTCACCACTGACTCAACCTGGAGGCTAACTTTTAGGGTATTCTGCACAAGAACTCCCAAGTCCCTTTGCATCTCTACATTTTGGATTCCCTCCCCATCTAAATAATAATCTGCCCATTTATTTTTTCCACCAAAGTGCATGATCATACACTTTCCAACATTGTATTTCATCTGCCACTTCTTTGCCCATTCCCCAAAACTATGTAAGTCTCTCTGCAGGCTGTTTCCTCAACATTACCTGCTCCTCCACCTATCTTTGTATCATTGGCAAATTTAGCCACAAATCCATTAATCCCTAGTCCAAATCATTGACATACATTGTAAAAGGCAGCAATCCCAACACCGACCCCTGTGGAACTCCACTGGTAGCCAGCAGCCAGCCAGAATATTTATTCCCACTGTTTTCTGCTGATCAGCCAATGCTCCACACATGTAGTAACTCCCTTGTAATTCCATGGGCTCTTATCTTGCTAAGCAACCTCTTGTGCGGCACCTCGTCAAAGACCTTCTAAAAATCCAAGTACACCACATCTACTGCATCTCCTTTGTCTACCCTGCTTGTAATTTCTTCAAAAAATTGCAGTATTTTCAGTCAGGCAAGATTTTCCTTTCAGGAAACCATGTTGGCTTTGGCCTGTCTTGTCATGTGCCTCCAGGTACTCTAATCTCATCCCTAACAATCAATTCCAACAAATTCTCAACCACTGATGTCAGGCTAACAGGTCTATAGTTTCCTTTCTGCTACCTCCCACCCATCTTAAATAGCAGAGTAACATTTGCAATTTTCCAGTCATCTGGTAAAATGCCAGAATCTATCAATTCTTGAAAGATCATCGTTAATGCCTCCACAATCTCTCTAGCTACTTCCTTCAGAACCCAAGGGTGCATTCCATCAAGTCCAGGAGATTCATCCACCCTCAGACCATTAAGCTTCCTCAGTACCTTCTCAGTCGTAACTTTCACTGCACATACTGTACTTCACTTCCCTGACACTCTTGAATGTCCGATATACTACAGATGTCTTCCACTGTGAAGACTGATGCAAAATACACATTCAGTTCCCCTGCCATCTCTGCATCTCTCATTACAATATCTCCAGCGTCATTTTCTATTGTCCTATATCTACCCTCAGCTCTCTTTTACCCTTTATATACTTAAAAAAGCTTTTAGTATCTTCTTTGATTTTAGTTGCCAGCTTCCTTTCATAATTCATCTTTTCCTTCCCAATGACCTTCTTAGCTTCTTTCTGCAAATTTTTAAAAGCTTCCCAATCCTCCATCTTCCCACTAACTTTGGATTCCTTGTATGCTCTCTCTTTTGCTTTTACTTTGGCTCTGACTTCACTTGTCAGCCACGGTAGTGTCTGTCTTCCATTAGAAAATTTCTTCTTATTTGGAATATATCTGCCTTATACTTCCCTCATTTTTCACAGAAACTCCAGCTATTGCTGTCCTGCTGTCCTTCCTGCAAATGTCCCTTTCCAGTCAACCTTGGCCAGTTCTCCTCATGCCTTTGTAATTTCCTTTATCCCACTGAAATACTGACACATTGGAATTTAGTTTCTCCTTCTCAAATTTCAAAGTGAACTTGATCATATTGTAAACAACAGGAATTCTGCAGATGCTGGAAATTCAAGCAACACACATCAAAGTTGCTGGTGAACGCAGCAGGCCAGGCAGCATCTGTAGGAAGAGGTGCAGTCGACGTTTCAGGCCGAGACCCTTTGTCAGGACTAACTGAAGGAAGATCACTGTTCCCCAAGCTTCCTTAACCTTAAGCTCTCTTATCACTTCTGGATCATTGTATAACTCCCAATCCAACACAGCTGATCCCCAAGTGGGCTCAACAACAAGCTGTTCTAAAAAGCCACCCCTTAGACATTCTACAAATTCTCTTGAGATCCAGTACTGGCCTAGTTTTCCCAATCCACTTTCATGTTAAAATCCCCAACGATTATCACAACATTGCCCTTCTGACACACCTTTTCTATCTCCTGCTGTAATTTGTAATCCACATCCCAGCTGCTGTTTGGAGGCCTGTATACAACTGCTATTAAGGTCCTTTTACCCTTGTCATTTCTTAACTCAACCCATAGAGACTCTACACCTTCTGATCCTATGTCATATCTTTCAAATGGTTTAATATTATTTCTCATACACAGGGCCACACCACCCTCTCTGCCTAATAACCTAATCTTTCTGATACACCATATATCCTTGGACATTCAGCTCCCAATGGCAGCCATCCTTTAGCCAAGTTTCAGAGATGGCCACATCATCATACTTGCCAATCTGTAGCTGAATTTCAAGATCGTTCATTTTATTTCTTATGCTGTGTGCATTCAAATATAACACTTTCAGTCCAGTATTTGTTGCTTTCTGTTTTAACTGCACCATGCCTCTTTTGTCCTGTAAATCATCCCACTGGCTGTGATTATGTCTCATCTCCTACCTGTCCTTTCTATCATCTCTGTTGCACGCTATCTTTGATTTATTTCTGTCTTCCCCTTCCTCAGTCCTATCACTCTGGTTCCCATTCCCCCTGCCAGATAATTTTAAACCCTCTCTAACAGCTCTATTAAACCTGCCTGCTGGGATATTGGACACCTTTCAGTCCAGGGTAACCCGTCCTTTTTGTACAGGTCGTACCTCCCCAAGAAGAGGCCCCAACGGTTCAGGAACTCGAAGCCCTGCCCCCTACACCAGTCTCTCAGCCCACATTAATATGGTTGATCATGCAATTCTTACGTTCTTTCGCACATGGCACAGGCAGCAATCCTGAGATTACCCTGGAGGTCCTGCTTTTCAGCTTCCTACCCAACTCCCTGAATTCTCTCTTCAGGACCTCCTCCTTTTTCTACCTATGTCATTGGTACAAACATGCACCAAGACTTCTGGCTGTTCACCCTCTCCTTTCAGAATACTCTGCACCCGATCCGAGACATCCCGTACCCTGGCACCTAGGAGGCAACACACCATGCGGTCCTGTAATACCCTCCTGAATCTTTTCCACTTCCTCCTCCAGCTTACTGACGTTCCCTGTTCTGGACAATTTGAACTTAGCTAACGCCCTTAACAGTGCAAAGTTTCCCCACAGCAGTTATTAAACAGGAAAGAGGCAAAATTTGCCACCTGGACATTGGAGGAGATATGTGATGATTGAAAACTTGGTCAAATAATAGCTTTTCTAGGCCATGTTAAAGAAGTGGAAAGGAACAATAGTACCTACAGAAAGAGGTGGGCACAGATGGAAAAGTCTACTGAAAGTACTGAAGACAGCCCAGTCCATCTCATTCAAAGCCCTGCGCCACCATCAATGCGTACATTTACGTGAAGTGTTGCCACAAGAGAGCAGTATCCATCATCAAGGACTCCCACCCTCCAGGCCATGCTCTCTTCTCACCACTACCACTGGACAGGAGATTTGTTTCTTTCCGAGATAGGGCCCGGAACAGGCCCTTCCGGCCCTTTGAGCTACACTGCCCAGCAACCTCCGTTTAACTCCAACCTAATCATGGGACAATTTACAATGACCAACTAACCTATCAGCTGGTACATCTTTGGACTCTGGGAGGAAACTGGAGCACCTGGAGGAAACCCATGCGGTTACAGGGAGAACGTACAAACTCCTTACAGACGGCAGTGGGAACTCAGGAGCCGTAGGTCCCACACCACAAGTCCAGGAACAGTTATTACTCGACAACCATCAGGCTCCTGAAATTCTCACCTCAACTCTGAACTGATTCTATAACCTACAGACTCACTGTCAAGGACTCTACAACTCATATTCTCAGTATTATTTTTACTTACACAGTTTGTCTTCTTTTGCTCATTGGACATGTCAGTCTTAATGAAAAGATTTTAATAAAATTCCATTGTATTTCTTTTAATCCCTGTGAATGCCGGCAGAAAAATGAATAATGAATCTCGGGGTTGCATATGGTGGCACAGAAGCACTCTGACAATGAATTTACTTTCAACTTTGAAGGTTGGAGGAAAGTAGGATGGACGTTGGAGAATGATCAGATGTGCAAGGTAAATTTATTATCAAAGTACTGTATGTATACCATGTACAGCCTTAGAACATAGAAATCTACAGCACATTACAGGCCCTTCAACCCACAATGTTGTGCTGACCATGTAATCTACTCTAGAAACAGCCTAGAATTTCCCTACCACGTAGTCCTCTATTTTCCTAAGCTCCATGTACCTATCTAAGAGTCTCTTCAAACACCCTACTGTATCCACCTCTACCTCCTTTGCTGGCAGTGCATTCTGCACACCCACTACTCTCTTTGTGAAAAACTTACCCCTGACACCCCCTGCATACTCACTTCCAAGCACCTTAATACTATTCCCCCTCCCATTAGCCATGTCAGCCCTGGGGAAAAGCCTCTGGCTATCCACACGATCAATGCCTCTCATTTGCTTTGAGATCCATTTTCTTGCAGGCACCCACAGAAAATGATGAAATCCAATAGAGCCCAGAAAAATCCATACGTAACACAGACTGACAAACATCCAGTGTGCAAGGGCAAATTGTGCAAACAATGGGCACCACAGTAACACAACACTATTATAGAGCAGTGTGTAGGAATTTGGAGCTCAATTCCAGTATTATTTGTAATGAGTTTGTACGTCTTCCCTGTGACCATGTAGGTTTCCTCTGTGTGCTCCGGTTTCCTCCCACATTCCAAAGACGTACCAGTTAATAGGTTAATAGGTCAGTTTAAATTGTCCTGTGATAAGGACAAGGTGTCAGGGCACTGGAGCAGGGATCCAATCGCAAACCCAGTACTGTACACGGTGATATTAATTGAGTAACAGATCCCAAGGTGCAAACAAAGTCAGTGTCAAAGTTCAGGCAGAGATCAAATCTCCCAGAGAAATCCAAAAACCAGAATCGGAAAACAGGCAGAGTCGATATTCACACAAACACGAGAAAATCTGCAGATGCTGGAAATTCAAGCAACACACACAAAATGCTGGTGAACACAGCAGGCCAGGCAGCATCTATAGGAAGAGGTACAGTTGACGTTTTGGGCCGAGACCCTTCGTCAGGACTAATGGAAAAAAAGAGATAGTAAGAGATTTGAAAGTGGGAGGAGGAAGGACATCCAAAATGATAGGAGAAGACAGGAGGGGGAGGGATGAAGCTAAGAGCTGGACAGTTGATTGGCAAAAGGGATACAAGGCTGGAGAAGGGGGGAGTATCATGGGATGGAAGCCTTGGAAGAAAGAAAGGGAGAGGGGAGCACCAGAGGATGATGGAGAACAGGCAAGGAGTTATTGTGAGAGGGAAAGAGAGTAGAAATAAAGGGATGGGGTGTGAAGGGGAGGAGGGGCATTATCAGAAGTTAGAGAAATCAATGTTCATGCCATCAGGTTGGAGGCTACCCAGACAGAATATAAGGTGCTGTTCCTCCAACCTGAGTGTGGCTTCATCTCAGCAGTAGATAGTCAATATTCAGGCAGACAAATTACAGATACAATTGCTGGAAAGGCTCAGGAAAATTCACTGGCACAATTTAGCAACAAACAGGTGAAAACACAGGACTGAAATACACTGAGCAATAAACAGAGAGGCAGATGATAGGTGGAGCACAATGAGACACGGGTGGCAGCAATACAGGTAATAATGAGAAACAGGTGAGAGACGGAGTACTCAGTAATACAGGGGCCGGAGTAGAGCAGGAGCGGGGACAGGAGCACATGGCGATACAAAACCACAGACTGACAGCTAGGGGGAAACACACAAAAAGACGGTTCAACTGGAGGTGCTGACATAAGGTTAAGCCCATAAGATATAGGAGCAGAAGTAGGCCATTCGGTCCATCGAGTCTGCTCCACCATTCAATCATAGGCTGATCCAATTCTTCCAGTCATTGCCACTCCCCTGCCTTCTCCCCATACCCTTTGATGTTGTCTAATCAATAACCTACCTATCTCTGCCTTACACCCAATGACTTAGCCTCCACAGGCACTCGTGGCTACAAATTCCACAGATTTACCACTCTCTGACTAAAGTAATTTCTCCGCATCTCTGTTCTAAATGGATGTCATTCAAGGAGAGGAAAGTGGACCATGGGAGAAAGGGAAGGAGGGGAACCAAAAGGAGGTGATGGGCAAGTGAGGAGAAGAAAAGAGGTGAGAGGGGAACCAGAAGGGGAAAGGAAAAAGGGAGGATGAAGGAAGTTGGAAGAATTGAAGTTTTTGCCATCAGATTGTAGGCTACCCAGTCATAATATGAGATGTTACTCCTCCAGTCTGAGTGTGGACTCATTGTGGCAGCAGACGAGGCCATGGACAGACAAGTCAGAAGGGGAATGGGAAGTTGAATTAAAATGGTGGCCATCGGGAGCCAATGTTTAAGCCATTTGTTTTCCCTTTCCCAGAAACAAATATTCTGAGTATTGTGCAGCTCCTGTGATCTTTCAGAGGCTCATACGTTTGTAGATACATGAATATAGAGAGAATAGAGGGATATGGACCGTGTACGGACAGAAGTGATTAGGTGACATTAGCTCAATTTGCACTCAATTGAAAAGTGAGTAAGACATCCTATTATCCAATTGTATGTGTCTAGACAGCCCCCAGAATTGGTTTATAGTCCCATCTCTGACACTTCTGTAATGAACAAGCAGAAATGTTCAAGAAAATCATTTCTCTTTATTGTCTCAGTGACATTTCTCCTCCACTGTTACTCTGGCTGCTGTTCCTGAGGGTAGTCTTCAGCACCAGAACATTTGTGGAGAGCTGACAGCACCACTAACGGAGAACTCCTCGAAGAACATTATGGAGATTTGACAGGATCATTAAGTGTGGGATTTGACGGGATGGGGATGTAGATGAGATGACAGTATGTAGATAACGTCCGGTCTGGTGGGGGAGGTGCAGCTATACTTCAGAGAGGGAGAGAGAGTGGGGGAGAGAGATAGAGACAGAGAGAGGGGGCGAGAGAGATTGAAATAGAGACAGAGGGAGAGAGGGGAGAGAGGGGGAAGAGATAGAGAGAGGTGCGAGAGAGATAGAGATAGAAATACAAAATAATCTGCAAAGCAACACTCACAACACGCTGGAGGAACTCAGCAGGTCGGGCAGCATCCATGGAAAAGATCAGTCGAAAAGATTGGTTGACAGACAGGATCTCCCAGTAAGCCACCCACTTCAACTCTGCTTCCCACTCCCATTCAGATATGTCCATACATGGCCTCCTCTACTGCCATGATGAAGCTAAACTCAGGTTGGAGGAGCAACACCTCATATACCGTCTAGGTAGTCTCCAGCCCCTTGGTATGAACATAGAATTCTCCAACTTCCAGTAATTCCCTCCCCCTCCCTACCCCTATCCCTATTTCACTCTCCTCCCCCTCCCTCAGCTGCCTACCACCTCCCTCATGGTTCCGCCTCCTTCTACTACCCATTGTGTTTTCCACTATTCCTTCTTCATCTTTCCTGCCTATCCCCTCCCTGCTTCCCCTTCCCCACCCCTTTATCTTTCCCCTTACTGGTTTTTCACCTGGAACCTACCAGCCTTCTCCTTCCCACCCTCCCCCCACCTTCTTTATAGGGCCTCTGCCCCTTCCCTCTTCAGTCTTGACAAAGGGTTCCGGCTTGAAACGTCGACTGATCGTTTCCACGGATGCTGCCTGACCTGCTGAGTTCCTCCAGCGTGTTGTGTGTGAGACAGAAATAGAGAGACACAGGGAGAGAAAGAGAGATAGAAATAGAGAGAGACAGAGGAAGAGAGGGATAGAGATAGAGATAAAGAGAGATAGGGACAGAGGAAGAAAGAGATAGAGAGAGAGAGGGTGGAGAGAGGGAGGGGGTGGGAGAATGGTGGGAGAGAGAGGGAAGGAGAGAGACAAAGAAGGTAGTGAGAGGGGAGAAGAGAGGGGGAGAGAAAGGAGAAGAGAGGGGGAGAGAAAGGAGGAGAGAGAGAAGAAAGAATGAAGGGAGAGGGGAGAGAGAGCAAGAGATGGCAGGGAGAGAAGAGAGCAAGGGGTGCAGGGGAGAGAGAGAGAGAGTGTGTCTGAGTGTGTTCAAGGTCACTGATATAGAATCTGAACCTGCTGGGTGCTTCCAGCTTGTTGGATTGAGTCCAGAACCAGCGGTCAGTACGGTGGAGGCTGTGAGGAAACCTGACAGGAGTTTATAAAATGATGTGACTCACAGACAGAGCAGACATCTGGTAACTTTTTCCCCAGGGTCAATATATCTAACAGTTAGAGGGCATGCATTTAAGGTGAGAGGGGAAGGTTTTTTTTAACACAGAGGGTGGTGTGTGCCTGGAATGCACTGTCAGGGGTGACGGTAGAGGAATATGTGACAGAGACACTTATGAGTTCTTAGACAAGCACATGAATGTGTAGAATATCATTGTCCTGAGCAATGACAATGAAGTCCTATTCTATTCTAAAATGGACCATGTGCAGGCTGTCATTAGTCACCATTGGCTATTAAGAACACGTGCTGTCAGTTTCTCTGAGGGAGGCCACAAAAGAGAGTTGTATTGGAGTCAGTGTCAGCATTGAGTTTATTGTCACTGACTGAGATGATATGATATTTGTTACTTGTGATAGCAGTGTAGTGCAAAGACATAAAATTACGTACAGGACATTGTCATTCAGCACAAGAACAGGTGCCTTAGCCCACAATGTTGTGCAGAACTAATGACATTAGTAATCAAATGGCTCACTAAAGTAATCCTGCAATGCCTACGCAATGCCTATATCTTTCCATTCTCTGCACATTCATGTGCCTATCTAAGAGTCTCTTGAACATCTCTGTCATATTTTATCCACCCCCACCCTATGCATCACATTCTATCATCCACCACTCTCTGTGCCCCCCACATCTCCTTTGAACTTACCCCCCCACCTTAAATATATCTCCCCAGTATTAAACATTTCAACTCTGCGAAGAAGATACTGTCTGTCTATCTATCTATGCATCTCATAATCTTATAAACCTCTGCCAGATCTCCCCTCAGCCTGCACCTCTCCAGAGAAAACACCGGAAGTTTATCCAGCCTCTCCAATAACACATGCCCTCCAATCCAGGCAGCATCCTGGTAAACCTCTTCTGCATCCTCTCCAAAGCCTCAACATCCTTCCTATAGTGGGGACGACCAGAACGGTGCACAATACTCCAGATGCTGCCTAACTAGTTTAATAAATCCAGAGCATAACATCCTGACTTTTGAACTGAATGCCTCAAGCAGGCAGGCCAAATGCCTTCTTAACCAGCTTGTGTGGCCACCTTCAGGGATTATGTACTTAGACCCTGATATCCCTCTGCTCAAGATTAACTAGGTAATATTCTGCTTAACCTGACCAATATTACTTGAAGCTCATAATGGCTGAACGATAATCTCAATGGTTCTGTAATACAGTGGGGCCATGTGGTTCAGAGTGTGTTGTTTGAAGCTCCTTGCATCCTGAGCAGATATATCCCATTTGGAAGTACAGAGAGGGGCACAGATGATCTCCTTTGAACTCACCCCCTCACCTTAAAAATGTGCCCCCAGTATTAGACATTCCAACCCTGGGAGAAAGATACTATCTGTCTACTCTACCAATGCCTCTCATAGTCTTATAAACCTCTATCAGATCTCCCCTCAGCCTGAGAAAAGATGATAAAGATGACAGAGGGTGGCAGCTGTGTGGGAGGCACATTCTGGTGGTGGTGGCAGATACATTAGGGACATTTTAGAGACTCTTAGACGGGCATGTGGGTGAAAGAAAAATGGAAGACTATGTGGGAAGAAAAAGTTAGTTTGATCTTAGTGAGGGTTAATAGGTTGGCACAGCACTGAGGGCTGAAGGGCCTGTACTGTGATGTAGTGTACTATGTTCTAAACTAATTCAAGTTTGTCTAACCTGTAGTTACAGCACATGCTGTCTAATCCAGGCAGTGTCCTGGTAAACCTCTTCTGCACCCTCTCCAAAGAGTCCACATCCTCCCTATAATGAGGTGACCAGAACTGAATGCAATATTCCAGCTTTGTAAAGCTGCAACATAACTTCCTGACTTTTGAACGCAGTGCCTCGACTAATCATGCCATATGCCGCCTTAACCACCATAGCAACCTGTGTATCCACTTTCAGGGAGCTTTGAACTTGCAGCCCAAGAACCCTTTGCTCACCTAAACTCTTACTGGTCTTACTATTATCAGCACGCTGTCTTGTACATTTGAGAGTGATAAATCACAAAAATAAACAGGTAGTTAAAAAGGAACAATTAAGTAATGCTCATGGGTTCATGGACGGTTCAGAAATCTGACGGCCGAGGGGAAGAAGCTGTTCCTAAAATGTTGGGAGTTGGTCTTCAGCTCCTGGATCTCCTCTTAATAAATAATAGAAATATGAATTAATAAACTCCTAAGAACTTTCTATAGGGACACAATTGGGAGCATCTTGACTGGCTGCATCACTGCCTGGTATGGGAACTGTACTTCCCTCAATCGCAGGACTCTGCAGAGAGTGGTGTGGACAGCCCAGCACATCTGTAGATGTGAACTTCCGACTATTCAGGACATTTACGAAAACAGGTGTGTAAAAAGGGCCTGAAGGATCATTGGGGACCCGAGTCACCCCAACCATAAACTATTCCAGCTGCTACCATCTGGGAAACGGTACTGCAGCATAAAAGCCAGGACCAACACAGGACAGCTTCTTCCACCAGGCCATCAGACTGCTTAATTGATGCTGACACAACTGCAGTTCTATGTTAAATTGACTGTCCTGTTGTACATAATAGTTATTCTAATTTACTATAAGTTGCACATTGTACATTTATATGGAGACATAACATAAAGATTTTTACTCCTCATGTATATGAAGAACATAAGTAATAAAGTCAATTCAAATTACTTGATTTGACCTTCATTCTGTTATACTCTGGAGGTGAATGTGGATGGGTTGCCAGACATCGCCATCTGCTGGAACCTTGAAGAAACACCGTCAGTCTAACCTCTGGAATTGGTTATTAATTATCATTACATGTAAAGTTCAAAGTAAAATTTATTATCAAATTATATATATGTCACCATATACTACCCTGAGATTCATTTTCTTGCAGGTTTGTGGTGCATCTGTGCTGAGGGTGATCGAGATACAGTGAAAAGCTTGTCTTGTATACTGTTCATTACACAGTACTGTATTTGTCAACGTGGAGCTAAAAGCGAGTTTGTAAATCTGCCAATCCCAAATAATGTTGGGAATAGTCGGGTGGAGTGCCGTGGAGGTGGCAGGGAAAGAGTGCAAGGGCGACGGGGAGGGTGCGGGTGCAGACACACCCAGCCCTGAGACACCAGGCAAGGTCCAAACAGCTGGTTTATTGATCATTACAAGATGATCTCTGGTACTTCCCTCTCCATCCCCCTTTTCCCCACCATGATTCCCCTCTCCCTGTCCCCTTCCCGCTCTCAGTCCACAATAGAGACCCATATCAGAATTGGGTTTATCATCACTCACATATGTCATGAAATTTGTTTTTTTTGTGGCAGCAATACAGTGCAATACATAAAGTTACTCCAGTACTGTGTAAAAGTCTTAGGCACCCTAGCTATATATATGTGTGTGTGTATATATGTAGTACAAAGTAAAACAATAACAGAATGTAGAATAAAGTGTAACAACTACAGACGAAGTGCAGTGCAGACAAACAATAAGGTACAAGATTATAACAAGGTAGATTGTGAAGTCAAGTATCTAGTTTATCATATCAGAAACAATTAAAGTGTCATATGACAGCAAGGTAGGAGCTCTCCCCGAGCCTGGAATCACATATTACCTTCCCCTTCACCTGTACATTGATGCCCAAGATCTTGAAGCTGCTCCCCTTTTCCACGTAACAAAGTTATTGGCCAAACTGCAGTGGAGGAAGGGTTATGGCTCCAGACATTCCACAAGGAATTAACGGTTCCTTCTCTCAATGCAACACTTTAGAGCAAAATGATCACCCCCACCCCCCTGAAAGCAGAACACTGCTGTCGACCAGTGTCAGAGTCAAAATTCCCTCTCATTTACATACACTATGTTTTTATGTATCAAATTCACAGAATAACTACATTATTGAGTCAGAATCAGCTTTATTGCCACAGACAGATTAGATTATGAGGACACTCAGTCCTTGTTTACTATCATTTAGAAATGCATGCATTAAAAAATCATACAATGTTCCTCCAGAAAGATATCACAGAAACACAGGACAAACCAAGACTAAAACTGACAAAACCACATAATTATAACATAGTTACAACAGTGCAAAGCAATACCGTAATTTGATAAAGAGCAGACCATGGGCACGGTAAAAAAAAAGTCTCAACTCCCAATAGCCCCATCATCTCACGCAGACGGTAGAAGGGAGCAACTCTCCCTGCCATGAATCTCCAAGCACCGCAAACTTGCCGATGCAGCACCCTGGAAGCACCCGACCGCAGCTGACTCTGAGTCCGTCTGAAAACTTCGAGCCTCCAACCAGCCCTCTGACACCGAGCACCAAGCACCATCTCTGCCAAGCGCTTCGACCCTGTCCCGGCCGCCGAGCAACAAGCAAAGCTGAGGACTCGGGGCCTTCTCCTCCGGAGATTCTGGATCACACAGTAGCAGCAGCAGCAAAGCAGTCATTTGAGAAGTTTCACCAGATGTTCCTCCGTGCTCTCATGTCCATCTCCATCAAATCAGGATTGTGTATGGCACCCTACTTGACAGATAACAGACATCACCACCGGAGTGGCTGCTGCGAGCTGCGTCATGAATATGTCATGAAACCTGCTGTTTTGTGTCAGCAGTAGAGTGCAATGTATAAAAAATTACTATAAGTTACACAAGAAAGAGAAGTAGTGAAGTAGTGTTCCTGGGTTCATTGTCCATTCAGAAATCTGATGGCAGGGAGGAAGAAGATGTTCCTAAAACATTGAGTGTGCATCTTTAGGCTCCTGTACCTCCTCCTTGATGGTAGTAATGAGAAGGAGGCATGTTCTGGATAGTGAGAGTCCTTTTGTACAACATAGCTGTATTGTGTGTTATGTGGATTGAAGATGGTGGGATTAGTCCTTATGTTTTTGTAGATACAACTTCAAAGTGAATTATATCAAATATAGCTTAAAAATAATTTCCTGGCGTGATTGTTGTAAAGCTGAATAATAAACTGCATTTGGTAATGGAAAACTAGAAACTTCATGTGAGATGTCATTAGAGCATGGAGTTTAATCTGGTTTTGGCCTTGTTTTCCAGCCAGGGGTCAGTGGAGACAGTGCACCTGCCCTTCAGTCTCCTGTGAATGTGTTCACGTCAGCACAACCAGCAACGTTTAGCCCAGGACCCAGTATCAAACTTCAAAGCACATATATGTCACCATATACCACCTGGAGATTCACTTTCTTATTGGCATACTTAACAAATCTATGGAATAATAACTATAACAGAATCAATGAAAGGCCGGCCAATTAGGAACACTCAATCTTAACGCAGAAGACAACAAAAGAAAAAAAGAATAATAATTTTAAAAATTTAACAATAAATATCGAGAACATGAGATGAAGAGCCCTTGAAAATGAATCCATTGGTTGTGGGAACAGTTCAATGATGGGGCAAGTGAAGTTGAGTGGAGTGAGTCTATTGGTTGTGGGAGCTCTTCAATGATGATCAAGTGAAGTTGAGTGAAGTTATCCCCACGGCTTCAAGAACCTGAAAACTGAGGGGTAGTAGCTGTTTCTGAACCTGGCGGTGTAGGTCCTGAGGTTCTTGTTCCTTATTCCTGATTCCCAGGAGCCTACCCAAAATTAATTACATTTTAATCACTAGCTTGTCCTGGAGTTGGAGGCCTGTGTGTGTGGGTGAGTGGTTGTGTGGGAAAGGAACTTGTTTTGCTGTGGTTTGTTTCATTTTGTTAGTGCTCTTAGTGTTCTGCCAAGCATTGTGGACCTGTGCTGGTTCCGGAATGTGTGGTGAAACTTGTGGGCTGCCCCCAGCACATCCTTAGGTGAATTCATTTCCTTAGGTGCTGCCTGACCTGCAAGGTTCCTCCAGTATTTTATATGTGTTACATCCTTTGGTTGTGTTGGCTGTTAACACAAACGGCACATTTCACCCAACAAACACACATAAAATGCTGGAGGAACTTAGCAGGCCAGGCAACATCTATGGAAAATAATAAACAGTTGACATTTCAGATCAAGACCCTTCATCAGGAAGTCTCAGCCCGATCGTTGACTGTTTACGCTTTTCCCGAGATTCTACCTGGCCTGCTGAGTTCCTCCAACACTTTGTGTTTTTTTACCTTAGATTTTCTCGTGTTGATACATTTCACCGTACGTTTTGATGTACGTGTGATAAATAAATGGATCCAAATCTGAACATCGAGGACTCCACAATGAGGAATGTTTCAATATTCTGCAATTCTCTCTCTTGAAAAGTGAAAGGTGAAGTGGTAGTTGCTGAACCCATAAACCGATTCAGTCAGCGGGAGGTAGAACACCATAGTCAATCCCTCAGGTAAGGAAAAGCAAAATAAAAGTTAAAAAAAAGACAATTCAGGGAGAATTATTTTGTCTTCAGGTTGATTTATACTTGGAACAAATTCCCAGCACAGAGGCTGGGAAGGAAGCCCAGCCAAGGTTCATAAAGGATGCTGGCATGTTTCTAAAGGGATTTATATGATTATTAAAGTTTGTAAATGATAGCAGTCTATCACAGGAGAGTTCTGGAGTTTCTGTGCAAGCCATTTAAATGGGATGATTGATAAAGAACATTTTTGTGTCACCATACTCCTTTCTCACAGCAGCCAATACCACTGTCATTTCCTTACTGATGTTAGTATGTACTCCATTACACTGCTACTGAATTACAATGGTACTAAATGATGATAGCATTACTCAGCACGTAGTGTAGTGGGGATGACACGCTAGCCTAGCAGTTAGCGTAACACTTTACAGTGCCAGCAACCCAGGGTCGATTCCCTCCACCATCTCTAAGGGGCTTGTACGTTCTCCCCAAGGTGGTCCTCCCACACTCCAAAGATGTACAGATTAGGGGTTAGTGAGTTGTGGACATGCTATGTTGGCACCAGAAGCCTGACAACACTTGCGGGCTGCCCCTGGCACATCCTCAGACTGTGTTGATTGTTAATACAAACTCTGTAATTCACTGTATGTTTCGATGTTTTGATGTACATCTGACTAATAAACCTAATCTAATCTTATTTAACTACGGTAGTATGGTACAAAATTTCTTTGTTGCCGTAGCAAGGTCCTGGTGAATACTGCAAAAGAAAATTTACAAGGCTGTTGCTGGGTCTGGAGGATGCGAGTTATGGTTGTAAGGAAAGATTGAATAGTTTTGGACTTTATTTCTTTGAACACCGAAGATTGAGAGTAAATTTGATAGAGATCCACAAAATTATGAAGGGTTCACGTAACCCTGATCGGCGGGAGGGGGGTGTTGGGGGCTAAGCAGGGTGACCTACAGGCTACCGGAGGGATGGAATACCTTACACCTCCTTTGGTAGTGACGTATCTCCACCCCACCAACTCAGAGAAGGTGCAGAAGAGATTCACAAGAAAATTGCCTGGTTGAGAGAGCTTGGGACATAAGAAGATATTGGATAGACTGGATCTGTTTGTTTGTTTGTTTATTTATTGATTGATACAGTGCAGAATAGGCCCTTCCAGCCCTTCAAGCCGTGTCGCCCAGCAACCCCCAATTTAACCCCTAGCCTAATCACAGGACAATTTACAATGACTAATTGACCTACCAAATAGTGCGTCTTTGGACTGTGGGAGGAAACCAGAGCACCCGGAGGAAACGTACAGCGTCACGGGAAGAACGTACAAATTCCTTACAGGTAGCAGCAGGAATTGAACCCAGGTCACCTGTACAGTAACGCGTTGAGCTAACCACTACGCTACCGTGGTCCCCCTGAAATAATGGAGACAGGCAGGTAATTTGATCAAGGTACATAAAGTTATAAAATACCTAGGGTAGATTGCCAGGTCTGTTCCCCATGCCTTTGGTGTCTAAATCCAGAGGGCATAGGCTTAGGGTGAGAGGGAGGTGATTTAAAGGAACTTGAGGAGTGACGTATTCACACAAAAAGTAAGCGGGGTCTGGAATTCGCTGCCAGAGGAGGTAGTGGAGCAAAAACATTGAAGAGGAATCGGGACACGGACTTGAATGAGCAGTGTTAGGGGAATATGGGATTAATGAAGGCAGGTGGGATCAGTGTAGGTAAATATAGACTTGATGGGCCGAATGGTCATTTACGCATACTGCTCCAGGTCTCCACACTCAGTGGCCACTTTATTAAATACCTCCTAAAAAAGAGGCATATGATCGCCCTGTGATTAGGCTAGGGTGTATGTTCCTGGTCTTCTGCTGCTGTAACCCATCCACATCAAGGTTTGATGTGTTGTGCGTTCAGAGATGCTCCTTTGTACACCAGTGTTGTTAACACTTGGTTACTTGGGTTACTGTCACCTTCCTGTCAGCTTGAACTAGTCTGGCTGTTCTCCTCTGACCTCTCTCATTAACGAGATGTTTTCATCCACAGAACTGCCACTCACTGGATGTTTTTTGTTTCTCACACCATTCTCTGTAACCTCTAGAGTCTGTTGTATGTGAAAACCCCACGAGTTCAGCTATTTCTGAGATACTCAAACCACCCCGTCTGGCACCAATAATCATTCCAATCATTCAAAGTCATTTTCCTCATTCTGATATTTGGACTGAACAACAACTGAACCTCTTGACTATGTCTGCATGCTTTTATGCATTGAGTTGTTACCATGTGACTGGCTGATTAGATATTTGCATTAACGAGCAGGTGTACAGGTGTACCTAATAAAGTGGCCACTGGGTGTATATCAGTGATAATAAATCTGATTCTAATTTGGATTCAGCTGCTCAAACCGCACATAGCAGAAATATCATTCCAACATAAGGTACGAGTGTTTAACCTCTGTTTACCCAGCCACATCCTGTACGGCTGCAACATTTAATTGCTGCTCGTAAACACAAGTTCATACCAAAGCATACTAGATGTAATTGTGGATTATGGGGAAGAATTAAAACAACTTCAAACTGCAGGACTGTGGTTTAAAGGTGTAGCATTAGGGGGTGATATTGGAATGTGATGATTAGCTGCCAGTCAACAACTGGCTGCTAAAATCAATTGGATTTCAAGCCAGCAAATTGTTTCTGGGAATCTGACGCTCAAAAATAAATCAGATCTCTTTCTTGGATTAGCTAAAAAAAAACAAAAACTATAGATTCTAGAAATCTGAACTAGATTCAGAATGTGATCTCAAAATTCAACAGATTTCTGTAGATGCAGAGTGGAGAGTATTCTGACTGGTTACATCACTGATGCCCAAGAACAGAAAACCGGCCATAAAGCAGTGGATACAGCCCAGTGCATCATTAGAAAAGCCCTCCCTGCTATTGAGCTCATGTACAAGGAGCACTGCCACGAGAAATCAGCGTCATTACCAAGGAGCCCCAGCACCTGGCACATGCTCTCTTCTCACTGCTGCCATCGGGAAGGACATACAGGAGTCTTAGGTACCACACCGCCAGGTTCAGGAGCAGTTACTACCCTTCGACCATCAGGCTCCTGAATCAGCGTGGATAACTTCACTCACCTCAACATTGAACTCAGGCCAATCTAGATTACCCATGACCTTATTGAATGGTGGGGCAGATGTGAGCAATATATACTCAGTGGCTACTTTATTAGGTACACCCGTACGCCTGCTTGTTAATGCAAGTATCTAATCAGAAAATCATGTGGTTGCAACTCAATGCATAAAAACATGCAGACATCGTTAAGAGGTTCAGTTGTTGTTCAGTCCATTCATCAGAATGGGGGAAGGCATGTGATCTAAGTGAATTGGTTGTTGGTGCCAGACAGGGTGGTATGAGTATCTCAGAAATTGCAGATCTCCTGGGATTTACATGCACAACGGCCTCTAGAGTTTACAGAGAATGGTGAGAAAAACAAAACAAAAGAAAAACAGTGAGCAGCAGTTCTGTGGGCAAACAAATGCCTTGTTAATGGGAGAGGTTGGAGGAGAACGGCCAGACTGGTTCAATCTGACAGAAGATGGCAGTAACTCAAGTAACCAAGTGCTATAACAGTGGTGTGCAGAGCACGATCTCTGAACGCACAACATGTTGAACCTTGAAGTGGATCGGCTACAGCAGCAGAAGACCACGGACATACACCCAGTGGGTACTGTATTAGGTACAGGAGGTACTGAATAAAGCAGCCACTGAATGTGTTCCTGCTCTGATTTTCTTGTGTTCCTGTGTAACCCGACTGCTACCTTTGCATTTAGTACCTGTGGTCTGGGTCAGAATCCTGATTCACCTCAATAAACGCCGGTTGCAACCACAGGATGGAGAGGAGCACACTCTTCCATCAGCCTACAGGCTAACACAGGATTTATGTTTCGCTAGTGGATGGCTTGTGGGCGAGAGATTTTCCTTGCCTTTGCTTTCAACTGAGTTGGAATTATCAGACAAATTGTGCTTTATTTATTGACACAGTGGAATTCTGGGGTTGGATGGGTGAGAAAGAGACTATTAATTCACCAGCTCTTACTGACTATCGTCTTTGAGCTGCCCTTCATTCAATGTATACAGAGAGACGGCCACCTCGGCACTAATGCAATGCTTCCACCTGAAATTGTGATTGGTCTTCTTTTATGGAGGCAAACTCTGAGTGTGTTGGTTTAACTGGTTTCAGGCATTCACACACAACCCACTGGAACCCTGTTGACCCAAGATGGCCAGCTGTCTAGGAGTGCACTGTACTGTTTAGGGACGGAAACACGGTCCGTCACAGGGAAAGCGCTTCCCACCACTGAGCACCGTTACATGCAGTGTTGCCTCAAGACAGCAGCATCCACCGTCAAAACCCCCACCATCCAGGCCATGCTCTCTCCTCACTACCATGGGGCAGGGGGTACACCACCAGGTGCTGGAACAGTTATTACCCTCCAACCACCAGGCTCCTGAACCGGAGTGGGTAACTTCACTCACCTCAACTCTGAACTGATTCAATAACCTACAAGCTCACTATCAAGGACTCTACAGCTTAGGTTCTCAATATTATCATCTTTCATTTGCACAGTTTGTCTTTTTTTTCACATTCACATAAGAAAATCTGCAGATGCTGGAAAACCAAGCAACACACGCAAGATGCTGGAGGAACTCAGCGGGTCAGTCTGTATCTATGGAAAAGAGTAAACAGTTGACGTTTCAGGTCTCGTCCGGAAACATCGACTGTTTACTCTTTTCCATTGATGCTGCCTGACCTGCTGAGTTCCTCCAGCATTTCATGTGTGTTGCTTTTTTTTCTACATTGCTTGTTTATCAGTCTTTGTTTATGTATAGTTTTTCATAAATTCTTTTATTTCTTTATTTTTCTGTGAGTGCTTGCAAGAAAATTAATCTCAAGGGTGTATATGGTAACATATGTAATTTGAGAATAAATTTGAATTTGACTCTAAATAGTATTCAACCCATAGTCTTGGGCAACACATTGATTTAAAAACTATGGAGATTTTAATTCATATTTATTTCACAAATACCACAAGTAAAGCACACAGAAGCCCATGACAAGATCATGTTTTTACAAGGATTGTGTATAAAGTTACACTGTGTACCTTCTTACAGCTACCGATGCCACAGAAATCGATCACAGGTTTGAGTGTAGAAGATTAAGGGCTGATCTACATAAAGTGGATTAAAGTAGATGATAGCCTTCATGTGTGGCTTAGCTACTAAACTCGGTGGAATCGTTTCTACTGAGAGAAGAAGGGGTAAATGTGGGTTACTGGCACCTTAAGACAAGATGGGGCCCTTCAGCCGTGGTTAGCAACTCATCTAGGAGAAGGAAAACTCAGATCTCAAAACTTGGCTGCCTTGCAGTTATACCCACTCATGAGAAAGGCATTGCGAGTAAACCCCAAAGGGAAAAATCCGGCGCTGAAGTCCCTAAGGTAGTCCTGCGCTGAGTTCAGCACTGACTGGCAACCCCTGGTGCCAAACTGTATCGGTCTCTGCTGTTCCTTTGAATTCATCAGCTGCGTGGAGAGGGGCAGCCTGCTGCATGGGCGACAGCTTGGTCTTCATATCGTACTGCTCTGGCTTGCATATCACGTAGACAGTTAGGACATAACATCCATGGTCGACCCTGACCAATGATGTTGCTGGTACTATACAGAATTTGTGGACATTCTGTCTGTCTCTCTTGCCTTGTTCACCTTCTGTGGTGTCTCCTTCCCCCTTGTATTTGCTAAGATGTTAGCCAAACCCACTTCTCTGGATACTTCACTTTTCTTAGTAAATATTTTTACGTTTATTTATTTTTATTTTGAGATACAGCACAGAACAGGCCCTTCCGGCTTCACAAGCCGCATTGTCTGGCAACCCACCTATTTAACCCCAGCCTAATCACGGGCCAATTTACAATGACCAATTAACCTACTAACCAGTACGTTTTTGGATTGTAGGAGAAAACCAGAGCACCTGGGGAAACCCACTTGGTCACGGGGAGAACATACAACTTCCTTATGGATGGTGGTAGAATTGAACTTCAAACTCTGGAAGACCCCAAGCTGTAAGAATGCCACACTAACTTCTACGCTATACCATGTCTCTGGCTCCAAATTGTCCTATGTGGACTCGAACTGAAATTTCTTCCTTCACGATTTGGACCCACCCAGGGTCACAGGTGTGTCTAATTTATCCAATGTGTATCGAGCTATCCTCAGACCCACACTCAGCATCATGTGTTCTTGGAGTCATACAGTACAACACAGAAACAGGTCCTTTGGTTCAAATGGTGTAGAAGATCGGCAAAGGACTTAATGCAGATATGGGCAGAGTAATGAAAGATGGAGTTTAACCCAGCCAAGTGTCAAGTTTGCACTTTGGGAAATCAAATGTAAAAGGGCAGCATCCGTTCATGACAAGACCCTTAACAGTGTTAAGGTACAGTGGGATATTGGGGTGCAAACCCATTGCTCCTGAAAGCGCTACACAGTTTGATTGAGTGGTCAAGAAGGTGTCTGAACTTCTTGCTTCTATTAGTCAAGGAACTGAGTTCAAAAGTTGGGAAGCTATGTTGCATCTTTATAAAACTCTAGTCTTCCTGCATCTGGAGTATTGCATTTAATTGCTGTCACTCCATTATAAGAAGGAAGTGGAGGCTTTGGGGAGGGTGCGCAAGAGTTTTACCAAGATGCTGCCTGGTTTAGGGGGCACGTGAGATAACACGAAGTTGGACAAACTTGGGTTATTTCCTGTAGTGTGGCGGAGGCTGAGAGGAGAACTGATAAAGGTTCGTAAGAGGCATTGATAGACAGCCAGCATTTTCCCAGGGTTGAAGTGTCTAATACTGGAGAGTATGATTTAATGTGAGAGGGGGCACGTCCAGAGGAGATGTACGGGACAAGTTTGTTTACACAGAGAGTGATGGGTGCCTGGAATGTACTGCCTGGGTTTGACATGGTGGCAAATACAAAAGGCTCTTAGATAGGCCCGTATATGTGCAGGAGAATAGAAGGGCGTGGACATTGTGTAGGCAGACAGATTAGCTTAGTTGAGCATTTGATTACTAAATAGTGTGGCAGAACATCGTGGGCTGAATGGCCTGTTTCTGTGCTGTACTGGTCTATTGTTCACACTGGCCAAGTTGCCCCATCCAAGCAAGTCCCATTTTCCAGTGCTTGACTCATAACCTAACACTTTCCAACTCACGTACCTATCCAAATGTCTATTAAAAATTGTTACAGTGTCTGCCTCAAGCAGCTCATTCCACATAGACACAACCCTGATGTCCCTCAGGTTCCACTTACATTGTTTGCCTCTCATTTTAAACCTCTACCTTCAAGGTCTTGGTTCTCCAACAAACCCCGCCCCCCCCACCGCCCCGGGAGAAAGACACCTACTCTTTGCCCCTCATGATCCTATACGCATCTGTAAAATCACCCCTTAATCTCCTACACTCCAAGGAATAAAGTCCTAGCCTGTCTGTCCTCTCTCAATGTCTCAGTCCATCAAGTCCCATCATCGTCCTTGTAAATCTTTTCTGTTCTCTTTCTAGTTTAATAACCTCTTTCCTACATCAGGGCAAACAAAACTGAACATAATACACCAAGTACAGCCTCATCAGAGTCTCGTACAACCATACCATGGCCTTTGGTTCTCAGTGACCTGACTAGTGAAGGGCAGTGTGCCAAAATGCTTCTGCACCTCCCTGTCTACCCATGACTCCTTCTGACCTCTCTCTGCAATGTCATCCCATCTCAAGGCAATCATGGTCCACGGTTCCACTTCCTTATTTGCTGTACTCACCGATGCACTGGATGCCTTTTTACCTTCCTTTCAGATGTCAAAGATGGTAAACTCCAATGGGTCTTGTGTTCTAACTGTTCTGGATCTCTCTCCCTCTTCTCTTTCCTAGATCATATCTCTCCCCACAGTTCCACCCCCACCATGTTTTCACCTTCTCTTCCCATCTTCTCATATATCCCAAATGGACAGACCTCAGTTGTGTTCTCAATCTCTTACCCCTACATTCCCCTCATAATGAAATCTGACCTCAGCTTTTGCCCCCTGCGCCTCCATGTTTTAACAATTGTGGACCCTTTCACATGTCTTCAGTTCTCCTGAATCACCTTTGCCCTTCCCTCTGGCCAATTACCTGCTCTAGATCTATTAATTGCCAACTTTTAACAAGATAGTGACCATCTTGACTTTTTCACCCCCCTCTTGTACTCTCATCTACCCCATTCAGAATATGTAGCACTTATTCACCAAGAAACAGCTCTTTACTTCTTCCACCAATTCCCTCGCAGATTCTCACTTCATTACCCCCCCCCTCCACTTCCCCACACCCCCCCTCCCCAAATTTCTCCTCACCTGGTCTTACCTATCACATGCCAGCTGATATGTCTTCCCCTCCCTCCACTTTCTTGTTCTGGCTTCTTCTCCCTTCATGTCCAGTGCTGGTAAAGGTCTCGGACCCAAACATTGACTGTGTATTCCCCTGCCTGACCTGCAGAGTTCCTCCAGCATTTTGTGGGTGTGCTGCCCCCACTGAACCAGCCGACAAGGGTGACGTTGCTGTGGTGTGGTGAACTGACCTCTATCTCTCAGAGGCCGGGAACCACCTCTCAGACCCCTTCTGTACCTTTGGATCACAACCCACCATCAAACATCAGGCAACGGTCACCCAAGCAGTCGCAGACCTTGGGAGATCTTCCTTTATCATCTCCAGTTCCATAGAGTTCCAGTCCCACACAGCTGCCTCTATCTTCTGGCCCTTATCCACAAGCAGGTCTGCCCTGCTGGACCCAATGTTTCACTCTGATCTTGCTCCACCGTTCTTCCTTATAGGACCTGAGGGCTCAGCCTCAGAATAGAGGGATGTCCACTTAGAACAGAGGTGAAGCGGAATTTCTTCAGTCAGAGGGTGATGAATGTGTGGAATTAGTTGCCTCAGTCTGCTGTGGAGGCTGAGTCATTGGGTATATTTAAAGTGGAGGTTGATAGGGTCTTGATTAGTAAGGGTGTCATTGGTTACGGAGAGAAGGCAGGAGAATGGGGTTGAGAGGGATAATAAATCAGCCATGATGGAATGGCAGAGCAGACTTAATGGGCCAAACAGCCTAATTATGCTCCCTTCATCTTATGGTCTTATGTGCTGTATTTGAGTTCATATCCTTCTGAACCCATTCTAATCATGTACCCGTCCATGTTTACATGTACCCATGAGACAATAATAAACCAATATCAATACACTCTCTTGTGCTTTCCTTTTCTCTAAACTTGATCCCCATTTTGGCCACAGTCCCCACTGGAGGGTCTCAACCTGAAATGTAAACTAACCATTTGACTCCACAGATGCTGCTCGATCCACTGGGTTCCTCCAGCAGATTGTTCTCTGATCCCCATTTACCTCCTCTGGGAGAGATTTGAAAGCAGAATGGCTCATCTCTTCTCTTTACCCACAATTCACCCCTCTCTCATGGAGGGAGGGAACGTCAACTTCGTCTCATGGAGGGCGGGAACGTCGACTCTGTCTCATGTCCCTCTTCCTTCCATAAGATAATAAGACATGGGAGCAGAATTAGGCCATTCAGCCCTGCGAGTCTTTTCTGCATTCCATCATGGCTGATTTATTTTCCTTCTCAACCCCATTCTCCTACCTTCTTCCTGTAACCTTTGACATCCTATCAGGAACCTATGAACTTCCATTTAAATATACCAAATAACTTGGCCTCCTCAGCTTCCTGTGGCAATGAATTCTACAGATTCACCGCTTTCTGGCTAAAGAAATTCCTTTTTATTCCTGTTCTAAAGTAACATCCTTGTATTCTGAGGGTGTGCCCTTTGGTCCTACACTCCCCCATTACAGAAAACAGCCTCTCCATGTCCACTCTATCTAGCTGTTTCAATATTCAATCATCTTCCATGGTCCAAGCTTCTCTCCTAGCAGATTCCTTCTTCTTCAGCCCTTTACCTCCCAGCTTCATACTTCAACCCTCTCCCCCAGGCAGCCAAGTTCCCCCTCATTTATCACCTGCCAGCTTGTGCTCCTTCCCCACCCCTAACCTTCCTATTCTCCTGTCTTCCCCCTTCCTTTCCAGTCCTGATGAAAGGTCTCGGCCCAAAACGCCGACCGTGTTTTCCCCTCATAGATGCTGCCTGACCTGTTGAGTTCCTCCAGCATCATACTTGTGTTGCAGAGGGGCTGATGTCTGTTTTCCTTGGCAGTTCTCCACCACAGACACTTGGGAAAATGCCTCAGAAAAGACTCACAAACTGGGAAAACTTTTCATCTTTGTGAGTGTAAATCCGAGCTGTAGCGTGATGCGATGAAACACCTTAATTTGTTTATGCACCTTTTTCTTAAATTAAATAGGTTGTTTTTATTCATTTAACATATCTAATTAGGCCCATCGCAGTTTATGTTGATTTTATTTCTTACACAGGATCCTGGGCCTATCCGTGGCTACACTATGCAGGAGTGTTTAAACAATGGCATTGCTTTGTGATAACTAATATCACTGTACCCTGCCGATAATTTCTCCATCTAGCAATGCCAAAGGAGGACTGAATTGGATGGGGCAATTTGATGCCTGGTACTATACACCACCCTAAAATGGCTGCACCATTTTGTCGGCAATCTCACTCGCACATTGCAAACTTGAGATTCTGTAGATGCTGGAAATCCAAAGTAACACACAGATGCAAAATGCTGGAGGAACTCAGCAGGGCAGGCAGCATTTTCAAAAAGAACTTAAGACATCGGAGCAGAACTAGGACATCTGGCCCACTGAGTCCACTCCATCATGGCTGATCTGATATCCTTCCCTATCCCATTCTCCTGCCTTCTTCCTGTAACCTTGCTGGAGGAGGTCAGCAGGCCAGGCAGCATCTATGGAAAAAAGTGCAGTCAACGCTTCAGGTCAAAACACTTCGGCGAAACTGAAGGGGATTGTCTTGCCGAAGGGTTTTGGCCTGAAATGTTGACTGTAATTTTTCCATAGATGCTGCCTGGCTTGCTGTGTTCCTAGAATTTTGTGTGAAATGCTCCTCATATGTTAACCCTTTTATTCCCAGAATCATTCACGTAAAGCTTCTTTGGACCCTCTCCAATGCCAGCACATCTTTTCTTAATAATGGGCCTAAAACTGCCCACAATACTCCATGTGCGATCTGACCAGTGCTTTATAAAACCTCAACATTACACTCTTTCTTATATTCTAGTCCTCTCAAAATGAATGCTAACATTGCATTTGCATTTCTTACCACTGACTCAAATTTCAAGTTAACCTTTAGGGAATCCTGCACAAAGGCTCCCAAACCTGTTTGCACCTCAGAGTTTTGAATTTTCTCCTGTTTAGAAAATAGTCTCTGCCTTTATTCCTTCTACCAAAGTGCACGACCATTCACTTCCCTACACTCTATTCCGTCTGCCATTTCTTTGCCCATTCTCCCAAAGTCTAAGTTCTCCACAGACTACCTGCTTCCTCAACACTACCTGCCCTTCCACTTATCTTTGTATCATCCATAAACCTGGCCGCAAAGGCACTAATTCTGTCATCGAAATGATAACGTGAAAAGAAGTTGTACTAACCCAATCTTTGTAGAACACCACTGGTCACCAGCAGCCAACCAGAAAAGGCCCGCTTATTCCTACTCTTTGCCTCCTGCCAGTCAGCCAATCTTTCCTGTGTTACTAACAGCTCTTATCTTCTTATGCAGCCTTATGTTCTGCACCTTGTCAAAGATCTTCTGAAAATCCAAGTAAACAACATCCACTGACTCTGCTTTGTCTATCCTGCCTGTTAGTTCCTCATAGAATTCCAACAGATTTGTTAAGCAAGATTTCCCCTTAAGGAAATCATGTGCCTCCACATCCTTAATTATGGACTCCAACATCTTCCCAACCACTGAAGTCAGGCTAACTGGCCTATAATTTTCTTTCTTCTGCCCCCTTCCCTTCTTAAAGAGTGGAGTAACATTTGCAATTCTCCAGTCCTCCGGAACCATGCCAGAATTTAGTGATTCTTGAAGGATCATTATTAATGCCTGTACAATCTCCTTAGCCACCTCTTTCAGAGCCCATGAATGTAGACCATCTGATCCAGGTGACTTTTATTGAACTTCAGCTTCCCAAATGCCTTCTCCTTAGTAATAGCAACTATATTCAATTCTGCTCCCTGACACCCTCTAATTTCTGGTATACTGTTAGTGTCTTCCACAGTGAAGACTGACAGAGAATGCTTCAACTCATATTACAACTTATCCCACTGACTGCAATGTTGCCTCGGTCTTGCCCATCTTCTGCCTGTCTTTCCTTACAGTTGCATTACAAACTGCACCTCCCTGCATACCAACTGCCTCATCCTCAGCCCTATCACTCCAGTTCCCACTCCCCTGCCAAATTAGATTAAACCCTCCTGAACAGCTCTGGTAAGCTGGTCCGCAAGGATACTGGTTCTCCTCGCGTTCAGGAGTAAACTATTTTTTGTACAGGTCATACCTTCCCTTGAAGAGATTCCGATGAGCTAGAAAACTGAACCCCTGCCCCTTCACTTATTCCTCAGCCATGCATTTACCTGCCAAATCGTCCTATTCTTAGTTTCACTGGAGGTCTTGCTTTTCAGCTTTCTAACTAACTCTCTATATTCTCTCTTCAGGGACCTCCTCTCTTTTCCTACTTGTGTCATTTGTTCCAATATGTACCACAACTTCTGGCTCCTCACTCTCATCTTTCAGAATGCCATGGACCTGGTCAGAGACATCCCTGACCCTGGAACCTGGGCGGCAACATACCATCTGAGGTTTCTTTTTTGATGTTTTGGGTTGACCCAGCCTAAAGAACAGGGTCTCAGCCTAAAAGACGTTGACTCTTTATTCCTTTCCATAGATGCTGCCTGACCAGCTGAGTTCCTCCAGCATTTTGTGTGTGTCACACACTGTAAAAGAGGACATTCTGACTTGAAAGCAAAAATAAAAGTAGAAATTCCACTGTGGACCCACTGGTTAACCTGAGAGAGGGGAGTGAGAAACATTTCAGTTGTTAATTATCTTTCATTTTGACATTTTACTCCATTAAAAGTGTTGTATAAAAGCCAATGCCAAGAAAGATCTCCAGCCACACCCTACTCCTTTAGTGTCATCAAGAGGGCGTGGCCACAATCATTACGAGAAAATGTTGGAGATGGATTGGGCACACGATGAGAGGAGAGGCCAACTCCATCAACAAGTCCGCACTTCACTGGGCTCCTGACAGGCAGAGGAAACATGGGAGACCAAAGACAACTTGGCACCATATTGTAGAGTAAAAATTAGGACCCTGAACCACACCTGGGTGACAATAGAGAAGATGGCCAAAGACAGCCAGAAATAGAGACGATTCATTGCTGCCTTAAACACCAGCGGCGTAATGGGTAGTAAGTAATCAATAAAAACCGACAGGTCTTATAGTTGAACTGACCTTCAGCAGAGAGGTCAATTCTGACTGGGGCAGTGATGCATCAAAGGATTTACTCCTAATCAGTGTGATTGATCACCAGATAATGGTTTTGATTGCCTGTATAGATATTTTCCAGGGTGTTTATGGCATTGGTGAGAGCTTTCCCTGGGTGGTGAGTGCTGATATGTTATCTGGTTATAGACTCATAGAGCACAAAGAAGACCCTTTGGCCCATTGTGCTAGTAAATAGGATTAGTTGAGGTGGGTGCGAGCAACTGCAACCTTCCAAGCCTTAGCAAATCAAATGCTTGTCTAGATAAACCTTGTGAAAGTCTCTCCCTCAAACATGCCCTCAGTCACAAGACTTAAGATGTGATGGTGTCACTTGTTTCCCCAATCAATTAATTTCCTTTCCAGATCTGAGCATTTTTATTTTTTTTTATTTCTCATTCCCACTGTTACGGTATATTCCAGAGTTAGGAATTTAAACAAATATTAATTTCAACAGCAACCAACCTTCTGATCTGAATATGGATTGTAAATTAAATTTAAAATGCAGCTTGGAGCAATGGTCTTCCTGAAGCTGCATTTTAGAGTAAATTGCAGACCAGGAAACACCCAAGTGACTGAGATGTCTGCATATACATGAATGCAATCAACCCTCCATTGCATGAATTGGACTCAGAGAACAGCACTAAGAGTAAATTATACATCAGGAGACATCCAATTGACTGAGATGTCTGCACATTCATGAATGCAATCAACACCCAAATGCTTGAATACGACTCAGAGACCACAGTAATTAACACTCATTTTGGGTGGGTTGGTGGGAAGATCCAGTCATTTGAAAAATTACATGTAACTCAAAAGAAATATTATAAGGGCATTATAACTATAGATATTGTCCTGTAACCTTTGTTCTTTAACATAAAAAAATGTCCTGTCATGTTGGATCAGGGAGCCTCTCTCTTGAGTGACTCCAAAGGCTGTCAGCTTGTGTGAACCCCAAAAAAGGACTTTTATATCTACCACCTTTGTCTCTCCGGTGGCTTTGCTCACAGTCAGGACACTCACCATTCTACTCTCCTCATCTCCCTTCGAAGGAAGTCCAGAGTGTACTGACCATGAAACCTTTCTCCTTCAATGACTCCCTTGCATCTTGATGCTACCGAATCCCTGACTAACGCCCAGTTTTCACATGCCTGTTTCTTAACCGATTCTTGTTGCATGTACAGGTACAACACAAAATGAGTAAAGATATACGTCTTGTAAAAATGGTCTTTTACTGTTAAATAGTTCAAAGCCATAGAAAATAAATGCATCCTAAATGAATATTTTCTTTGTAAAAAATAACTCCTGGAAAATGAGACCCAAAAAAAACCACATAAAGCTAAATCAATTTTAGCGATTTAGAAACACCTCTGATGATGTGAAGATGGTGGTCATTTACTTTTACGTTTCATTTCACTGATTTGACAATCCGGTTTTCCAAATCTTCCAGCTTGGCTGTCATCTGGGCCAGTGTCTGAGGTCAAGGAAGATTGCATGATGAATGAACACAAAATTCAGAGCCATTGTATCTTACCACTTACATCCTCCTCGCAATATAACTTTCCTTTCCTGGTAAAAAAGGGTTTTCATCTCAATTCCGTATCAGCAGGGTTTCATAGTTAGGATGGTGTTGAATATTGGTAGCTCGGGGTGAGGTGTTTGATGTAGTGGTGTTCGTTGAGCTTGGCAATTAGCTTGCAGACGTTTCATCACCAGTGGAGGGGACATCCTCAGTATGGGGCTGTTGGTGTTTCTCTTTGGGAGTGCTCGCGTTTGTATAAACCTCCCCCCCACCATTTTCTTGCCTCAGTCCTGATTGGCTACCACTTCAGTTGACCTTTGACTTCTTTGGCTCTTAGGAGTTCATAGATGGTGTCTATTTTAACATATTTGTTTACAGAGTTATCTGAAGAGAGCCATGCTACTAAAAATTCTTGTGCTTCCTTCATGTTTGCCTACACTAGAACCTCCATAGTGTCCCAGTTAAATCAGTGTCCTTCTCAGTCTTCATGTAACAAGATCACTTCTCGACTGTGCATTGAAACGTGTGACCTTGCCCTACATCAAGGATATCTGAGAAATGACAGCTTGACCGCTTGAACCTCAATCGCTCACAAAACAATGGCGACTTTAAGGAAGCCTGTCTTAAGAACTGAGGTGCCAGTAAAGACCGCCGACAGAGGCAATGTAGTGTGCAGGATCACCTGTGGAAACTGCAACAAGAACTACGTTGGCCTGACAGGAGGCAAACTCTCAAGTCGTTTATGGGAACGCAAACTGGCGGCACAGAGACATGATCCACCGTTGCTGTTCTCGGTAAATGAAGGACACCACTTTAACTGGGACACCACGGAGGTTCTGGCGCAGACACACGAAACAAGCATAAGAATTTTTAGAAGTGTGGTTCTCCTCTGATAACTCCTTAAACAAACAATATCAAAATAGACATCATCTACAAACCCCCAAGAGGCAAAAAAAAAATGCGAGCCAATAGAATTCAAAGGTCAACTGAAGAAGTAGCTAGTCAGGACTGAGGGACTTATATAAATGCAAGCACTCCTAGAAACACCAACAACTGTGTGCTGAGCATATCACTTTGACTGGTGATGAAACCTTTGCAATCTAATTGCCAAGCTTGGTGAACACAGCAACATCAAAGGGTTTCCTGTTCCTTGCTACTATCCAGAAGAGTTCCTCTTGTCATGAGTTGCTTTGTCATGTACTGTATGTATACAAGCTAATCTTATGTATGTATGGCAACATTCAACAGTTACTTATACATTTTGTTTCATAGAATTGTTTTTATATTTATGGTTATTGTGTTTTTTGTGCTTACTGAGTCTTTTTATGCTGTATTGGATCTGGAGTAACAATCGATTGGTTCTCCTTTGCACTCGTGTACTGCAGAATGACAATAAACAATCTTGGATCCTGCCCCCTGGAACCTGGCCTTGGATCCTGCCCCTTGGAACCTGTCCCCTGGATTCTGGCCTTGGATCCTGGCCTCTGGAGCCTGGCCTTGGATTTTTGTCCCTGGAGCTTGGCCTTGGATCCTGGCCCCTGGAACCTGGCCTTGAATCCTGCCCCCTGGAACCTGGCCTTGAATCCTGCCCCCTGGAACCTGGCCTTGGATCCTGCCCCTTGGAACCTGTCCCCTGGATTCTGGCCTTGGATCCTGGCCTCTGGAGCCTGGCCTTGGATTCTCTCCCTGGAGCCTGGCCTTGGATCCTGGCCCCTGGAACCTGGCCTTGGATCCTGGCCCCTGGATCCTGGCCCCTGGAGCCTGGCCTTGGATACTGGCCCCTGAAGCCTGGCCTTGGATCCTGGCCCCTGGAGCCTGGCCTTGGATCCTGGCCCCTGGAGCCTGGCCTTGGATTCTGGCCCCTGAATCATGAATCTTATTGAAGAGATTAGAACATGCTGATCCCAGTACACAACCCTACCCAAAATTGGTGCCCACTTGTACTTTTGAGGGCTGGGTGTGAAGAGCTGATCTTACTTGCCCGCCTCATCGAGGACTGGAGCAAAGCCCCAGTGACAACTAGGCCTCATGACAAGTCGGCTTCATCTGATGCATTGCTGAGGCCCCAGCTCGAGAATACCTGACCGACAGAAGGCAAAGATGGGGCTGAAGCTTCATCACCAGTTAGAATCTGAGACCTTTTGCACCTCTGTTTTAAATATCTCTAGTTTTCAGAGAAAATATTAATGTAGATATTTAAAGATAATGGTAAAATCATAAAAGTATGTAAAGTTAGTCAATAAACACATGAAAACACTTAATAAAGAATAAAAACTTAGAAACTTTACTGTGCTCTGTGCTGAACCCTTGGATGCTACATCACTGTTTAAATATACAGGTATTTCTGTTTTTTTGCACGATTTTTAATGTATTCAATATAAGTAAACTGTAATTTATTTATTTATTTATTATCTTATTTTTTTTCTTCTCTACTATAGAAAACATAGAAAACCTACAGCACAATACAGGCCCTTCGGCCCACAAAGCTGTGCCGAATATTTTAGTATTGCATTGAACTGCTGTTGCTAAGTTAACAAATTTCACGTCACATGCCGGTGATAATAAACCTGATTCTGATTCTGTTCTGCCCAGCACTGTGGGCATGCTATGTTGGTGCCAGAATATGTGCTGGCACTTGCAGGCTGTCCCCAGCACAACCACAAGTGTATTGGTTGTTAATGCAAATAACACAGTTCACTGTATGTTTTGAAATATATCGCAGTGTTGGCGTGTGGCCAAGTGGTTAAGGCGTCAGTCTAGTGATCTGAAGGTTGCTAGTTCGAGCCTCAGCTGAGACAGCGTGTTGTGTCCTTGAGCAAGTCACTTCACCACACATTGCTCTGCAATGACACTGGTGCCAAGCTGTATGGGTCCTAATGCCCTTCCCTTGGACAACATCAGTGGCGTGGAGAGAGGAGACTTGCAGCATGGGTAACTGCTGGTCTTCCATTCAACCTTGCCCAGGCCTACACCCTGGAAACCTTCCAAGGCGCAAATCCATGGTCTCACGAGACTAACGGATGCCTATAGCTAGCATCACAGTAAAATCACTTTCTGAAGTGACTGACCTTTCCCCATCACCTGGTCAAGAACTTCTAGAGTCATAGAGCTACACTGGAGTTGTATGCCCTCATTTCTATAAATTTTTTATAAACTATTTCAAGTTCTTCTTTTTCCATTCTGAGTGTAAAATAGAATAGCTGTTAGTATTCCGGTGGGATAATTCTTTGGGCTGCCGGAGGAAACTGAAGTGCTCGGGGAAAACCCACGCATTCCACGGGGAGGGTGGACAGTGACTCCTTACAGAACGGTGCTGTAATGAACTCCAAACTCTGGGATGCCCTGAGCTGTAATCGTGTCACACTAATCACTAAGCCATCACTTTTCCGTCATCCATGTGTCTATCTGAGAATCTCTTACATGTCCCTAATGCGTCTGTCCCTACCAGCACCCCGGCAGGGTGTTCCACACACCTACCACCCTCTGTGTTTGAAATTGAACTCTGATGTCCCCCTTATTCTCTCCTCCAATCACTTTAAACTTATGCCCCCTCGTATTTGCGTCCTGGGTAAATGTCTCTGGCCGTCTACTCTATCTCTGCCTCTTATCATCTTGTATTGAGTCACCTTTTATCCTCTGGCCCAAAGAGAAGAATCCTAGCTCGCTCAATCATAGAACATGCTCTCTAATCCAGATTAATGAAGGCAGATAGTCAATTTCTCCTGCACCCTCTCTAAAGCTCCCACATCCTTTCTATAAGATAGCTTAATGTCATTTCCTGTACAAGTGTAATGGAGAATGAAGTAATTGTTACTCCAGATCCAATGCAGCACAAAAACACACACAGTAAGATAAAGAACACAAGAATAAATAACACAATAAATATAAATACATAAAATAGATTGATTGTATGTCCATAACATGATGACAGGCACAGGAATGTCTGTACATAAGGTGACTGACAGGAAATGATAAAGTTGTGGTGGATGAAAGATCATCAACCTGAAACGTTAACTTTGTTCCTCTCTCCACGGATGCTGCTTGACCTGCTGAGTATTTTCTGACTTTATTTTGTAATTGCAGGAGATGCAGATTCTGATTTTCATCACTTTGTATACATTTTCTTTCTCCTGTACCCTGGTTACTCTGAAACACAGAACTATTTGTCTAATACAAATACATGATACCAGAGGGCATGCACTTAAGGTGAGAGCGGTTAATTTCAAGGGAGATATGAGGGGCAAGATTTTTCCACACAGTGAGTGGTGGCTGCTTGGAATGCTCTGCCTGGGATGGTGATAGAGGCAGATACACTGGAGACCTCTAAAGTACACAGATGTGAAGGAAATGGAAGGACATTGTGTCGTCAGAAGAGATTAGTTTAGTTGACAATTTGATTATTATATTAATTGGTTCGACACAACAGCACTGGGCTGATGGGCCTGTCCTTGTGTTTCACTGTTCTATGTTCTGTTTCATGGTTTAATGCTTTCATACTTGGGTAGCCCTTCTTTTGGGGTTCACATCTCTTCTTCCAATCTACAGCTCCTTAAAACCCACTCTAGAGACTGTTTTGTGTGAAAATCCCAGGAGATCAGTGGTGTCTGAGATACTCAAACCACCCCATCTGGCAGCAACAATCATTCCACGGTCAAATTCACTTAGATCACATTTCTTCCCCATTCTGATGTTTGGTCTGAACAACAACTGAACCTCTTGACCACGTCTGCCTGCTTTTATGCATTGAGTTGCTGCCACATGATATTTGCATTAATGAGCAGGTGTACAGCTGTATCCAATGAAGTGGTCACTGAGTGTAAAGGGACCCAGAGAGCTCCATGTTTCACTACATGTGTAATGCTTTGCTCAACTAAGTCTTGTCTGTATTAACTTTGCTGACTATCTGTAGGCCCCTGTTTGAGCTAACAGCCTTCCCTGTGTTGCTGCAATCGTGAAGGATATATTTTTGCGAGAACACTTCCAGTGCCGAGAGTGTGTCCTGTTGGAAGGCTACAAGAGTTTCACATGCACACGGGTCTTTAATTGTTTCCTGTCCAGTAACTTCCTCTGAAAGAAAGAAAGGCAGGCTTGTATTTATAGAGCACTTTAACTTCCATACTTCATCACACAATTTACAATGACCAATTAACCTACCAATTAGCCTTTGGACTGTGGGAGGAAACCAGAGCACTCAGAGGAAACCCACATGGTTATGGGACGAACATACAGGCTCCTTAGAGGCAATGGTGGAAACCGAACCCGGGTCGCTGCTACTGTAAAGTCTCATGTTAACCACTACACTACCATGTCGCCCCATTCGCAACATTTACAGTTGACTGACATGGTAGTATAGTAGTGTAGAGACTAGCATAACTCTTTACGGCACCAGCAATCACAAGATCGGTGTTCAATTCCCGCCATTGTCTATAAAGGATTTGTATGTTCTCTCCACAACCGCGTAGGTTTCCTCCAGGTGCTCCAGTTTCCTCCCACATCAAAAAGACGTACGGGTTAGGGTAAGGAAATTGTGCGCATGCTACGTTGGCGCTGAAAGCATGGCAACACTTGCGAGCATCTCCCAGCGCATCCTCAGACTGTGTTGCCCTTTGAAGTAAACGAAATGTTTCACTGTATGTTTCGATACACGTACATGTGGCAAATAAAGCTAATCTTTGTCTTTGTCTGATCTGCAGGAGAAAGAAGAAAATGGGAAGCAGGCCCACCTTCCCAGGGACTTCTCCACACCCATGACACTGTGACCGTCAGACAGGCGCTCGCTTCAACATTTACCCTCACAGATGTTGAGTTTCAGATTTTCTGCAATCTGATCGATGGCACTGAAGTCAGATGCATAGAAGAAGTGTTGATCCACAGGGTCTGAGGCAATTTCCCGCAGCTCGTCCTCCACGGCCTTCCCAATGCCGACCGCATACATGGTGATACCTGCAGGAGCAGACAGCAACAGGGGACAGGTTCACCCAAACTGAACAGCAAATAGACAAGCTCAATACAGTCTACCATTGTGTGTGTGTGTGTGTGTGTGTCTGTGTATGTCTGTGTGTGTGTGTGTCTGTCTGTGTGCGTGTGTATGTGTGTGTCTGTGCATGTGAGTGTGTGTGTCTGTGTGTGTGTCTGCGTCTGTGTGAGTGTGTGTGTATGTGTGTTTGTGTCTCTGTGTGTGTAGGTGTGTGTGCGTGTGTGTGTGTGTGTGTGTGTGAGTGTGTGTATGTCTGTGTTTGTGTCTGTGTGCCTGTGTGTGTGTCTGTGAGTGAGTGTGTGTGTGTCTGTGTGTGCAAGTGTGTCTCTCCGTGTGTGTGTCTGTGTGCCTGTGTGTGTGTAAGTGTGTGAGTGTGTGTGTGTGTGTGTCTGTGTGTATGTGTGTGTCTGTGCATGTGAGTGTATGTGTGACTATGTGCGTGTGAGTGTGTGTGTGTCTGTGTGCGTGTGAGTGAGTGTGTGTGTCTGTGTGTGTGTTTGTGTGTGTATGTGTGTTTGTGTCTGTGTGTGTGTGTCTGTATGTGTGTGTGTGAGTGTGCGTGTGTATGTTTTATGTGTCTATGTGTGTTTGTGTCTGTGTGTGTGCCTGTGTGTGTATGTTTGTGTGTGTGTGTGTAAGTGAGTGTGTGTGTCTATGTGTGTGTGCGTGCGTGCACGTTTGTGTATGTGTCTGTGTGTGCAAGTGTGTCTCTGTGTATGTGTTAATGTGTGTGTGTGTGTGTCTGTGTATGTGAGTGCGTGTGTGTATGTCTGTGTATGTGTGTGCATGTGTGTGAGTGTGTGTGTGTATGTGTTTGTGTCTGTGTGTGTGTTTGTGTGTGTGTATGTATGTATGTGTCTGTGTGTGTGAGTGTGTGTATATGTGTGTGTACATTTGTGTGTGTGTGTGTGTCTGTGTGCAAGTGTGTCTCTCCGTGTGTGTGTTAGTGTGTGTGTGTTTGTGTGTGTGTGTATGTGTGTGTCTGTATGCATGTGTCTGTGTGTGTGTGTATGTATGTGTCTGTGTGTGTATGTGTGAGTGTGTGTGTATGTATGTATATGTGTGTGTGTCTGCATGTGTGTGTGTGTGTGTGTGTGTGCAAGTGTGTCTCTCCATGTGTGTGTTAGTGTGTGTGTGTGTAGGTGTGTGTGTGTGTATGTCTGTGTGTGTGTGAGTGTGTGAGTGTGCGTATGTCTGTGTTTGTGTGTGTGTGTGTGAGTGAGCGTGTGTGTCTGTGTGTGCAAGTGTGTCTCTCCATGTGTGTGTTAATGTGTGCGTGTGTATGTGAGTGTGTGTGAGTGAGTGTGTGTATGTGTTTGTGTGTGTGTGTGTGTGAGTGTGTGTATGTCTGTGTTTGTGTGTGCATGTGTGTGTGTGTCTGTGTTTGTGTGTGCACATGTGTGTGTGTGAGTGTGTGTGTGTCTGTGTGTGCAAGTGTGTCTCTCCGTGTGTGTGTGTGTGTGTGTATGTCTGTGTATGTGTGTGTGTCTGTGTGTGTGTATGTGTCTGTGTGAATGTGTGTGTCTGTGTGTTTGTGTCTGTGTGTGTGTGTGTGTGTGTGTGTGTGTGTGTGTGTGTGTGTGTGTGTTTGTTTGTGTATATTTCTGTTCGATCACCTGGTCCTTCAACACCACCCTTTTAGCCAGGCGAGTGAGGTCTCCACCCCTCTCAATTCTATCCAATTTTTTCAGGAACACCACTGAGAGTGTCCTGACCAGCTGCGTCGCCGTCTGGTACGGGAATTGCAAGGCATCGGGCCACAATGCCCTGCAAACGATGGCAAGGACTGCTGAGAAGATCATCGGGGTCTCTCTTCCACCCATCCGAGATATTTATCAGAAGCACTGTGCTCTCAATCACGCCTCTCAGCCATCCCACAATCTCTCTGACCCCCTACCATCAGGCAGGAGGTACTGTAGTATTAGGACAAAGACTATTAAGATGGGAGACAGCTCTTCTACCTTGGTCTGGAGGAATGTTGTTTCGTTTGGCTGTATATACCGAGATGCAACACTGAGCATCATAGGAAGCCATTCCTGCCTGTGGCCATCAAACTTTACAACTCCTCCCTTGGAGGGTCAGACACCCTGAGCCAATAGGCTGGTCCTGGACTTATTTCCTGGCATAATTTACATATTACTATTTAATTATTTATGGTGAAACTGTAACGAAAACCAGTTTCCCTCGGGATCAATAAAGTATGACTATGACTATGACTATGACATGTACACACATGAATGACGATCAACTTGAATGAATTAGTGTCTGCAGTTCTATTTTAATTTCTCCTCTAATACCCTCACTTTCAACATCTCACTCACTGACTACCCTATGCCCCACAACTTTCTGATTCTCATCTGCCTTCCTCTGTGACCTTCCCCTCCCTTCTCAGCCCTGACAATGCCCTTCAGGATGTTTTAAAACTTGTGACATCTACGCTCCTGCTCGCTCCGTTGTCAACACTGCTGCTGCCGACGGATCTGCCTTCAACGTGCTGGCTCCTAAGCCCTGGAGTTCCCTCCCTTTCCCCCAAACAAATGCCTCTTGTACAATACTGACGAGCATGGATTTCCACCTCACCCAAACACACAGCATTAAAAGATGCACAGGAGATTCTGCAGATGGTGGAAATCTCAAGCAACACACACAAAGTGCTGGAGGAACTCAGAAGGTCAGGCAGCATCTATGGAAATGAATAAAGAGTCGATATTTTGGGCCAAAACACATCCTGATGAAGGACTTCATTAGATCCTTCCTGATGAAGGGTCCTGACCTGAAACGTCGACTGTTTACTTCCCTCCGCAGATGCTGCCTGGTCTGCTGAGTTAGGCCACTTGGCCCATCTCCACCATTCCATTGTGGTCCGATTGTGTCCTACCTGTATCTTTGGCTTTCTTGGACCACTCAGAGATGCTGTCCTGGGAGCGTCCGTCAGTGAACACAACGCCCACCCGTGGGTAGTTTTCAGCCATCGGTCTGGCCCCCCCGGCAGCCGTGAAGCTGTTCTCCACCATGTGTTTGAGGGCAAGTCCAGTCATGGTGCCCTTCTCCATGTACTGCACCCCGTTCACTGCCGACTTCAGCGCCTCTGTGGTGCTGTGCTTGCCCAGGGGAAATTCCGTTCGGACAGTGCTGGAGTACTGCACCAGCCCCACCCGGGTGCCTTGGGTGTTGACGTCCAGCGCGTCCACGATGTTGTTGACAAACTTCTTCACCACCTCAAAGTTCTCGGGTCGCACACTTTTGGAGCCATCAATGACAAAGACCAGGTCAATGTTGGCTCGGCTGCACTCTGGATGAAAGAACAAGATCCCACATTAGAAGAGGGGTGGCTGGAATGAGGTGGGGAGGACTGTAGGACTGGAGAGGCAAATGGGAAAGGGGGAACGGGTGGGTGTTTGGAGGGTTGACAGTGAGGTGGGGATGTCCAGTGACACAGGTTGGAAATGGGGAGAGAGGGATTGGTTGATTTGGAAAGGGTTAAAAGGGGGTATTGGTCGGCTTTGTAATTGGGAAAGAAGGCAGAGTAGGGTTGAAATGGAAACAGAAGTCTATTGGGTTGGAAAGGGTGTAGAGAGGGGTTAATGGGATTAGAAAGGGGTAGAGGGGAGTTGGCAGAATTGGAAGGGGTAGAGGGGTTGGTGTAGGTGGAAAGAGTAGAAGGAGATAGGTAGGGCTGAAAGGGTAGAGAGGGCAGGTAGGGTTGGAAATGGGGCGAGAAGGGTAGATATGTAGAGGGTGTTCGTAGGGTTAGAAAGGAGTGAGGGGTCATTGGTGGGGTTGGAAAGAGGGAGAAAGTGGCTGGTGGGGATAGAAAATGGTGGAAAGGAGTTGGTGGGGTTGAAAGTGGTAGAGAAGATTGCTAGGTTTGGAGTGATAAGCTTGGAAGGATAGGGGTGCTGGTAGGATTAGAAGGGGTTAGAGCTACTGGTTGCCAAATTGGGTGTTCATTGGCATCTAAGGGGAGGTGGGATTAACCTAAGGTTCATTTTTAACTGGCGTGAACACAATGGGTCAATTGAACGCCCGGAAGCAAATATTTCCATCTCTCTGGAGCCAACAGAGGATCAGTATGCTGAACGGGCTTGCAGCCCTGCAGTCGTAGCAGATGTGTTGTGTGGGCTGGTGCTGGGGCAGGGTAGGTGAGGTCACCAGGAAGAATACTCACTGTTACAGGTCTTTCCGTCCAGGTTGAGTTGTCTCCCCGGGGGACAGATGCAGAAGTACGAGCCGGGTGTGCTGACGCACTGAAATTCACAGCCATGTTCCACAGTGTTACACACATTAACAGCTGCAAAACAAAACCCTCAAGACCTTAGGAGGTCAATCGTAACTGATGCACAACAACTGCTCCTGGATCCTGGGGACTAACATCTGGGTGCTTTACATTTACAACCTCTTTACATAGAACATAGAACATTACAGCACAGTACAGGTCCTTTAATCTACTCTAAGATCACTCTACCACTTCCCTCCCTCATAGCCCTCCATTTTCACTTTCATTTATGTGCTTATCTGAGAGTCTCTGAAATGTCCCTAACGTATGTGGCTCTACCACACCCTTAGCAGTGTGTTCTGTGCACCCACCATGCTCTGTGTAGAAAAAACTCTGACATCCTCCCCTATACCTTTTTCCAATCACTGTAAATTTATACCTTCTTGTAATTAGCTGTATCAGTCCTTGGAAAAGGTTTCTGGCCAGTCACTCAATCTCTGCCTCCTCTCATCTTTTACACCTCTGTCAAGTCACCTCTCAGCCTCCAAGAAGAAAAGCCCTTGCTTAAAGACTCATAAGACCTTAAAATTACACGTTTAAAAGAGATTTGGATAAGTTCATGTTTAGGATGTTGCTGAGGCCTAATCTAGGGTATTGTGTGTAGTTTAGGTCTCCTACCTACAGGAAAGATGAAAATAAGATTGAAAGAGTACCGAGAAAACTTACAAGGATGTTGCCGGGACTGGAGGATCTAAGTTGTAAGGAAAGATTGAGTAGATTGGAACTTTATTCCCTAGAATGTAGATGATTGAGAGGAGATCTGGTGGAGGTATACAAATTTATGAGGAGTATAGATGGGATAAATGCAAGCAGGCTTTTTCCACTGAGGTTGGATGAGACTACAACTAGAGTTCATGAGTTAAGGGTGAAAGCTGAAAAGTTTAAGGGGAATATGAGGAGAAACTTCTTCACTCAGAGGGTCATGAGAATGTGGAACGAGTTGCCAGCATAAATAGTGGATGCAATATCAATTTCTGTATTTAAGAGAAGTTTTGGATAGGTACATGGATGGGAGGGGAGGTTGATGGGAATAGGCAGTTTAATTTAGGGTGGCACGGTAGTGTAGTGATTAGCACAACGCCTTACAGCACCAGTGACTTGGGTTCAATTCCTGCCGCTGCCTGTAAGGAGTCTGTACGTTCTCCCCGTGACTGCGTAGGTTTCCTCCGGTGCTCTGGTTTGCTCCCACTGTCCAAAGACGTACCGGTTGGTAGGTTAATTGGTCATCGTAAATTATCCCGTGATTAGGGAAGGGTTAAATCGGGAGATTGCTTGGAGGGTCAGAAGGGCCTGTTCCACACTGTGTCTCAATAACTAAGTAAATAAACAAAATAGTTCAGCATGGACTAGATGGGTTGAAGGGCCTGTTTCTGTCTGTAGTTTTCTATGTCTCTATGTCTGTGATAGGAGTATTTTCGAGGGATATGGACATAATGAACAGGATTAGTTTATCTTTTAGACAGACAACTTGGTTAGCATGGGCAGGTTGGGATGAAGGATTTATTCTCCATGCTGTACAACGCTCTCTGAATTTGTCAGGGCAGCCTCTATTCCTTCTCCCTTGTGCGTTTGCCCAGTGTGAACTTAAAAGTACTTAAGCTAATCCCAAAGTCCACTTTCTTACCATGTGAAAGAAAGCAAGAATATCTCAAGTCAGCACCACACTACTGCTGCCCAATAAATATTTTATCATGCAGTTCCACATCATCGCCACGGTAACCCAGCTCCTCCCTCAATGTCACGCTGTTCTGATTCCTGCCAATATTGTACCAGGGTCAGAATGTTGCCTTGAAACCATTCCAGTTCAATAGAAGACAAGAAGACCTTGGTCTTAAGGAACCAGGCAGAACAACCAGAGTCATCTTGGGGAATCTCTTATTGTGATGCCCTGGAATGCACTGCCACTTAGGAAGCAGATTTGATAGAATTTCAGTGGGGAACTGGATAAATAATTAAAGTGTTCTTGCGGCTTTCTCTTGCCTCTGAATAAGTACACTAGAAGCGGGGTCAAGAATGGAACACAAGGCCACTTCAGCCTGTTCCAGTACACAGGAAGATTTCAAGGCATGCTGAATAGAAATAGGCCCCTCAACCCGACTGAGTCCATGCTAGATTATTAAGATTGTTGGAAACCACTGTTTTTTTAAATAATACTTTTTATCAGAGTTGTACTTTTTAGCAAACATGTACTTTCACACTCACTGGCAGAAAGTGATATAGCAGCTAAACTAACAGTTTATCACCGTTCTCATTTTTCATCGTCTATGTATTAGTATACTACCAAAGTGATGTAGTAGTTTTAATTATGTAGCCTATTAGCTAATTCATCTCTATCTAAGGAATTTTGTTTACCTTGCCTATAAAAGTGAGGGATTTTTCAGAAGTGCCATCTTGGCTTCTTCTTTATTCTTTTATCTTTGCATTAATTCCACTCTTAGCATCATTTCTCAGCTCCTTATTTAGTTTGCTCAGTATTTGTATGTTTGTTAGTACTCTAAAATGAACTGAAATCTTAAAATTACGACTACTCATCATTCTTGACTCTTGGATGAATGCTAAGGATCAGGAATTAAATGGAGATCCAGAAAGATCAAGGATCAACTTTATTCACCATATACATTTACATGCATTATGAACTTGCTATGGAGTGTTGGTGTGACATGCAACAATAAAACAACATTCAACAATTATAAAGAATTATATTAAAAAAAAGTTAGAGGTTAAAGTACTAGTTTATTAGTGCACCAATCCTGGACTAATCTAATTTTATTCCCCTTGTATTTTTATCAATTTCCTCCAGAATCTACCAGTATCTGACACATGGCAATGTTCAAATTTCAAGTATATTTATGATCAAAGTACAGTCAAACATTTTAATTCCCATTCCCATTCTGACATGTCAGTCCATGGCCTCCTGTTGTGCCAAGATGAGGCCACCAAAAGTGTGGAGGAGCAACATGTTATATTCTATCTGGGTAGCCTCCAACCTGATGGCATGAATATCAATTTCTCCTTCCAGTAAAAAAAATCTCTCCCCCTCCCCTCTTCTTCTATTCCCCACTCTGGCCTCTTACCTCTTCTCACCTGCCCATCACCTCCCCTTGGATCCCCTCCTCCATCCCTTTCTCCTATGGTCCACTCTCCTCTCCTATCAAATTCCTTCCTCTCCTGCCCCTTTACCTTTCCCACCCACCCGGCTTCACCTATCACCTCTTAGCGCTCCTCCTTCCCCTCCCCCCACCTTTTTTATTCTGGCATCTTCCTCCTTCCTTTCCAGTGCTGAAGAAGGGGTTCAGCCTGAAACACAGACTGTTTATTCATTTCCATAGTTGTTGCCTGGCAGCATCTAATTGGCATCCGTTAGCCTCGTGAGACCATGGATTTGCGCCTTGGAAGGTTTCCAGGGCGCAAGCCTGGGCAAGGGTGTATGGAAGATTGGCAGTTGCCCATGCTGCAAGTTTCCCCTCTCCATCGCCACCGATGTTGTCCAAGGGAAGGGCACTAGGACCTATACAGCTTGGCACTGGTGTCGTCGAAGAGCAATGTGTGGTTAAGTGCCTTGCTCAAGGACACAACACGTTGCCTCAGCTGAGGCTCGAACTAGCGACCTTCAGATTACTAGACCGAAGCCTTAACTACTTGGCCATGTGCCAACACTGGCAGCACCTATGGAAATGAATAAACAGTCGACATTTTGGGATGAGACCCTTTATTAGGGCTGGAAAGGAAGGGGGAGGGGGAAGAAGCTGAGGTGAGGGAGGAGAAGGTGAGACCAAGTGAGGGGGAAGGTGGGTGACTGGGGAGGGGGAGGCTAAAGAAAGAAGCTGGGAGGTGATAGGTGGAAGAGGTAACGTCTGGAGAAGGAAGAATCCGATTGGAGAAGTGAGTGGACCATGGGAGAAAGGGAAGGAGGAGATGCTGCAAAGCTGTAGCTGCCATCTTACATGACATGCACAGATTGACAATTGAGGGACAGCTTGAAATTAGCCAGAAGTCGGAGGTCCCAAAATCCCACCACGGTCCCACATTACCTTTACAGGTTTTGCCATCGTTCTGCAGTTCAAAGCCTTCCTGGCATGTGCAGTAGTACCCATTGAGGACATTCACACAGTCGTGTTGGCAGCTGTGGTTCCCGAACGAACAGTAATTGATCACTGCAGAAAGGAAAGATTTGGACAGGCTAAGCTCATATCCACTGGAATCCAGAGAGAGGGATGGAGGGTTAAGCCCTTCATTGGTCAGGGTCGACCACGGATGTTGTGTCCCAGCTGTCTATGCAAGGCAGGCCAATACGATATGGAGAGCAAGCTGTTACCCATCTAGAATACTCCGCCCCCCCCCCCCGCCACGCGGCTAATGGATGCAAAGGAACAGCAGAGACTGGTACAGTTCGAGACCAGCAGAGTCGCAGGAGTTGCCAGCCAGTGTGGGACTCAAAGTAGATCTACTTCCAGGACTCCAGCTCTGGATTTTTCCTCAGGGTTTACTCCCAAAGCCTTCCCCATGAGTGGGTATAGCTGCAAGGCAGTGGAGGTTTGAGATTGGAGTTTTCTTTCTCCTAGACGAGCTGCCAACCTCGGCTAATGGGCCCCATCTGCCCTAAGCGACTGGTTTTAAGGTGCCAGTAATGGGGCTTTGCCCCTTCTGCCAGTAGAAATGGTTCTGCCAGGCTCAATAGCTAAACTACATTTTAATCTAATCCAGAGGATTAGATTAAAATGGAAGTTAGTCCTGAGGGTGCTTTCAACAGGGAGGACATGGGGAGGATGTTTCTGGAGGGGGCACCAAGAAATCGGGAAATGAAGAATTGTAGGGCAACACTATTGGACAGCTATCTTACAAATTCTCAAGTATGACTGCCCTTTAACATTTAGATTTAATTGTTTATTAACAATTGAAATATATATCATGATTTATACTTCAATATGCAAATCATGAGATTCAAGTTAACAAGGTTTTGAGTGGATCAATATCTGTCTCCAACTGTCAATGAAAGTAGCATTTTTTTGTTCATATTTCAGAATGGTTTGATGACAGGGACAGAACCTGTACTTGTGCACAAGTACACTCAATGACCATGTTATTAGGTACACCTGTACACCTGCTCGTTAATGCAAATATCTAATCAGCCAATCATGTGGCAGCAATTCAAAGCATAGAAGCATGCAGACATCGTCAGGAGGTTCAGTTGTTATTCAGGCCAAACATCAGAATGGGGAAGAAATGTGATCTAAGTGACTCTGACTATGAAACGATTGCGGTGGTTTGAGTATCTCAGAAACTGCCGATCTCCTGGGATTTTCACGCACAACAGTTTACAGAGAAAAGGTTTTAAAGAGCTGTAATTGGAAGGCGAAGTATGAACCACGAAAGAAGGGCTACCCAGGTATGAAAGTGATAAACAAGTCTCTGGAATTTACGGAGGATTTGCAATTAACAAACAACATCCAGTGAACAGCAGTTCTGCTGGGTGAAAACACCTTGTTAATGAAAAAGTTCAGAAGAGAATGGCCAGACTGGTTCAAGCTGACAGGAAGGTGACAGTAACTCAAGTAACCACTCGTTACAACAGTGGTGTACAGAAGAGCATCTCTGAAAGCACAACACATTGAACCTTGAAGTGGATGGGCTACAGCAGCAGAAGACCACAAACATACACTCAGTGGTCACTTTATTAGATTCAGTGTAATTATAGTGTGATTGAGGAATGAGTTTTCAGAGCCCATTTAAACAGCAATGACAGGACTTCCCCCATGCTCTAACCACCCCATGATCCCCTCAGCACCAGGGAGAGACAAACAGGTGCCCTGCTACTCACTGCTACAGGTCTTCTTGTCCTGGTTGAGGGTGTAGCCAGGACGACAGCGACAGTAGTATGAGCCAGGGGTGCTGACGCAGATGTGCTCGCAGCCATGGTCTCCCTGGTCGCAGAGGTTGACAGCTGGAAAGGGAAGGTGGTGATGGGTGAGCGTGTGAGGAGAAGTGATTCACTATGTCAAACATTGATTCTATGTGATACACTCTAGCAAGAGTGTACAAACCCAAGTTAGATCATAAGGCCACAAGATGTTGGAGCAGAATTAGGCCATTTGGACCATCAATCCTGTTCTGCCATTTCATTATTATCCCTCTCTATCCCATTCGTCTGCCTTTTCCTATAACCTTTGACACCCTGACTAATCAAGAACCTATCAACCTCCGCTTTACCTATACCCAATGACTTGGCCTCCATGGCTGTCTGTGGCAATGAAGTCCATAGATTCACCACCATAGGACCATAACACAGAGGAGCAGAATTAGGCCATTCAGCCCATTGAGTCTGCTCCACCATTTCATCATGGCTGAACCCGCATCCCTTTCATCCCCTTCTGGCTGAAGAAATTCCTCCTCATCTCTGTTATAAAGTAGTTGTCCCTCTTTCCTGAAGCTGTGGCCTCTGGTCCTAGACTCCTTCACCACAGGAAACATTGTCTCCACACCTACTGTCTGTAGACCAGAGCTTCCCAACCTTTCTCTTGCCATCTACCCCCACCATTTACTGAGGGGTCCATGGGCTCTAGGTTGGGAACTTCTGGTCTAAACCCTGTTCCTCAATGCTAACACAGTACAGTTCAGTACCACATGCTAGTGTAGCGGTCACAGGGTGGTGTAGCGGGTAGCGGTTAGTGTAATGCTGCACAGTGCCAGCGACTGGAAGTTCAGCGTTCACTTCCCATCGTGTCTATAAAGGGTTTGTCCATTCTTTCCCCCCCCCCCCGCCTGGCCCCAGTGACCATGTTTTCCCTCTAGAGACACCAAACATAAACATAAGTATTTCTGCAGACACTGGAGATCCAGAGTAACACACCACAGAATGCTGGAGGAACTCAGCAGGTCAGGCAGCATCAGAAAGGAATAAACAGTGAAATGGTTTGGGCAGAGACCCTTCGACACGACTGTAAAGGAAAGGGGGAAGAAGCCAGAAATGACCTCCGAGTGCTCGGGTTTCCTCCTGCTTCCGAGTATGTACGGGTTATGGTTAGTGAGTTGTGGGCGTGCTACGTTGGCACTGGAAGCATGGCAATGCTCGCTGGGCTGCTCCCAGCACAATCTTCGCAGATCTGTTTGGCGCAAAAGGACGGGTTTCACTGTATGTTTTGATGTACATGTGACAAACAAAACTAATCTTTAAAGATCTTTAAACTCGGATTCGTTGGGCCAAAAGGCCCCCTGTTGCCACGCTGTATCTCTAAATAAAACTTTAAGATATTTGTCTCACCACAAGTGATTAAAAAAAAAGATCGGGACAAATAAGACCGTAAAACTATAAGATATAGGAGCACAATTAGGCCATTCAGTCCATCGCGTCTGCTCCACTATTTAATCATGGCTGATCCTTTACTCCTGCCTTCTCCCCTCAGGGACCGAAGCGTATAAATTGCAGTCACAGTTAAGAACAATGATGTGCGGTAGTAGCGGTGAGTGATGGAATACTGACCACTACAAGTTCTCTGGTCCTGGTTGAGCCTGAAACCCTCACGACAGCTGCACCTGTAAGATCCTGGGGAACTGATGCAAATCTGTTCACAGTCGTGGTCTCCCTGGGAGCAAAGGTCAATGGCTGTAGACAGACACACAGAAAATTAGAGGAGTTTCCAGCAATTTTCTTCACGCGTATTTTAATCCTCTCACCTGTACTTTCAACACTTGTCCCATCTATTGTGAAGTCGAAGAACTCGAAGACCACGCGCAGTACTGTGCAAAAGTCTTAGGCACAAACCGTTTACAGCTAGGCTGCCTAAAACTTTTGAACAGTACTCTATTTGTCAGTGTGGAGCAGAGAGTGAGTTTGTAAATCTGGCGTGAGCAAATGATGTTGGGAGTAGTGAGGGTGGAGGGCCGTGGGAGGGGTGTGGGACAGGTGGCTGAGAAGGTCCAGACACCCCCGGCCCTGAGACACCAGGGAAGGTCATTTGATTCCAAACAATTGGTTTATTGATCATTACAGAATGTCTCTCTGGTGCTTCCTGTTCCCTCCCCTCTCACTTCCCCTTTTCCCAACTGTTGTGTCTATGCAACTACGTATCAATGAAATAAAAGCACACACATGGGGGATGGCTTTAACTGGTGTATTCACATTGCAGTGAGAGTGAGAGATCATGCTTAGACAACAATCCATATGTAGTGCTAACGGGGAGTTATTGCTCTAAAAGAAATAGATCCATACATTACTCTTCCTCCCCCTTTAGATTAATACAACATAAAACTGTATATGTACAAAATATTCAATTTCCATTTCTTAAACCTATATTCCAAATAAACATGCTTTCACAATAACAGTCCATAACTAACTTCACTGCTCTAAAGATTCAGTGGTGCTCTGTTTCTTCCAGGGTAATACTTCTGGAGCTGTGCAGTGGCATCAGGTTTGGTAGGTGTCTTGTCTAAGACAACGTTCTCAGTTTCCAGTGTCATGTTGCTCTCAGTGACATGATGATCACTGAGAGGTCAGTCTGGTGACTGTAATGCGTCCGTTTTGTTGGATGCAATCAACTCAGCTGTGTTCTTCGATTGAGCATCCAGTATCTGGTCCACATGACATCTCCATGTCTGATCCAACATCCATTGTGTATATCGGTGGTCCAGTTCTTGAAGCTATCCTTCCAGGTGTCCACTTGTCTTCTCAGAATCATGCGCTAGGACTTCCTGTCCAACCTTGAAGCTCCTTGCTGCTTCACTTGGCAACTAGTTGAACTGTTTATTCTGCACTTCCCTCTGTAGGTCTTGTTTCAGGAGGTCTATGAGAGATCTCAGATTCTGTTCATGAACAGCACTGCAGGTGTTTGATTTGTTGTCGCATGATCAGAGTTCCAATTCACAAAAAGGAAGTTGTCCATATTGTGCTGTAGAGAAATGTTTTCCTTATCCATAGCTTTAATGGATTTCTTGGACAAACTTTTCAGCGAAACCATTTGTTGCTGGATTGTGAGGAGCTGACTTGAAATTTCTGATGTCATTTTTCTTCAAGAGCAGTTGTAATTCTTCTGAGGTGTATTGTGGTCCGTTGTCACTCACAAGTTGTTCTGGTAAGCCACTTCTTGCAAAGATAGTCCTCAGGTGGATACTATCTTTGATGAGGTGGTTGACTTCATTGGTATAACCTCCAGCCACTTTAACTGGTGTATTCACATTGCAGTGAGAGAGAGATCAATACACACGCTTAGTCAACAATCAGGAACGTGGAGTCCATGAATGGCCCAGCAAAACATTATGTACTCTTTGCCATGGTGAAGACAGCCACTCCCACGGGTGTAACAGTGACTGTGGGGGTATATTTTGAACTTCTTGGTATTCCAAACAGCTTTTGGCTAAATCTTCAATCTGTTTATCTATTCCTGGCCACCACACGTATCTCCAGGCAAGACTCTTCATCTTGACTGTAGCCAGGTGTCCTTCATGAAGATTCTCTAACACTCTTGTGCAAAATTTAGAAGAATCACAACACGAGATCCATACATCAGTGTTCTTTGACATACCAACAGTTGGTCTCATCTTGCTGAGAACTCTTGAAACATAAGATAACCATGAGCTGGCCATCGTTACATGGTGATTTCATAGACTTTTGACAACGTCAGATCCTTCCTTGTTTCCCTTTGTATTTCAGAATTTGTTACCGGCAACTGGACCACCAATGTTGTGTGGAACACCTCTGCTGGGTCACAGAATGAAGACCTTCCTTCTTCAGTTGCCAACAGTGGAAGATGTAACAAGCCACTAGCATTGCTGTGTTGTTTGGTGCCCTTGAACTCCATGTCATAAGAATGGGCTCCGAGAAAAAGTGACAACATTGTAACCAGGTAGCAGTCATCACTGGAATTTTCTTCCTGGGATTGAAAATGGAAAGAAGGATCTGGTGATCTGTTGCTAGCGTAAACTTTTGTTCGTGGAGGTAGTGGTGGAACTTCTTTATTCCCCGTATTAGATTACGGGCCTCTCGGTCGATCTGTGTGTAGTTGCATTCTGTGCTCGTCAGTGATCTTGAAGCAAACACAATTAGACATTCAGATCCATCTTTTATAATATGTCAGGAAAATGGCTCCCAATGCCATAAAGGGATACATCACTGAAGTGCAGGGATGGGCCATAATGGGGGAGCAGTTCATCTGATGTTATTAGTCTCCGTTTCCTTGAATGCTCTTTTACATCTTTCTGACCATTCCCACTTTGCTCCTGTCTGTAACAGTGGGTGCAGCACTGTAACAATGTTTGGGAGCAACTGGTGGGTGTTGTTTACAAGGCCCAAGTATGACATAAATTGTGACACATTTTCTGGTTTGGGTGCCTGTAGCACTACTTTAATCTTCTCCTGTGACCTATGTAAGCCATGCTGGTCAATGTCCACAATATGAGATTTCATTCTTGAAGAACTCACATTTCTCTCTCTTTCTGTGAGACCATACTCACCCAGCCTGGTAAGCACTTTACCAAGGTTCTGAAGGTGCTCTTCATCATTCTTGCCAGTGATGATGATGTCATCAAGGTAACATTGTGTTTCTGGAAATCTTGGAGCACTTGGTCCATTGCTCTTTGCCAAATTGCTGAAGCTGATGTGACATCCAAGATGAGACGATTATACTGGAACAGTCCCTTGTGAGTGTTGATTGTGAGGAACTTCCTGCTTGACTCCTCAATCTCCATTCGCAGATAGGCTTGTGACAAGTCAACCTTTGAAAACCTCTCCCTGCCTGCCAAAGATGCAGAAATGTCTTCTATTCGAGGCAGGGGATACTGCACAGTACACAGCACTGGGTTGATACATACTTTGAAATGCTCACATACTGTGGATTCTAACCTTCCCTATCCTGATCACCGGAACAATGGGCATGGCCCAATCGCTCCACTTGAAGAGAATTCCAGATGCCTCCAAACTCTGCAGTTCAGCATCCACTTTAGGAAGTAGTGCATAAGGCATTGGATATGCTTTATGAAATCTTGGTGATACTGCTTCATCCAGTTCAATTCTGGCCTTCATGCCATTGGGTTTATCAATCCCTTTCTCATTGGCATTAATCAGCTGTGCCAGTCTCTGGTTAGTGCTACCATTTGGGCTGCCATTGCCTGTTGATGATGCATTGAGAGCTTTGATTGTGTACCGGTTATGCGCAAAAAGTGCTGGCCCCCTCTTTTCAACACATCAAGCTCTAACTGCTGTGTTTTGCCTCTATATGTCACATTTACTTTCAGTTTGCTTTTGGGAGACATATTTTTGCCTGTGTAGGTCTTTAGCATCACTAAGGTCTTCTTAAACTGTAGCTTAGAAAACAGTCTGTTGTAGTCAGCCTCTGGAATTATGGACAAAGCTGACCATGATCCAGCTCCATTTTCAATTTTAACCAGACACATCTATTGTGATCCAGATGAGTTTATGATCTTTTTCAGTAAAGCTATACAGTTCTAGGCATGGCAGCTCTGTGTTGTCTGATCCTGTTTCACATTCAGTAACTTTATGCATTTGCTTAATTTGTATTTGAAACTTTTCACTCGGTTGTGCTTTTTGTCTGCCTTGCACACTTTCTCTATGTGACCTCGTTTGTGACACTTTCTGCAAATTTTTTCTTTGAACCAACAGTCGTTTGCATTATAGGAGGATTTGCCACATCAATAACATTTTTGGCTTTTTGCACCTTTCAAGGATATTTTGTGCATTTCACATTCTAACCTCCTTTTCTGTAGTTCTGCTGCATCCTTTGCTATAGTCTCTAACGATGTTGCAATGGTCAATGCCTATTCTAAGATTAGGTCTCTTTCTGACAGCAGCCTCTTTTGAGTGCTTTGACTGTGTATGCCACGTACAAGCCTGTCCCCTAATGCATCAGAAAGTTCATCTCTAAAGCCTCAGTGCAGGAAAGTTTGCACAGTTCTGCAATGTATTCAGAAATGCTTTCATCATTTGATTATTCTTTCTGTAAAATCTAAATCTCTTATTTATTACCAATGGTTTAGGGCTCAATAGATTTTGTAAAATTGCAACAATTTTGTTGACTGTCTTGCTTGCTGGCTTTTCAGGAGTTTCTAAGTTGAGTAAGAGACCGTGCGTCCTGGCACCCGTTAAGCTAAGAAGTGTGGGGGTGTTCTTTTCCTTCTCCACATTGTTTGTGTTACAGTGCAGTTCCACCCTCTCGATATACGACTCCCAGTCTTCATTAGCACTATCAAATTCATCAACTTTCCTGACTAAAGCCATCGCCACATTATTTTCACCATAGTTTTGCTAGTTGTGTGTCTTTCAGTACACAATGCTAAATCCATGCATTTCTTTGTAAGTGTCCGTGACGGCCTACATCGTACTGTTTAACTCTTTCCTCTTGCTGTCTCGACCCATAACTGTCGGTGCAGTTTGTGGTACGTTCTGACATTCAGGTTCGTACTAGTCGCCTTTTTGTCATCTTTGCAACGACGTTTCAGCTAAATAAAAGCATGCATGCGGGAGATGGCTTTAACTGGTGTATTCACATTGCAATGTGTGAGAGAGAGAGAGAGAGAGAGAGAGAGAGAGCAATGTGCATGTGTAAACAACAGTCCATAGGTAGTGCTAAGGCCAGTCATTGCTTTAAAAAAAATAGATCCATACATTACACCAACCATGATTCCCTTCTCTGTGTCCCATTCCCACTCTCACTTCACAATAGAGACCCATATCACTCACATATGTCATGAAATTTGATTTCGTTGTGGCAGCAGAACAGTACAATTCATAAAATTACCAGAATACTGTGCATAAGACCTTTTGCATAGTACCGTATGTTTTAATTAGAGTTTTATTGTCATTGGTGAGGACAATGAGATTGCTGATCTGCTCTATTCAGTGTAAAACAGCATACTGACAACTCAATCACAAAAAACAGCGACTAAATTTAAAATAACGTCTGAGTTATTTAGAATGACACCTCAGTGTAACTCCAATCTCTTTCAGTTGCATGATAGTCCTGGGGAAAAAGTGGTAGAAGATTGAACAGGTGATTACAAATCTGACAAATCCTACGCTCTGTCCGCCAGAGAAAGCAGGATCTCCCAGTGGCCACACATTTTAATTCCACATCCCATTCCCATTCTGACATGTCTATCCACGGCCTCCTCTACTGTAAAGATAAAGTCACACTCAGGTTGGAGGAACAACACCTTATATTCCGTCTGGGTAGCCTCCAACCCGATGGCATGAACATCGACTTCTCTAACTTCGGCTAATGCCACACCTCCCCCTTGTACCCCATCCGTTATTTATTTACATACACATTCTTTCTCTCTCTCTCCTTTTTCTCCCTCTGTCCCTGTGACTATACCCCTTGCCCATCCTCTGGGTTTTTCCCCCTCCCCCTTTTCCTTCTCCCTGGGCCTCCTGTCCCATGATCCTCTCGTATCCCTTTTGCCAATCACCCATCCAGCTCTTGGCTCCATCCCTCCCCCTCCTGTCTTCTCCTATCATTTCGGATCTCCCCTCCCCCCCACTTTCAAATCTCTTACTAGCTCTTCCTTCAGTTAGTCCTGACGAAGGGTCTCGGCCCGCAACGTCGACTGTACCTCTTCCTAGAGATGCTGCCTGGCCTGCTGCGTTCACCAGCAACTTTGATGTGTGTTGCTTGAATTTCTAGCATCTGCAGAATTCCTCGCGTTTATGATTTTAAAAAAATCTGTTGGAATTCTTTGAAGAAATAACAAGCAGGGTAGACAAAGGAGAATTCACCATTTTCCATTCCCCATTCCTGTTTCCCTCTCTTACCTTACCTGTCCATTACCTCTCTCTGGTGCTCCTCCTTCTTCCCTTTCTTCCATGGTCTTCTGTCCTCTCCTATCAGATTCCCCCTTCTCCAGCCATTTATCTCTTTCACCAATCGACTTCCCAGCTCTTTACTTCACCGCCTGATTTCACCTATCACCTACCATCTTGTACTACTTCCTCCCTTCCCCTCACCACCTTACTCGGATCTCACTTTTCCTTCCAGTCCTCATGAAGGGTTTTGGCCTGAAACATCAACTATTTACTCTTTTCCATAGGTGCCTTCAGACCTGCTGATCTCCTTCAGCATTTTGTGTGTGTTGCTTTGGATTTCCTGCATCTACAGATTTTCTCATGTTTGACAATTAGTGGATGTTGTGTACTTGGATTTTCAGAAGGCCTTTGACGAGGTGCTACAAATTGGCTACTCAACAAATTAAGAGCCCATGGTATTACAGGAAAGATACAAGCATGGATAGAGCATTGGCTGATTGGCACGAGGCAAAGAGTGGGAATAAGGGGAGTCTTTTCTGGTTGGCTGCCAGTGGCTAGCAGTATTCCACAGGGTCTGCATGTTCTGACTACTTCTTTTCATGTTACTATATATGTCAATGATTTGGATGATGGAATTGATGGCATCGTGGCCAAGTTTGCTGACGATGCGGAGATAGATGGACAGAGTGGTTTGAGGAAACAAAAAGGCTACAGAAGGACTTAGACAGATTAGGAGAATGGGCAAAAGGTGGCAGATGGAATACAGTGTCGGAAAGTGTATGGTCATGCACTTTGGTAGAAGAAATGAAAGGGTTGACTATTTTCTAAATGGAGTGAAAATTCAAAAATCTGAGGTGCAAAAGAACTTGGGAGTACTTGTGCAAGATTCCCTTAAGGTTAATTGCAAATTGACTCAGTGGTGAGGAAGGCAAATGTGATGTTGCCATTCATTTCAAGAGGACTAGACAATAAAAGCAAGGATGTTGAGATTTTATAAAGCACTAGTGATACCTCACTTGGAATATTGTGAGCAGTTCTGGGCCCCTTATCTAAGAAAGGATGTGCTGATATTAGAAAGGGTTCAAAGGAGGTTCAAGAAAATTAAGGGAGCAACACACATCAAAGTTGCTGGTGAACACAGCAGGCCAGGCAGCATCCCTAGGAAGAGGTACAGTTGACGTTTCAGGCCGAGACCCTTCGTCAGGGCCAACTGAAAGAAGAACTAGTAAGACATTTGAAAGTGGGAGGGGTAGGGGGAGATCCAAAATGATAGGAGAAGACAGGAGGGGGAGGGATGGAGCCAAGAGCTGGACAGTTGATTGGCAAAAGGGATATGAGAGGATCATGGGACAGGAGGCCCAGGGAGAAGGAAAAGGGGGAGGGGGGAAAACCCAGAGGATGGGCAAGGGGTATAGTCAGAGGGACAGAGAGAGAAAAAGGAGAGAGAAAAAGGAGAGAGAGAGAAAAATGTGTGTATATAAATAAATAACGGATGGGGTACGAGGGGGAGGTGGGACATTAGCGAAAGTTAGAGAAGTCAATGTTCATGCCATCAGGTTGGAGGCTACCCAGACGGAATATAAGGTATTGTTCCTCCAACCTGAGTGTGGCTTCATCTTTACAGTAGAGGAGGCCGTGGATAGACATATCAGAATGGGAATGGGATGTGGAATTAAAATGTGTGGCCACTGGGAGATCCTGCTTTCTCTGGCGGACAGAGTGTAGGTGTTTAGCAAAACGATCTCCCAGTCTGTGTCGGGTCTCGCCAATATATAGAAGGCCACATCGGGAGCACTGGACACATTATATCACCCCAGCTGACTCACAGGTGAAGTATTGCTCAGCTGGAAGGACTGTCTGGGGCCCTGAATGGTGCTAATGCAGGAGGTGTAAGGGCAAGAAAATTATTCTGAGATTGGAAGTCTTGTCATATGAGGAGCATTTGATGGCTCTGGGCTTCTACTCACTGGAATTCAGAAGACTGAGGGGGGACTTCGTTGAAACTTATCGAACATTGAAAGGCTCAATAGAGTGGATGTAGAGAGGATGTTTCCTATGGTGAAGGAGTCTTAGAGCAGAGGACACAGCCTCAGAATGGAGGGTGTTCTCTTAGAATGGAGATAAGGAGGAATTTCTTTCGCCAGAGAGTGGTGAATCTGTGGAATTCATTGCCAAGGTGACTGTGGAGGCCTTTGGGTATATTTAAGGCAGAGTTTAATAGAGTCTTGATTAGTCGGAGCATGAAGGGATATGGGGAGAAAGTAGGAGACTGGGGGCTGGGAGGGAAAATGGATCAGCCACGATGAAATTGCGGATCAGACTCAAAAGGCCAAATGGCCTAATTCTGCTGCTATATATTATGGTCTTAATACTGGGGTGGGACGAGCCCATCACAATGTTGAGAGCCCGCCGTAGACGCCATGAGTTGTTGATGGTTTCCATATCTGGCAGTTATATCCCAGTAATGCTCTGTGCAGTCCTAATGACCTGTTGAAGTACCTTTTAGTCGATCTTGTTGCAGCTAGTGTACCATACTGTCAGTGTGCTCTCAATTACACACTGGTAAAGGCTTACCAGCAGCTTTTGGGGCAGACTTTCTCTCTTTAAACTCCCAAGGCAGTATAGGCACTGCTGAGCGTTCTCTACTGTCAAGTATAATACAGTACAATAAGACACAACAACCCCCACCCACTATCAAGATCACCTTCAACAGATGGCGTCTCAAGAAGGCGGTATCCATCACTGGAGATCCTCACCATCTGAGGAGGAGGTACAGGACCCCTCAGACCCACACTCAATGGCTCAGGAACATTTTTGTTTTGTTGTGTTACATAGAAACGTAGAAACATAGAAAATAGGTGCAGGAGTAGGCCATTCGGCCCTTCGAGCCTGCACTGCCATTTATTATGATCATGGCTGATCATCCAACTCAGAACCCTGCACCAGCCTTCCCTCCATACCCCCTGATCCCCGTAGCCACAAGGGCCATATCTAACTTCCTCTTAAATATAGCCAATGTACTGGCCTCAACTGTTTCCTGTGGCAGAGAATTCCACAGATTCACCACTCTCTGTGTGAAGAAGTTTTTCCTAATCTCAATCCTAAAAGGCTTCCCCTTTATCCTCAAACTGTGACCCCTCGTTCTGGACTTCCCCAACATCGGGAGCAATCTTCCTGCATCTAGCCTGTCCAATCCCTTTAGGATTTTATACGTTTCAATCAGATCCCCCCTCAATCTTCTAAATTCCAATGAGTACAAGCCCAGTTCATCCAGTCTTTCTTCATATGAAAGTCCTGCCATCCCAGGAATCAATCTGGTGAACCTTCTTTGTACTCCCTCTATGGCAAGGATGTCTTTCCTCAGATTAGGGGACCAAAACTGCACACAATACTCCAGGTGTGGTCTCACCAAGGCCTTGTACAACTGCAGTAGTACCTCCCTGCTCCTGTACTCGAATCCTCTCGCTATAAATGCCAGCATACCATTTGCTTTTTTCACCGCCTGCTGTACCTGCATGCCCACTTTCAATGACTGGTGTATAATATCACCCAGGTCTCGTTGCACCTCCCCTTTTCCTAATCAGCCACCATTCAGATAATAATCTGTTTTCCTATTTTTGCCACCAAAGTGGATAACTTCACATTTATCCACATTAAATTGCATCTGCCATGAATTTGCCCACTCACCCAACCTATCCAAGTCACCCTGCATCCTCTTAGCATCCTCCTCACAGCTAACACTGCCGCCCAGCTTCGTGTCATCCGCAAACTTGGAGATGCTGCATTTAATTCCCTCATCCAAGTCATTAATATATATTGTAAACAACTGGGGTCCCAGCACTCAGCCTTGTGGTACCCCACTAGTCACTGCCTGCCATTCTGAAAAGGTCCCGTTTATTCCCACTCTTTGCTTCCTGTCTGCTAACCAATTCTCTATCCACATCAATACCCTACCCTCAATACCGTGTGCTTTAAGTTTGCACACTAATCTCCTGTGTGGGACCTTGCCAAAGCCTTTTGAAAATCCAAATATACCACATCCACTGGTTCTCCCCTATCCACTCTACTAGTTACATCCTCAAAAAATTCCCCACCACCGACGTTAGGCTAACCGGTCTATAATTCCCCGGTTTCTCTCTCCCTCCTTTTTTAAAACGTGGGGTTACATTAGCCACCCTCCAATCCTCAGGAACTAGTCCAGAATCTAACGAGTTTTGAAAAATTATCACTAATGAATCCACTATTTCTTGGGCTACTTCCTTAAGCACTCTGGGATGCAGACCATCTGGCCCTGGGGATTTATCTGCCTTTAATCCCTTCAATTTACCTAACACCACTTCCCTACTAACATGTATTTCGTTTAGTTCCTCCATCTCACTGGACCCTCTGTCCCCTACTATTTCTGGAAGATTATTTATGTCCTCCTTAGTGAAGATGGAACCAAAGTAATTATTCAATTGGTCTGCCATGTCCTTGCTTCCCATAATCAATTCACCTGTTTCTGTCTGTAGGAGACCTACATTTGTCTTTACCAGTCTTTTCCTTTTTACATATCTATAAAAGCTTTTACAGTCAGTTTTTATGTTCCCTGCCAGTTTTCTCTCATAATCTTTTTTCCCCTTCCTAATTAAGCCCTTTGTCCTCCTCTGCTGAACTCTGAATTTCTCCCAGTCCTCAGGTGAGCCACTTTTTCTGGCTAATTTGTATGCTTCTTCTTTTCTGTGTGGTTCTGCTGAACAAATGGGCACGCTATGTTAGCGCTGGAATGTGTGGCAATACTTGTGGATGCTCCCCGCACATGGTTAGCTTGTGCTGGTTGTTGAAGCCAACAATGCATTTCGCAGTATGTTTCGATGTACACATGACAAATAAATTAATCTGAATCACAACCCATGGACACTACTTTGTGATTTTTTTTTGCACACCAATTAGTTATTTTGCATTTTAAAGCAATTGTATGTTCCTTGTACAGTACTGCTTCCACAAAACAAATTTCGTGATGTATAGGTCATAAGACCATAACACTCATGAGCATAATCAGGCCATTTGGCCCATTGAGTCTGCTCTGCCATTTCATCAAGGCTGATTTATTATTCCTCTCAACCCCATTATCCTGCCTTCTCCCTGTAACTTTTGACACCCTGACTAATCAAGAACCTATCAACCCCTGCTTTAAATATGCCCAATGATTTGACCTCCACAGCTGTCTGTGACAATGAATTCCATAGATTCACTACCCTCTGGCTAAAGAAATTCCTCCTCATCTCTGCTCTAAAGGGATGTCTTTGTATTCTGAGACTGTGCCCCCTGGTCCTAAACTCCCCCACTATAGGAAACATCCTCTCCACATCACTGAACTGACTCAAGTCAGTGAAAATGAACTTCCTTCTGATTCTGATATCACCACTGCAGATTCCGTACACCAAGCACCCCCGACTGTACCTGTACACGTCTTCTCGTCTGGGTTCAGCACGTAACCCTCACGGCAGGCGCAGTGGAACGATCCAGGGCTGGAGACGCAGATGTGTTGACAGCCGTGACTCCCGTCAGCACACAGGTCCTGAGCTGGAAAGTTAGGCAGATGCATCAAACTCAGGTACTCATCTTATCCTGAGGTAAGAGCAAGATTAGTGGATGGAGTTTATGTTAAGGCAGGGTGCATAATCTGATCAACCATTCTCGTTAGCCCCCTACCTTCTGTAGCTATTACCCCTATCACTGCATTGCACTGTAAACACTCCGTAGAGATCGTTAAGAGCACCAAATTTCTTGGTGTTCACCTGGCGGAGAATCTCACCAGGTCCCTCAACACCAGCTCCATAGCAAAGAAAGCCCAGCAGCATCTCTACTTTCTGCAAAAGCTGAGAAAAGTCCATCTCCCACCCCCCATCCTCACCACGTTCTACAGAGGTTGTATTGAGAGCATCCTGAGTAGCTGCATCACTGCCTGGTTCGGAAATTGCACCATCTTGGATCGCAAGACCCTGCAGCGGATAGTGAGGTCAGCTGAGAAGATCATCGGGGTCTCTCTTCCCACCATTACAGACATTTACACCACGCGCAACATCCGCAAAGCAAACAGCATTATGGTGGACCCCACATATAAACTATTTTCCCTCCTGCCATCTGGCAAAAGGCACCGAAGCATTCGGACTCTCACGACCAGACTATGTAACAGTTTCTTCCCCCAAGCCATCAGACTCCTGAATACCCAGAGCCTGGCTTGACACCAACCTACTGCCCTCTACTGTGCCTATTGTCTTGTTTATTATTTATTATTATTTATTGTAGTGCCTGATCTGTTTTGTGAACTTTATGCAGTCCTGGATAGGTCTGTAGTCTAATGTAGTTTTTGTATTGTTTCATGTAGTACCATGGTCCTGGAAAACGTTGTCTCATTTTTACCATGTTCTGTACCAGCAGTTATGGTTGAAATGACAATAAAAAGTGACTTGACTTGACTTGACTTAAAACGCTGTTTATAATGTTGTTTACTTTGTAAATACATGCTGGTATTTATGTATTCATGCACATTCTATTCCCTATCTGTATGTGATAAAGAGCACTTATTAAATACACTCCTCACACACACACAAATATTGCCTTGTCATGCTGCAGTCATTGTGCTGAGTGTGTGTACTTCAATATCTTCCCCACTTATAATGAGTCCTAAACTGAGCCAATGCATTCAGGTTGGTTTTATCCTGCCATTCTTTTTAGTAAATGTTTCATCTCTTTAGTAAATGTATGTATGTTTTTTGTACACTATTTAAGGTGGACACTTCTGGGTATTTAGTAATATGATTGTAACTACAGTGTGGGGTGCATCATATTCCAGTTCAAGTGTAGTCATAAGTTAACTTTGTGGGTATTTAAAGATGGTTTGTCCTGCTGTTGAATAAAAAGGAACTCTTCACCTTCAGTGAGAGAGAGAGATTGGCGCTGCTAGGAGTTCACACTGGACACAAATAAGTACGGAGCTATTCATGGGTTTTCATGTAGATATCATTTTGTAAATATTGGCATTTTTCTTCTCACTAAATTTTGTGCTCGGTTTTTGACACATCTATTAAACACCCTTGTACTAAAGTGCTAAGCGACTCCAGCCATTTCATCTTTGGTCATAACCCACTGTACTTTAACCTCTAGCTTTATTCTTATGTCATTCTTTATTCTTTACAATTGTTGAACGTTGCTGTTTCATGTTACATGTAACCCAACACGGTAAATTCCGAACACATGTAAACGTATATGGCGGAAGAGCTGATCTTTGATCCAATATAACCGTGGATCCAAACAGACTAGAGTGTAATGCACAGAACAACTGGCTGTGATCATCCATTCATCAGAGAGGGTGTTATATACTGTTTACCCAGAGTAGCACACAGTCTAGAGAATGCCAACTCTGTGGAAGTGTGTCCGACAGTGATTAGGATGCATTATACACAGGTATAAGATGGCAGTTTGAGATGGTGCTGGTGAAGTACAGCGACGACTTGCTGACAACAAACACACCTTTTAACTACATTATTACTCAGACTTTCACTGGTGAACGATCACTGCTATCAACAGCCAGTAACTTCCCTTTTGGAGTTGAGCTTTTGAACCGCCTGTAGGACGTGGCATTTTTGTGGTGTGAACTAAAGGTGAAGAATGGTGAAGCTTGGTGGGGATGGGCCAGACTGAGCCGGCGGGGTTCGAGTCTGGGCCCAAGATCAGGGTACGAGCCAATGTTTTGACCATTGCTGGAGTGGACTTAGAGGTGATAGAAACATAGAAACATAGAAAATAGGTGCTGGAGTAGGCCATTCAGCCCTTCGAGCCTGCACCGCCATTCAGTATGATCATGGCTGATCATCCAACTCAGAACCCTGTACCTGCCTTCTCTCCATACCCCTGATCCCCGTAGCCACAAGGGCCATATCTAACTCCCTCTTAAATATAGCCAATGAACTGGCCTCAACTATTTCCTGTGGCAAAGAATTCCACAGATTCACCACTGTCTGTGTGAAGAAGTTTTTCCTCATCTGGGTCCTAAAAGGCTTCCCCTTTATCTTCAAACTGTGACCCCTCGTTCTGGACTTCCCCAACATCGGGAACAATCTTCCTACATCTAGCCTGTCCAATCCCTTTAGGATTTTATACGTTTCAATAGGATTTTATACGTTTCAATATGATTCCCCCTCAGTCTTCTAAATTCCAGCGAGTATAAGCCTAGTCGATCCAGTCTTTCTTCATATGAAAGCCCTGCCATCCCAGGAATCAATCTGGTGAACCTTCTTCGTACTCCCTCTATGGCAAGAATGTCTTTCCTCAGATTAGGGGACCAAAACTGCACACAATACTCCAGGTGTGGTCTCACCAAGGCCTTGTACAACTGCAGTAGTACCTCCCTGCTCCTGTACTCGAATCCTCTTGCTATGAATGCCAGCATACCATTTGCCTTTTTCACCGCCTGCTGTACCTGCATGCCCACTTTCAATGACTGGTGTATAATGACACCCAGGTCTCATTGCACCTCCCCTTTTCCTAATCAGCCACCATTCAGATAATAATCTGTTTTCCTGTTCTTGCCACCAAAGTGGATAACTTCACATTTATCCACATTAAATTGCATCTGCCATGAATTTGCCCACTCACCTAACCTATCCAAGTCACACTGCATCCTCTTAGCATCCTCCTCACAGCTAACACTGCTGCCCAGCTTCGTGTCATCCGCAAACTTGGAGATGCTGCATTTAATTCCCTCGTCTAAGTCCTTAATATATATTGTAATCAACTGGGGTCCCAGCACTGAGCCTTGCGGTACCCCACTAGTCACTGCCTGCCATTCTGAAAAGGTCCCACTTATTCCCACTCTTTGCTTCCTGTCTGTGATGTGAAACAGTAGAACTGAGGTGAGGCAGAGTTGAAGCAGCGGGTCTCGAGCCTGAGAGCGAGGAATGACCCTCTGTTTGGCCGATTTAAGCACTAGAGCTAGAATTGAAAGGTCAGGTACAGGCCAAATCAAGCTGATGAGGCCCAGGGCCGAGAGCATATTGAAGTGGCAGGGGATGGGTTCAAGAGTGAGGAATGACCCAAGACTTCAATAATTTATGCACCGTGCTAGATTGAAAAGGTCAGGGTGTCAGGGCTGGAGGCGAGGATCAGGCCAATGTTTAGCTCACTGCTCCACGACGTTTACTAGTCTTTGCATTGAACTGAGGCTGTGGCCTGCAACTAACAGGCTCCTGGATCAGCTGTGGCTGTGAACTCACTTTCATGAACTTCGATTCTGACTGTTATTTGCTTAATTTTGTTGTTTAGACAATTTGGTTTCTTTCCTGCACATTGGGTGCTTGACAGTCTTGTATTTTTAATGGGTTTTATTTTTTTGTTTTGTGTTCTGTAAGGAAACGAATCTCAAGGTTACATATAGTATACATACCTTGATAACAAATGTACTTTAAACTTTGAACTATTGGAGTGTGTTGTCTACAAAGATATAAGAATGAATGTCACAGATGATACACAGAGGCGTCGCGTAAAGAAAGGAACATTATCTGGGATGGGGAATGTAGAGAGTAGGGTCAATGAAATGGAATATAAGATGATAAGACATAGAAGAAGCATCAGACCATTGGGCCTATCCAGTCTGTTCCACCATTCAATCATGGTTGATCTACTTTCCCTCTCAAAACCATTCTCCTGTCTTCTCCATGTAACCTTTGACACTCTTATTAATCAAGAACATATCAATCTCCATTTTAAATATACCCAATGACTTGGTCTCCAGAGCCATCCAGGGCAAAGAATTCCATAGATTCACTGTCCTCTGGCTAAAGAAATTCCTCCTCATCTTTGTTCTAAAGGGACATTCTGAGGTTGTGCCCTCAGATCCTAGACTCCCCCACTATTGGAAACATCCTCCCCATGTCCATTCTAGCCAAGCCTTTCAATTTCCATAGGTTTCAATACAAACTACCTTGAGCACTTTGGTTCTGTATCTGTTTATCACATACCACATAATTTGGTCTGGAAAGTCTTTGCAAATTGTTCAATCAAGTCAAAGGACTCAACCAAGAAGACGTGCTCCTCAAGAGGCAAGGAAGCCATGGCCCTGAGGGAGCTCATCTCTGCCCTCTGCACTCCGACAGCATAGATCTCGATACCAGCTTCACGAGCCCTGGTTGCCACCTCTGTGACCCTGTCCTGGGGCCTCCCATCCGTCACAATGATGGCGACCCTTGGGATCTTCATTGCCAGAGGCCGGGCTCCTTCCCGCTCAGTGAAGGCAATGTTCATGGCGTACTGGATGGCTAGCCCAGTCATCGTGCCTTGGGCCAGTGGGATCACCTCCTTGATGCTTCTGATCATGTCCTCCTTCTTTTGGAATGTCTTGAAGGAGAAGACGTTCTCAATTTGGCTGGAGTACTGGATCAGCGCCACCCTGCTGGCATCAGGGCCCACGGTCAAGAAGTTGATCATGTCAATGACAAAGTTCCTCATCAACTCAAACTCAAAGGGTCGGACACTCCTGGAGCTGTCAATGACAAACAGCAGATCAATGGGGCCAGTTGTGCATCTTCTACCTGTAAAAGAAGACAGGACAGTTGACAGCAGAACACAGAACAGTACAGCACAGGAACAGGCCCTTCGGCCCACAATGTTGTGCTGATCTAATTAAATTAGTAATCAAATGATCAACTAAATGAATCCCTCTGCCTACACAATGTCCCTATCTTTCCATTTCCCTCACGTTTATGCCGTATCTTAACATCTCTTAAAAGTCCTGCCTCTACCACCACCCCATGCAGTGCATTTTAGGCACCCAGCAATCTTCGTGTAATAAACTTGCCCCTTGCATCCCCTTTGAACCTACCCCCTCTCACCTTGAATGCATGCCATCTGGTATTAGACATTTCAACCCTGGGTAAAAGATAGTGTTCATCTACTCCATCTATGCTTCGCATAACCTTATAAACTTCTATCAATCTCTAACTCAGTCTCTGCCATTCCAGAAAAAAATAACCCCAGTTTGTCCAACCGCATGTGCCCTCTAATCCAGGCAGCTGCTGGTAAATCTCTTCTGCACCCTCTCCAAAGTCCTGACATCCTTCCTATAACAGGGTGACCAGAACTGTATGCAATATCCTAACTAGAGTTCTATAAAGCTGCAACATAACTTCCTTTCTTTTCCTTGTTGTCTTTCCTACACTGGTTGTACGCCCTGTTGGATGCAATCTTTCACGGATACTATTATGGTTATTGGATTTATTGGGTATGCCTGCAAGAAAATAAACCTCGGGACGGAATTGATGATGAATTTACTTTGGACTTTGAATTTCTTGACTTTTGAACTCAATGGCTTGACTAATAAAGACAAGCATGCCATAAGCCTTCTTAATCATATGACTTCAGGGATCTATGAACAATGAGGCATTATACACAGCCCAGCCCCAGCCCCTCAGTTACAGAAAGACTTTGCCCTTCAATTCAAAACTCTTTCCTCACCTGCAACAGCTTCATCCTGCAGCTTCACCTGTTTAATCCTGGCCGGCTGAACCCCGTCCATGAGCAGAACTTTCGTTATTAGGAATAAGGCCGCTGCCAGTGGAAACTTCATCTTTCAAAGTGAGGCGTGGGATTGACAGAGAGAGACAGACACACACCTAGAGAGCAAAGAAAGGGAATCATTTAACCCTGCAAAGACCAGGATTGAACATCCTTGCCATTGGTTCTCATGCCTAACTCTGTCTAGTAACTGATAGTTGGAGAGCAGTGGGAATGTTTATAATTAATCCATGGGATGGTCATGTCATTGGAAGTGACAACATCAGCATAGCAGTTTATCACTTTACAGTTTTCATCTATCGGGTTCAATTCTACTGTTGTCTGTAAGACATTTGTACATGCTTCCTGTGACCGTGTGGGTTTCCTCCAGGTGCTCTGGTTTCCTCTCACGTGCCAAATACGAGGGGTGATTGATAAGTTCGTAGCCTAGGGTAGAAGGAGTCAATTTTAGAAAACCTAGCACATTTATTTTTCAACATAGTCCCCTCCTACATGTACACACTTAGTCCAGTGGTCGTGGAGCATATGGATCCCTTCTTTATAGAGGTGGTCCACAGCAGTGGTGATTGATAAGTTCGTCCCTCAATATATTCACGGTATTTCTATATCAGACCAACATGTAATTGCTTTTGTCACGTTATTGGCTAGAAGGGCTATTTTATTGAAATGGAAAGATGCCTTTGCTCCCACTTTGATACAATGGTTCTCTCAGCTGATGTTATGTATTAGTTTGGAAAAATCAGAAGTCGAACTTTTGATCCTCGATTTGACTTTGAGAAAAGGTGGGGATCTTTTGCCCGCTACTATCATTTGATTTGAGTTAATTAAGGTGGTTCTCTTCTGATTCTTGTGTAATTGGATTTGGTTGGCGGATTGATGTTTTTCTTTTATGGAAGCTTGTATGACGTATAGTTTCAGGGTTGTGCTCCCTATGTTTTTTTTTCTCGTTTTTTTTTGTTTCTTTTGTTTTAGTTAGTAGGGTTTCTTTTTTCCTTCTTTCTTTTTTCCAAAAAAGTAGTTTTAACATTTTGCTTTTTCTTATTATTATTGATACATTGTTTAGCTTTGTTGATCAGTTATTTGATAATTTAATTCTTTTTGTATATATTGATATGTTGACCTGATTACTTTAATGTATTTTTGTTGATTTTCAATAATAATTAATAAAAAGATTTAAAAATGAAATTAAATGATAAGTTTGTGGCCTAAGGTGGAAGAAGATGAGTTATACAGCTCTCGTTACATGCACGTTCAGTTCAACTCTTTGAGTGAAAATGCAGAAAGTTTGAAGTTAATAACTCATCTCCTTCTACCTTATGCCACAAACTTATCAATCTCCCCTGCTGTGGACCACTTCTGGAGATTCAAGACGCCGACTTCTACATAGAAGGGATCCGTATGCTCCACGACCGCTGGACTAAGTGTGCAAATGTAGGAAATAACTGTGCTAGGTTTTCTAAAATTGACTTCTTCTACCTTAGGCCACGAACTTACCAATCACCCCTCGTACGTATGGTTAGGGTTAATAAGTTGTGATGGTGTTGAAGTGTGGCCAGCATGCTCTTCACTGATTTGATCTGATACAAAATAACACATTTCACTGTATGTTTTGATATTCTGATGTTTATGTGATAAATAAAGCCAATCTTTATCTTTCTTTGGAAGTTGAGGTAGTACAAGGCCTAAGTCCTGCCCCTCTCCTGTAATAGGAGTGACAGGAGGATGAAGTCCTTTTCCACTAAGTTCAAGAGCAGTTACTGCCCTTCAACCATTTGGTTCTGGAGCCAACCAACACAATCCTAATCACCACACACAAAATGCTGGTGGAACGCAGCAGGCCAGGCAGCATCACAGACCCTTGGGTCTCAGCCCGAAACGTCGACTGTACCTCTTCCTATAGATGCTGCCTGGCCTGCTGCGTTCCACCAGCATTTTGTGTGTGTTGCTTGAATTTCCAGCTCTGCAGATTTCCTCGTGTTTGCGTTTTTAAAAACAACCCTAATCACTACAGTTTAGCAACACTCTAAACACAAGAGATTCTGCAGATGCTGGAAATCCTGAGCAACACACACAAAATGCTGGAGGAACTCAGCGGGTCAGGAGACGAATAAACAGTCAAACTTTCTGAGACCCTTCATCAGGGACTTCAGTGAGACTCAGCTCTTACTTCACTTTGTTGAGTCCATTTTCCTCCAGCAACAGGGAGGAGCAATGCTCTGGGGTGGGGGTGGGTGTTGGGAGGATGGGGGGAGGGTGTGGTCCGAAAGAAAAATAGAAGATTTAAGGCTAACCAAGAGCCATATTAAGTCGGTGAGCAAGATGGTGAATGGGATTCAGAGTAAGATAAGCTGTGGTGGAAGAGCTTTGAATATTTATAAAGCAAAGTTGGAATTTGAATAATAAACAAGAAATTTCTCAGCAGGTCTGTGAAAAAAGAAATGTTTCAAGTCAAAGGGTACTCCATGAGTTGTAATGAAAGGTCAGCAAACAAATATTAACTTCCTCTTCTTCTCCACAGCCTGACCCGCTGAGCATTTTTATTTCTCATTTTCAGCATCCGCAGTATTTTGCTTTTATGTTTGATCGGTCAATGAGTTCAAGTTAACAGAGAGTGGGAGTTGGGCACTGATCTGGAAGAACTGGACGAATGGTCCATGTCTAAGCTTGCTGCTTTTATCCACTTTTGTTCTCGTGTATTAACAAGTAGATATTAGTTTTTGGCATCTCAGAATCAGACTTGCAGGGACCTTGCTCTGGAGCAAGAACACTCAGTGGGGAAAACAGAACAATTGACAGTCTCTATAACACTGGCAAATCCACTTGTTTAGACTCCAGCCAGAAAACTGTGGCAGGAAGTTTATCTTCCGACAACATAGATTCAAATAAAAGGTACACAATCCAACAATAGAATTCACCTCAAAGTTCAACTTTCTGTGTGATAATCCTTTTCCCACACTCCTTAATCTTGATGCTTTTCTGAGAGAGACGGCCAAGTCAAGCTATTGGCGGGCTTAACAGGAGAATTTCTTCTTGCAGTTTAATCTGCGCACTTTGAACTGAATTAATGCTTGCCCAGACTCAACTTCCTTTGAAAGGATAATATTATCATGCACCTCCCGTATCTGAGTGTGTGTTTGTGGTCTCCTGCTACTGTAGCCCATCCACTTCAAAGTTCGACGTGTTGTGCTCTTCTGTTGTGAATAAATATAATAAGTCTTTCTTTCCTTCTTCCTATCTTTATAGAAATAGAGTTATAAAGTCATAGAGCACTACAGCACAGAAACTAGCCCTTCAGCCCATCTAGTTCATGCCAAAATAATTAGTTCCTTCGTCCCATTAACCTGTACCTGGACCATAGCACTCCATACTCTCCCATCTACATACCTATATAAATTTCTCATAAATGTAGAAATAAAGTCTATAGATTTATTTCTTTATAAACTTTAATAATTTCTATGCCTTGCATTGTCCTGCTGCCATGAAGCACCAAATTTTAGAACATACTGCATGTCAGTGACAATAAACCTGATTCTGATTCTGATACTGGCTGCAGCCCTCTACCATCCTAAACTCCTTAATCCTCATAGGCCACCCCTTATTCCAAGGCTGTCACATACTCGCTCTAGACTTTTCATCCTTAAGGAACAGCCTCTTGGTGTAAAACCTGCCAATTCCTTTTGGAAACACAAGAGATTCTGCAGATGCTAGAAGTCCAGAGTAACACATACAAAATGCTGGAGGAAATCAGCATCTATGGAGAAAAATAAGGAGTTGATGTTATGGGCTGAGACCCTTCATCAGGATCCTCCTTTCAGAACCTTGTAAGCCACAGTACAGGACCTGTACACTAGAACACCCAACTCTGATGCTCATGCCTCCTATTGTCCTCTAGTCCAAATGAAAACTGATAGAATAGAATAGGATTTTATTGTCATTGCTCATGATGAGGTTGCAGTTACTGCTCCAGTCCATGCAAAACAGATGTTTACAATACATGTGGTATGGCTTAATTTAAATAGATAGATAGAGAGAGATAGATAAATAGATAGATAGATAGATAAGCAAATAAAATTTCCCACATTTACATGCCACAAGTGACTTTGATAGTCCTTAATGCTCAAAGGCCATTGGCACATTGGGGTGTAGCATTATTCAACTGCACAACAGCCCTTGGGAAGAAGTTGTTTTTCACTCTTACTGTCTTGGCCAAGATGATTCTGTATCTCCTACCAGATGGCAGGAGACTGAACAGACTGTGTCCGGGATGGGATGGATCTTTAACGATGTTGCGAGTGCACCATAGGCATGGAAAGTTGTAGATTGTCTCCAAGTCTGGTAGCTGAGTCCCAGTGATGTAGTGAGCTGTCCAAATCACCCGTTGGGGTGCTTTGTGATCTGTCTTGCTGCAGCTAGAGCACTGCACTGTTATTCCATGTGTCTATATGCTCTCCATCACGCATCAATAAAAGTTAGCCAGGAATTTTTGGGGCAGATTAGCTTAAGCACCTCGGGTAGTATATCCGCTGTTGTGCCTTCCCGACTATCGAAGTTGTGTTGACGGACCAAGAGGGTTCCTTGGTGATGTTCATCTCCAAAACTTGAAACTGCAGACCCTTTCCATTACCTCACCGTTTCTGAATAGTGGGGTTTGTTCGGGACCTCTTGCCTTTCTGATGTCTCTGGCAGCATAAAACTACCAATATGTTTCGTGCTATTACCAAAGCCTTGGCTCCCTTTCACTCTCTCTTCCCTGTTTGCAACTATGTGTGATTAATTATCTGATGTATGTACCAAGCCACTTTTCATTACTATTTTGTCTATCCCATTTAAAGCTTATTAGAGCAATAATTTCATCATTAATTTATTTGATTGACCTTTGAGTCTATTATAGGATAAGTAATTTTAATTTAATTTTGCCATCTTCACCCAGCCCGCATTTAATTAGCTGTTTAATTCTCCCTCTTGTCACTTCTACAAACATCGGGCTGTTAATTGAATCAGAATCTAAACATCAAGTGAGTTTAATTGTCCATTTTTCATGCCTGCTGGAGTCTTTCCAGTCCGCCTTTCTCCAGTCCCGTTGCGATCACAGCAAATTCAATGAATAAGGTGCTGAGCTGTTGGTACACTCAGTGGCCACTTTATTAGGTACAGGAATGTGCTGCTCATTGGCCGGAAGGGCCTGTTCCACAACGTATCTCTAAATAATTAAATCTTTCTTTCCTTCTTCCTGTCTTTATAGAAATAGAGTGATAGTCATAGACTTACAGACTCCTGTGTACCTAATAAAGTGGCCACCGAGTGTACGTTTCTGGTCTCCTGCTGCTGTAGCCCATCCACTTCAAGGTTTGATTATTGTACATTCAGAGATGCTCTCTGCACACCACTGTTGAAATGTGTGGTTATTTGAGTTACTGTCACCTTCCTGACAGCTTGACCCAGTCTGGCCATTCTCCTCTGGCCTCTCTCGTTAAAAAGGCATTTTCGCCCACAAAACCACTACTTACTGGATGATTTTTTCCTTTTTCACACCATTCTCTGTAAACTCTAGAGACTGTCATGTGCAAAAATCTCAGCAGATCAGCAGCTTCTGAGGTACTCAAACCACCCTGTCTGGCACCAACAATTATTCCACAGTCAAAGTCACTTAGATCACATTTCTTCCCCATTCTGATGTTTGGTCTGAACAACAACTGAACCTCTTGACTATGTCTGCATGTTTTTATGCGTTGACTGATTAGATATTTGCACTAAGGAACAGGTGTACAGGTGTGCCTAATAAATTGGCCACTAAGTGTATATGTTCTGTTGCAAAGTGATTGGAGTGAGTCGCAGGTTGAGGCAGATGCTGAGCTTCTGTCTGAATCTGTGACCACCTGGTACATCCGCAACATTCTCCTCCAGCAACAGCCATTGGATTTGTTCAAAATTCAAGATTCAAGATTGTTTGTCATCATTCTTCAATACACAAGTGAAGGGAGAGCAAAATGATTGTTACTCCACACACACCAACTTCAATTTAATTCATCCTCACTTTAATTTATTTGCTGACAGTATATAGCTATCATTAACATGCTTTTATTGTCAAACAATTGCAGATGCTGGAAATCTGAAGAAAAAACAGAAAATGTTGTAAACACTTATAAGGTCGGGCAGCATCTGTGGAGAGGAGAGGAGGGTAAATGTTGCTGTTTGCACAGAAGCTCTCTGATCTGATGAGCATTTTCTGTTTTTATTTACCTACTTATTGTCTGTTGTAACTGGAGCTTGTTGTGTAGTGGTTAGTGTAACACCTTACAACACCAGCGACCTGGGTTCAATTCCGCCACTGTCTGTAAGGACCTTCTACCTTGTACTTGTACCCAGTGGCCACGGGGGTTTCCTTCAGTTGCTTTTCCTCCCACATTTTAAAGACATACCGGTTAGGGCTAGTAAGTGGGGGACATGATATGGTGGCATTGGGAGCATGTTGATACTAGCACAGTCCTCTGTCTAATTGCCCTTCTTCAGTGAGCAGCTGAGAGTCATTCCCCAAAGGATCGATCCTCGGCTCTTGTGGTGACCTTTCTGGAGAGTTATGGATGGCTTCTGCGGTCCTTCCAAACTTCAGATATACAGTCTTCTTTGCTGCAGGCTCCGTGGGCTTGCAGACATCTTCCAGTAATGCTGAGAGTCTACCCAATGCAGATTAACATTCTGACTGGTTGCATTACTGTCTGGTATGAAGAGGCCACTGCACAGGATTGGAGAAAACAGTCAGCTCCATCGTGGGCACCAGTCTCCTCAGCTTCGGGGACATTTTCAGAAGGCCATGTCTCGAAAAGTGTGGCATGCGTCATTATGACCCCCATCACTCAGGACACTCTTCTCATTGCTACCATCAAGGAGGAGGTACAAGAGCCTGAAGACACACACTTGATGTTTCAGAAACAGCCTCTTCCCCTCCACCATCAGATTTCCAAATGGACAATGAATCCATTAACATGACCTTACTATTTTTATTGCTCTACTTATTTAATTTATTTTTCTTTCTTTATATATACTTAGTGTAATTTATAGTTTTTAAATTATGTTTTGTAACGTACTGCTGCAGTAAAACAACAAATTTCGCGACATATGTCAGTGATGTTAAACCTGATTCTGCTTCTGATTTATTTTATTTTATTATTGATTTTATTTAGCAATACAATGTCGGGTAGACCCTTCTGGCACTTTGAGTAACACCGTTCCAGCAACCCTACAACCCCAGTTAACCCTAGCTTAATCATGGGACAATTTGCAATGACCAATTAACTTACCAGGTATGTCTTTGGACTGTGGGAGGAAATCGGAGCACCTGGGGAAAACCCATGCATTCCATGGGGAGAATGTGTAGAGACTCCTTACTGAAGTCTCTGGATTGAACTCTGAACTCCAGAACGCCCCAAGCTGCAATAGCGCTGCGCTAACTTCAACACTAGCATTTGAATTAACTTTATTTCTTACATCCTTCGCGTACACGAGGAGTAAAAATCTTTACGTTATGTCTCTGTCTAAAAGTGCAAAGTGCAAACATAATAATTTATAATAAGTTCTAATAAATAGAACAGTCAATGTAATATAGAAATACACTCAAATCAGCGTGAGTTAACCAGTTTGATGGCCTGGTGGAAGAAGCTGTCCCAGAGCCTCATGGTCCTGGCTTTTATGCTGCGGTACCACTTCCCGGGTGGTAGCAGCCAGAATGGACCATGGTTGGGGTGACTCGGGTCCCCAATGATCCTTCGGGCCCTTTTTACACACCTGTCTTCGTAAATATACTGAATCATGAGGTTCACGTCTACAGATGCGCTGGGCTGTCCGCACCACTCTCTGCAGAGTCCTGCGATTAAGGGAAGTACAGTTCCCATACTAGGCAGTGATGCAGCCAGTCAGGATGCTCTCAGTTGTGCCCCTGTAGAAAGTTCTTAGACGGTTGAGGAAGTTCGGTTTGGACCCCCAAATCCTGAGGTGATAGAGGCGCTCTTGTGCCTTTTCCACCACACAGCTGGTGTGGCAGCCAGTTCTGATTACAATATCTTCCCCACTCTATCCTCCCCCATCTCAGGATGGTACAGCAGAATATGTTTACCCCTGGCTCTATTTCACTGCCCTCTCTCTCAATGTCACCACCCTGTTTGCGTGAGATCAGATATTTGTCATTTTCTCAAACAAATTAGTTTCATTTGCCACAGGTACATTGAAACATCGAAGCATACGGTGAAATGTGTCATTTGCGTTAACGATCAACACAGTCTGAGGATGTCCTGGGGGCAGCCTGCAAGTGTCAGCATGCCTCCGGTGCCGACAGAGCCTGCCCAAAGCTCACTAACTGTAACTCGTACGTCTTTGGAATGTGGGAGGAAACTGGCACGCCTGGAGGAACCCCTCACAGTCACAGGGAGAACATACGTACTCTTTACAGGCAGTGGTATGGATTGCATCCCAGTCACTGGTGGTGCTAACCGCCACATTACCGTGCCACCCTAAATTGAGAACGACTATATTTGCTGGGGGTTACATGGTCATTGAAAGGACCTAATGTATGTTTACAGGATTTTAGAACATAGAACAGCACAGCACAGGGTCTTCTGCCCACAATGAACTAATTAAGTGAATGGGGCCAAATTAAACTAATCTTCAAGGAGTAGTGCATCAAAACGGAGGCACCCATCATTAAGGACCCCATCACCCAGGACATGCCCTCTTCTCATTGTTACCATCAGGGAGAAGGTACAGGAGGTACAGAAGCCTGAAGGGACACACTGAACCATTCAGGAACAGCTTCTTCCCCTCTGCCATCAGATTTCTGAATGGACATTGAACCCACAGACATGACCTTGCTACTGTTATTTTCTCTTTTTGCACTTTATTTAACTTAACTTTAAAAAATATATATATTGCCATATTTTACAGCTTCTATTATCATGTATTGCAATGTACTACTGCCACAGAACAACAAATTTCACAATGTATGCCAGTGATATTAAACCTGATTCTGATTCTGATCTAATCTCTTTTATCTGCATGTGGCCCATACTCCTCCATCTCTGCACATTCATATACCTAAGAGCCTCTTAAACAGTTCTTATCGTATCTCACAACACGCTGGAGGAACTCAGCAGGTCGGGCAGCATCCATAGAAATGATCAGTCAGTGTTTCGGGCCGGAACCCTTCGTCAGGACCCTTCCACGGATGTTGCCCAACCTGCTGAGTTCCTCCAGCGTGTTGTGAGTGTTGCTTTGACCCCAGCATCTGCAGAGTATTTTGTGTTTACAATTTGCTACTCCGCTGCAAAGTCTCTTTGAGGTATGCCTACCCTGAAGAAGTTTAAATCTCTCCAGTCCTGACGAAGGGTCTCAGCTTGAAACGTTGACTGATCGTTTCCACGGATGCTGCCCAACCTGCTGAGTTCCTCCAGCGTGTTGTGAGTGTTGCTTTGACCCCAGCATCTGCAGAGTATTTTGTGTTTATCTTATCGTATCTGCCTCACCTCCCCTCCACTGCCCCCCCCGTCATCCAGTAACACATTCCAGACACCCTCCATTCTCTGTGTAAAAAAAATGCCTCACATCCTTTGAATCCTTTGAATCCTTTGAATTCTCCCTTCTCACCTTGAACGCATGCCCTCTAGTATTAGATATTCCAACTCTGGGTAAGAGATACCAGCTGTCTGCTTATGTCTCTCAGAATTCTACAAAGCTCGTCATTTTGCAAAGTGAAAATTGCCCACTGCCTGCTTTAATGGTGATTACAGTTTGCCTGTAAAGTGCTTCAAAATGTCCAGAGGTGAGATATAAATAGAGATCTTCCTTTAACACAAGTATTATTTCCTGAGGATTAATTGATTGATTACTAACTGTTAATGGCTAGAAACTCTGTACCACATGACTTAAGAGCATTGAAAAGGTATCCTGTATCACTGGATCCATTTGTTAATCTTCTATTCAGACCTTTGACTCTGTGCTGTAAATCCAAGTTAAATATCCCGCAGGATGGTTTCTGTTCCCTACACCAGTTCCTCTCAAGTTGGTTGTTTTAGATCGGAAGGGTGCACTGTATGATAAGCACTGAAAGCATAACACTGAGACATATGAGACACAAAAACAGTATCTTCTTAATGCTCTTTGTTGAGCAATCGGTCAGTTAGCTCAAGTGCAGCTCTGATGAGGACGTTGGGAGTGCGGTGCTGACAGATAAAGTCTGAACTGGGTCAAAGTCTGAATGGGGTTGAGAGGGATAATACATCAGCCATGATGGAATGGCAGTGCAGACTTGATGGGCTGAATGGCCTCATTCTGCTCCTAAGTCTTATGGTCTTATGGTCTAACATTAAAGAGGTTTCCCTGTGCCAGATGTCAGTGGGTGTGGAATCGTCGTTAGGCTGTAATCCAATTCTGATTCCAAGTGCTAATTCTATTCCGTTTGATGACAATATTGTCTTGCAATAACTTTCAGTAAACCTGTTTGCCTTTACTAGTTATTTATTAACCAATGTGTGATATATTGAAGAACTCAGTCACACATCTATAGTACTCAGGACTAGCTTTCTGCTTGGAGTGATAATGCTACTAGATGCCTACCATAGAGACACATAGCACAAAGCAAGCCCTTCAGCCCAACCGGTCAATGCCCACCAAGATTCCCATCTAAGTTGGTCCCATTCGCCCATGTCCCCCTAATCCAAGGGTTCCCAACCTTCTTTATGCCATGGACTCCTACCATTAACGGAGAGCCCCTTGGACCCTGGTAGGGAACCCCTGCACTAAACTTTTCCTATCCATGGACCTGCCTCAGAAAGCCTCAACTTGCTCATCCTCACTCCATAACTCAGTCCCTCGAGTCCTGGCACTGCCTCCTCAGCACACTTCCAAATCAAGTCAGCGAGGATGGTGTTGGGCAGACTGCAAGTACCTCCACACTTCCGGCGCTGACATGGTAAACCCACAACTCACAAACCTGAACCTGTACACCTTTGGGATGTGGGAGGAAACCAGATCACCCTGAGGAATCCCACGTGATCACGGGGAGGATGCACAAACTCCTTACAGACAACAGTGAGAATCGAACCCCAATTTTACAGGTGGTGCTGTAATACAATGTGCTAACCACTACTCTACTGTCTGTCTATTTTATACACCTCTATAAGATCATCCCTCATTCTTCTATACTCCAGTAAATATTCCAGCTCTGGTTTGAAGTCCCAACCTGCTCCACCTCCCCAGTACCAACAGTAATAGCACGAGCACATCAGGGACAGACTGGCCTCGTAGGAGATTTCCCTATGCTCTCTCTGCTCCTAGCTGTTTATTACAGTAAGCCTTCATCCCAGGAGAGGGATGCAGAGCAGATCCACCCAGAGATTTACTAGGATGCTGTCTGGACTAGGGAGCACGTCTTATGAAGACAGCTTGAGGAAGTGAGGGCTTTTCTCTTTGGAGCAAAGGAGGATGAGAGGTGACTTGATAGAGTGTACAGGATGATATGAGGCATAGATCGAGTCGACGGCCAGAGACTTTTTTCTCTAGGGCAGAATTTTAAGGTAATTGGAGACTCTTGAACTAACTTCACTTGCCCAACATTGAAATATTCCTGTAACCAATGGACTCACTTTCAAGGACTCGTCAATCTCATGTTCTCGATATGTATTGCTTATTTATTCATTATAATTTCCTCTTTTTGTATTTGTAGTTTGTTGTCTTTTGCATTCTGGTTGAACACCCTAGTTGGGAAGTCTTTCATGGTTATTGTTCTATGGATTTATTGAGTATGCCCACAAGAAAATGAATCTCAGGGTTGTATATGGTGGCATCTATGTACTTTGATCATCAAATTTACTTTGAACTTTCAAAAAGTATTGGGGGTGTTATCAGAGGTAAATTCCTTACACAGAGAGTGGTGAGTGTGTGTAACACCCTGCCATGGGTGGTAGTAGAGGCAGATACATTAAGAATATTTAAGAGACTCTTAGTCAGGCACATGGATGAAAGAAAAATGGAGGGCCATGTGGAAGAGATGTGTTAAATTGATCTTGGAGTATATTAAAAGGTTGGCATAACATGTTCTATGTCCAATGGTACCTAGGTGGAGTGTCTTACCGAGGAGAGAATGAAAAGGCTGGGTTTATAGTTTTAAAGGAAAGATATGGAAGCTTTAGAGAGGGGATGCAGGGAAAATTTACCATCTGGGTTAAATCACCTGGATTGGAGAACATGTTTTATGATGATAGATTGAGTGAGCTAAGATTTTTCTCTTTGGAGCGAAGGACCATAAAAGGAGACTCAATACAAGATGATAAGAGGCAGAGATCGAGTGGACAGCCAGAGACATTTACCCAGGATGCATATAGGAGGGGGCATAAGTTTAAAGTGATTGGAGGGGAGAAGAGAGGCGATGTCAGAGGTAAATTTTAAACACAGCGAGTGGTAGGTGTGTGGAAGGTGCTGTCATGGCTGGTGGTAGAGGCAGATACTGTGCATTAGGGACACTTAAGAGGCTCTTAGCTAGGCAAGTGGATAAAAGAATACTAGAGATGGGCCAAAGGGTCACTTTTGGCGCTGGTACCTTCAGTCGGACACCTTCAAAATATAAAAATGCAGCGGTATTCCCATCGCAGTTTTGAAGCAATATGTCTTGGAGTTTAAGATTCAATAAAGATATTACAGTTGGATTTCCTCTCCCAACCTAATTCTTTCAAACGAGACACTCAAACATTACTATGTAAGGTGCCTTCCCATGGTAACCCTTTGGCGGCTCCCGTCTGAGTCCGCACGCGCCAATGTACTGTATTAATGTTTAGTTAAGATACCACTGTGGCTCTTGCACAACGGTTACTGCCCCGTATTACAAGTTCTTTGTTAAATTCTCCACTTCCCTGTCCGCTTTCCCCAGTTCCCAATGTCTCTGTCTCTCTCTCTCCATTCAACAAACAACACCCTTCCTTTATCCTTTTACCCTCTTTACCCTGTTCCTTTTCTCCTCACTCTCACACTGCCCACCCTCCACGTCACCCCTTTCATGCCCCTGTAAGTTCCCCCCATCTCTTCGTCTCTGAGTTCCCCCCCTCTCCCTTCATGTCTCCGTAAGGCCTCCTCACTCTCTCCATGTCTTTGTAAATCCCCCTCCTTCCATCTCTGTTCCACCCTCCTCTCCCTCTTTTCCATCCCCTACTTTCTTCACATCGCTGTAAGTCCCCACCCTCATGTCTCCCCACTCTCTCCCCATGTACCCCTACCTCTTTCTCTCTCCCTTGTCTCTGGTGTTCCCCCACCCACGACCCCGTCTCTCGCGCCCTGGGGCCGTAAACACAAAACACTCTGCAGATGACTCTGGGGCCGCCCTGCTCCCCTCCCTCAGTCACGGTCGCTGGGCTGTCCGTCTCTCTGTTTGTTTGTTGACAGCGCGGGCAGGGCGTGAGAACAGGCGGCGAGAGGCGCAGGTGGAAGGCAGGGTGAAAAGCAAACAGAGCACGGCAGAGCGGCCGCAGTCCGCGCACAGCGAGAGGGAACCGACACCATGTCGCGGGATCTGCCGCTCTCCGCGCACCACGACCACGGCCACGGCCGGGCAGTCCGCAGTAAGTAGCCGGGCATGGAGGGCGGGTCCCCGGGCGTCTGCTGCCGGCACTCGGCAATCACCCAAGTGGCGATGCCCCGTGTAGAAACTTACGGAGGCAAAGATCGCTCCAAAGGCGTTTCCCAAGTACATTCCTAGAAGTTTTTCTCTACTGTCTTCTCAATTGAATATTCCCAATGGTCATTCCTAGAGTTCATTCCAGTGGTCACTCCAAATGGTCATTTGACTTTTCCAGTGGTTATCCAAGGACCATTTTCCAATGGCAATTCTCCAGTGGTCATTCTCAAGTTTAATTCCACTGATAATTCCCAAAGGCTATTCAACATTCCAAAGACCATTCACCATTCCCAATGGCCATTCAGTAGTCCCAAAAGGCCATTTATCATTCTTAATGGCTATTCATTATTCCCCAGGATTACTTCTCAATGACCACTCTCACTGGTTATTCCCAGTGCTAATTCCCTGAGGTCACTCCCAAAGACAATTCATATCAATGCAAGAATGAGTTTGGCCGGACCTTCCCATTCTAGGTTCTGGAGTGGCTCAATCTGATGTGGAGCCAACCCATTAGTATTGCACTCTAGAAATAGGAGATTTTTCACGTGTAATTTTCAGGCCCAGGTTGTCCTCCTCCAAGGGCACTCCTGAACTCCTTGAAGCCCCTTCCTCTCAAGTTCTCTCCCTCAGGAGTAATTGGTGAGCAAAAATGAAGATGAAGGAGAGAAATACCAGTGAAAGACCTGGCACAAATGGATATTATTACCACCAAAACTTTACCACCTAGAATTCTCTCCCTAAACCTCTCTGTCTCTCAACTTCTCCCTCTTCCTTTAAAATGTACCTTGAAGCCTTTGACCAAGTTAGGAAATTAATTGACTGACGTAAATTACCTTTAGAGAGTTGATGCATGTTAGAATCTGAGGCAGCTGGTGGGAGTATGTGGAGATATTTGGGGCAGTGTCAGAATCTTCTGTCCCAGGGTAGAACACCAGAGGACATACTGTTTTGGGTAGAGGGGAAAGTTTAAAGGTGACATGAAGGACAGTTTTATTTTACACAGAGAATGTAGATGCCTTGAATGGGTTACCAGGGGTAATAGTGAAATCAGGCAGTCTAGCGGAGTTTACCAGGGGTACCAGTAAAATTGGGTAGTCTAGTGGAGTTTCCTAGGGGTAGTAGTGAAATCGGGCAATGTAGCGGAGTGTACCAGGGACAGTAGTGAAATCAGGCAGTATAGTGGAGTTTACTAAGGGTAGTAATGAAATCCGGCAGTCAAGCAGAGTTTACCAGGGGAGTAGTGAAATTGGGCCATCTAGTGGAGTTTTCGAGGCTTTTAGATAGACTCATGAATATGAAGGGAATGGAGGGATATGGTGATACATGGGAGGAGGACATTTAATATAAATTGGCATCAAGATTGGCACAACATTGCAGGCCCAATAGCCTGCCCAATAGCCTACCCAATGGTGTACTGTTCTACGTTCTATATTCTATGGGTATGGTGAGGAATAGTGTAAGTGGGCACACTGTGTTGGTGATGGAATACCTGGCAACACTTGCGAACTGCCCCCAGTACATCCTTAGATTGTTAACGCAAATGATGCTTTTTACTGTATGTTTCAATGTACACATGATAAGTAGATGATTCTGAATCTGAATCTACATGGCTGTTGACCATAAGACCATAAGACCATAAGACAAAGGAGCAGAAGTAGGCCATTCGGCCCATCGAGTCTGCTCCGCCATTTTATCATCTGATCCATTTTATCCTATTTAGTCCCACTGCCCCACCTTCTCACCATAACCTTTGATGCCCTGGCTACTCAGATACCTATCAATCTCTGCCTTAAAGACACCCAATGACTTGGCCTCCACTGCTGCCCGTGGCAACAAATTCCATAGATTCACCACCCTCTGACTAAAAAAATTTTTTCGCATTTCTGTTCTGAAAGGGCGCCCTTCAATCCTGAAGTCATGCCCTCTCGTACTAGACTCCCCCATCATGGGAAACAACTTTGCCACATCCACTCTGTCCATGCCTTTTAACATTCGAAATGTTTCTATGAGGTCTCCCCTCATTCTTCTAAACTCCAAGGAATACAGTCCAAGAGCGGACAAACGTTCCTCATATGTTAACCCTCTCATTCCCGGAATCATGCTAGTGAATCTTCTCTGTACCCTCTCCAACGTCAGCACATCCTTTCTTAAATAAGGAGACCAAAACTGCCCACAGTACTCCAAGTGAGGTCTCACCAGCGCCTTATAGAGCCTCAGCATCACATCGCTGCTCCTATACTCTATTCCTCTAGAAATGAATGCCAACATTGTATTTGCCTTCTTCACTACCGACTCAACCTGGAGGTTAACTTTAAGGGAATCCTGTACGAGGACTCCCAAGTCCTGTTGCATCTCAGAACTTTGAATTCTTTCCCCATTTAAATAATAGTCTGCCCGTTTATTTTTTCTGCCAAAGTGCATAACCATACACTTTCCAACATTGTACTTCATTTGCCACTTCTCTGCCCATTCTTCCAATCTATCCAAGTCTCTCTGCAGACTCTCCATTTCCTCAGCACTACCGGCCCCTCCACCTATCTTCGTATCGTCAGCAAACTTAGCCACAAAGCCCTCTATTCCACAATCCAAATCGTTGATGTACAATGTAAAAAGAAGCGGCCCCAACACTGATCCCTGTGGAATACCACTGGTAACCGGCAGCCAACCAGAATAGGATCCCTTTATTCCCACTCTCTGTTTCCTGCCAAACAGCCAATGCTCTATCCACGTATGTAACTTTCCTGTAATTCCATGGGCTCTTATCTTGTTAAGTAGCCTCATGTGTGGCACCTTGTCAAAGGCCTTCTGAAAATCCAAATATACAATATCCACTGCATCTCCCTTGTCTAGCCTACTTGTAATTTCCTCAAAAAATTGTAATAGGTTTGTCAGGCAGTATTTTCCTTTAAGGAATCCATGCTGAGTTCTGCCTATCTTGTCATATGCCTCCAGGTACTCTGTAACCTCATCCTTGACAATCGACTCCAACAACTTCCCAACCACCGATGTCAAGCTAACAGGTCTATAATTTCCTTTTTGCTTCCTCGCCCCCTTCTTAAATAGCGGAGTGACATTTGCAATCTTCCAGTCCTCCGGAACCATGCCAGAATCTATCGACTTTTGAAAGATCATCGCTAATGCCTCCGCAATCTCCACAGCTACTTCCTTCAGAACCCGAGGGTGCATTCCATCTGGTCCAGGAGATTTATCGACCTTCAGCCTATTCGCTTCCTGAGTACTTTCTCTGTCGTAATTGTGACTGTGCACACTTCTCTTCCCTGCCACCCTTGAGTGTCCGGTGTCCTGCTGTCTTCGTCAGTGAAGACTGATGCAAAATACTTGTTCAGTTCCTCTGCCATCTCCTCATCTCCCATTACAATTTCTCCAGTATCATTTTCTATCGGTCCTATATCTACTCTCACCTGTCTTTTACTCTTTATATACTTGAAAAAGCTTTTAGTATCCTCTTCGATATTATTTTCTAGTTTCCTTTCATAGTTAATCTTTTCTCTCTTAATGACCTTCTTGGTTTCCTTTTGTAAGGTTTTAAAGACTTCCCAATCCTCTGTCTTCCCACTAATTTTTGCTTCCTTGTATACCCTCTCCTTAGCTTTAACTTTGGCTTTGACTTCTCTTATCAACCACGGTTGCATCCTTTTTCCACTCGAAAATTTCTTCTTTTTTGGAATATACCTGTCTTGCACATTCCTCATTTCTCACATAAACTCCAGCCACTGCTGCTCTGCCATCTTTCCCACCAGTGTCTCTTTCCAGTCAACTTTGGCCAGTTCCTCTCTCATGCCACTGTAGTTTCCTTTACTCCACTGAAATACCGACACATCAGATTTCGGCTTCTCTTTTTCTAATTTCACAGTGAACTCAATCATGTTATGATCACTGCCTCCTAAGGGTTCCTTCACCTCAATCTCTCTAATCACCTCCGGTTCATTACACAATACCCAATCCAGTACAGCCGATCCCCTAGTGGGCTCAACAACAAGCTGTTCTAAAAAGCCATCTCGCAGACATTCTACAAATTCTCTCTCTTGAGATCCAGTGCCGACTTGATTTTTCCAATCTACTCGCATGTTGATTGGAAGGACTTGTCGAACTGAAGGAGCTGGTTCTATGCAAACAACAGGAATTCTGCAGATGCTGGAAATTCAAGCAACACACAGAAAAGTTGCTGGTGAACGCAGCAGGCCAGGCAGCATCTCTGGGAAGAGGTGCAGTCGACATTTCAGGCCGAGACCCTTCGTCAGGATTCGTTAGGAGCTGTTTCTATGCTGTGTCTCTCAATGAGTGCACAACATAGAACATGGAAATCTACAGCACATATGTCCTGGCATACAAACCCCATTGCTGGAAGAAACCCCTCCCAGTTACTGGAAGCTTTCTCAAAATCATTTCAATGTGTCTCAGGGTCTTTAGGACGCCTCCAAACAAATCTCAAACACAACACGCAATAGGACTTGCACTTAACCAGCTCAGCACCAGCCCATATTTCGGTTATGTTATTCGTGCTGAAGAATCATTTAATAACAAGATATGGATTATTTTCGTTAATTGGAAAATGCACCAGATGATTGGAGACGGGAACTTTATTTTACGCAGGGCATTATTCTGATCAGTGTGTGATGGAACATGGAACATAGAACATTACAGGCCCTTCGGCCCACAATGTTGTGCCGACCATGTAACCTACTCTAGAGACTGCCTAGAATTTCCCTAGCGCATCGCCCTCTATTTTTTCTAAGCTCCATGTACCTATCTAAGAGGTTCTTAAAATGCCCTATTGTAACTGCTTCCACCACCAACACCGGCAGTGCATTCCATGCACCCACCACTCTGTGTGAAAAACTTACCCCAACATCCTCTTGGTACCCATTTCCAAGCACGTTAAAACTATGCCCCCTTGTGTTAGCCATTTCAGCCCTGGGAAAAAGCCTCTGGCTACCCACATGATCATAAATTGAACCCAGTACTCCTGGTGGCGTCTGACCAAGGTCTTATATAGCTGTAACATTACCTCACGGCTCTTGAACTCAGTCCCACGGTTGATGAAGTCCAACATACCATACAGCTTTTTAACAACACTGTCAACCTGTGCAGCAGCTTTGAGTGTCCTATGGACATGGACCCCAAGATCCCTCTGATCCTACACACTACCAAGAGTCTTACCATTAATGATTTTTCTGTCTTCAAATTTGATCTACCGAAATGAACCACCTCACACTTACCTGGGTTGAACTCCATCTGCCACTTCTCAGCCCAGTTCTGCATTGTATCAATGTCCCACTGTAACCTCTGACAGCCCTCCACACTATCCACAACATCCCCAACTTTTTTTATCATCAGCAAACTTACTAACCCACCCTTCTACTTCTTCATCAGGTCACTTATAAAAATCACAAAGATGAGGGTCCCAGAACAGATCCCTGTGGAATACCACTGGTCACCAACCTCCATGCAGAATGTGAACCATCCACAACCATTCTTTGCCTTCTGTGGGCAAGCCAATTCTGGATCCACAAAGCAAAGTCTCCTTGGATCCCATGCCTCAATACTTTCTGAATGAGCCTCGCACAAGGAACCTTATCAAGTGCCGTACTGAAATCCATATACACTCCATCCACTGCTCTACCCTCATCAATGTGTTTTGTTACCTCCTCAAAGAATTCAATCAGGCTTGTAAGGCAGGACCTATCCTTGACAAAGCCATGCTGACTATCCCTAATCAGATTATGTCTCCCCAAATGCTCATAAATCCAGCCTCTCAGAATCTTCTCCAACAGCTTGCCCATCACTGAAGTAAGACTCGCTGGTCTATAATTTCCTGGGTTATCTCTACTCCCTTTCTTGAATAAGAGAACAATATTTGCAACCTTCCAATCCTCTGGTACTTCACCCATCCCTATTGATGAGGCAAAGATCATCACGAGAGGCTCAGCAATCACCTCCCTTGCTTCCCACTGTAGCCTGGGGTATATTTTGTCAGGGCCTGGCGACTTACCGAACTTAATGCTTTTCAAAAGCTCCAGCATATCCTCTTTTTTACTATCTCTACACTCAAGCGTTTCAGTTTGCTCTGAGCTATACCCACAATTGCCAGGTCCTTTTCACTGGTGAATACTGAGGCAAAGTATTCTTTCCTCCAATCACCTTAAAATGATGCCCCCTCATATTAACGATTTCTGCCCTGAGAAAAAAAGTCTCAGGCTATGCACTTTTTACAAAGATCATGATAAGTGCCTGGAGCACAATGCTGAGGGTGGTGGTGAAGCTGATACATTAGGGACATTTAAGTGACATTTTGATGGGTGCATAGGTGAAAGGAAAATGAAGGAATATGGGCTATGTTGGAGGGAAAGTTTAGGTGGATCTTATAAACACAAGAGGCTCTACAGATGCTGGAAATCCAGAGAAACACACAAAATTCTGGAGGACCTCAGCAGGCCAGGCAGCATCTATGGAGGGGATTAAGCAGTTGACGTTTCTGATGAAGGGACTCGACTTGTTTATTCCTTTCTATGGATGCTGCCTAGCCTGCTGAGCTCCTTCAGCATTTTGTATTTGATTGATCTTAGAGTAGTTTAAAGGTCAGTACGGCATCGTGAGCTGAAGGGCCTATACTATTCTGTGTTATAAAAATCCAACACTTGTACACGCGTTCAATCTTATGAGCAACGGAACTAGTTTCTTCTCACTTACTTCTAGTAATTGTGCTGTCTTATCAGTTTCCTCTGCTCTTAATGCCATCTGTCACAGTACTGTGGAGGAATGATTACCATATTGAGTGATTTTTGTGTATTTTGTGATTTACGTATAAAATCAACCAGGATGTCTATAATACTGGAACTCTTTTGTTACCCCTGTGACGGCCTGTACCAGGACTGCCGGGCTTGGTTTGACTGGCTTTCTATAATATAGTGGAGCAGATTGTATCTAAATGTGCTGGTGCTGTGTGTTCTGTATGTACTGTGTTTTGTAACGTGGGTCCAGAGGAAGCCTATTTCATTTAGTTGTACACATGTGTATGGTTGAATGCCAGTTAAGCTTCAACTTGAACCTGAATTTTTGAAGAACATCAGTTTGGCACCTGACTAAAGAGCAGAACATAGTTAAATCCACCTTTACTGCATTACAACATTGGAGGTCAGTGCAGGATTGGACGAAACCCTATCTAACATAAATAACTGGTAAGCTGCACCAGGAATGAAAAGATAAATATACAAATATAAAAAGAAAAAAAATATGGCAGCAACACACAACAGAACCAAGAACATATGATTTGGAAAAAATACTCTTCAAAAACTTCCTCTTGAATGAGAGGTGACTTGATTTTATTTACTTAGTGATATAATACATCTATCCGACTCTTTGAGCTGAGCCGCCGCAGCAACCCCATAACCCCAATTAACCCTAACCTAATCACGGGACAACTTACAATGACCAATTAACTCACCCGGTACGTCTTTGGACTGTGGAAGGAAACTGGAGCTCCCAGGGAAAATCTCACGTATTCCACAGCGAAGACATACTGAGGCTCCTTACAGAATGGCGCTGGATTCGATTTCCAAAGTCGAGAACGCCGTGAGTTGTAATAGTGTTGCACGAACCCTTACACTACTGCGGTGTACAAGATAATATGTAGTGTAGATACAGTGGACAAGCAGTGACTTTTTCCCAGGGTGGAAATGGCTGCTATGAGAGGGCCAGCAGGTGGTGTAGTGGGATCAGTTCTGGACTTCAAGGCAGATGGTTCTGAGTTCAAACCCAGCCAGGTCCCAACCTGGACAGCAGCAGTATCTGTGCGGAAAAAGGGCCTGGCAATCTGCTTCTGTACCTTGCCATGAAAACCCTGCGTCCATGAGGTCACAAAGAGTTGGACCACAATAACAACAACAAAATTTCAAGGAGGAAACATGAAGTGGGGGGGAGGGTGGAGTTGGGATTGTTCTTTTTTCACACAGAGAGTGGTGGGTGTGTGGAGTGGAGATTTACAAAGATTCTGCGCTGTAAGATCCCTCTATACATTAATGCTCCTAGGAGTTGTGCAATTTACTGCACACATTCACTCTCACATCTGACCTCCCAACGTGCACCACCACACACCTCTATGGATTTAATTCCATCTACCATTTCTCCCCTCGGATTTCCAACTGATTCATGAGAACATTGGAATCAGGAGTAGCACCAGGATACACTGAAGCTGCAGCACCGTTACATTACAGTGGAATACTCAATTCCTGCCACTGCCTGTAAAGAGTTTGTACGTTCTCCCCATGACCATGTGGGTTTCCTCCCACAGTCCAAAGACGTACTGGGTTGGTAGATTAATTGGTCATGGTAAATTATCCTGTGATTAGGCTAGGGTTAAACTGGGCAGTTTGGTGCGAAGGGCTGGAACGACCTATTTCATGCTTAATACATAAATAATGGTGAGATTCTCAATCCTCTGAGTTTGCACCTCTATTAAATAGAATACAGAGCAGTACAGTGCAGTTCAGGCCTTTCAGTCCACAATGTTGTGCTGGCCCTTTAACCTACTCTGAGACCAATCTAACCCCTCCCTTCCACAACCTCCATTTTTCTATTATCCATGTGTCTATCTTAGACTCTGTTAAATGTTCCTAATATATCTGCCTTGATCACCACCCCTGGCAGGGTGTTCCACACACCCACCACTTTCCGTGTAAAAAACATACTTCTGACATCCCTCCAAACCCTATGAAATTATGTCCCCTTGTATTAGGCATTTCTACACTGGGAAAAAGTCTTTGACTGTGCACTCTATCTATGCTTCTTAGCATCTTATACAGGTACCTCTCATCCCCCTTCACTCCAAAGTGAAAAGCTCCAGCTTACTAAACCCATCCTCATGAGACTTGCTCTCCAATCCAGGCAGCACCCTGGTCAATCTCCTCTTTACTCCCTCTAAAGCTTCCACGTCCTTCCTATAATGAGGTGAGCAGAACTGAACACAATACTCCAAGTGTGGTCAAACCAGAGTTGTATAGAGCAGCAACATTTCCTTGTGGCTCTTAAACTCAATCCCCTGACTAATGATGGCCATTATGCCTCTAACCCTATCAATCTGAGTGGGAATTTGGAGGGATCTATGGAAGTGGACCCCAAGATCCCTCTGTTCCTCCACATGGTTCAGGATCCTGCCATAAGCCTCTATTCTGTCTTCAAGTATAAAATCGGAGCTGATAGAATTGCAATTTTATTTTCTTGGCGTCACTCAACAAAGGGAAAAGAATTTCATATGATGTTAGCTTGATAAAACTATTTTCTCATCTTATACATCTTCATTTTTCATCATTTGGTCTAGACAAACCAACACCTTTTTGCCGGTAATGTTTATTTATTTAGAAATACAGCACAGTTACAGGCCCTTCTGGCCCAGTTAGCTTGTGCTGCCCAAGTACACCCAATTAACCCTCCAACCGGGAAGAAACTGGAGCACCCAGAGGAAATTCACGCTGTCACGGGGAGAACGCACTAACTCCTTACAGACGATTGAACCTGATCTCTGGCACTGTAAGTCATTACCCCAACTGCTACACTATCATGCCACCTGGCGGCATTCTTAATAATCCTGCCCGAACTCTGCATCCTCTTTATCACCTTTAAATACGGACAGCACAGCTGCCTTCATTACTGTTTCCAGCATTTCCTCTATCTATGATGACTAATCTCTTCCTAGCACAGTCAATTATTAGCTTTATATTAATAAACAGCTGTTAAAACCTTTGGGTTCCGTGATGTAGCCTTGATCTAAATTTATACTTCTGGAAACTGGTGAAGTAGATTAGAACTGGATAGAGAAACTGCAGATGTTTATCCATCGAATGACGTTCTGACGCAAAACTGTCAGGAGAATCAGAAGCAGGTTTAATATCACTGGCATATGCCACGAAATTTGTTGTTATGCGGCAGCAGTATATTACAGTCATCATCATTATGTGTCGTGTTGTATGATGTGGGCAATCATGATCTTTCCATGACCATGATTACTCTTGGCAAATTTTTCAACAGAAGTGGTTTACCATTGCCTTCTTCTGGGCAGTGTCTTTACAAGATGGGTGACCCCAGCCATTATCAATACTCTTCAGAGATTGTCTGCCTGGTGTCAGTGGTCACATAACCAGGACCTGTGATATGCACCAGCTGCCCATACGACCATCCACCACCTGCTCCCATGTCTTCATGTGACACTGATCGGGGTGGGGGAGCTACACAGGTACTACACCTTGCCCAAGGGTGACCTGCAGGCTAGCGGCGAGAAGGAGCAAGTTACACCTCCTTTGGTAGAGACATATCTCCACTGCCACCTAATATTGCAATACATAATAATAAAAAACTGAAAATTACAGTAAATATACATTTTTAAAGAATTAAATTAAATAAATAGTGCTAAAAGAGAAAAAACTTAGTAAGTTAGTGTTCATGGGTTCAATGTCCATTCAGAAATCTGATGGCAGAGGGGAAGAAGCTGTCCCTTAAACTTTGCAATAGGTTGGGTTGATTTGGAGCTATTTCCCAGATCAAGAACTTAAAATCTTAGGGAGGCTTAGACACGAAACAATGAAGACCAACAAAAAAGGGGGAACTCACTGGGTCAGGCAGCATCTGTGGTGGGAAATAGATATTCAATGTTTCAGGTTCACTTTAAGAGTCTTAACATGACATGTTGACTGTGGTTTTCCCTCTACAGATGCTGCCTGTCCCCTGAGTCCCTCCAGCAGTTTGGTTTTTTTTTTGGACTTTGCTCAAGTAGTTTACCTTTATGAACATAGAAGAGTACAGCACAGTACACGATCTTCGGCCGCAATGCTGGCCAACTTTTTAACTTACTCTAAAATCAGTCTAACCCTTCCCTCCCAAATAGCCCTCTATTTTTTTTTTCATCCATCTACTTATCTAAGAGTCTCTTAAATGTCCCTAATGTATCTGCCCCTCCCACCACCCCTGGTTGAGCATTCCATAAACTTACCACTCACCATGTAAAAAAAACTTATCATACGACCATAAGATATAGGAGCAGAATTAGGTCATTTGACCTGTCAAGTCTGCTCCACCATTCCCTCTCTGCTGCCTTCTCCCCGTATCCCTGCATACTCTAACTAATCAAGAATCTGTCAACCTCCACCTTAAATATACCCAATGACTTGGCCTCCACAGCCGCCTGTGTAAAGAATTCTACAGATTCACCAGTCTCTGGCTAAATAAATTCCTCCTCATCTCCTTTCTAAAGGACACCCCTGTATTCTGAGGCTGTGTCCTCTGGTCTTCAACTCCCCCACCACGGGAAACATCCTCTCCATATGTACCTTATCGAGACGCTTCAATATTCAAAAGGTTTCAATGAGGTCACTCGTCTGAATTCCAGTGAGTACACTGATAATGGAATAGCCTCTGCCTTCCACTCTGTCCTGATGCACCTGGAAAATGGGGTCTCATATGCCAGACTGCTGTTTATAGATTTCAGTTCAGCGTACAACACCATCATGCCCCAGAAACTAGTGGGGAAACTGTTGTCGCTGGGTCTCAACACCACCCTCTGCAACTGGATACTGGACTTCTAACCGGTAAAGCCACAGTCAGTCTGTGTGGGCAGCAACGTCTCTCATCCCATTACGCTGAGCTCTGGCGCTCCCCCAGGCTGTGTGCTCAGCCCGCAGCTGTTCACACTGCTGACGCATGACTGTGTCGTAGAATCCAGTCAAACTGTGTCGTCAAGTTTGCGGATGATGCAACAGAGGTTGGCCTTACCAAGAACGATGACGAGATGGAGTATAGAGAGGTAGTGAAGTAGCTGGTGGACTGGTGTGAGAAGAACAACCTAGGCCCGAACGTGAAGAAGTCAAAGGAAATCATTGTGGACTTCAGGAAGGTGCAGACAAATCATTTCCCTCTGCAAAAACATGACTCCTCCATAGAGTGAGTTAAGTGCAGCAGGTTCCTGGAAACGCACATAATGGATGACCTCACCTGGTCCTGTAATATCACCTCCCTGAACAAGAAGTCACTGCAGCGCCTCCACTTCCTACGAAGATTCAGGCAAACAAAGTTTCCAACCCCTTCTTAACTGCATTTTACAGGAGCTGATTAATTCCTCTGAATTAAACTAATTCGAAGGAAGATATGGGAGTCTGGAATGTGGGTCTCACTTTGTGTTTACTTTACCCGAGACGCACATGCATCACGTAGTAGTGTGATGATGTATGCAATTCATGTATTTAACCCGTAATGACATATTTAAATGAACAGGAGTGCTTAGTCTACCAATAAATATACAAGATTATTGAAATATTATAAAAACATTAAATATAGAACAAAGATAATAGAATATTGTTTTTAGAAGTTGAGGACCACACTGCTGCAGAACTAACATTGGAAGATTTGCGATACACATTGTTAAGTGGGGAATCATTACACAATATACTTTACCATGTTTAAAGGTGGATTTTTACAAATATACAATGAAATCATGTGATAGGAAGAATACAATCATCGCACTTATCTGCTCCTAAAGGGGGGGGGAGGAAGTCGACTCAGATCATGAGAGGCCCACGTTGGGCATTTTCATGCCTTACAAGGCGCAGATTGGAAGTCTGTGTGGGGCGCCACTCCTCGCACAGACACTAGAGCAATGTGTGGTTAAGTGCCTTACTCAAGGGCACAAACACGCTGCCACAGCTGAGGTTCGAACTAGCGACCTTGAGGTAACTTGACGAACACCTTAACCACTTGCCCACGTGCCCAGCTACTAAAGAACTGCCTGGAATTCACCAGAATTTCAGGAAGAGATTGTTTTCTGCAGGAAACAGCACCTTTCTCAGCCTTTTGATTTCCCATTTAGCTCTGAGCAGGGTGGAGCTGCTCAGTGACAGTTCGTGCAGTGGCTGGTGCGGTTTTAATTCCCGCTGCTATCTGTACATTATCATCATGACTATGTAGGTTTTGTCCGGGCGCTCCAATTTCCTCCCATATTCCAAAGATGAAGAGGTGAGGGTTAGTAAGCTGTGGGCATGCTTCGTTGGCACCGGAAGGATGGTGCCACTTGTGGGCTGATTCTAGCACACCCTCAGATTGTGTTGGTCATTGAAGCAAAACTACATATTTCGATGCTTCAATGTATGTTAGGCAAATAGAGCTAATCTTTTAATCTCATTGAGAGGTACAGCATAGAAACAGGCCTTCAGTCCATTGACTCTGTCCTATTCATCAACTATCCTTTAACACGGGGCTTCCCAACCGTTTTTATGCCATGGATCAATATCATTAAACAAGGGGGTCCATAGACTCTAGGTTGGGAACCCTTGCTTTAACATTGATCCTACACCAACAATGAAAGGACTTGGGAGCTACTAATCTTTTGGAACCACATTGCTGCTTGTTTGGTGAGGGCCATCAATTGCAAATGCAAAATGATAAAGCACAATCATGAAAATGCAGCTCCCTGTTCCTGCTAAGCTGCACGGATACACGGCCACATGGTAACTGAAATGCCCCCACGCACATAGCCTTTGTTGCCATGCAGCTGGAATTTCATTTTATATAATGTTAATAATATTTTGAAGTTATGCTAATATAATTTTGAAATCACTGTTAATATAATTGTGAAATACCCTATAATTAATGAATTCATTCATTCATTAAGTGCCATGTCGTATGGTGTGGATGATCATGGCCTATTCATGACCGTGGTTGTTGTTGGCAAATTTTTCTACAGAAGTTGTTTGCCATTGCCATCTTCTGGGCAGTGTCTTTACAAGATGAGTGACCCCGGCCATTAACAATACTCTTCAGAGATTGTCTGCTTGACATCAGTGGTTGTATAACCAGAGGAGTTACTAGCATGGGTGGAACATCAGCTGATTGGCAGAAAACAGAAAGTGGAAATAAAGGGATCCTATGCTGGCTGGCTGCTGGTTACCAGTGATGTTCCACAGGGGTTGTTGTTGGGACCGCTGCTTTTTACAATGTGTGTCAATGATTTGGACTATGGGATTGGTGGATTTGAGGCAAAATTTGCCAATGATACAAAGTTAGGCGAAGGAGTAGGCAGTGTTGAAGAAATAGAGAGCCTGCAGAGAGAATTAGATAGTTTAGAGGAATGGGCAAAGAAGTGGCAAATGAATACAATGTTGGAAAGTATATGGTCATGCACTTTGGTGGAAGAAATAAACGGGCAGACTATCATTTAGATGAGGAGAGAATTCAAAATGCAGAGATGCAAAGAGACTTGAGTGTCCTTGTGCAAGATACCGTAAAGGTTAACCTCCAGGTTGAGTCGGTGGCGAAGAAGGCAAATATTCCAGAGGTATAGAATATAGAGCAGGGGTGTGATGTTGAGGCTCTATAAGGCACTCGTGAGACCACACTTGGAGTATTGTGTGCAGTTTTGGGCTCCTTATATTATAAAGGATATACTGACATTGAAGAGGGTTCAGAGAAGATTCATGAGAATGATTCCAGGAATGAAAGGTTTACCGTATGAGGAACATCTGGCAGCTCTTGAGATGTATTCCCTGGAATTCAGGAAAATGAGGGGGGATCTCATAGAAACATTCTGATTGTTAAAAGGTCTGAACAGATTAGATATGGCAAAGTTATTTCCCATGGTAGGGGAATCTAGGACAAGAGGGCACGACTCAGGATTGAAGGATGTCCATTCAGAACAGAGATGTGGAGAAATTACTTTAGTCAGAGGGTGGTAAATCTGTGGAATTTGTTGCCACGAGCGGCTCTGGAGGCCAAGTCATTGGGTGCATTTAAGGCAGAGATAGATAGGTTCTTGATTATCCAGGGTATCAAAAGATATGGGGAGAAGGTAGGGGAGTGGGGATGACTGGAAGAATTGGATCAGCCCATGATTAAATGGTGGAGCAGACTCGATGGGCTGAATGGCCTACTTCTGCTCCTATATCTTATGGTCTTATGTTCTAATGATATGCACCAGCTGCTCATACAACCATCCACCACACAATCCCATGACTTCACGTGACCCTGATTGGGGGGGGGGGGAGTTGTGTTCAGCAGCTTAAGCAGCTTGCCCAAAGGTGACCTGTATTTTACAGAGGGAAGGAGCAACTTACTCCTCCTTTGTTAGAGATTCATCTTTACCCTGCCACCTAGTTAATGAATAAAATCCATAAATTTTCTAATGTTATTTGAAACATTTTAGAATTTTTGAGCTTTAACGCATTTACATTTTCAGTGTTTTAAGTTACAACACTGTTACAAATTGTAACAATAAACCCAGAATGGAAGTTGGTAGTTCATTGTTAATAAACCACCAGACCACTGACTGCTGATGCCATCTAGTCATATTACAATAAAAACACTTAAGTGCCATGCATTTTTCAGAGCTGGTAAACATTTCCTGCTCAAAGCAATGGTTGGTCCGTGCAGCTGTTAAAAAAAATAAGAGGGAATGTTGCAAATGTGTAATATTTTCATCCAGATATTATAGAAGTTGGATGATAATCTTCAGTATTTAATGGCTGTGGAACAGGTGCAGTAGAGGTTGATAAGAATGCTGCTTGGATTAGAGGGTATCAGCTATCAGGAGAGCTTGGGCAAACTTGCATTGTTCTCTCCAGAGTGTTAGATACTGCAAGGGAGAATTGATAAAATTATGAGGCATAATAATTATGGTCAAGACCATGATCGCCCACTTCATACAACAAGGCACATAATGAATGAACGAATGACATTGAAATATAGAATGAAATGCATCATTTGTGTCAAATCAAATCACCAAGGATTGTTCTGGGTAGCCTGCAAGTGTTGTCATCCTTCCGGCATCAACTTAGCACGCCTACAGCTTACTAATATTGACCTATGTGTCTTTGGAATGTGGGAGGAAACCGGAGCATTCGGAGGAAACCCTTGCGGTCACGGGGAGATTGTACAAAAGTCCAATCTTAATATGGCATCAAGATTGGCACAACGTTGTGGGCCGAATGTTTCTGTTTGGTGCTGTTCTGTTCTGTTCTATGTTTAAGTTTCCTGCTCTACAAACTTGCAATTCAGGATTCAAAATGCATTAGAAGAGTAAAGGTTTTGCCAATGGCAATTTACAGACACTCTCTTTTAGAAAACAGACATTTGTAACATTGTTTTTGGAAAGTATATCAGTTAATTCTTTGTATAGAGTGTGCATTGGGTCATTTATAAGTGATCTTCAGCTCTGACGTTGGGCAATTAATTAAATCAGCAATGGAGCAAAAACAGATTCTGGGTACTTTGCTTCCTGGTATTCTCTTGGAAAAAGTGAACGAGAAATTAATTAAATTTTATATTTGCTTTTGGCACTGAAATGGAATGACCTTTAAAGATAATAATTTCAAGATGATTACAATAAACAGATCCTTCAGAATCATATACAAGCCTCATGAGAAAAGATTTTAATTTAGAATGTCCCTGTGCTGTTGAATGCCCAAGGGCCTTTCTGTAAAACTTGATAAATATTTGAACTTTAAAAATAGTCAATAGTTTCCAACATTGCAAGTACAATGGACTTATTATCCAATATTGGTTGCAAATGGCACACACATTTTGCCTTCATCCAAGTAACACTTTGCAGATATTAATTACTGTATTTTCTCAAGCAAATTTTTACAATCTTATCTCCTGTTGAAAGAATCTCTGAATCTCATGTTCTTAAAATGTATTGCTTATTTAGTTATTATTTTCTCTTTTTTTTATAATTGCACAATTTTCTTTTTTTTTGCACATTGGTTGTTGTCTGTCCTGTTGGGTGCAGTCTTTCATTGATTCTATTGTGTTTCTTCTATTTATCATATATACCCACAAGAAAACGTATCTTGGGGTTGTATATGGTGACGTAATTAATTTACTTTGAAGTTTGAACTTTAGAACTTTTCTACAGCAAGTAAGTACCTAAAACGATCACTGATCTGAGAAACCTGGATTGAATGCTTCAAACAAGCCTTACCTTAATTTACTGGAAATTAGAAACATCTCTCTTAAACACCAAGCTGTGCATCTTTAATGTGGTGAAAAAGTTCCAGTGTTTTATAGGAACTTATCCTTTAATACCCTACATCCATAGTTAATAGAAATAAATCTGATCTGGAATTCCTGATCCCATCCTAAGACTAGAATACAAAGAAACTACATTTTCAACAGCAAAGATGCTTTCTGCTCTTCACTGAGCTGTTGCAGAGAGCGTAGAATAAAACTACTGATTTCAGTCTTCCTAAAACCAAGTGACCTCAGGGAGATTGACAAGTTATTGGCCAGGCCATACTTGAAGTATTCTGTGCTGTCTGGTCACCCAGCAAGAGGAAGGAAGTAATTAAGCTGGAAAGGGTCCGGTAATAAAAAACCATGAAGATGTTACTGAGACTGGAGGGCTTGGATTACAAGGAGAGTCTAGATAGGCTGGGACTGTTTCTCCCTGGAGCATAAGAGGCCATGGATTGACTTGATGTTGAGGCATTTCAAGTCAGGAGAGTCTTGTATAAGGGGAAAAGTCACAATCATTTTCACAGGGTAAGGGAAAATGAGTTAGAGAGTGATACAGCCCAAGAATGTAGATTTAAGTTGAGAGGGAAAAGAGTTAAAGCAGATCTGAGGGGTAACTTTTTCACATAGAGGATAGTGGGTACGTGGAACGAGCTGCCATAGGAAGCTCTAGACTCTAGTACAAAGTTCAAAATACATTTATTATCAAAGTATGCATAGATTATACAACCTTGAGATTCGTCTTCTATCAGACAGCCACAAAAGAACCTGTTAAAAATAGGCCAACAAACACCCAATGTGCAGAGAGAGAGACAGAGCAGACCACCGACTCAGCGTCAGTTCAGTGCATGGCAGAGAAAACTGAAGGGGAGGAGAAGATGGCGGCACGATGCAGCACGCACAGCCTCTCCGGTGAACGATATCTGTATTTGTCAAGTTGGATGCCATGCACAATCCTGATTTGATGGAGACAGACATGAGAAGCACGGAGGAACATCTGGAGAAACTTCTGAAATGCCCGCTTTGCTACCGCTGCTACTGTGCAATCGAGAATCTCCGGAGGGGAAGGCTCCGAATCCTCGGCTTTGTCTGTTGCTTGGCAGCCAGGGCCGGGGTCGAAGCGCTCGGCAGAGATGGTGTTCGGTGCTTGGTGTCGGAGGACTGGTTGGAGGCTCGAAGTTTTCGGACGGACTCAAGAATCGGCTGTGGTCGGGTACTGCATCGGCAAGTTTGCAGCACTGGAGGTTCATGGCAGGGAAAGTTTTCTTCCTTCTACCATCTGCGTGAAATGATGGGACTTTCAAGACTTTGAGACTTTTTTTTTACCGTGCCAATGGTTTGTTCTTTATCAAATTATGGTATTGCTTTGCACTGTTGTAACTATATGATATAATTATGTGGTTTTTGTCAGTTTTTTAGTCTTGGTCTGTCTTGTGTTTCTGTGATATCATACTGGAGGAACATTGTATCATTTCTTGATGCATGCATTACTAAATGACAATAAACGAGGACTGTGTCCTCATAATCTAAATAATCTAAACATCACAGAGCCCACAGACATGGATTCTGGAGCTTAGCTGACTTCAAAGCCGTGGACTCTCCCATTACAGTGAGGGCTGTGCTCGCAAATGGAGACAATAAAGCTGATTCTGATTTTGATGCCCCACTAGGGACGATGGGCAAAAGAAGAAGAAGAAACAAATTTTACATGGATGCAGAATATAATGTTGATTTAAGAGAATGTTATTAGTAATTCACAAAAATGCTGGAGGAACTGAGTCCTGATGAAGAGTTTTGGCCCAAATCATTGGCTATTGTCTGACCTGCTGAGTTCCTCCGGCATTTTATATGTGTTACTCTGGGTTTCCAGCATCTGCAGAATCTCATGTTTATTAGTAGTAATTCTTACAGTTTTAGAAGTGAGATTTAAGAGAGAGTAGAAGTTTATTATAAATATACTGAAAGGATTTGCTAAAGCCAGCTCACAAAGCCACCACATCTGGTGCCTGTGGCTGCGCCTTCAATGTATAGTATAAACACAGATACTTCATTTGAATTTGAGGGTAACACATTGAGTGGTGTTGCAAGAGCTTTAGTGACACAGTCTCTGCTGTTTCACTTCACAAATACCGTATTTGAATAAGATTAAGTCAGCCAGTTCATCTCCTGAGGAAAACACCTCAGGTAGATTGTTGCTTCCACAGCACGAACTCAGTGGACAAGTCATAGCTTCTGGAGATGAATGGGAGCTTTGTGATCACATCCGAAACAGTTACCACAACCAGGGCCGAAAACAAAACTGGAATTGTGGTAGGAATTCCTCTGCACGGACTGAGCATTGTAACGTGTGGCCTATTTCAATTCAATAGTATGTGGGCTGAGAGGGAGGGGAGGTTGTGGAGTGCTGGTGACAGGTTAGGGTTAGAGTTGGGTTCTATGTTGCCAGCTTAAAATGTAAAATATTGTAGCCACAAGAGATCTTGCTGGAGATCCTGAGTAACACACTCACAAAGTGGTGGAGGAATGCAACAGGTCAGGCAGCATCTATGGAAAGGATGTTTCAGGCTGGCTGAGTCCCTTCATCAGAACTGATTATAGCATCTGTATGCAGAGCCATGAATAAAAATATATGCTTTTTAAGCACAATTGTTATCTAATTTTTTTTAAGAGATTAAACTTCTGAAAGCTTTGAAATCCAAGGTCTGCCATCCAGCCCATTACTGCTGACTGGGCAAGCCCTTGCATTAAGATTACACACCTTGTAGTCCATGTGTAAAGAGAAAAAAACAGCAAAACCTTTCATCTTCATCATCATCATCTTAATTAAACCAAGAAACTCTGTGTCAAAAGGAAAGCAAATTGTAGTCCATGCTCTCTTTTCACTACTACCATCAGGAAGGAGGTAAAGGAGCCTCAGATCCCATACAACCGAGTTCAGTAACTGTCATTACTCTACACCATCAGACTCCCAAATTAGTGAGGAAAACTTCACTCACCTCAACACAGAACCAATTCCACAACCCATGGACTCACTTTCAATGACTCGACAGCTCAAGATCTCAGAATTATTTATTACTTATTATTTCATATTTCTTTTTCTATTTTCACAATTTGTTGTCTTTGGAAGTTGGTTGTTTGTCTGCCTTTGTGTGTAATTTTTCATTAAATATATTGTGTTTCTTTGTACTTACTGCAATAAAATGAATCTCATGGTAATATATGGTGACATATACATACCTTGATAATAAATTTACTTTGAATTTTAAACTTCGGAGCTTGATTTTATAATTTATTCTTGTTGCAGTGCAGTTCGCATGGACTTTATAGTTTTTATGCATTTCCTGAGAATTAGCTGATTTCAAAGCCGTGGACTCTCCTGTTACAGTGAGGGCTGTGCCCACAAGTGGAGACAATCGCAAGAACAAAATGTTTGACTTTTCAAAGCACAGAATGGGAGCACGCCCTTCACCAGTTGAGTCAATTCTGAACATCAGCCCCCCATTGATAGGACCTGAAACTATATGTTATTTAAGCTCAACGCAAAGCAAATCCTCAATTGCTCCAAATGCATGGAATTTCTAACTCCTTCCTAATACCATAATAAACAATGTGTAAAGCTTTAGTTAATCACAGCTGTTTCTGTGCTGTACTTTTCTAAGACTGATGGAGTAGTATTTGAAGTTCTGGTTGTCCCCATTACAGGAAGGATGTAGAAGCTTTGGAAAAGGTGCAGAAGAAAATGAATCTCAAGATAGTGCTGTGTATGGTAGCATGTATGCACTTTGATAATAAATCTGACTGACTTCTTGATGAGGTTCATTGAGATGTTTTATGCAACGGAGTGCATATTAGTTATAGGGAGAGGATGGGCAAGCTTGGATCATTTTATCCTGGAGATTCAGAAGCAGAGAGGTGACCTGATAGAAGTTTATATTATTATGCGAGATGGGGAGATGGTCTTGTTTTCAGGATGGACATTCATACACTAGAGGGCATAGCTTTAAGATGGGGTGGGATGGAGTTAAAAGGAGACATCTTTTAAGCTTTGTCTCCTTAAGTTTAACGGAAACTTAAACCCAAGAGGCAAGTTAAACCTACGGGAAAACAAAAATTTAAGAGACAACTAAAACTTAAGAGACAACTTAAACCTAGATGTGAGCTAACTATATTTTTACAGACAGAGTGGTGGGTGCCTGGAACTTGCTGCCAGAGCTGGTGGTGGAAGCACTCAGGTTAGTCATGTTTAACAGGTGTTTAGACAGATGAAAGAACATACTGACAACGAAGGGACAGACCACGTGCAGACAGATAGGAGTAGTTTAATTTGACTTGATGGTTGGTGCAAATGGTGGGCGCAGAGCCTGTTCCTGTGTTGTACTGTTCTATTCTGTTTAGGGTGTTGTGGTGAAGATACGTCTCTACCAAAGGGGATGTAAGGTGCTCCTTCCCTCTGCTAACCTGCAGGTCATTCTTGGGTGAGGTGTGGCACCTGTTAGCCTCACCCACCCTCAATCAGGGTCACGTGAAGCCATGGGAGCAGGTGGTGGATGGTCGTCTGAGCAGCCGGTGCAGATCACAAGTCCTGGTTATGTGATCACTGACGCCAGGCAGACAATCTCTGAAGAGTATTGACAATGGCTGGGGTCACCCGTCTTGTAAAGACACTGCCCAGAAGAAGGCAATGCAAATCACTTCTGTCGAAAAATTTATCAAGATTTACAAGGATCATGCCTGGATTGGGGAGCATGCCTGGTGAGAAAAGGTTGAGTGAACTTGGCCTTTTCCCCTTGGAGCGATGGATGATGAGAGGCGACTTGATAGAAGTGTATAAGGTGATGAGAGCCTTTTTCCTAGGGTTGAAATGGCTAACACGAGGAGGCATAGTTTTAAGGTGCTTGGAAGTAGGTACAAGGGGAACATCAGAGGTAAGTTTTTCAGAGTGGTGGGTGTGTGGAATGCACTGCCAGCGAAGGTGGTGGAGGCTGATACAAGGGGGTCATTTAAGAGACTCTAAGGTACATGGAGCTTAGCAAAATAGAGGGCTATGTGGTAGGGAAATTCTAGGCAGTTTCTAGAGCAGGTTACATGTTTGTGGGCCGAAGGGCCTGTAGATTTCTATGTTATATATTCTAAGAACAATCATGGTCACGGAAAGACCGTGTCCGTGATCGCCCACGTCATACAACACAGCACATAACAAATGACTTCTGTCATTTTAACCCTAGTCTCACTCCCAGCAGTACTAAGAGAGGTCAGTGCGGGAGTCTGGGGGCCCTTACCTCTTCCACTCTGGTTAATTATGTCTAATTCTTGTTCCCTGTACCTCTACCTCCTTCCCTATAGCCACCTCCTCTTACTCCCACTCCCATTTACACACACATATCCACACACCAAAGTGAACCTTCCATGAGGGGGACCTAGGTGCAAGTTAATTCTTGACTGTTCCCACGTCCTTAATGTCAATTGCCTTGAGCCATATCTTTACACCCAATTTGACAGATTTATCCCGAGGTGGGATATTCCTGTGCGCACTGGGCTGACCCGTCTCCCGGCGCAGCGAACAAACCTGGGAAAGTATCCGCTTTGGGAGACCTCCTTTCCAAGAAATCTTGCTTTATGTGTTACACGATCGTCAGTTATTTAGAAGCTCTCTATCCACCGTCTCTCTTTCTCTGTGTGTGTGTGTCTCAAAGCAGGCGACTGTGCGGATGACAGCGGCGCAGAAGCTGAGGGTCTCCCTGGGCTGTGCTGCACTCTGACCGGAGCTGAGACTCACTTGGTCCTTCAGGAGGGTCCCGGGACGCGGCGGGTTGCAGTGGACCCGCACGGGGAGGCGGAGAACGGCCGCGGCTTCGCCCGGACAAATTCGCTAAACAGGTAGGTAGGTTAACAACACGAGTAATACCGGGACCGGAGGGAGAACCTGGCACAGTTACCTGCTGGCAGCCTTCCTCGATTAACGGACCCGCTACTCTGCAGAAATCCAGTAGAATTGAAAAGGCTCGGGAGTATCGATGAACCAAAAATCCTGTCTTTCCCCCGCCGCCGAACAGCTCAAATAAATCTTCTGGATGGGGTTCTTGTCACCGACTGGAAAAGTAGGAACGTGGAACAGGTTTTTAATACATTGCCCGAGCCCAGGATAAATAAACCCCTCCCTCTGGAATTCTCAAGGGGTCGGGAATCAGAGGGACTTGGGATGAATGTACGATTGGAAAAAAAAAACCCACCCAAGGGAAGTTAGACACTGTGTAGGGTTTCTCTGTCTCTTTCGCTGTCTGTCTGTCTGTCTGTCTGTCTCTCTTTCTCTCCCTACACAGAGGAAAGTTGGCAGAGTTGAAAGCCTCTGACAGGAAGACTTTAGAAACAGGGAGGGCAAGATAGTGAAACAATTTTATATATATATATAATTTTTTCAATATTCTGCCCTCCCTGTTCCTAAAGCGATACATATTCAATAACACTGTGCATAAATTAGGGTACCTAAAACTTTTTCACAGTACTGTATTTGTCAACGTGGAGCAGAGAGAGAGTTTATAAACCTGGCAAGATGTGGTGGAGTGCAGTGGGAGGGAGGAGTGTGGGACAGGTGGCAGAGGAGGAGTGCCAGGGGTGGTTCAGGTGCAGACATACCCAACCCTCAGACACTAGGCAAGGTCATTTGATTCCAGACAATGGGTTTATTGATCATCACTGAATGTCTCTCTGGTGCTTTCCACTCCCTCCCCACTTCCTTCCCCTTTTCCCAATCATGATTCCCTTTTCCCTGCCTTCTTCCCACCCTCAGTCCGCATTAGAGACCCATATCAGAGTAAGGTTTATCATCACTCACATATGTCATGAAATTTGTTTTTTTTTGGTGCTATACATAAAATTACTATAGTACTGTGCTAAAGTCTTAGGCAGCCCAACTTATCTTCACCGCTACCTGGACCATACCTCTTCCTACCCTGTAACTTGTGAAAATGCCATCCTCTTCTCTCAAATCCTCCGCCACATCTGATCTCAGGATGAGATTTTTCATTCCAGAACTAAGGAGATGCCCTGCTTCTTCAAAGAAAGGGTCTTTCCTTCCTCCACAATCAACACTGCCCTCACCTGCATCTCTTCCATTTTGCATACATCTGCCCTCACCCCATCATCCCATCACCCCACCAAGAACAGGGTTCCTCTTGTCCTCACCTACCACCCCACCAGCCTCTGCGTCCAGCACATAATTCTCTGTAACTTCTGCCATCTCCAACGGGATCCCGCCACCAAGCACAATTTTCCCTTCTGACCACTTTCTGCTTTCTGTAGGGATCAATCCCTACGTGACTCCCTTGTCCATTCATCCCTCCCCACTGATCTCCCTCCAGTACTTATCCTTGCAAGTGGAACAAGTGCTACACCTGCCCCAACACTTGCACCCTCATGAAAATTCAGGGCCCCAAACAGTCCTTCCAGGTGAGGCGACACTTCACCTGTGAGTCTGTTGGGGCCATCTATTGCATCCAGCGCTCCTGGTGTGGCCTCCTGTATATTGATGAGACCTGATGTAGATTGGGAGACAGCTTCGCTGAACACCTAGAAAAAGCCAGAAACAGCAGGATCTCCATTTGCCACTCATTTTAAATTTACTTCCCATTCCCCTTCCGATATGTCTATCCACGGCCTCCTCTACTACTGTGATGAGGCCACACTCAAGTTGGAGGAGTAACACCTTATATTCCGTCTGGGTAGCCTCCAACCTGATGGCATAAACATCAATTTCTCGAACTTCTGGTAATGCCCCTGCCTTTCACCATTCCCCATCCCTGTCTCCCTCTCTCACCTTATCTCCGTACCTGCCCATCACCTCCCTCTGGTGCTCCTCCCCTTCCCCTTTCTTCCACGGCCTTCTGTCCTCTCCTATCAGATTCCCTCTTCTCCAGCCCTTTATTTCTTTCACCAATCGACTTCCCGTTGCTTTACTTCACTCCTCCCTCACTCCTGGTTTCACCTATCACCTACTACCCTGAAATTTTCCTCCCTGCCCCCCACCTTCTTACTATGACTTTTCATCTTTTATTTCCAGTCCTGATGAAGGGCCTCAGACCGAAACATTGACTGTTCACTCATTTCTACAGATGCTGCCTGGCCTGCTGAGTTCCTCCAGCATTTTGTGTGTATTGGTTGGATTTCCAGCTTCTGCATATTTTCTCTTGTTTGTGATATACATGTGTCTAGGACTTCTGCATAGTACTGTCATCGTCATGGCTATCCCTCGAGGTTGAGGATGATGGTCTTCGTTCTGAAGAAGTGGCCCACAGAGCAAAGACGCCTGTATGTGTATTTGTTTAATGTGTACTTGATGTTGCACTCCAAGAAGCACACAATACTTCACAAATCAACCAACTGATTCCAATGGCATGGAAACCACAACGATTGGAGCTGATGGATTTGTTGCAGCCTTCATCCGCCTTCACAGCCATTAAGTTCGAAGTAACTTTGTCCGCCTGTTCCACCGTTGACGTCTTGGTTGGATTCTTCTTTCTCGCCCTCGACCTTACCGCCATGGGTGACCCTACCAGGAGCATAGCTCCAAACGGCATCGCTCTCGGGATCAGAGGACTACACAAGCTTCTCCACCACAACAAGGTGACAATCCACGGAGAAGACTGTATATATTATATTCATAGATAATAGGCATCCGTTAGTCTCATGAGACCATGGATTTGCGCCTTGGAGGGTTTCCAGGTTGCAGGCCTGGGCAAGGTTGTATGGAAGACCAGCAGTTGCCCATGCTGCAAGTCTCCCCTCTCCACGCCACTGAAGTTATCCAAGGGAAGGGCATTAGTACTCATACAGCTTGGCACCAGTGTCATCGCAGAGCAATGTGTGGTTAAGTGCCTTGCTCAAGGACACACACGTTGCCTCAGCCAAGACCCGAACTAGCGACCTTCAAATCACTAGACAAACGCCTTAACCGCTTGGCCACGCGCCAACACATACATAGATAAAATAAAAGACAATTATGGCATATATGTCACTTGAGGAACAATATATATCTTGCCCTCACTGTTCCTAAAGCCTTGCTGTCAGGGGCTTTGAATTCTGTTGCTATTCCTCTGTGGAAAAGGAGAGGGAGAGGAACAGTGCAAAATAAAAGGAACAATGAGGAAGTATTCATGGACACCTGGACCGTGCAGAGATCTGATGGTGGAGGGGTAGAAGCTGCTACTGAATCACTTGGGAGTGGATCTCCAGGTTTCTGTCTTTCCTCCCCATTGGTAGTAATGAGAAGAGGACATGTCGTTGATAGTGAAAATCTTCACTGATGGATGCTGCCTTCTTGAGGCCCCACCTCTTGAAAATGTCTGTGATGGTGGAGAGTGTTGACCGTGATGGTGGGGACTGTGATGGTGGGGAGGGTCGTGACCGTGGTGGTGGGGAGGGTTGTGACCATGATGGGGGGGAGGGTCGTGATCGTGATGGTGGGGAGGGTTGTGGCAGTCATGGTGGGGAGGGTGGTGACCGTGACAGTGGGGAGGATGGTGACCGTGATGGAGGGGAGGGTCGTGACCGTGATGGTGGGGAGGGTTGTGTCTGTGATGGTGGGGAGGGTGGTGACCATGATGGTGGGGAGGGTCGTGACCATGATGGAGGGGAGGGTCGTGACCGTGATGGTAGGGAGGGTTGTGTCTGTGATGGAGGGGAGTGTGGTGACCGTGATGGTGGGGAGGGTTGTGTCTGTGATGGAGGGGAGGGTCGTGACCGTGATGGTGGGGAGGGTTGTGTCTGTGATGGTGGGGAGGGTCGTGACCGTGATGGTGGGGAGGGTTGTGTCTGTGATGGAGGGGAGGGTCGTGACCGTGATGGTGGGGAGGGTTGTGTCTGTGATGGTGGGGAGGGTCGTGACCGTGATGGTGGGGAGGGTTGTGTCTGTGATGGTAGGGAGGGTCGTGACCGTGATGGTGGGGAGGGTTGTGTCTGTGATGGTGGGGAGGGTTGTGACCGTGATGGTGGGGAGGGTGTGACCATGATGGAGCCAGCTGAGTCTTCAAGCAACTTTCGACCCTAAACACTGGCGCCTCCATACCAGGCGATGATGCAGCCAGTCAGAATGCTCCGTACCATATCTATACTGGCAACGTTAAAGACTGGTGATGTACTTTCAAGCCAGAAAAGAGAGATGCTCTGACAGCTGGCAGATCAATGTTCAAAGTAAAATTTATGATCAGAGTGCATAGATGTCACCACATACAACCCTGAGATTCATTTTCCTGTGGGAATACTCAGCAAATCTATAGAACAGTCACTGTAAGCAGGGTCAATGAACAGCAAACTGCGTAAGTGCAAATGTAAATAAATAGCAATAAATAATGAGATCATGAAATAACAAGATAAAGAGTCCTGAAAGTGAGATCACTGGTTGTGGGAACACCAGAAATAGAATGAGTGCGGTTATCCCCTTTTGTTCAAGAGCCAGATGGTTGAGAGGTAGTAACTATTCTTGGTGTGAGTCACAAGGCACTTGTACCTTCTTCCTGATGGCAGCAGTGAGAAAAGAGCATAGCCTGGGCGGTGGGGATCTTCGATATGGAGCTTCTGGTCCCATCTACTTTCTTCCCATATCTCTTTAGCTGGTCAAGTTGTGGGTTTGACAGACAGATAGATACTTTATTGATCCCAAAGGAAATTACAGTGTCACAGTAGCATTACAAGTGCACAGATATACAAATATTAGAAGATAAATAAGAAAGAATAAAAATAAGTTACCTTAAAAATAAGATGTCCAAGAATTACAAATCAAAGATTACAAGATCACTTCCCTGGCTATAGGTTGACTCCTTATAGAACCTGATGGCCGAGGGTAAGAATGACCTCATATAGCGCTCCTTGGAGCAGCGCAGTTGTCTTGGTCTATTACTAAAAGTGTCCTCTGTTCAGCCAAGGTGGCATTCAGGGGGTGAGAAACATTGTCCAGAATTGTCAGGATTTTCCATAGGGTCCTTTGTTCTATCACAGCCTCCAGTGTGTCCAGATTGACTCTCATAACAGAACCAGCCTTTCTAATCAGTTTATTGGACCTGTTGGCATCACTTGTGTTGATACCGTTGCCCCAGCACACCTCCGCATAGAAGATTGTACGATCTGGCAGAACATGTGAAGGAGAGGCCTGCATACTCCAAAGGACATCAGTCTCCTCAAGAAGTGGAGGCGACTCAGGCCCCTCTTGTGCACAGCCTCTGTGTACAAGAGGGTAGTAACCTCAGGATTGCTGCCTGTGCCACATGCTAGTGAGTGCAAGAATAGTACATGAGGCTGCTTAGCAAGATAAGAGCCCATGGAATTACAGGGAAGTTACTGGTATGGGTGGAGCATTGGCTGGTTTGCAGAAAACAGAGAGTGGGAATAAAGGGATCCTATTCTGGCTGGCTGCCAGTTACCAGTGGAGTTCCACAGGGGTCGGTGTTGGGACTGCTTCTCTTTACGATGTATATCAATGACTTGGACTATGGTATTAATGGACTTATGGCTAAATTTACTGATGATACAAAGATAGGTGGAGAAGCGCATAGTGTTGAGGAAACAGAGAGCCTGCAGAGAGACTTAGATAGTTTAGGGGAATGGGCAAAGAAGTGGCAACTGAGATACAATGTTGGAAAGTGTATGGTCATGCACTTTAGTGGAAGAAATAAACGGGCAGATTATTATTTAGATGGGGAGAGAATTCAAAATGCAGAGGTGCAAAGGGACTTGTGAGTCCTTGTGCAAGATACCCGAAAGGTTAATATCCAGTTTGAGTCGGTGGTGAAGAAGGCAAATGTACTGTTGGCATTCATTTTTTAGAGGTACAGAATATAAGAGCAGGGATGTGATCTTGAGGCTCTATAAGGCACTCGTGAAACCACACTTGGAGTATTGTGTACAATTTTGGGCTCCTTATTTTAGAAAGGATATACTGACATTGGAGAGGGTTCAGAGAAGATTCACAAAAATGTTTCCAGGAATAAAAGGGTTACTGTATGAGGAACGTCTGGCAGCTCTTGGGCTGTATTCCCTGGAGTTCCCTGAATGAGGGGGGATTTCAAAGAAAAATTTCATATGTTAAAAGGCCTGAACAGATTAGATATGGCAAAGATATTTCCCACATTAGGGAATTCTAGGACAAGAGGGCATGACTTCAGGATTGAAAGACACCTACTTAGAACAGAGATGCGGAGAAATTACTTTAGTCAGAGGGTGGTAAATCTGTGGAACTTGTTGCCACGAGTGGCTGTGGAGGCCAAGTCATTGGGTGTATTTAAGGCAGAGATAGATAGATCCTTGATTAGCCAGGGCATCAAAGGGTGAAAGCAGGGGAGTGGGGATGACTGGAAGAATTGGATCTGCCCATGATTGAATGGCAGAGCAGACTCGATGGGCCAAATGGCCTACTTCTGCTTCTATATCTTATGGTCCCTGTGGTGGTGCTCCATTCAAGTCTGTCAGCTAGGTGCACCTCAAGGTACTTGTAGGTCCATCACCATCTCCTTTGTCTCACTGATGTTGAGCTGCAGATGATTCAGCTTGCACCATTAGACACTGTCCTCCACCAAGGCTCTGTATTTATCCTCCTATCCTACCTTTATGCACCCAACTATTGCTGAGTCATCAGAGGGTTTCAGCAGATGACATGACTCAGTGTTGTATCTAAAGTCCGAGGTATCCAGGGTAAACAGGAAGGGAGTCAATACAGTCCCCTGTGGGTCCCAGTGCTGCTCATAACCATGTCTGACACACAACTCTGAAGTCACACATACTGTGGTCTGCCAGTCAGGTAGTCCATTATCTAGGATACAATGGAAGTGCCAACCTGCACTGAACGGAGCTTTACCCCCAACAATCTGGGCTGTCTGGTGCTGAAGGCACTTGAGAATTCAGAAAGCATGATCCTCACAGTGCTGTCCTGCTTCTCCAAATGGGCATTGGCTGTGTTCAGCAGGTAGATGACAGCATTGTCGACTCCAGTGTGCTCCTGGTAGGCAAACTGCAGGGGATCAAGGGCCGATCTGACTACGGGATGGAAGTCAGCCAGGACCAGCCTCTCTAGGGTCTTCATGATGTGTGAGTTCAGAGATACTGTTGATGAATCCTTGGTAAGATGCTTCAGTGAATTTTGAGGATGGTTCATTCTTCAGCCACTGTGCAATGAGGGAGCAAATGGACTAAGTTGTGGGTGTGCTACATTGGCACTGGAAGCATGGCAACACTGGTGGGCTGGCCCCCAGCATGTGCTTGGACTTGGACAACATGTGCTTGGGCACAAAATGACGCATTCACTGCATGGTTCAATCTACGTGTGACAAATAAAGTTAATCTTTAATGAATCTAATGTGTTTAAGAGTGCAGGAGTTGGTGCCTGGGAGGCCAGGTAAATTGGTTACTGTGACCTGGATTGTCTTAACCTCCTTAAGTTTTGTCCAGTGTGAGAGATGTCTCCAGTAGTGGGAGAGTATAGGGCCAGAGGGCACAGACTGAGAATAAAAAGACACCCCTTTACAACAGAGCTGGAGGAATTTCTTTAGCCAGAAGGTGGTGAATCTATGGAATTCATTGCCACGGACGGTTGTTGACTGCATGGGTTTCCTCTGGTTTCCTCTTACACTCCAAAGACTTATGGGTTAACAGGTCAATTGGTCACACAGGTGTAATTGTGCAGTGTTAGTCATTGAGCCTGTAACTGTGTGTGCCTCTAAATCTGAATCTAAAATCACTGGGTATGTTTAAAGCAGAGGCTGATAAATTCTTGATTAATAAGGGTGTCAAAGATTACAGGGAGGATGGGGTTGAGAGGGATAATTAATCATCCATGATGGAAGGGTGGAGCAGACTGGATGGTCTAATTCTGCTCCTGTGCTTTATGGTCTTCTGGTTTTATTTCTCCTTAGGTCTGGCACAGATCGTCCCAGTGTGGCCCGTGATGTTATACGCCAGTATCTGCGGCAGCAGCCTGACCAGACCGTGCTCATTCTGCACGCCAAGGTCGCTCAGAAATCGTACGGGAATGAAAAGAGGTAAAAAGTTCACAAAATTAGCTCTCAATTCTACAGTTCCTTTAATCTCCTTGGAAGCATTTCCTTTACATTTCTTATTTGGTAATTGTCTTTTGTCCCATGTACAGTGATAATTGTCCCTTTGCATGCCATCCATACAGATCATTTCACCACATCAGTGAATTGAGGTTCTTTCAGCACGGAAGTGTAGTGGTTAGCGTAACACAGAACAGTGCCAGCAATCAGAAGATCAGAGTCAAATTCACCCTGCTGCCTGTAAGGAGTTTGTACTTTCTCCTTGTGACTGCATGGGTTTCCACTGGGTGCCCCTGTTTCCACCCACATTCCAAAAGTTGTAGGGGTTAGGGCTGGTAGGTTATGGGCATGCCATTTGGAATGGCATATCACCTGGACAACACAAACACCTACGTCAGGATGCTGTTCATCGACTATAGCTCAGCATTTAATACCATCATTCCCACAATCCTGATTGAGAAGTTGCAGAGCTTGGGCCTCTGTACCTCCCTCTGCAATTATTTCCTCAACTTCCTAACTGGAAAACCACAATCTGTGCGGATTGGTGATAACATCTCCTCCTCACTGACGATCAACACTGGCGCACCTCAGGGGTGTGTGCTTAGTCCACTGCTCTACTCTCTATATATCCATGACTGTGTGGCTAGGCAGAGCTCATATACCATCTGTAGATCTGCTGACGATACAACCATTGTTGGTAGAATCTCAGGTGATGACGAGAGGGCATACAGGAGAGAGGTATGCCAACTAATGGAGTGGTGTCACAGCAACAACCTGACACTCAACGTCAGTAAGACGAAAGAGCCGATTGTGGACTTCAGGAAGGGTAAGACAAAGGAACACATACCAATCCTCATAGAGGGATCAGAAGTGGAGAGAGTGAGCAGTTTCAAGTTCCTGGGTGTCAAGATCTCTGAGGACCTAACCTGGTTCCAACATATTGATGCAGTTATAAAAAAGGGAAGACAGCGACTATACTTCATTAGGAGTTTGAAGAGATTTGGTTTGTCAACAAGTACACTGAGCAACTTCTATTGATGTACCATGGACAGCATTCTGACAGGCTGCATCACTGTCTAGTATGGATGGGGGGAAGGGACTACCGCACAGGACCAAAAGAAAACGCAGATGGTTGTAAATCTAGTCAGCTCTATCTTAGGCACTAGCCTACAAAGTACACAGAACATCTTCAAAGAACGATGTCTCAGAAAGGCAGCGTCCATTATTAAGGACGTCTAGTACCCAAGACATGCCATTTTCTCACTGTTACCATCAGGTAGGAGGTGCTGAAGCCTGAAGGCACACACTCAGCGATTCAGGAACAGCTTCTTCCCCTCTGCCAACCGATTTAAATGGACATTGAAGCTTTGGACACTACCTCACTTTTTTAATATACGGTATTCTATTTTTAACACAATCTTTAATCTATTCAATATATGTATACTGTTATTGATTTACTTATTTACTTATTATTATTATTTATTTTCTTCTAGATTATCTATTGCATTGAACTGCTGCTGCTAAGTTAACAAATTTCATGACACATGCCGGTGACAATAGACCTGATTCTGATTCTGATTCTGAGTTTCGTGCCCGAGGAATGGTGACACTTGCGGGCTGCCCCCAGCACATTCTTGGAGTGTGATGGTCGTTGACACAAATGACACATTTCACTGTATGTTTTAAATGTTCCGATATACATGTGACAAATAAAGCTCACCTCTAATCTCTAGTACAAGGGAAAACCAGTAACAAAATATAGATAACATTGACAGAGAAAGTGCAGTGCAGGCAGACAACAAGGTTAGACTTTGATTGTGAGGGCAAGAGTTCATCTTACATGTAAGAGGTAGTTTTATAACGGTGGGGCAGAGGCTGTCCTTGAGCTTGGTGGTCTGTGCTTTCAGGCTTTTGTATCTTCTGCCTGATGAGAGAGGTTCAGTCCCCTCATCATCATTATGTGCCACATCGTATGACATCATCATTATGTGCCGTGTTGTATGACAAGGGTGATCATGGTCCTTGACTATAATTGTTCTTGATTAATTTTTTTCTACGGAAGTGGTTTGCCATTGCCTTCTTCTGGGTACTTTGAAGTTCCTTGAAGATGTTGTGGGTACATTACGAGATGGGAGATCCCAGCCATTATCAACACTCTTCAGAGATTGTCTGCCAAGTGTCAGTGGTCACATAACCAGGACTTTCGATATGCACCAGCTGCTTGTGTGACCGTCCACCACCTGCTCCCATGGTTTCACGTGACCCTGAACAGAGGGCTATGCGGGTGCTACATCTTGCCCAAGAGTGACTTGCGGAGGGAAGGAGCACTTTACATCTCCTTTGGTAGAGTCGTATCTCTACCCTCTCCCCCCACCCCCCATCAGTAAGGCTGACAATAACATGCCCTAAGTCCAGATCTGTGGGTTTGGATGTGGCTGAAGGATCCTATATAGGGTCCTAATAGTTTGGCATGGTTTAGATGGGCTGAAGAGACTGCTTCTTTCCTGTGGTGTTCTATGACTCTATTCAATGATTCTAGGGTCTGCACATTCTGCCAGAGAGAGGGCAAGTGGGCATTAACAAGGCAGTTGGGTGGTTTGTTTGGGCAGTATTGTTTAATGTCCAGTCAGAGGGACCTTGATGTGTACCATACCTTCCTAGTTGGCAAGAGAGAACTGCACCCAGCACAGTGCAGGTACCCACTGCAAATCGCTATGACTTGTATAGGGAGCTCAAAGTCAAGTCACTTTTTATTGTCATTTCGACCATAACCGCTGGTACAGTGCACAGTAAAAACAAGACAACGTTTTTCAGGATCATGGTGCTACATGAAACAATATAAAAACTACACTGAACTATGTAAAACAACACAAAAACTACACTAGACTACAGACCTACCCAGGACTACATAAAGTGCAGAAAACAGTGCAGGCATTACAATAAATAATAAACAAGACAATAGGCACAGTAGAGGGTATAGTAGGTTGGTGTCAGTCCAGGCTCTAGGTACTGAGGAGTCTGATGGCTTGGGGGAAGAAACTGTTACATAGTCTGGTCGTGAGAGCCCGAATGCTTCGGTGCCTTTTGCCAGATGGCAGGAGGGAGAAGAGTTTGTATGAGGGGTGCGTGGGGTCCTTCATAATGCTGTTTGCTTTACGGATGCAGCGTGTGGTGTAAATGTCTGTAATGGCGGAAAGAGAGACCCCGATGATCTTCTCAGCTGACCTCACTATCCGCTGCAGGGTCTTGCGATCCGAGATGGTGCAATTTCTGAACCAGGCCATGATGCAGCTGCTCAGGATGCCCTCGATACAACCTCTGTAGAATGTGGTGAGAATGAGGGGTGGGAGATGGACTTTTCTCAGCCTTCGCAGGAAGTAGAGAAGCTGCTGCGCTTTCTTTGCTATGGAGCTGGTGTTGAGGGACCAGGTGAGATTCTCCGCCAGGTGAACACCAAGAAATTTGGTGCTCTTAACGATCTCTTTGGAGAGGTCGTCGATGTTCAGCAGAGAGTGGTCGCTCCGTGTCCTCCTGAAGTCAACAACCATCTCTTTTGTTTTTTTCACATTCAGAGATGTGTGTGTGTGTGTGTATTAGTAAATTGTGGCATGCATGCCAACACTTGCAGGATGCCCAGCACAATCCTCGCAGATTTAATTTGACACATTTTATCATTAGTCTCCAAGCACCTCTAAACCTCATCCTTAATAATAGACTCCAACATTTTCCCAACGATTGAGGTTAGGCTAACTGTCCAATAATTTCATTTCTTTTGTCTTCCTCCCTTCTTGTGTGATTGGTAGGAGGCAGCAAGTGGGAACTAATGATCTTTTTCTGGTTGGCTGCCAGTGACTAGCGGTGTTCTGCAGGGGTCGGTGTTAGGACCACTTCTTTTTATGCTGTACGTCAATGTCCTATCATGGAATTTGTTGCAAAGTTTGCAGAGGATACGAAGATTGGTGGAGGGGCAGGTAGTGTTGAGGAAAATGTTGGAAAATGCATGGTCATGCACTTAGGTCATAGAAATAAATGTACAGACTATTTTCTAAATGGAGAAAATCCAAAAATCTGAGATGCAAAAGGACTTGGGAGTCCTTGTGGAGAACACCCTAAAGGTTAACTTGCAGGGAAAGTCAGTGGAGAGGAAGGCAAATGTAATATTAGCATTCATTTTAAGAGGTCTAGAATACAAGAGCAGGGAGGTGATGCTGAGGCTTTATAAGGCACTGGTGAGGCCTCACCTTGAGTATTGTGTACAGTTTTGAGTTCCTCATCTAGGAAAAGATGTGCTGCTATTGGAGAGGTCCGGAGGCCATTCCCAAGGATGATTCTGGGAATGAAAGGGTTACCATATGAGGAACGTTTGATAGGTCTGTGGCTGTACTTGCTGGAATTTAGAAAGATGAGGGGGGATCGCATTGAAACTTCTGGAATGTTGGAAGGCCTTGACAAAGTAGATGTGTAAAGGATGTTTCCCATGGTGGGAGAGTCTGGGACAAGAGGGCACAGCCTCAGGATAGAGGGGCACCCTTTCAAAGCAGAGATGTGGAGAAATTTCTTTAGCCAGAGAATGGTGAATTTATGAAATTTATTATCACAGGGAGCTATGGAGGCCAGGTAACTGAAAAAAAATACTTTTAGTATCCTTCTTTATATTATTGGCTAGTTTGCCCTGATTTTTCACCTTTTCCCTTCTTGCACATTTTTAGTTGCCTTTTGTTGGATTTTAAAAGCTTTCCAATCATCCAACTTCTCACTCACTTTTGCTACCTCATATGCCCTTTCCTTGGCTTTTATGCAGTCCTTAACTTTTCTTGTCAGTCACTACTGCCATTTGATAACTTCTTCTGTGGGACATATCTATTCTGTGCCTTGTGTACTATTCCCAGAAACTTCAGATATCTCTGCTCTGCCATCATCCCCACCAGTATCCTCCTCCAATCCACCTGAGCAAGCTCCTCTCTTATGCCTGTGTAATTCTCTTTATTCCATTGTGATATTGATACATGTGACTTATGCTCTCCCTCTCCAATTGCAGTATGAATTCAATCTTATTATGATCACTGCCTCCTAAGTGTTCCTTTACGTTAAGCTCCCTAATAAAATCTGGGTTATTACACAACACCCAGTCTAAGATAGCTTTTCCCCAAGCAGGCTCAAGCACAAGCTGCTCTAAAAAGCCATCTTGTAGGTATTCAACAAATTCCCTCCCTTGCAGTCCGACACCAACCTGATATTCCCAATCCCCTTGCATATTGAAGTCCCCCATTACAATTGTGTCATTACCCTTATTACATGCCTTTTCCAGCTCCCATTGCAAACTCAACCCCACATCCTGGCTACTATTTGGAGGCCTATATATGATTCCCATAATGTTTTTGTTTTACCCTTGCATGTCCTTAACTCCATCCACAAAGACTGAACATTCTCTGACCCTGTGTCACCTCTTTCTAAAGGTGTAATTCCATCTCTTACCAACACAGCCACACCACCGCCTATGCCTTCCTGCCTTTCCTTTCGATACAAAGTATATCCTTTGATGGTAAGCTCCCAACTATGACCTTTTTCAGCCACGATTCAGTGATGCCCACAACGCCATACCGACCAATCTGTAATTGCGCCACGAGTTCCTCCACCTTATTCTGAATGCTACGTGCATTTAAAAACAGCACCTTTAGTCCTGCATTCTTCGCTCTTTTGAATTTTGCCTCTGTGATACAACTTAACTCTTTGCTCTGTCTGCATTTGTACCCAATCATTGGCTTGTCCTTCTTGACATTCTTGTTACATCCATCATCCACTTATAAACCTGCTGGCTCATTCTCAGCTCTATCGTCCTGGTTCCCATCCCCCTGCCATATTAGCTTAAAGGAAGGGATGAACAGATTAGGACTGTATTCTTTAGAACATAGAAGATTGAGAGGAGATTTAATAGAAGTTATGCAAAATTATGAGGAGTGTAGATAGGGTAAATACAATCAGGCTTTTTCCACTGAGGTTGGGTGGGATTACAACCAGAGGTCATGGCTTAAGGGTGAAAGGTGAAAAGTTTAAGGGGAACATGAGGGGAAACTTCTTCACTCAGACGGTTGTAAGAGTGTGGAATGAACCGCCAGCACAAGTGGTGCATGCAAGCTTGATTTCGATGTTTAAAAGAAGTTTGGATGGTAGGGGTATGGACGTCCCAGTGCAGGTCAATGGGAGTAGGTGGTTTAAATGGTTTTGACATGGACTAGATGGGCCAAAGGGTCTATTTCTGTGCCGTTCTTCTCTATGACTTTATGACCTCATCACAACCTTTCCGTACACCTCAGGTCCTCAAGTCCCAGCAGCACCTTGTAAATTTTTTCCACTCTTTCAATCTTATTGTTATCTTTCCTGTAGGTATGTGACCAGAACTGTACACCTCTTAGCTTTATATCTATATTTGCTCTCTCAAGTCCTGGAAGCTTACTTTTTGGATTCATTGGGAAATTTATTATTCTACGATGTAAAAAGTGAATGAAAAATCTGTTGATGCCTTGGTATAAAAATATTGGACAATCTGGAAAATCTGTGAGTTTGGTACCACTGAAGCTTTGAGAGTGCCAGATTAACGGAGTTTTCCTAAAACTTGACTATTGCCGCTGGCTCTGTGCTGCTGGATTCTGTGCCGGGCTGGGGTTGCCCTTCCCGTCAGTGCTGCTCTCCTGTATTCGCTCAGCAGAAGACAAGCTGGAATGCTTTCATCTGTGCCTGCACTGGCGTGAGATGAGAAACCACTGGGGTTCTGTTTTTGCTGAAATGTGACTCCAGGGCCACATCTCATGCACCATCCATCTACAGGCCATGACACTCAGGGATATGGGCTACATAATTATTTTGTTTTCTTTGTAACTGTATGTTTTTCTGTTATCATAATTCTATGGGTCTGTGTTTTACACCTTGGCCCTGGAGGAATGCTGTTTCATTTGGCTGTAGTCTTGTATGGTTGAGTGACATTTAAAGTTGAACTTAATGGATGATTTCCCTTTGTAATCTTAGGTTTTTCTGTCCCCCGCCATCTGTATACCTGACTGGCCCAGGATGGAGAATCAAACATGAGCGGCTGAAATGTAAGCACATCTTAGCATTGACAAGGATTATTACTTTGTGATTATTACAGGGGGAACGTACACTCAGTGGCCACTTTATTAGGTACACTAGTACTCCTGCTTGTTAGTGCAAATATCTAATCAGCCAATCACGTGGCAGCAACTCAATGCATAAAAGCAGGCAGACATTGTCAAGAGGTTCAGTTGTTGTTCAGACCAAACATCAGAATGGGGAAGAAATGTGACCTAAGTGATTTTGAGTGTAGCATGATTGATGGTGTAAAATGTAATTGTTTGAGTATCTCAGAAATTGCTGATATCCTGGGATTTTCAACAGTCTCTAGGATTTACAAAGAATAATGCAAGAAACAAAAAAAAACGTCCAGTGAGTGGCAGTTCTGTGGGTGAGAATTCCTTGTTAATGAGAGAGGTCAGAGGAGAATGGCCAGACTGGTTCACACTGACAGGAAGGTGACAGTAACTCAAACAACCACTCGTTACAACAATGGTGTGCAGAATAACCCTCTGAACGCACAACACATCGAACCTTGAAGTGGATGGGCTACAACAACAGAAGACCACGAACATACACTCTGTGGCCACTTTATTAGGTACAGAAGGTACTGAGCAAAGTGGCCACTGAATGTATATCTTGGTATCTGTGCACAACAATGAAACATTGGCTCAGTGGTTGAGTTGCTTCTTTTTACCTCCAGAACATCTCCAGGTTGACAAGGCACGGAATTTAACTTGCATAGCATGTCACTAAGGAGGCTGTTCAGCCCAATGGGACCAAGCCAGCTCCTAGCAGGGGAATCTCACCATTTCCTTTTCCTCCTTGCCTCTGGAGAGAGCAGAGGGCCCCCCCCAAATACTCAGGATCAGAATCACTGACAAATGGCATGCAGTTTGTTGTTTTGCAGTAGCAGTACAGTGCAATACATTAAAAGTTATTCTAAATTACAGTAAGAAATATATGCTAAATAAAAAAGTAGTGTAAAAGGAGAAGAAGAGTAAAGTAGTGTTCATGGGTTCATGAACAGTTCAGAAATCTGTTGGCAGAGAGGAAGAAGCTGTTCCTAAGACACTGAAGCAACACACACAAAATTCTGAAGGAACTCAGCAGGCCTGGCAGCATCTATGGAAAAGAGTAAACAGAAGGGTTGAGTCCCCTCTTCAGTCCACATGAAGGGTCCGAAACGTCGACTGTTTACTCCTTTCCATAGATGCAGCCTGGCCTGCTGAGTTCCTCCAGCAGTTTGTGTCTGTGGTTTAATTTCCAACATCTGCAGATTTTCTCTTGTTGAGTGAGTGTCTTCAGGCCCCTGCACCTCCTCCCTGATGGTAGCAATGAGGGTATGTTTCCAACAGGTGATGTCTCAAGATGTTGCTGAGGCCACATTTGGAATATCATGTTCAGTTTTGTTGTCACTCTCCTACAGGAGAGATTCCGCTTAGCTGGAGAGAGTGCAGAGGAGATTTATGATAAACACACACAAAATGCTCACCCAGATTTACAAAGATGTTGCCGGGATTCGACGGACTGAGTTCTGGAGGGAGGTTGAGCAGGTTGGAAAATTGGTGCTCACTCCACCTTCCTGCCACCTTAAAGGGGACTGAATTCCTCAGGTCCTCACCCACCATCCCATGAGCCTCTGTATCCAACACATTATTCCCTGTAGACTCCCTCACCTCCAATTGGATTCTATTACCAAACACATCTTTATTTCTTCCTCACTCTCCACTTTCCACAGGGGTCACTCCCTCTGTGATTCCCTTGTCCATTCATCCCTTGTCACTAATCTCCTTCCTGGCACAAATGCCTACAAGCGACAGAAATGCTACAGCTGCCCATTCATTTCCTCCCTTACCTCCTACCTATCTATCTATCTATCTAGTCTTTGTACGGTTTGCCTTCTTTTGTACATTGGTTGTTTGTCAGTCTTTGAGTGATTTCATTGTATTTCTTTGTTCTACAGAGTATGCCCACAAGAAAATGAATCTCAGGGTAGAATATGGTGACATATATGTACTTTGATGATAAATTCACTTTGAGCTTTGGTTATAGTTAATATCAAAGACATGTATAGCAGTTCTGAATAAATGTATAGGCAATCTAACTGCACTCGGCCACATCCCGTTTATTCCCAATGTACAGAATTCCCAAAACCATCATGAAATGCCTCTCAGTCGTCTGTGCTCAGCAAAGCTGTGTCCACAGAAAGGAATCAGACCTCTGCCAGTCCTAATATGGAAGTAACAGGACGATTGAGAAACCTAGTGGCTTCAGCCTCGAGTCCGGGTCTCTGCCAGTTTTGTACAAATGGAGTCTCTGAATGGGCCATTAACAGCACTGGGCAATGAAGTTCGTACCCAAGGATTGGAGGAATCTTGCTGCAGGATTATCCATGTCCAAACATAACATGACTTGGCAGCGCAGTGTGTTTTAATCAGGGCCGGTCTCTGTGTGGAGCTGCTCCACTGGGACAGACGAGATAGAGGGGAGGAAGCATGTAAATGGCCTGTTGGAGAGGCATCGCCTTTGTTGATGAATGATTTCTGAATTGTCATGGTGATCAGATCCTGCCAATTAAGCTACAAAGTTTACACCCGGATAATATAATGTAAAAATTAGAGAGCGTGGAAAAGATGCCAGGAATTGTTTATGGGCTAGAGTGTGGAGGGAAGTGATGCCTGTAAAGAATTCCAGATTGGCTGAGCAGGGTTCGTCTTGCCGTGCCGGGGGATTCTCAAGTCCTGTGTACAGCCAGCACCTTCTCTGAGAGGGCTTTGCTGTTGAATAAAGTGTTTTTAACACTTGCAAAATGATGGCTCTTTTAATGCAATAATTCAATGTTTTAAAAACCCTGTACCAAAATCAGTCATTACTGAACATCTAGTATTTGATGTAGGCAAGTCACCACTATTTAAGTGCGAATGGTCTTGCATTTTTCACACACACTCAATGGCCACCTTGTTAGATACCTCCTGTACCTAGTAAAGTGGCCGCTGAGTGTGTGTTCATGGTCTTCTGCTGCAGCAACGCCTCCACTTCAAGGTTCAGTGTGCTGCGTGTTCAGAGGTACGCTTCTGCTCACCACTGCTTAATGTGTTATTTGAGTTACTGACAACATCCCGTCAGCCTGAACCAATCCGGCATTCTCCTCTGACCTCTCTCATTAACATAGTATTTTCATCCACAGAACTACTGCTCACTGGATGTTTTGTTCTGTAGGTTTTTTTGCACCATTTTCTATAAGCTCTAAAGACTGTTGTGTGTGAAAATCCCAGGAGATCAGATACTCAAACCATCCTGTCCGGCACCAGCAATCATTCCACGGTCAAATCCACATTTCTCCCCCATTCTGATGTTTGGTCTGAACAACAACTGAACCTAGATATTTGCATTAATGAACAGGCATACAGATGTACCTAATACAGTGGCCACTGAGTGTATTAAGTTATGATAGCAACGTTTTAGAGGCACTTAGACAGGAACATGAACAGGCGGGGTCAGCGCTTGGCAGAGATGATGCTCGGTGCTTGGTGTCGGAGGGCTGGTCGGAGGCTTGGAGTTTTCAGACGGACTCAGAGTCGGCTGCAGTCGGGTGCTTCCAATGCATCGGCAAGTTTGTGGCGCTTGGAGGTTCATGGCAGGGAGAGTTTCTCCCTTCTACCGTCTGCATGAGATGATGGGGCTATTGGGACTTGAGACTTTTTTTTACCGTGCCCATGGTCTGCTCTTTATCAAATTACAGTGTTGATTTGCACTGTTCTAACTATATGTTATAGTTATGTGGTTTTGTCAGTTTTAGTCTTGGTTTGTCCTGTGTTTCTGTGATATCCTTCTGGAGGAACATTGTATCATTTCTTAATGCATGCATTTCTAAATGACAATAAACGAGGACTGAGTGTCCTCATAATCTAATCTAATAACAACATATTGAGGCAAATAGGATTAGAATCTTAGGGTTGTATGCAGTGAGTGAGGTCTCTGACCGTCTGAGTTGACCAAGGATAATACACCCTAGCTGTCTGGAAATGCAAGCCTGGGCAGTATGATATGGAGAGAGAGCTGTTGCCCATGTAGCAAACATCCCCTCTCCAAGCATCTGACGAACCCAAAGAAACAGCAGAGACTGATACAGTTTGGCACCAGCAGCGTCACAGGAGTTGCCAGTCAGCATTGAACTCAATGTAGGACTGCCTTAGGAACTCCAATTCCGGATTTTTCCTTGGGGTTTGCCCCCGAAGCCTTGGGTATAGCTGCAAGGCAGCGGAGGTTTGAGATCAGAGTTTTCCTTCGCCTAGATGAGCTGCCAATCACAGCTGATGAATCCCATCTGCCTGAAGCGACTGGTTTTAAGGTGCCAGTAACCTGCCTTTGCCCCTTCTCCTGTCAGTAGAAATGGTTCCACCCAGGTTAGTAGCTAAACCAGATGTGAAGGCCAGGAGCTGGACTTGGTTCTCAGAGGCTATTTGAGACATACACCACTGGAAGCATTTAATAGGTAGTGGGAGCTTGTCCTCATTACCACCCCCAGCTTAACAACCATATATGAACTTTGATAATGGTTTACTTTGAACTTTTTTTGAACTTTGGATGCCATAAGTATTGTGGCCTGAAGGGCTTGTTCTTGTGTGGTATGTTCCATGTTCTAAATAGCCTTTGGTATTTCCCCAAAAATGTAGTTTAATGCAGAGCATAAGACAGTTCAGCAGAGGAACAGGTTCTTTGGCCTGTGCTGAATGAAATGCCAAGTTAAATTAGATCCCTTCTCCTTGCATATAATGCAGTGCCTCCATTCTCTGTACATTCATGTGTCTATTTGACAGCTTCTTGAACGTCATTATTGTTTCTGCTAACACTAATAATCCTGTCAGCTCCATCCAGGCACCCACCACTCTCTGTGAATAAACTTGTTCCACACCTGTCCTTTAAACATTTTACCTCCCACTTTAAGTGCACGTCCTATAATATTTGACATCTCTAACCTTTACATGCCTTAGATTTAGAGCAGCAGTTAGCAAAACATCGTTACAGTGCCAGTGACGTCTGTTCAGTTCCTGCCTCTGTCTCTGAGGAACTTGTGGGGTATGCTGTCCCTGAATCCGTTTCTCCTGGGTGCTCCAGTTTCCTCCCACAGACGGGTCAGTAGGTTAATTGGTTGCATGGGCTGTGCGGAAGGGCCTGTGACTGTGATGTATCTTTAAGTAAAAAAAATTAAAGCTTGGTTTAAAAGTTCAAAAATTCAAAGTAAATTTATTATCACAGTATGTGCTGTATACATTATCATGTACTACCTTGAGATTCATTTCCTGCAGACATTCACAGGAAAATAAAGAAATGTAATAGGATTTAGGAAAACTATAAATAATAAAGACTGACAAACAACCATTGTGAAAAAGAAGACAAATTGTGTAAATAATAAAAACACAAAATAAACAATACTGAGAACATGAGCTGTAGAGTCCTGGAAAGTTGATCCATAGGTTAGATTAGATTATGAGGACACTCAGTCCTCGTTTATTGTCATTTAGTTATGCATGCATTAAGAAATGATACAATGTTCCTCCGGTATGATATCACAGAAACACAAGACAGACCAAGACTAAAACTGACAAAAACCACATAATTATTACATATAGTTACAACAGTGCAAAGCAATACCATAATTTGATAAAGAGCAGACCATGGGCACGGTAAAAAAAAATTGTGACGTCATTTCACTCCTGATACTTTTCCAATTCCCTAACGTGTGTTCTTGGGGCCTGGAGCGAATGTGAATGCTGAGATGTTTTATGCAGTTGGTTCATGCTGGACCAGCTAAGAATGATAAACACAACTTGTTTCCTCAGCTGGGGGGAAATACAGAACAAGGGGGTATCAGAAAGCTCAGACTTACACCTTTCAGATGTAAAATCAGGAAGCAGCACATCATTCAAAGAGGTGGAAGTTTTGGGAATATTGTGAGCAATTTCATTCCCTGGTATCTAGGGAAAGGTGTGCTGGTCCTGCAGAGGGTCCAAAGGAGGTTCACCGGGAATGAAAGGCTTCATGTATGAGAAGTGTTTGATGTGTCTGTGCCTGCATTTCATAGAATTCAGAATGATGAAGGTGGGGGGAGGGGGGGAACCACTGAAACCGACCAGACACTGAAAGGCCTGGATAGAGTGGACATGGAGGGGATGTTCCCATCAGTGGGAATCTTGGATGTGAGAGCATTACGGCAGGATAAAGGGGCATCCCTTTGAAAAGGAAATCAGGAGGAATTTCTTCAGACAGAGGGTAGAGAATCTGTGGAATTCGTTCCCACAGAAGGTAGTGGAGTTCAAGTCATTGGGTATATTTAAGGCAGAGGCTTCTTGATTGGTAAGGGGGTTCAGGATTACGGGGGAGAAGGTGAGAGAATAGGGTTGAAAATTCAGCCATCTTTGAATGGCTGAAGAGATTCGATGGGCCATTTGTACAAATTCTGCTCTTCTTTCATATGGTTTTATGGAAATATGGAAAACCCCCAGGAAGACCAGGTGGATCATACAGCTGTTCAGCTAGATCATACATGCCGACCAAAATGTCTGTCTGAGCAGGTCCCATCAGCTGTATTTTGCCCATAATCCTCTGAATGTTCCTCATCCATGTACCTGTATTTTAAATGTTGTTATTCTACCCACCTCTACCAATAAGGCAAAATACAAAAGCCTGAAAGCCCGTACCACCAGGCTGAAAGACAGCTGTTATCAGGCTCTTGAATGGGCTTCTTTTATGATTAAATGGAGTCTTGACCTGAGGCAGCATGATAGCAGAGTGGTTAGCACAAAGGTTTACGGTATCAGCCACCGGGTTCGATTCCCGCCGCTGCCTGTAAGGAGTTTGTACGTTCTCCCCCTGATTGCAAGGATTTCCTCCGGGTGCTCCAGTTTCCTCCCATAGTCCAAAAACCTACCAATTGGTAGGTTAGTTGGTCATTGTAAGTTGTCTTGTGATTAGGTTAGGATTAAATTGGGGGATTGCTGGGCAGCGTGGCTCACAGTGTCAGAAGGACCTATATACTTTATATGTTATTGATACTAGAACGTACAATCATCATAGCGATATTTGATTCTGTGCTTCCCGCTCCCTGAATTACAAATGGATAGTAAATATTAAAAATTTAAATTATAAATCATAAATAGAAAATAGAAAAATGGGAAGTAAGGAAGTACAAAAAAACCAAGAGGCAGGTCCAGATATTTGGAGGGTACGGCCCAGATCCGGGTCAGGATCCGTTCAGCAGTCTTATCACAGTCGGAAAGAAGCTGTTCCCAAATCTGGCCGTACGAGTCTTCAAGCTCCTGAGCCTTGTCCCGGAGGGAAGAGGGATGAAAAGTGTGTTGGCTGGGTGGATCACGATGTATCTCAATTAATAAGTAATGAACAATCTCTCACATGATCCATCACTTCATTGTCTACACACACTGGACTTCCTTTGTAGTTTTTACACTTTATCCTGCATTGTTATTGTTTTACCCTGTTCTAGCTCAATGCATTGTGTAATGCTTGGATCTGTATGACCAGCTTTTCACTGTACTTTGGTACATGTGACAATGATAAAACAATTCCAATTCCAGTACCATACACCCACCACCCTCTGTATGAAAAACTCTCCTCTCTTGTGTCTTTCCCTTCCCACCTCATACTTCCGCCCTTTGCTTTTGGCTATGTCTGGGGAGTCCGGGGAGGGGTAGCACCTTTGGTGAAGAGACTTGTCGTGTCCGTTCTGGGGCAGCGCACTCACTTTTTGTCCCAATCGGACACTCAGCGCTCACCTGTGGCTCCAAGGCTGTTTGCATGTGACAGTGACCACACCCTGGTCCACCGTTTCGACAGGTGGGCTAACCCGGTTGAGGATAGCCATTGGATCTCATACCCCGGTGAGACAAGGACACATGAAGTCAGCTCCGGCGGACTGGGGGGGGATGAGATCTGCAGTGAGATCCAACAGCCAGGATGGTGGTTCGGCAATGCTCCGTGGAGAGCGAAGGGCATGACAATTCACAGCAGATATCACTGTCATCCACTGCAACCAGGGAAGACCCCGGTTTGTGACGCTTGTTCGTACCACTGGACTCGGCCTTCCGAGGCTGGGAACTGCCCCAGTGCAATGGTTTTTCTTTAAAAACTCTCCCACGCAGGTTTCTTTGTAACTTGTCATCATTGATATGATAGACAGCAATCAATCAATGTGATCTTCCATCCTTCTATAAGGTCAATACTCTGCTTCTACACTTCAAGACACAGTGCCTCCGGAAGGCAGCATTCATCATTAAAGACCCTCACTACGCAGGACATGCCCTCTTCTCTATCACCGTCTTTGAGAAGGAGGTACAGGAGCCTGAAGATATGCACCCAATGTTTTAGGAAAAGCCTCTTCCTCTCCACTATCAGATTTCAGAGCGGTCCATGAACTCATGAACACTACCTCACTATATTTTCTCTCTTTTTGCATTTCTTATCTGTTTTTATGTATTTTATCGTAAAGTTTAGTAATTTTTTTAATGTAATTCAATGTACTGCTGCTGCAAGACAACAAATTTCACGACAGGTCAGTGATAATAAACCCGATTCTGATTCACCTCTGTCTCAGGCCTTGGGAACATGGACCTTTCACGAACGTCATTTCCCTTGGGGATCGTTGGGGGAATGTTTGGTTTTCAAGCCAGCCGCAGGTGGAACAGGCAGACCACTCAATTAAAAATATTTTGTAATTTTCCATACTGGTCACTGGGATCCCTATGCAATTTTCCAATAACAATTAGCAGACCCATCCAATGCTACAAAGTCTGGAGCAGCCTTACCTGAAACCCTCAAAGCAGGAGTTCCCAACCCTTTTTATGCCATGGACCCCTACCGTTAACCAAAGGGTCCATAGATTCTGGGTTGGGAACTCCTGCCTTAAAGGGCTCTACACTTAACGGGGCCAAATTCTCTGTCACTATCTCCAACCGCCACCGTCCCCCGCCAGTCTCTGAGAAGCTGACAAGCAGTGCCTCCTAACGGCTTGCTCACCTGCATCCTCTGCTGCCCCTCCCCTTTAAGAAATGAAGTTTGGATTAGCTCAGAAGAGGTGCCACCTGTTTTTCGTCACTCCCACTCAGTGGGCACCGGCAGCCTGCCCATGAAATTCAAGCTAGCTTTGACCACAAATGTTGATAGTTCTTTGGCTGGCAAATATTTAGGAAATTTTCTAATTCCTTTATGGGGGCTTCAGCCCTGAATTCACTCAGACTTTTTGCCTACACACTACCATAATTCTCTTATCCATTTATACTGCCTGGTGTATTGGATATGTCCTATAAGCAACTCATAGCACTGACATAGAAGCATAATCTACTATTCCAACCCATCTGGGCTCATCCTATCAGAGATATTCCCTTTATTACACCCATCCTTCATTTTCTCTGCTACTGGAAATTAACGTGTTTTTTCTTCTTTCTCTTTTTCTTGTTCTCTATTTCATTCTCTCTTTCTGTCACTGTCTTTGTCTCTCTCTCTCATTTTCTCTCAGTCTCCCTTTCTGTCTGTCTGTTTCTCTCTGTCTATCTGTCTCTCTCCTTCTCTCTTTCTCCATCTCTCTCTCTTTCTCCATCTCTGTTTGTCTCCTTCGTGTCGGTCTGTCTCTCTCTCTGTCTCTGTCTCTCTCTCTTTCTCTCTCTCTCTGTCTATCTCTCTGTGTCTCTTTCTCTATCTCTCTCTGTCTCCCTGTCTGTCTATCTGTCCCTCTCCCTCTCTCTGATTCTGTTTGTATTTTCTCTCTGTCTCTGCCTCTGTCTCTGTCCCTTTCTCTGTCTGTCTGACTCTCTCTTTCTCTCACTCTCTCTATCTGTCTCTCTCTCTCTCTGTGTGTCCTCAAAAACTGTTTCTCTCTCCATGGATGCCTGCTGTCTTTCCAGTGTTTTTTTTATTAGCTCATATTCTCAGAATTTGCTGATGTTTTTGATTTTCATTTTCTGCCATAACTGTGTTGGGAGTGTGATACAAATGTGACTGAGCATCCAAACGGAGGTCACAGAGTCAGAGAACAAATATAGAATATTGAACAATATAGCACAGTACAGGCCCTTCAGCCCATAATGTTGTGCCAACCTGTAAACCTACTCTATAATCAATCTAACCCTTCCCTCCTACATAATCCTCCATTCGTCTTCCACCCATGTGCCGATTGTCACAGAACTGCATAGCACAAAGGCAAGCTCTTCAACACAACCAATCCACGCCCAGCTGGGTGGTCCCATTTGTCTGCATAGGTTTCATATCCCTCTAAGCCTTTCCTATCGATGAAACTGTATAAATATCTTCTAACTGCTCTTAATGTACCTTCCTGTCCCGATGAAGAGTCTCAGCACGAAATGTCAGCTGTTTATTCCCCTCCATAGATGCGGTCTGACTGGCTGTATTTATTTATTTAGAGATACAGCTTGGCTGGCGGGGTGGAGATATGTCTCTACCAGAGGGTGTGTAAGGCGCTCCTTCCCTCCGTTAGCCTGCAGGTCACCCTTGGGCGAGGTGTAGCACCTGCTTAGCCCTCCCTATCAGGGTCACGTGAAGCCATGGGAGCAGGTGGTGGATGGTCGTATGAGCAGCTGGTGCATATCACAAGTCCTGGTTATGTGACCACTGACGCCAGGCAGACAATCACTGAAGAGTATTGATAATGGCTGGGCTCACCCATCTTGTAAAGACACTGCCCTGGAGAAGACAATTGCAAACACTACTGTAGAAAAATTTGCAAAGAACAATCATGATCATGAGACCATAATTGCCTACATCATACGACATTGCACATAATGATGGTGACATTGACCCTTCTAGCCCAATGAGCCACATGCCCAGCAACCCACCTGTTTAACCCTAGCCTAATCACAGGGCAATTTACAGAGACTGATTGACCCACTAACCAGTACGTCTTTGGACTGCGGAAGGAAACTCCAGTGTTTTGTGTGTTTTGCTCAAGATCTCCAGCATCTGTAGAATCTCTTGTGTTTATGATGTTCCTGCCTCAACCACTTCCTCCTGCTTCTGATTCCATATACTCATTAACATCTGCATAAAAAAAAGTTGAACCTAAGGTCCCCATTAAATGCCCTTTCTCCTTAAAACTATTCTCTTCAGTTTTAGTTTCCCCTACCCTGGTTCAATGATTCAGTGGTTCCATTTAATATCAAGGAATGTATACTTACTCTTACTCTTCACGGATGTCCATGAAACAGCAGAAAATCCTAAAGAATGAATGATAGAAAAACATTAGAAACCCAAAACCCTCTCCCCTGCTCCCAAGCACAAGCAGCAGCAAAGCATCTGCCCTCCCCGTCTCACCACTTGTTCCAACAGAAAGCCCTCCCACCACCCACCATGCCAGCAATGGAAAAGCCCCCAAAGACACCATGATCTAGAGTCCATCAAAAAACCACTGTTCATCCCAACAGTTAGACATCCCTCAATCTTTCTCTCTCACTGACAAGGGAGAGAGAGATATCGCTCCTGTCACAGTGAGGTGGGAGACTAAGTACTTGCCGTTTCAATGTTACAGTCTGCGGTGTCACTTTATTTTGAGGTCACAAGGAGAACATACAAACTCCTTACAGACAGTGGTGGGAATTGAACCCGGGTTGCTGGTACTGTAAAGCATTGTGCAAGCTGCTACACTATCCTTGGGTCCACGTTCATCACTCCCTGAAAGTGGTTACACAGACTGATAGGGCGGTTAGGAAGTCAGATGGCACGCTTCAATTTATTAGTCCTGACATTGAGCTCAAGAGTCAGGAAGTTAAGTATGCTGCAACTTTATAAAACTCTAGTTAGGCAGCATCTGGAGTATTGTGTACAGTTCTGGCTGCCCCATTATAGGAAGGACGATGAGGCTTTGGAGAGGGTGCAGAAGAGGTTTATCAGAATACTGCCAGGATTAGAGGGTGCGTGCTATCATGAGAGGCTGGACAAACTTGGGGTGTTTTCTCTGGGGGGGGGTCGGAGGCTGAGGGGCAGATCTGATAGAGTCTTATCGCATAGACAGACAATATCTTTTTCCCAGGTTTGAAACGTCGAATACCAGATGGCATGCATTTAAAGTGTAAGGGAATTTTTTTTTACAGAGAGCGGTAGATGTGTAAAAAATCAAGACTCTTTTTTTCCCCAGGGCTGAAATGGCTAGCATGAGAGGGCACAGTTTTAATGTGCTTGGAAGTAGGTACAGAGGATATATTGGGATAAGTGTTTTATGCAGAGAGTAGTGAGTGCGTGGAATAGGCTGCTGGTGACGGTGGGTCTTTTTAAGAGACTCCTGGACAGGTAAATGGAGCTCAGAAAAATAGAGGGCTATGGGTAACCCTAGGTAATTTCTCAGGTAAGGACATGTTTGGCACAGCTTTGTGGGCCAAAGGGCCTGTATTGGGCTGTAGGTTTTCTATGTTTCTATGTTTTTCGAGACATTTAAAGAGACACATGAATGTGAGGAAAAAGGAAGGATATGGACAGAAGGGCAAATTTGATCACAATTTCATTGGTTTGGAACAACACTGTGGGCCTTAGGGCCTAATCTTCAATATTCCATCTTCCTAATAATATTCCATATTAATTTAGTGCCTTGAATTTGAATTCCCCAGTTTAGCTCAGATTAGATTTATTTGTCACATGTACATTCAAATTTACAGTAAAATGCGTTGTTTGTGTCAATGACCAACACCTTCCAAGGATGTGCTGAGGGCAGCCCGTACGTGTCACTGTCTGTCACCACATATTGCATGTCATCAGCCCACTAACCCTAATCCGTACGCCTCTGGAATGTGGGAAGAAACTGGAGCGGTGGAGGGAAACGCGGGCGGTCACGTGGCGAACCTACAAACTCCTTACAGAAAGCAGCAGGAGTCAAACCCAGTTGCTGACACTGTAAAGCGATTGTACTGACCACTATGCTACCATGTCGCCCTGTGTTCTTTTGGTCAGGTTAGGCAGAGTAATACCAAGTTAGCTTGAGATGTCACCAAGACCCATTTTGTTCCAGCTTGTGGCCTTGCTGAATCGAGTTGTAGACTCTGTGGTTACATGGGCCTGGATAATATGCTGACCAGTCAAGGAGATGCACTGAAGGTCAACTTTGAAGAACTGCCGGACTCACAGGTAATAATGACAGTAAGTGCCGTCCCTGGTGTTGCATTGTTGCCTCTGAGAGAGAGGACAATGAGTTCAAGTGTTTCCAGTCCAGAGATATGACATTTTCAAAGCCCCAGTGAAAGTGCCCCACATGATATTTCAGATGGGATCCCACTGCCACTCTTTCTAAGGATTCCTGGCCCATATGCAACCTTTAGTACCATCAGAGGATAAGTTATAGAAACGGAATTAGGCCATCAAGGATGATTTACACTCAGAGGTCACCTTATTGGGCACCTCCTGTACTTCATAAAGTGGCCACTGAGTATATATCCGTGATCTTCTGCTGCTGTAGCCCAACCACTTCAAGGTTCAACATGTTGGGCATTCAGAGATGTTCTTCTGCACACCACTGTTGTAACTCATGGTTACTTGAGTTACTGTTGCCTTCCTGTCAGCTTGAACCAGTCTGGCCGTCCTCCTCTGACCTCTCTTATTAACATGGTGTTTTCACCCACAGAACTGCTACTCACTGGATGTTTTTTGTTTCTCATATTCTCTGTAAATTCTAGAGACTGTTGTATGTGAAAATCCCAGGAGATCAGCAGTTTCTGAGATACTCAAACCTCTCCCTCTGGCATCAACAATCATTCTACAGTCAAAATCACTTAGATCACATTTCTTTCCCATTCTGATATTTAGCCTGAACAGCAACTGAACCTCTTGACCATGTCGGCATGCTTTTGTACATTGAATTCCTGCCACATGATTGGCTGATGAGATATTTGCATTAACAAGTAGGCACACCGGTATACCTAATAACGTGGCCATTGAGTGCATTTTTTTCCCCTTTCAACTGCATCCTCATGCCAAGAAGAGAGAGACAAGACGATGCAATTGCTGCAGAAACTCAGCAGGTCAGGCAGCATCCGTGGAGGGGAAATGGACAGACGTGTTTTGGGTTGGTTCCCTTCCTCTGGACTCTAGACTAAATGTCAAAGACAGAGAAGAAGGATATTTGGTGCAGGGCCAGTGAGGCAGGGCTCATGTAACTTGTGTGCTCTCTGTTCTTCCAGAAGTTTGGCTGTGCCAAAGCATTGTACATTTCTGATGCCGACAAGCGTAAGCACTTTCGAATAGTTCTACGGCTTTTTCTCGGCAATGGACAGGAGGTTGGGACCTTCTACAGCAAATTGATCAAAGTCATTTCGAAGCCTTCCCAGAAAAAGCAGTCCATTAAAAACGCTGAACGTAAGTATGACTGGGAGAAGTTATGACGTTGACAGCGGGCTTTGGTTTAGATGAGTCTGTTGCTACATACTGACCCTTGCTCCAGACTACAAGACCTCAGCTGACATTATGGGACCACTGATGCAGTGTAGGAAGATTGCCTCTCAGATACAGTGTTAAACTCTTGTTCTGGCCTCTTACCTTAGTTGGACATAAAGATCTCCCTACATTCAATGGTTCAATGATTCCGTTTAATATCAGAGAATGTACACAGTATACAGCTTGAAATTCTTACTCTTCGCAGACATCCACGAAACAGAAGAAAAACCCCAAAGAATAAATGACAGAAAATGTGAGAACCCCAAAGCCCCCTTTCCCCTCCCCCACTTGCTTCAGCAAAAATATCAGCCTCCCTTCACTCACCGTGCAAACGATAGCAAAGCCCCCAGACCCCGTGATCTAGAGTCCATCCAAAAACTATTGTTCAAAAGACCACAAGGTGCATTCTACCTCTTAATCATCCTCACTGAGAACAGATGAAGGGTCTTGATCTGAAGTGTTGTCTGTCCATTCCCTCCATAGACACTGCCTGACCTGCTGAGTTCCTTCAGTGTTTTGTGTATTGCTTGTAAAGTTCAGGCACAGCTTCAGATTGAGATTTCTTCAGTGGTTTGATCGGGGCATGACTGCGCGAACGCTTGGACATCAGCCAGTAAGAACAGTGAGAAGAGTTTAAAAGGAGAAACCTTATAGAGCGGGCAACAGAGTAGAGGGAGACAGAGTAGAAAGGCTTTGGCTCAATGGGTCGAGGCGAGGTGGGTTTCCTGTGTAGGATACAGATAGGAGGTATGTCTGTGAGGCCGGTGTTCTGTGCCTGGTGTCAGATGTGGGAAGCCCTGGAGTCTCCCAGCCTCCCGGACAGCCACATCTGCACCAGGTGCGTCCAGCTGCAGCTCCTTAGGGACCAGGTTAAGGAACTGGAGATGCAGCTTGATGATCTTCATCTGGTCAGGGAAAGTGATAGATAGGAGCTATAGGCAGGTCGTCACACCGGGGCCTCGGGAGACAGATAAGTGGGTAACAGTCAGGAGAGGGAAGGGCAGGAGTCAGAGGCTAGAGAGCACCGCTGTGGCTGCACCCCTTAGCAATAAGTGCTCCTGTTTGAGTACTGTTGTGGGGGGACGGCCTACCTGGGGGAAGCAACAGTAGCCGCACCTCTAACACAGGGTCTGGCCCTGTGGCTCAGAATATAGGGAAAGGAAGAGGATGGCAGCAGTGATAGGGGACTCTATAGTTAGGGGGTCAGACAGGTGATTCTGGGGATGCAAGAAAGAAGCACGGATGGTAGTTTGCCCCCCAGGTGCCAGGGTCCGGGATGTTTCTGATCGTGTCCACGATATCCTGAAGTGAGAAGGAGAACAGCCAGAGGTTGTGGTACATACTGGTACCAACGACATAGGCAGGAAAAGGGAGGAGGTCCTGAAACCAAACTACAGGGAGTTAGGAATGAAGTTGAGAACCAGGACCTCAAAGGTAATCACCTTGGGATTACTGCCTGTGCCACATGACAATGAGTATAGGAATAGAGTGAGGTGGAGGATAAATGTGTGGCTGAGGAATTGGAGTTGGGGCAGGGATTCAGGTTTCTGGATCATTGGGACTTCTTTTGGGGCATGATGACTTGTACAAAAAGGACTGGTTGCACTTGAATCCCAGGGGTCCAATATCCTGTTGGGGAGGTTTGCTAAGGCTATTGGGAGAGCTTAAACTAGGGTTGCTGGAGGGGTGGGAACCAAAATGAGAAGACGGAGCAAGAGGCGGTTGGCTCACAGATGGCGAAAGATTAGAGACAGTGTGAGAGGGAGGATAGGCAGGTGAAAGAGAAGGGATGCGCTCAGACCGATGGTTTGAGATGTGTCTATTTTAATACAAGGAGTATTATGAACAAAGCAGATGAGCTTAGAGTGTGGATCAGTACTTGGAGCTATGATGTTGTGGCCATTGCAGAGACTTGGATAGTTCAGGGGCAGGAATGGTTACTTCGAGTGTCAGGCTTTAGATGTTTCAGAAAGGACAGGGAGGGAGGCAAAAGAGGTGGGGGCGTGGCACTATTGATCAGAGATAGTGTCACGACTGCAGAAAAGGAGGAAGACATGAAGGGATTGTCTACAGAGTCTCTGTGGGTGGAAGTTAGGGGTCAATAACTCTACTGGGTGTTTTTTATAGATCACCCAATAGTAACAGGGACATCGAGGAGAAGATAGATAGACAGATTCTGGAAAGATGTAATAATAACAGGGTTTTGTGGTGGGATATTTTAATTTCCCAAATATTGATTAGCATTTCCCTAAGGCGAGGGGTTTAGATGGGTAGAGTTTGTTAGGTGTGTTCAGGAAGGTTTCTTGACACAATATGTAGATAAGCCTACAAGAGGAGACGCTGTACTTGATCTGGTATTGGGAAATGAACCTGGTCAGGTATCAGTTCTCTCAGTGGGAGAGAATTTTGAAGATAATGATCACAATTCTATCTCCTTTACCATAGCATTGGAGAGGAATAGGAACAGACAAGTTAGGAAAGCGTTTAATTGGAGTAAGGGGAAATATGAGGCTATCAGGCAGGAACTTGGAAGCATAAATTGGGAACAGATGTTCTCAGGGAAATGTACGGAAGAAATGTGGCAAATATTCAGGGGTATTTGCGTGGAGTTCTGCATAGGTACATTTCAATGAGACGGGAAAGGATGGTAGGGTACAGGAACCGTGGTGTAGAAAGGCTTTTGTAAATCTAGTCAAGAAGAAAAGAAAAGCTTACAAAAAGTTCAAAAAACTAAGTAATGATAGAGATCTAGAAGATTATAAGGCTAGCAGGAAGGAGCTTAAGAAAGAAATTAGGAGAGCCAGAAGGGGCCATGAGAAGGCCTTGGTGGACAGGATTAAGGAAAGCCCCAAGGCATTCTGTAAGTGTGTGAAGAGCAAGAGGATAAGACGTGAGAGAATAGGACCTATCAAGTGTGATGGTGGAAAAGAGCATATGGAACTGGAGGAGATAGCAAAGGTATTTAATGGGTACTTTGCTTCAGTATTCACTGTGGAAAAGGATCTTGGTGATTGTAGGGATGACTTAGAGTGGACTGAAAAGCTTGAGCATGTAGATATTAAGAAAGAGGATGTGCTGGAGCTTTTGAAAAGCATCAAGTTGGATAAATCACCGGGACCAGACAGGATGTCCCCAGGCTACTGTGGGAAGCGAGAGAGGAGATTGGTGAGCCTCTGGTGATGATCTTTACATCATCAATGGGGACGGGAGAGGTTCCGGAGGATTGGGGGGTTGCGGATGTTGTTCCATTATTCAAGAAAGGGAGTAGAGATAGCCCAGGGAATTATAGACCAATGAGTCTTACTTCGGTGGTTGGTAAGTTGATGGAGAAGATCCTGACAGGCAGGATTTATGAACATTTGGAGAGGTATAGTTTGATTAGGAATAGTCAGCATGGCTTTGTCAAGGGCAGGTTGTGCCTTACAAGCCTGATTGAATTTTTTGAGGATGTGACTAAACATATTGATGAAGGTAGAGCAGTAGATGTATTGTATATGGATTTCAGCAAGGCATTTGACAAGGTACCCCATACAAGGCTTATTGAGAAAGTAAAGAGGCATGGGATCCAAGGAGACCTTGCTTTGTGGATCCAGAACTGGCTTGTCCACAAAAGGCAAAGAGTGGTTGTAGACGGGTCATATTCTGCATGGAGGTCGGTGACCAGTGGTGTGCCTCAGTGGTCTGTCTGGGGCCCCTACTCTTCATGGTTTTTATAAATGACCTGGAAAAAAGAAGTGGAGGGATGGGTTAGTAAATTTGCTGATGACACAAAGGTTGGGGGTGTTGTGGATAGTGTGGAGGGGTGTCAGAGATTACAACGGGACATTGATAGGATGCAAAACTGGGCTGAGAAATGGCAGATGGAGTTCAACCCAGGTAAGTGTGAGGTGGTTCATTTTGGTAGGTCAAATATGATGACAGAATATAGTATTAATGGCAAGACTCTAGGCAGTGTGGAGGATTAGAGGGATCTTGGGGTCTGAGTCCATAGGACACTCAAAGCTGCAGTGCAGGTTGACTCTGTGGTTAAGAAAGCATACGGTGCATTGGCCTTCATCAATCATAGGATTGAGTGTAGGAGCTGAGAGATAATGTTGCAGTTGTATAGGACAACTGGTCAGTTGTATAGGACCTTGGTCAGACCCCACTTGGATCAGTTCTGATCGCCTCACTGTAGGAAGGATGTGGAAACCATAGAAAGGGTGCAGGGGAGATTTACAAGGATGTTGCCTGGATTGGGGAGCATGCATTATGAGAATAGGTTGAGTGATCTTGGCCTTTTCTCCTTGGAGTGATGGAGGATGAGAGGTGACCTGATAGAGCTGTACAAGATGATGAGAGGCATTGATCGTGTGGATAGTCACAGCCTTTTTTACAGGGCTGAAATGGCTAGCACGAGAGGGCATAGTTTTAATGTGCTTGGAAGTAGCTACAGAGGAGATATTGGGTAAGTTTTTTATGCAGAGAGTGGTGAGTGCGTGGAATGGGCTGTCGTTGATGGTAGTAGAGGCGGATACGATAGGGTCTCTTAAGAGACTGCTGGACAGGTATATGGAGCTCAGAAAAATAGAGGGTTATGGATAACACTAGATAATTTCTAAGGTAAGGACATGTTCGGCACAGCTTTGTGGGCCGAAGGGCCTAAATTGTGCGGTTGGTTTTCTATTTATTTATCTCATATACATGAGGGGGCAAATCCTCAGAATAGAGGGATGTCTGTTTGGAACAGAGATGAAGAAGAATTTCTTTAGCCAGAGTATAGTGGATCTGTGTAATTCGTTGCCACAGATGGCTGTGGAGGCCGAGTCATTTAAAGCAGATGTTGATCATCATCTTCATTATGTGTTGCGTCATAGGACAAAGGCGATCATGGTCTCATGACCTTGATTGTTCTTGGAAATTTTTTCTGCAGAAAAGGTTTGCCATTGCCTTCTTCTGGGCAGTGTCTTTACAAGCTGGGTGACCCCAGCCTTTATCAGTACTCTTTGGAGATTATCTGCCTAGCATCAATGGTCACATAACCAGGACTTGTGATATGCAGCAGCTGCTCATGCGACCATCCACCACCTGATCCCATGGCTTCATGTGACCCTGATTGACGGGGGGACGGCTAAACAGGAGCTACACCTTGCCCAAGGATGACCTGCAGGCTAGCAAAGGGAAGGAGCTCCTTACACCTCTTTTGGTAGAGACATATCTCCACCCCACCACCCCTGAAGGTTGGTAGGTTTTTGATTAATAAGGGTGACAAATGTTACTGGGAGAAGGCAGCAGAATAGGTTGAGAGGAATAATAAATCAGCCATGATGGAATGGTGGAGCAGACACGATATCCTGATTCTGCACTGGAGGAACTCAACGGGTCAGACAACATCTGTTGAGGGAAACGGACAGTCGATGATTTAGGTTGGCTCCATTTAACGAAAGTCCAGTGAAGCAGTCCAGATGAAGGGTCTCGACTGTGCACTTTCCTCCATAGGTGCTGCCAGACCTGCTGCAATTTACTGTCCATGTCTCTAAAGTGGACGCAGATTCACAATGTCCTCACGTGGAAAGTCGTGTCCATGTCACCTCCACAGTTCCCATCCTGAATAATGTTCGACGAGCTGTTTCTTTCATTGTGCCTAGTATGTATTTCGTCGGGCTCCAAGGTGGCCTTGTTTAATCGCCTGCGTTCTCAGACAGTCAGTACACGTTACCTGTGTGTGGATGGAGGAGAGTTCATCGCCAGTGCACGGCAGTGGGGAGCGTTTACTCTCCACTTGGGTAAGGGTTCGGATTCACTTACTTATTTATCACGAGAATATCGAAACAAACCGTGAAATGTGTCATTTGTGTTAACAACCAACACCCCTAAGGATGTGCTAAGTGTCGCCACACATTCTGACGCCAGCATTCAATAGCTTTCCCACAATGCTCAGCAGAACAACACAATTGGCAACAGTAACAGCAACCAAACAAACTCCGTTCCACCCAGCCACCCACCGACGTAGACAGGCCTCCAAACCCAGGACAGGCTACCTCCCCACCTCCAGTGGATTTGCAGAGTTTCAGACATCAGACCTCTAATTTCCCCCTGTGGATTCATAGACATCAGGCCTCTGACTTCTGGAAATGCCAACCCACGGTCTTTGACCTTTGGGCCTCAACTTTTGGATTCACTGACTTCAGTCCTTTGTATTGACCCCAGGACCCACCAATCACAGGACTCCAAACTCCAGACATTGTATTCTGAACTTGGACGGACCTCTGATTCAGGACTTACCAACCTGTGGGGGGGGTGGGGAGGGATCCAATCCCGATGTCTGCTGTCCTCGCTCATTGACCATGAGGATCGCTGGACTTTGTCCTGTGGACCACCGACTCTTGGCCCTGACCTCGACCTCTAATTCTCCCATTCTTGGCTCTAAACCCTAATCTGACCTCTAGTTCCCTGTGCTGTCCACATAACCATCCCTATGAGCCCAAATAACAATAGTCTGGGCCATGACCTCGATGGACATTGCAGCTCGGTAACCATTTTGACCAGGGGCTAATGAGCATTCACCGGGTTCACTGTGCATTGTGTTGGTGTTTGGAAAGGAAGCCATGAATCTGTGAGGCAGTGGTCAGAATTCAGCTGTATTTTGTCCAGGTTTTGACCCATGTTTTCAAAAGGTACGTTAATTGGTCATTGTAAATTGTCCCGTGATTAAGTTCGAGTTAATCAGGGTTGTCGGATTTTGCAGGGGCGATGTGGCTCGAAGAGCTGGAAGGGCTTACTTCACGCTGTATCACTAAATAAATAATGGGCCAAGGCCTTGTGTGCAGTGTCAGTCCTGGGTTTCAGGAATCCAAGTCCAAGGTTATCGTCAAGTCTGCATATACGGTGAGGTGTACAGGTATAAGAAGAAGCCCTTGCTGGGAAACAGGGTATCTCCTCATTGTTCCAGTCTAACACCCTGTTGTTTCCCCTGCAGACACGGAATCCGGCCAGAAGGGTGATTTCTATCCTCATGATGGATACATCCGATATGGAACGGCAGTCAAATTAACCTGCACCACTTCTGGAGTCTGCCTCCCAAGCATGGTGTGTACATCTTCCGTGCGTTCACTTCAGACACCTTGCAGTTTGATCAGTGTTATTTTGTGTATTCACCAACAGTGAGAGAAAGATATTCCCTCAGGTGATAGCCCCATGCCCCACTCAGTACCAGTAATGAGCTTCGGAGACCCTTAAATGGGTGTAAAATGTACTACGTAGCCTGCCTTGCAATGGTTCCATGAACCAGGTTTGCTGAAGTGTCGAACACAGATAGATGCCTGAGGAATTCAGCAGGTGAGGTTATCAGCTTTGGAGGGAAATAAACAGTTGCCATTTCCGTCTGAGATCCTTTATCAGGACTGGAAAAGAAGGGAGTAGAAAGCCAGAATAAGAAGGTGGAGGAAGGGAAGGAGTACAAGTTGGCAGGTGATGGGTGAAACCAGGTGAGAGGGAAGGCAGGTGGGTAGGGAAAGGGAGGGGGATGAAGTAAGAAGCTGGGAGGTGATAGGTGGAAGACATAATTGGCTGAAGAAGAAGGAATCTGATAGGAGAGGAGAGCGGACTATGGGAGAAAGGGAAGGAGGAGGGGCACCAGACAGAGGTGATAGGCAGATGAGGAGAAGAGAAGGGGTAAGAGGGGAGCCAGAATGTGGAATGGAAAAAGAGAGAAGGGGAGGTGGGAGAAATTACTAGAAATGAGAGAAATCAATGTTCATGCTCTCAGGTTGGAGGTTTCCCAGATGGAATATGACGTGTTGCTCCAGGTATTGTTAACATGTAGAGTTGTCTGTGGCTCAGTGCTCAGTGGATTGGACACTTGCCCCCAGTCTGAAACTGAGAAGCCCAGGTTCTTTCTGCCCCCACAGCCCCCACCCTGAGCAAATGGTGTTGCAGGAATATTGATCTGTCAGAGAAGCCATTTTACAAGACATTTGGATAAGTTCATGGATAAGAGGAAATTTGAGGCAAATAGACCAAATGCAAGCAAATTGGACTATCTTAAGAGTTGCTGGTGAATACAGCAGGCCAGGCAGCATCTACAGGAAGAGGTACAGTCGATGTTTCGGGCCGAGACCCTTCATCAGGTCTCGGCCCGAAACGTCGACTGTACCTCTTCCTAGAGATGCTGCCTGGCCTGCTGCGTTCACCAGCAACTTTTATGTGTGTTGCTTGAGATTCCAGCATCTGCAGATTTCCTTGTGTTTTGACTATCTTCTTGGGCACCATGATTGGCATGGACGAGTTGGGTTGAAAGGACCGTGCCCATGCTAGTGGGAACCCACTAATGGACTGAATCCAGAGCCTCACTGATCTGGGCAGAACTTGAAAAGAATTATACCCAAGGCGTGACCATCACTAACATTTCTAGAATGTCTTGTCTAATCTTAGATTTAGAGGCTTGTTAAAGGACACTACAGGGCAGTCAGAACTCAGTTAGATATGGAAATCAACGGTGATCAATTAATGCTGTGCAATGTTTAACAATGTTAAAAATATTAAATAAAAGTAGATGTTTGCTTGGTAGAAATGATCATTTATAGTGTATGGTTAATAATGATTAAATAATAATTATTTATAATATTATGTGATAATAATATAACAGGGTTCTATTACATTATATGATTATAGATGAAAATATGGGAATACAGGTAAACATATAATATATATTATAGCATATAATTTTTATATTCATAGCAATATATTATATTACATGGGTGATAATTGTACTTTATTATTATCATTATTATTATTATTATTATTATTTATTTTCTCTCAGCTCGTTGGTAAAACTTGAGGTACGGGCATAGCCAAGCACTCTCATTTTCAATTCTTAGGAACTTTCAGACAATTCTAATGTTTATAGCATTGTAGCTTTCTCGAGATTTGTATAAATATTGCTGTGTAGCCCTAACTGTTTAATGCTATTGTGTAGCGACTTTGGGATGATACCAGTTGTAGATATTACTATCAGGACATTGTTTACCCTGGTCATGGTCCATAGTCTTTCAAATTCCTCCTTTCGTTCAGCTTATTTCTGGTGTTTTTCACTTATTGATTTCTGTATGTTATGTGTGTTTGGAATGGCTATATCTATTAAGTAAGTTGCTCTTGCTTGTTTATCCTGTAATATTATGTATTGTCCTATCTGTAATAATGGATTGGTTGTGATAAAATATGTAGTACTCTGACTCTAAGGCTAGACCAGGTTTGTACTCATAGCAAGGTTTGGTGTCTTTTATGAGTTTGTATTTTAAAGCAAGATTTTGGCGAATGATGTTTGCAACTTGATTGTTCCTGTGTAAGAAATCAGATTGAGTTAAACTGCTACAGGATCCTGCAATGTGTTGGATTGTTTCTGGTTTCTCTTGGCATTTTCTGCATTTATCATCTTGAATTTGTTGGTCTTTCATTATGTATTTTGATAACTTTTTGTGTTAACCACCTGGTCCTGTATTGCCACAAAGAACCCCTCTGTTTCTGGAAAGAGGTCTCCAACTCCGAGCCAAGTGTTCCACGCTTCCTTGTCGATGTGCAGTCTGTCAGATTGTGGGGGTTTCTTCCATGTAGGGTCATGCTCTTCCTTTGGTTAACTTTTTCTTCTGTAGTGATAATTGCCTTACTGGACCTGACAAAGGGTCTTGGCCTGAAACGTTGACTGTACCTCTTCCTAGAGAAGCTGCCTAGCCTGCTGCGTTCACCAGCTACTTTGATGTGTGTTGTTATGAAAATGATTCTGAGATTGAAAGTCTTATCGTATGAAGAGCGCTTGATGCCTCTGGGTCAGTATTCACTGGAATTCAGAAGAATGAGAGGGGATCTCATTGTATCCTAGCGAATGTTGAAAGGCCTCAAAAGAGTGGACGTGGAGAAGGTGTTTCCTTTGCTGGGAGAGTCTAAGACCAGAGGACACAGCCTCAGAATAGAGGGGTGTCCATTTAAAATGGAGATGAGGGGAATTTTTTTAGCCTGAGAGTGGTGATTCTGTAGAATTCATTACCACAGTCAACCGTGGAGATCAAATCATTGGGTATATTTAAGGCAGTGGTTGATAGATTCTTGATTAGTCAGGGCATGAAGCGATACGGGGAGAAGGTAGGAGATCGGGTCTGAGAGTGAGATAGATCAGGCATGGTGAAATGGAGAGCAGACTAAATGGGCCAAATGGCCTAATTCTGTTCCTTTATCTTATGGTCTTATGTTTTTATGGTCTTATTCAATTATGTAAATTCTTCAGCTGCTGAGGTGGACTTTGTGGCCTCCAGGTCATGAGGCAGAGACCATTGACTTCAAATTGGCCCAAATTCAAAAGCCACAAATGACTGTACTTGTGCTATTTGGTCACCAGTTGACATATCTGGGCAATGGTGAGGTAACCTTGTTTTTCTTTGTGGTAATTGTGTGGACAGATCATTCGGAAGGTGTACAAGCAGTACGCGGTGCTGGATATCGATGAACCTGTTTCTCAACTCCACAAGTGCGCCTTCCACATCAAGGGATCCAACAGAATGTACCTGTGCCTCTCCAACGAGAAGATCATACAGTTCCAGGTACACTTGACCATCAGCTGCTTTTCCACTGCTGTGTTTTGGCCTATTCAATTGCCCAGATACAAAGATGAAAAGGATAGGTTTATCATTTGAACTAGAATATATCATTCAAGTTCAAATTGAAGTGTATTGTCATGGACACATGTACCCATATTTCTTTGCATTTACTGTGAATGCTGGCAAGAAAATGGCGACATATATGCACTTTGATAATAAATTTATTTGAACATTGAACTTTGAACTCAGCTTATACACACCATGAGCATTAGCTGTTTGGAGCAGCAGAATGGTATATTATATACACAAATTGCATAAACAATATAAATTAAACACAACTAACACAACAAAATAAGCAAAAGTAAACATAGCAACATGAATGGAAGTTGAGGATATAGAGTCTATGGTAGAAATAGAGTTTCTCAGGTCCAGGTCAGGAATCTGATGGCAATGGGGAAGAAGCTGTTGTTGAACCATGACATGTAGGTCTCAGTCTCTTGCACCTCCTGCCCAATGGTAGCAATGAGAAAAGGACATAGCTTGGATGGCGGAGATCATTTAAGATCTATGCCACCTCTTATCGATGTCCCTGATGGTTGGGAGAGCTGTACCCACGATGGAACTAGATGAGTCCACCAACTCTCTGCAGCCTGTTGCGTTCTTGTGCACTGGACTTCCAATGGACAAGAAGATTGGAGGGAGGCGAATGTTGTCCCCTTGTTCAAAAAAGGTAGTAGGGATAGTCTGGGTAATTATAGACCAGCGAGCCTTATGTCTATGGTGGGAAAGCTGTTGGAAAAGATTCTTAGAGATAGGATCTATGGGCATTTAGAGAATCATAGTCTGATCAGGGACAGTCAGCATGGCTTTGTGAAGGGCAGATTGTGTCTAACAAGCCTGATAGAGTTCTTTGAGGAGGTGACCAGGCATATAGATGAGGGTAGTGCAGTGGATGTGACCTATGTGGATTTTAGTAAGGCATTTGACAAGGTTGCACACGGTAGGCTTATTCAGAAAGTCAGAAGGCATGGGATCCAGGGAAGTTTGGCCACGTGGATTCAGAATTGGCTTGCATGCAGAAAGCAGAGGGTCATGGTGGAGGGAGTACATTCAGATTGGAGGATTGTGACTAGTGGTGTCCCACAAGGATCGGTTCTGGGACCTCTACTTTTCGTGATTTTTATTAACGACCTGGATGTGGGGGTAGAAGGGTGGGTTGGCAAGTTTGCAGGTGACACAAAGGTTAATGGTGTTTGAATAGTGTAGAGGATTGTCGAAGATTGCAGAGAGACATTGATAGAATGCAGAAGTGGGCTGAGAAGTGGCAGATGGAGTTCAACCTGAAGAAGTGTGAGGTGGAAGACTTTGGAAGGACAAACTCCAAGGCAGAGTACAAAGTAAATGACAGGATACTTGGTAGTGTGGAGGAGCAGAGGGATCTGGGGGTACATGTCCACAGATCCCTGAAAGTTGCCTCACAGGTAGATAGGGTAGTTAAGAAAGCTTATGGGGTGTTAGCTTTCATATGTCGAGGGATAGGGTTTAAGAGTCACGATGTAATGATGCAGCTCTATAAAACTCTGGTTAGGCCACAGTTGGAGTATTGTGTCCAGTTCTGGTCACCTCACTATAGGAAGGATGTGGAAGCATTGGAAAGGGTAGAGAGGAGATTTACCAGGATGCTGCCTGGTTTAGAGAGTATGCATTATGATCAGAGATTAAGTGAGCTAGGGCTTTACTCTTTGGAGAGAAGGAGGATGAGAGGGGACATGATAGAGGTTTACAAGATATTAAGAGGAATAGATAGAGTGGACAGCCAGCGCCTCTTCCCCAGGGCACCACTGCTCAATACAAGAGGACATGGCTTTAAGGTAAGGGGTGGGAAGTTCAAGGGGGATATTAGAGGAAAGTTTTTTACTCAGAGAGTGGTTGGTGCATGGAATGCACTGCCTGAGTCAATGGTGGAGGCAGATACACTAGTGAAATTTAAGAGACTACTAGACAGGTATATGGAGGAATTTAAGGTGGGAGGTTACATGGGAGGCAGGTATTGAGGGTTGGCACAACATTGTAGGATGAAGGGCCTGTACTGTGCTGTACTATTCTATGTTCTACGTTCCATTCTAGGCTGGGAACCAACTGATTAGATTGCTTTCCACTGTAGAAGTCTGTCTGATATACCGAATCATGGTCTTTGGTTTCTGGTTCCTCTACCCTACCCTGCTGTCCCAGATGGCACATTAGTTCCCGTATTAGTTGGAGGAGAAGTGTGAAGTTATTCAGTTTTTATTTTTGTTTGATTTTATTTACAGGCATAGCACAGAACAGGCTCTTCTGGTCCAACAGGCTGCACCACCCTACAACCCACCTATTCAACCTTGGCCTAACCACTAGAAAATTTAGAATGACTAATTAACCGAGTAACTGGTATGTCATTGGACTGTGGGAGGAAATCCATGTGGGTCACGGGGAGAACGTACAAACTTCTTACGGATAGAGCCGGAATTGAACTCTGAGCTCCAGAACTCCTGAACGGTAATAGAATCGCACTAATCACTATACTACCGCTGAGCACATCTGGGTTACTGATCAGATCAGCATTTATTGACCATGCCTGATTGCCCTTGAGAAGGTGCTGATGAAGTATTGTGGCCCCTCTGGTGAAGGTGTTGGCCAGACAGCACCCAGATTTAAACTCATTGATGATGTAGGACCATGGCTATATTTCCGCATTTGACTTGGAAGATAGTATACTGGGCTTTCCCATGTATCTTCTACCTTGTCATTTGTGTTACAGGTTGTTTCATAGAGAGATACAGCACAGAATCAGGCCCTTCAGCCCACGTCTCTTTTTTTAATAGTTTATTTTCAAAATTTTGAAAAAAAAAATTAAATCAACAAGAACATACCAGCTCAGACGTGTAAAAATGAAATAAGCCAAAAAAGGGACATAATATTAGAGGGATGCTATTGTACAAAGTGCTCAAAAATGCTAAACATTAAATCTCAAATGAGGGACGTGAGAAATCAGCCGGGGGGAAATTGCTCATCCGCCCCCGGCCTCGTCCAGGTAGGCAAGAAATGGATCCCAGATAGCCGAAAACTTTTTAATTGAGTTGGTTCTCAAGAACCTAAGTTTCTCCATCTGTATGACTGAGATCATATCAGCCATCCATCTCTGAAAGGGGAGAAGGTGATTTCCATTCCCTCAAGATAAGTATTTTGGCGACAGTCATCCCCAGCATCAGAGACTGTTGTATGGCTGCAGGGAAACAAATAGTAGATTGCGAGCAGCCAAATATAAAGAGACCAGCTTCCAAAGGGAAGGATCTTTTATAGACCTTTGAGTACCAGTCAAATATTTTGGACCAAAATCCAGTCAGTAATGGGCAAAACCAAAAGGTGTGTGAGAACTTGGCCTCCGTCCCTTGGCATCTATCACATATTGGCGAGACAGAAGCGTAAATGCTGTCTAATCTAAGTTTAGAGTAGTGGAGACGGTGAACAACTTTAAACTGGATCATTTAGTGTCTTCTGTTAACAGAGCAAGACTGTATCATAGACAAACTCTTGTCCCAGGCAGCTTCAGATAATTCAATACCCAACTCCTCTCTCCAGGTGTCTCTAATCTTCACAGTAGACGCTACAGTGCAATCATCAAACAAACGTACAAACTTAGAAATGAGATGCTTGGAGTCAGGGGGGTTCTTTAAAATATCAAAAAGTAGATGTTTCCCTGGAAGGGTTTCAAAATTACAAATCTTAGATTGAATGTAGTGTCTAATTTGTAAGTAACGAAAAAAGTGCGAATGAGGCAGCTCAAGTTTCTCTTTCAGCAGACTAAATGTTGCAAACCGTCCCTCTATGTACAGGTCTTCGATAGAAACTACACCCTTCTCCCTCCAAGCATGGTAGGTTTTAAACATCTCTTTAAACTATCCCCTCACACCTTAAATGCCTGTCCCTTATCATTTGAAAGTTCTGCCCTGGGGAAAAAAACAATTCTGATTCTCTACCCTGTTTTCAGTCATAGTCATAGTCATGCTTTATTAATCCCGGGGGAAATTAGTTTTCATTTTCATTACAGTTGCTCCATAAATAATAAATAGTAATAGAACCATAAATAGTTAAATAGTAATATGTAAATTATGCCAGTAAATTATGAAATAAGTCCAGGACCAGCCTATTGGCTCAGGATGTCTGATCCTCCAAGGGAGGAGTCATAAAGTTTGATGGCCACAGGCAGGAGTGACTTCCTATGACGCTCTGTGCTGCATCTCGGTGGAACGAGTCTCTGGCTGAATGTACTCCTGTGCCCACCCAGTACATTATGTAGTGGATGGGAGACATTGACCAAGATTTTGCTTCTAATCATTTTATAATCTTTTATCAGGAACTTATTTGAGCTATTATGCTTTTGGTGAAAGGTCTTCAACCTGAAATGTGAACTCCCTTTCTGTTTCTGTAGGTGCTGCTTTACCCATTGTGAGTTATCAGCTTTCACTATTTAACTTCCTCGCTGAAACAGAAAATTTCACCTTTTCCTCCAACCACTCAATCTGCCCATCATCATATACTCCTCCCCACACTGTTTGCATCAGCCTTCCCCACCTCCCTTATTTGGTTCTGTATTCCTCCTTTCTATTCAGCACATCCTCCTCCTTAACACCAAGACGTTCCAGCACATCAACCGGTCTTACACTGTCCTCGCAAACATCGAGGTCCCTCTCACTGGTGAAACCCCATTAATGATTCCACTATCTTCTGCTTTTTGTCACCTCCCAGCCTCTATCGCCATTCTCACTCTCTCCTCCTCCACTTCCCCATCACCTCTCCTCACCTGGATTCACCCATCATCTCCCAGCTCTTGATTATTTCCTTCTTCTCCCCTGTTTATACTGGCTATCTCCTTTCTGCCTTTAGTCCAGATGAAGCAAGGACCAGAAGCATCGACAGTCTATATCCCTCCACAGATACTCCACAGTTCCTCCAGCAGTTTTGTCTTTTTTTCTCCGGATCCCAACATCTACTGTATCTTGTGTCCACATTTACCTGAGTTTGGGATTCCCATGTTCTATGATGGTGGGAGTAGTTTGCATGTCTCTAGATGAATAAATTGCTTATTGAGAATAAATTTTAATTTAATTTATTTATAAATACTTTTATGTTTGGAGGGAACCTGAGGGGGATCTTCTTCACTCAGAATGTGATGAAAGTGTGGAATGAGATGCCAGTGGGGCTTGAGGTTCAATGTTCAAGGTTCAAAGTACATTTACTGTATTATCAAAGTATATATACATGCTACAACCTTGAGATTTGTCTCCTAACAGGCAGCCACCAAACAAAGAAACCCAAAAGGACCCATAAAAATAATGAAAACTATCGAACACCCAACATGCAGGGAGAAAGAGAAAAAAACAGACCATATAAACAGTAAAACACAATCAAATAGCATTTTGAACTGAAGTCCACAAACAGAGTCTGTCCCCAGACCCTTCATTCAGCACAGAGTCGAGTACACCTCATGGAGTGGCAAGCTGAACCAGCCCGTTCCTTGCCTCGGCCCCGGCACCCTGACCTTTTCAATCTAGCCCGGTGCTTAAACCGGCGTCCAAACATCAGGTTCAGTCGCTTTGGTACGTTCTGAGACCTGGACCCTGATGCCTCGATTTGGCCTGTACCCCCACTTTCTGATTTGGCCCGGCGCTTCAATTGATCAAACCTCGGCTCTTCCCGGCTCTGGGTGATGGGTCTGCTGCCTTGCCTCGCCTCGGTTATCCCACATCGAATTGCCTCCATCCTAAGGGAAGTAGCAGACTATCACTGGCAATGATCATTTACCAAAAAAAGCATGATTAACAAAGTGTTTAGTTATTTTCCTTGTTTTGTTAGCCACCAGACAGAGGTCTCTGAGATTCAGCAGCACCATCATAAACTGCTGATTATAACATTTAAGAGAAATTTGGACAGGTACATGTGTGGGACGGGTATGGAGGGCAGCACACAGAACATGCTGGGGAACTCGGCAGGCCTGGCAGCATCTATGGAGAAGAGAATAGTCGACATTTTAGGCCAAAACCCTTCATCAGAATTGGAGAAAAAAGATGATGAGGAGTCAGAGCTAGAAGGTGGGGGGAGGGGAGGAAGAAACACAAGGAGATAGGTGAAACCTAGGGGGAGAGAGGAGTATTTACTAGTATTTACTCTACAGGTATTTGGCAATGGCGAGTGTCTCCTGAATGATTAGATCTTTTGTTGTGGTCCTTCAAGGCGATCCCTTGCTCCAAAGAAGCCAATAAGGAAGTGTTGACTGATGGGGCCTGCTGGACAATTATTGGTACCGAGGCTGTGGAGTACACATTCAGTGAGAGCCTGGCTCATCTGCACTCTCCTGTCACTCCTGTTCCTGTTATCAACAGTCTTGAGGTAAGATCTTCCTAGCATTGTTGAGTTGGGCCAAAGGACCTATTTCCATCACGATTGAATTATTGGACCATAACATAGGCATAGAATTAGGCCATTCAGCCCATCAAGACTGCTCCGCCATTCCATCACGGCTGATTTATTATCTGTCTCAACCCTATTCTCCTGCCTTCTCACTGTAGCCTTAGATGCCCTTTCTAATCAAGAATCTGTCAAACTCTGCTTTAAATATACCCATTGACTTGGCCTCCACAGCCATCTGTGGCAATTAATTCCACAGATTTACCACCCTCTGAGTAAAAAAATTCTGCCTCATCTCTGTTCGAATGGGATATCTCTCTATTCTGAGTTTGTGCCCTCTAGTCCTGGATCTTACAAAGATTTACTATCACCTCTGCAAATGTACAATCTCAGTCCAGCACCATTGAACCGAAGGGTAATGGAATCTATGTCCACATCTCCATGAAGATGGCGGCACAACTAGATAGGGTGGTGGAGAAGTCATTAGGCATGCTCGCCTTCATTACTCTGTGCATTGAGCAGAATAATCAGGAAGTCATGGAGCTGTTCTATCAAACTCTGGTGGGACCACTCTTGGAGGTTTGGGTACGTTTCTGGTCAGCCCACTACAGGGAGGATGTGGAGGCTTTGGAGAGGGTGTAGAAGAGGTTTACCAGGGTATTATAGACACACGATTATTCAGGTCTAGGTGGCGCAGTGCATTGAGGTTGAGACTCAGAATTAGTTGATTTTAGGTTTGTAGGGATGGTTTTTGGGGGTAGCGTGGGGGAGTAAGGGGACAGGTTAGGGTTTAAGGACAGGCATGAGGGGAGTTAGAGGTCAGGGGCCGTAAGTGAAGAATTGGGTAGGAGCCCGAGTCCAGGTCAGAACATTCTGCGGTAGAAAGTCGGTGATTCCCATGGAAGGATGTTGGGTTGGCAAGTGCTTAGATGTAGACCAATGATACCCATGGTCAATGACTGAGTTGGTGGGTCTCATGGATGGCGGCTGATGACCACCTCCCCAGGTCAATTAGCCCTGGGATTGGAGGTTGATTTGAGACAGGAATTCAACAGGTCCTGATAAAGGGTCTTGACCCAAAACATCGACTGTTCATTCCACTCCATAGATGCTGCCTGACCTGCTGTGTTTGTCCAGAATTTTGTGTGTGTTACCTGGATGCTCTCTGGATTAGAGGGCACATGCTGTAAGGTGAGGTTGGAGAAACTTGGGTTGCTTTCCCTGGAGTGATGGAGGCTGAGAGGAGACCTGATTGAAGTTTATATAATTACAAGGGGCATGCAATGCCTATAAAAGGTATTCACCCCACACCCTCAGAAGTTTTCATGTTTTATTGTTTTACAACAGTGGATCACAGTGGATTTAATTTGGCTTTTTTTGACACTGATCAACAGAAAAAGGCTCTTTCATGTCAAAGTGAAAACAGATCTCTACAAAATGATCTAAATCAATTACGAATATAAAACACAAAATAACTTATTGCCTAATTATTCACCCCCCCCTTTAATATGACACACCAAATCACCACTGGTGTAGCCAATTGGTTTTAGAAGTCACATAATTAGTTAAATGGAGTTAAAAGGCACAACAGTGCCTCTTTCACCTCAGAGAGATGAGGAAGTGTGGAATGGGCCCCAGAATCTTAAGAACTTTCTACAGGAGCACAACTGAGAGCATCCTGACTGGCTGCATCACTGCCTGGTATGGGAACTGTACCACCCTTAATTGCAGGACTCTGCAGAGAGTGGTGCGGACAGCCCAGCGCATCTGTAGGTGTGAACTTCCCATGATTCAGGACATTTACAAGAACCGGTGTGTAAAAAGGGCCTGAAGGATCATTGGGGACCTGAGTCATCCCAACCACAATCTATTCCAGCTGCTACCATCTGGGAAGCGGTACCACAGCATAAAAGCCAGGGCCAACAGGTTCCAGGTCAGCTTCTTCCACCAAGCCATCAGACTGATGAACTCACGCTGATTTGAGTGTATTTCTATATTACATTGACTGTTCTATTTATTATAAATTACTATGATTGCATGTGGCACATTTAGATGGAGACGTAACATAAAGAATTTTACTCCTCATGTATGTGAAGGATGTAAGAAATAAAGTCAATTCAATTCAATTCACTCAACCATACATGAATACCGCCAAATAAAACAGCGTTAATCCTGGGCCAAGGTGCAAATGCCAGTACCAATGGTCACACACAACACAAGGCACATATAAGATAGGAAGCATATATAAGATATGAGTAAAGTACGGTCACACAAAAAATATAGTCCATGAATGTTGGAGAAATCTGCATTCGAAAATGATGCAGCTTGCCTTCTGCTGAGCGAACACTGGGGTGGCAGCAACGAATCCAGTTTGGACACTGCGCCACGCCACCTGTAGTGGAGTGCAACTGGTTCCGATGCCTTTCTCCTGGGTGGCTGTAAACAGGCAACACTGCGGCTCGAGGCCTAGTCCCCAATACCACTGAGGCCACACAGCTCCCCTGCTATCCATTGTTCAAGATGGATTTGTTAAGTGAACGCTGTCTTGAATTTTTGAGGTAGTAACAAGGAGGGAGGGTGTTTGATGGAATTTACAGCATAGTTTTTGACAAGGCCCCACTTAGCAGAACGATCAAAAGTTAGAAGCCCACAATCTCCAAAGGAATGTAGTATATTGGATCCAAAGTTACCTCCAAGATGAAGGGCAATGATTGGCCAGTGTTTCTGTGATTAGAAAACTGTTGAGGTTCTAAAGGTCTCACTACTCAATCCCTTGTTCTCTTGGTGCTCTTGACCCCAGTGTGAAAGATCTGCTCATCTCACTTCTAGTTTCACCTGAGTAAGATCTCTTCACACCCATCCTCACTATGGAAGAGAGAGGAGAGAAACCTTTCATTTGTTTGAATTTTGTGTCTGGGTCACTGACTGACTTCTCTTGCTCTCGGGTGACTGTAACCTGACTGAGTTTGTTCTTGCTTCCCAAGCTGAATGGAGGAGGTGACGTGGCAATGTTAGAAATCCAAGGAGAAAGCTTCAGCCCCGACCTGAAAGTGTGGTTTGGTGACGTGGAGGCTGAGACAATGTACAGGTAAGGAAGAAGTTAGAAACCTGCGCTGATCTGACTTGTTGCAAATGATGCATTTCATTGTACGATTCAAAATTCGATGTTTATGTGACAAGTAGAGCCAATCTTGAGATTGCAAAAGAACACAGCAGGATCAAGTTGGAGATGCAAGCAGAGAAATAACAGATAGAGTTTAACCCAGGCAAGTGCTAGGGCTTGCACTTCGGAAGATCAAATGTATTTGAAAAGTAGGTAGTTAATTTCACAGCTCAAAGCCCCAGTGGAAGGTCACAGTCTTTTACCCAGGGAAGTGGAGTCTGATACTGGAAGGGTGGTTTCAGAATCAGAATCAGGTTTAATATCACTGACATATGTCATGAAGTTTGTTGTCTTTGCTACAGCAGTACATTGCAATAAAGAGAAAAATGGGAATTATAGTAAATATACATATGTTAAATAGTTAAATTAAATAAGTAGTGTTCATGGGTTCAATATCCATTTAGAAATTGACTGGCAGAGGGGAAGGAGCTGTTCCTGAATCGTTGAGTGTGTGTCTTCAGGAACAGTTTCTTCCCCTCTGCCATCCAATTGAAGGTGAGACAGGACAGATTTACAGGGGAAAGCTTTGAGGAGCAAGTTTTTCACACAGAGGGTGGTAGGTATATGGAACGAGCTGCCAGAGGAAGTGGTAGGAGGTGGGCACAATTACAACACTTAAAAGACATTTGGACAGGTTCATGGATGGGAAAGGCTTAGACGGGCATGTGTTAAATGCCGGTAACTGAGACTCCGCTTAGTTGGCACTTAAACAAATTGTCTGTTTCCATAAGACCATAGGAAGTAGGAGCAGAATTAGACGTTCCACCCATTGAATCTGCTCTGCCATTCCATCATCACTGACTTAGCATCCCTCTCAACCCCATGCTCCTGTAACCTTTGATGCTGTTACTAGTCATGAAACTATCAATCTCTGCTTTAAATATACCCAATAACTTGGCCACCTGTGGCAACAAATTCTACAGACTCACCACCCTCTGGCTAAAGAAATTCCTCCTTACATCTGTTTGAAAGAGATGCCCTTTGATTCTGAGACTGTGCCTTCTGGTCCTAGACTTTCCCACTATTCAAAATTTTGTCACTACATCCACTCTATCTAGGTCAGTGAGTCGGTGAGTAGTTAATTATTGGAAAGTATTCTAAGGAAAAAGCCGGAGAGCTGTAGAAGATGGTGCCTCTCTGACTGGAGGTCTGTGGCGAGTGCCACAGGGATTGGTGCTGGGTCCGTTGTTTGTCATCTATTGTCTATCACAAATCTGGATGTTAGTGTGGTAAAGTGGGTCAGTATATTGCAGAATTCTCCTGCTATTTGCATGATGTATATTCCTATGACTGTGTATGTAAGCCCACAACAAATTTAAAGAAAAGACAGCAACATAGAAGTGTCAGAAGTTGAGATGGAGTCTAGGAAATGACCTCAAGCTGACCTAATGGGGAACCATGGGATGGAAGGAAGAAAAGGGACTGAAACCTGGTGGTCTAGTGGCTAGGATTCGGCACTCTCAGCGTTTTGCCCCAGGTTTCGACTCCTGGCTAGGGAACTCAAGTTCCAACACATTTCACTAGATGTTACATGTGGGGTTCCCAGGGAATTTAACTCAGAGAATATTGAGGCACTGCGGTAGTGTAGCAGCATGACACTATTACAGCTTGGGGTGTTGGAGTTCAGAATTCAATTGAAGAGCTATCTATAGCGAGTTCTATTTTTCAGCCCTTCGAACTGTACTGCCCAGCAACCTCCAATTTTACCCCAGTCTAATCATAGGACAATTTACAATGACCAATTAACCTGCTAGCCGGATGTCTTTGGACTGCGAGATGAAACCAGAGCACCCGGTGGAAACCCACATGGTCACAGGAAGAACATTCAAACTCCTTACAGATAATAGCAAGTGAACCTAGGTTGCTGGTACTGTAAAATGTTGGGCTAACTACCAGGATGGTAGCCGCCCTAAACCGTGAATGTGTGGATTTCCTCCGGATGCTACGGTTTCCTCCCATAGTCCAAAGACGTACCAGTAAATTGGTTAATTGGTCCTTGTAAATTTTGTGGTTAATTTGGTGCATTGCTGAAGGGTTTTGGCTCGTAATGTCGAATGTGCTCTTCTCCTAGATGCTGCCTGGCCTGCTGAGTTCCTCCAGCGTTTTGTGTGTGTTACTTGGATTTCCACCCTCTGCAGATTTTCTCTTGTTTGTGATTAGCTTGCTGGGTGGGCCGGAAGGGCCTGTTATGTGCTGTATCTCTGAAATAAAATAATTGTTTCAATGTGCTCATGACAAATAAACTTGAATCTTGACACAAGGGAGTGTGGGTGTGGAAGAGTGAAGAGCGGAACTGAAATCAGCACCTTGTCTTCACAGAAACCCCAAGTCCCTCCTGTGCGTGGTGCCCGATATCAGCTCGTACAGCAGTGAGTGGCGTTGGCTTCGTCAGCCCATCACGGCGCCCCTCTTCCTGATGCGGAGTGACGGACTCATCTTCTCCAGCGCCTTCTCCTTCACCTACACCCCTGAGCAGAGCTGCTTTCCTGGCCAGAGGGTGGTTCGGGAAATCCCTGAGGACTCCGACAACTTCCTCAACACTATCCATCAGGAGTTCACTCGCACCAACTTCCACCTCTTCATGCAGAGCTAAGAGGGGAAAAGCCAAGGTCTCCTTCCATTGTATTGTGTTCCGGGTCAAGCTAATGTCCTATATCTGTCACTCTGAGTTTCCTGACTTGTATTGGTTCCTAGTCAGACAACACATTCTTAAAGTTAGATTCATAGAACACTATAGCACAGCCACAGGCCCTTTGGCCCATCTAGTCCATGCCAAACTGTTATTCTGCCCATTCCCATTGACCTCTACCTGGACCATAGCTCTCCATACCCCTCCCATCCATGTACCAATCCAAGCTTCTCTTAAATATTGCAATCAATCCTGGATCCACACTTGTGCTGGCAGCTCATTCCACACTCTCACCACCCTCAGAGTGAAGAAGTTCCCCCTCAGGTTCTCTTAAATATTTCACCTTTCACCCTTAACCTATGACCTTCAGTTCTGGTCTCACCCAATCTCATTGGAAAAAGCCTGTTTGCATTTACCCTATCTATACACCTCATAATTTTGTGTCATCATCATGTGCTGTGTTGTATGACGTGGGCAGACATGGTCTTGACCATGATTGTTCTTGGCAAATTTTTCTACGGAAGTGGTTTTCCATCTTCTGGGCAGTGTCTTTACAAGATGGGTGAGCCCAGCCATTATCAATACTCTTCAGAGATTGTCTGTCTGGTGTCAGTGGTCGCATAACCAGGACTTGTGATATGCACCGGCTGCTCATATGACCGTCCACCACCTGATCCCATGATTTCTCGTGACCCTGACTGGGGGGCTAAGCAGGTGCTTCACCTTGCCCAAAAGTGACCTGCAGGCTAGCAGAGGGAAGGAGCACCTTACATTTCCTTTGGTAGAGACATAGCTCCACCCCACCACCCAATAATTTAGGGTACCCCTATCAAATCTCCCCTCATTTTCCTGTGCTCCAGGCAATAAAGTCCTGACCTATTCAACCTCTCCCTATAACTCAGGACCGTAAGTCCAGGCAACATTCTTGTAAATTTTCTCTGGATTCTTTCAATACTATTAGCATCTTTCCTGTAGCTAGGTGACCAGAAATGCACGCAGGTTAGCTTTATGTTTAAATTTTATCCATACTACCAACCCCGACCCCACACCCACCCCACCATGGGCCAGTGCCTCAATTCCCTCCTTATGTCCAGAAGCACATCGAGCCTGAAAAGTCTTGCAGGTCTCTGTTCTCCCTAACTCTCACATCTACGCACCTCTCAGAGATCCTCTTCAATGTTCAAAGTAAATTTGTGATCAAAGTACTGTACATACATGTCACCACATACATGTCACCACATACAACCCTGAGACTCACTGTCTTGCAGGCATACTCTGTAAATGCAAGAGCCATAATGCAATCAATAAAAGACCACACCCAATAGCACAGACGAACAACTAATGTGCAAAGGACAATGAAGTGTGCAAATACAAAAAGAAAATAAATAATAATCATCATAAATAAGCAATAAGTATTGGGAACATGAGATGAAGAGTCGTTGAAAGTGAGTCCATAGCTTGTGGGAATAGTTAAGTGAGGGGGCAAGTGAAGTTGAGTGAAGTTAACCCCTTTTGTTCAAGAGCCTGATGGTAAAGTGGTAATAATTGATCCTGAGGTGTGAGTTCTGAGGCTCCTTTACCTCTTTCCTGATGGCAGCAGTGAGAAGAGAGCATGGCCTGGGTGGTGGGGGTCTCTGATGATGGATGCTGCTTACCTGTGACAACACTCCGTGTAGATGTGCTCTATGATGGGTAGGGCTTGACACTCTTCTGGCACCCCCTACCCGACACCCCCCCATCCCCATCTTTTTCCTGTGTTTTGACATTCATTCTTTGTGACAGAGCACCTCGAAATGTTTTGCCCTTAAAGGATCTGTATACCGTACAGTAACTTGAGGTGTTGGTAAGTAGGGACTCCTAACATTCGATCACATTCCCTAGGATATAGAAGAATCCACACACTACAGGCCTTTCGGCCCACAATGTTGTGCCGACTTATTAACCTAATCCAAGATCAATCTAACCCTTTCCTCCCACATCACCCTCCATTTTACTATCATCCTTGGGTCTATCTGAGAGTCTCTGAAAAGTCCCTAATGTACCTGCCTTGACCACCAATGAGTTCCACACACCCACCACTCTCTGTAAAACCTTACCTCTCTGATGTCCGCATAAATGCCACAATCCTAACCCGTGCGTCTTTGGAATGTGGGAGGAAACCAGTGTATCCAGAGGAATTCCACGCGATCAGAGGGAGAATGTAGAGAGCAGTGGGAATTGATCCCCAGCTGGTGATCGCTTGCGTTGTAAATTGTTATGCTAACCGCTAGGCTATTGTACCACCCTAATTGCGACAAACTACGCCAGTCGCACAAACTACGCTGCTGGAGGAACTCAGCGGGTCAGGCACCAATTGTGGAGAGAAAATAGGCAGTCGATGCTTCGGGCTGAGACCCTTCATCTGGACTGGAAGATAGAGGGGATACCTGTGTAAAGAAGTGAGTTGGAGTGATGAAGCAAATGCTGGGAAGCCACAGGTGAGGAGAGGTGATGGGCAGATGGAGGAGGGAAGAGGGAGATAGTAACAGAGGCTGGGAGGTGATAGGTGGAAGCGGTAAAGGTCTGACAAAGAAGGAATCTGATAGGAAAGGACAGTGGACTATGGAAGAAAGTAGACCATAGGTGAAGAGAAGAGGAGGGATGAGAGGGGAGCCAAAATGGAAAAAAGAGAGGTGAGAGAGGGGTGAGAAATGATTGGGTTGGAGGAGGGGGAGTGGAAATAGTGACAGAGGCTGGGAATTGATAGGTGGATCCCTGTGGGAGGAGTATGTGGGTGATTGGCAGATGGAATAGGGGGAGGAGTGTGTGAGTGAGGTGCATATGGAATGGGGGGAGGGTACCCAGTGGGAGGAGTCTGTGGGTGACTGGCAGAAGTAATAGAGGGGAGGGGGCCCAGAGGGAGGATTGTGTGGGTGATTGGCAGATGTAATGGGAGGAGGAGACAAGTGGGAGGAGTCTGTGGGCGACTGGTAGACGAATGGGTGGGAAGGGAAAGAGACAGATGATTTGGGGGCTAGGGTTGTGTGGGTGTAGGAGGAAAAGGGCAAGTCAGAAAGTCAAAAAGAAATTAATAGAGGCGGGAGCAGGTTAACTGAAATGGAATGATGCCCCAATCATTTATGTGTGACCAATTTTCAATCCTATGCCTGACAAAGTGCTGGAGGAACTCAGCTAGTCAGGCAGCATCTATGGTGGGGAATATAAAGTCAATGGTTCAGGGCAAAACCCTGTATCAGGACTAGAAAGGAAGGGGACAGAAGCCAGAATAAGAATCTTAGGGGAGGGGAAGAGGCACAACCTGGCAGGTGATAGGTGAGACCCGGTGAGGGGGAAGGTATGTGGGTGGAGGAGTGGGGTGAATTGAGAAGCTGGAAGATGATAGGTGGAGACAGTTGAAAGGCTGGGAAAGAAGGAATCTGATAGGAATAGACTATGGGAAAAAGGGAAGAAAGTGGAGAAGAAGAGGGAGATGTTAAGAGAAAAGAAGGGGGAAACAAGAGGAGATAATGAGTGTGTGAGGAGAAGAGAAGGAGTGGGAGGGGGAGAACTTACTGGAAGTTAGGGAAATTGATGCTCATCCCATCAGGTAGGAGCCTGCCAAGATGGAGTATGTGGTGTTGCTCCTCCAACCTGAGTGTGACCTCTTCGTGGCAGTAGAGGAGGCCATGGACAGACATGGAATGGGAATAGGAAGTCAAACTGAAATGGGTGGCCACTGGGAAATCCTGCTTTTGTGGTGGACAGTGAATGTGCTCGACGAAGCAGTCCCCCAGTCAGCTTCAGGTCCCACCAATGTAAAGGGGACCCAGACGATTATAATAGATGACCCCAACAGACTTACAGGTGAAAAGTTACTTTACCTAGGGGGGCAGTGTTTGTGTCTTTGCATCCAGTTTCCTTAGAGTGGCCCTTTATTTACCCTCCCCTTCAGTCTGTAAAGCTGGAACAAGCACAATTTCAGGGCTGATATCTTCAACACGAGAGCATTCACCAGTGTAAGGTGGTGGTATTGGAATATGTGTGTAGAACATGGCAACTCCTTTCCCAGCAGAGTAACCAGCTATCATTAAGTGCAAATCCTACCTGGAAAAATCAAGGGAAAAAAATCATATTTCGTTTTGTGGGATGCGTGTAATTGCTGAGATTTTTCTGTACATTGATGTCAAAGAATAAACCTGAATATTGCTTGCTTGGGAAAGGTCTGGTTGTATTTGTAGCCTTTTGAATGGGTCCAGCATGTCCAAAAGAGAAAAGACAGATGAGCTTTATTTTGCCACATGTACATAGAAACACACAGTGAAATATGTTGTTTGCGTCAGCGACCCACACCGTCTGAGGATGTGTTGGAAGTAGCCTGCAAATGTCGCTTCTGGCACCAGCATCGCATGCCCAGAACTTACTAGCCCTAACCCGTATGTCTCTCCTTCAAGAGGACCACAATCTTGTCGTAGGGTTTGGAGGCTTGTGTGCTTCATTGACCCATGCTGGCTGGAGTCAGGACTTCACGCTTTGGCTCTTGGTAGGGCCACCCATGCCAAACAGGTCAGAGGGTGGCGGCCTAACGAAGAGTGGTCTACCTGGTCCTCTAGGTTTGGGGGTTCAACTCAAGGATAACCCTGACTGGTCAAGCAAAACTGTTATGGAAACAAAAATGAATCCTAAAGGGACCTTCATTGCTGCCCTAAATGGCAGCAAAATAAGAAGAAAAACAGAGAAGAGTATGCCTTTGAACAGTGGGAGGGAACTGGAGCATCTGGAGGAAACACACTTGGTCACGGGGAGAATGTACAAGCTCCTTACAGACAGCAATGAGAATTGAAACAGGATTTTCTGATCACTGGTGCTATAAAGTATCCCACTAACCACCACGCTGCCTACAGGACTAGTGGTCCTGGGTCAGTTGCTGTTGCTGAAAGTCATGCACACTGACCACTACACTGTCACACGGGACTGATGATCCTGGGTCAGTTGTGATTGTTGCCAATGCTGAAAGCCATGCCAAGGTGGAGGGCTAGCAAAGACCCTGGCTTGATTCTGGATGGCGGGACGATTGTGCCTGAACACTCCATAGCATGTCTCTCATGTGTTCCTGGGTAGTGAAGGAACGAAAGCTGTTTGGACTGTTTCCCAGTGGTTTCTTTACACATCTATCGTTGGTGGACATGGGTACCCATCCCACACCCAACACCTCCATCCCACCAAATGGGATGACAGGATTGGATGACCAGTTCTGCGGTTAGAGTCATACAGCATGTATACACCCCCTTTGGCCCAGCTCATCCATACTGACCAAGGTGCCCAACCGACTAGGTGTCATTTGATGTGTTTGTTGCATGCCCCTCTGAATCCTTCCTATCGATATACTTGTCAGAATTCCTTAAAAATGTTGCAATTTTACCCATTTCTATGTCAAGGTCAAAATGTTTATTATAATCACAAGTACGTATGTGCAGAAGTGAAATGAAAAGCTTACATGCATCAGTTTTAGAGCCACATGGCATCGGATAAGCAGCATTAGAGTCATAGAGCACTACAGCACCAAAATGGGCCCTTCAGCCCATCTACTGCATGCTGAACTGTTAATCTACCTAGTCCCATCGACCTGCACCTGGACCATAACCATCTGTACCCCTCCCTTCCATGTACTTATCCAAACTTCTCTCAAGTGTTGAAATCAAACACACATCGGACATTGCAGTCCTGAAGAAGGGTTTCAGCTTGAAAGATTAACTGTTTATTCATTTCCACAGACCTGCTGACTTTCCCCAGCATTTTGTGTGTGTTGCTCTGGATTTTCAGGATCTGTAGAATCTCTTGTGTTTTGGACTAGAGCAGTACAGCACAGGAACAGGCTCTCTGGCCCACAGTGCTGTGCCAAACCAAATAAATTAGCAATCAATAAATTAGTGTTTTCAAGAAAAATAACATAAAAAGTTTTTACGAGAATGAATGTGTGGTAAACCATGTATATATGTTGTAACTCGATTACCTGTCTGGACACACCCCTCTGCTGACTGCCCCTGTGGCTCCTCCCACAGAGTCCTGTATAAAGGTGTTCGCCTTGCCCCTCCCCCTCAGTCTGGGGGCAGACACTCACTGTGGAGGTAGTATTGTACAGCGAATAAAAGCCTTTCAGTATTTTACCAAACCTCAGTCTTTCGGAGTAATTGAAGATGCTTCAGAATGCAATTAGAGAAAAGCAAATTTCACTTTAGTGCAGAGTGATCAGAGCCATCATCTTGTTGCTAAACTGTAATGATTAGGGTTGTGTCAGTTGGTTCAGGAACTGAATAGTTGCTGAGAGTAGCTGTTCTTGAATATGGTCGTGTGGGACTTCAGGCTTCTGCATGCTGTGCCCATGGGTATAAGGGAGCATTTCTGGGACCGGTGCATTCTGGGATAGGGGTGACCATGTGGCGGCACGGTAGTGTAGTGGTTAACACAACGCTTGGCAGTACAGCTGACCTGAGTTCAATTCCCACTGCCTGTGAGGAGTTTGTACATCTCCCTGTGACTGCGTGGGTTTCCTCCGGGTGCTCTGGTTTCCTCCCACAGTCCAAACACATACCGGTTGTTAGGTTAATTAATCATTGTAAGTTGTCCCGTGACTAGGTTAGGATTAAATCAGGGGATTGCTGGGCGGCACGTTTCGAAGGACTGGAAGGGCCTATTCCGCGATCTTATTGATCCAAATGAATAAATGAATAAATAATGAATTTGAAACTGTAAGCAGTGTGTATGGTAACATTGTAATACTGTGATGCTGTAATCACTGAATAAGCCTCATTTGGAAAAGGAATGAAACACAAGGCAGACTAGCTGGCACCCACGGTGTTGTGCTCAGCAGCTCCTGCTTCATTTCGGAGAGGCCACGGGGTGTTATCCTATTTGGTTAAGGAACGTTGAGATTAAATATTTTGTCTGACTACTGCACCACTGGGGTTTTCCCCAATAGTACCTCAGCATGAATTTCTGCACGCTACCTGCGGCCACATATCGACCCGTCCGCACTGTTAACAAACACACTGGAGTCAGAAACAGGAGCTGCGCAATGCTCGGTGTTGGCAGACAGTAAGCAACAGTGCTGCCCGTCTTGACCTGTCAGGAACGATGTGGCCACATGATTAGACTCCCCCTGAACCTAATCAACTGGCCACTGAGTGTATGTTCGTGGTTTCTGTTGCTGTAGCCCATCCACTTCAAAGATCGACGTGCTGTGCATTTGGAGATAGCCCTTTGCAGACCACTGTAGTAACATTTGGTTATGAGTTACTGTTGCCTTCCTGTCAGCTTGAACCAATCTGGCTATTCTCTGACCTCTCTCATTAACAATTATTTTCACCCACAGAACTGCCGCTCACTGGATGTTTTTTTTTGTTTTTCGCACCATTCTCTGTAAGCTCTCGGGACTGTTGTGTGTGAAAATCCCAGGAGGTCACCAGTTTTTTGAGATACTCAAACCACCTTGTCTGAAAGCTTGTTCCACACTCTCACCACCCTCTGAGTGAAGAAGTTTCCCCTCATGTTCCCCTTAATCGTTTCACCTTTTACTCTTAATCCATGACCTCAAGTTGTAGTCTCACCCAACCTCAAAGGAAAAAGCCTGCTTTCATTTAGCCTATTTACGCCCATAATAATTTTGTATATCTCTATCAAATCTCCCCTCAATCTTCTGCATTCTAAGGAATAAAGTCCTAACCTCTTCAACCAATCCATATAACTCAGATCCTCAAGTCCCAGAACATCCTTGTAAATTTTCTTTGCACTCTTTCAACCTTATCTACATCTGTCCTGTAGGTAGGTGACCAAAACTGGACACAAGACTCCAAATTAGGCCTCACCAATGCCTCATACAACTTCAGCATAACATCTCATCTCCTGTATTCAATACATTGAATTATGAAGGCTAATGTTCCAAAAGCATTTTTACGACCCTGTCTATCTGTGATGCCACTTTCAATGAATTATGGATTTGTATTCCCAGATCCCTCTGTTTGACTGCACTCCTCAGTGCCCTACTACTTACCATGTATAGTCTACCCTGGTTGGTCCTACTGAAGTGCAAAAGCTCACACTTGCCTGTGTTAAATTCCATCTGCCATTTTTAGCCCATTTTTCCAGTTGGTACAGATCCCAGTGCGAGCTTTGATAGTCTTCTGTGCCCCCCAACTACACCCCCAACCTTGGTTTCTTCTGCAAATTTGCTGATTCGGTTTACACACTATCATCCAGATCGTTAGTATAGATGACAAACAACATTGGACTCTTCAATGACAGAGTTTCAGAAAGGGAGAACAAATTAAGTGTCAGAACACTTGGGAATAAAGTTGATTACCTGAGACAATGTCATATTGGTTTTAAGTTCATTTGGTATTTTATTTTTATTTTTTTTAAAATTCAGCGATACAGCATGGATCCGGCCATTCAGCCCTTTGAGCCGTGCTGCCCCAGCAACCCCCAAGAAACCGATTAACTCTAACCTAATCATGGGATAATTTACAAGGACCAATTAACCCACCTGGTATGCTTTTGGGCTGTGGGAGGACACCAGAGCACCCGGAGGAAACCCAGGCATTCCACGGGTGGACATAGAGAAACTCCTTACGGAGCGGTGCTGGTGTTGAACTCTGAGCACCGGTCACCCCGAGCTGTATTGTGTCACGTTAACCATTACACTACCATGGTGCCCATACTTAAGAGAAAAAGATTGGTGTGTTGAGAGAGAGGCTGGAAGGTGGCTGAGCTGAGCAACAGACATAAAATACCGGAGGAACTCAGCTGATTTGGCAGTGTCAATGGAAGGAAATTAACAGTTGAGCCAAGACCCTTCACTGGGACCTTCATGATGAGAGGCTGGACAAATCCTGGGTTGTTTTCTCTGGAGCAATGGAGGCTGAGGGGAGACATGACAGATGTTATAAGATTACACTGGGGCATGAAGGGTTCATTTTTTGCTCAGTGGTGGATGCCCGTTATGGTGGTAGAGGCAAATATTGAGATAGGCACATGAATATGAGGAAGATGGAGGGATATGGAAGTTGAGGGATTAGTTTTGAGGGGTTTTAGATTTACTTTTTAGCTGGTTCACTTTGGGCTGGAGGCCCTGTTCCTGTGCTGTGCTGTTCTTTGTTCTAGGGCACTCATGTCCCTCCATCCACAGATAGTACCTGGACTGCTGAGTTTCTCCCATATTTTCCCAAATTCTCCAGCATCTGCAGAATTGCGGATGTCAGAACTGTCTTCTGGTTTCTAACTTTACGGGGGATATGGCCCTAATCCAGGCCTGTAGGATTAGTGTTGTTGGGCAAAAGGGCCTGCTTCAGTCCTGTATGGCTCCTTCAGGAATGAACAGCTTGCACTCTTTCACGATCTCGGTTTGTCACATGCCCTTTCCGGCAGCTGTCATATTTTCTCACCTGCTGCCGCTGTGGTAAATTAGGGATGCACAGCGCCCATTTTGTGAAGAGTGATGTGTTAACCACAAGTCAATTAATTTTGCGGTGTACGTTGAGAGGTCAATACTTGATGGGGCAGGCAGGAGGTTTGACCTGTTCCATGGAATCCTTGATAGTTTTCTGAAAGTAATTCCATCAAAACCTTTATTAATCTACCACTTAATCTTCATTCCAAGAAGAAAAATCTGACCCTATTAATCCCTCCAAATTCTCTTGGTATATGCAGTATTGGTTTCCCATGAAAAAATGTTCAGAAATTTACTAGAAAATGCCCATGACAAATTGCTCAGGAATGTTAGAGGGGAATTTTCTGGGAATCCTCTATATACCAATGACCCCGCAACTTTGGTTTTCTTGAACTGTTTACCCCAGCAGTGTTTGTTTGAGTGGAACTAAGTGTTGAAGCAGGAGAATTTTGCTCCTCTGTCACTGTCTCTTGTGCTCAGCTCCCTCCCCAGACTCATTGCTGTTAGTGAGATATCATCTTTAATCAGCACCCCCTCCCCCCCCATGGTCCCTGACCTTGCTGCCTTGGTAAAGCAATCAGCATAATCAAAGACCGCACCCACCCCAGACATTCTCTCTTCTCCTCTCTCCCATCGGGCAGAAGATACAAAAGCCTGAAAGCATATACCATTAGGCTCGAGGTCAGCTTCTATCACACCATTGTAAAATTATTGAATTGCCCCCTAGTGTGATAAGATGGACATTTGACCTTGCAATCGACCTTGTCATGACCTTGTACCTTGTTGACTGCTTGCACTAAACTTTCTCTGCAACACTGCATTCTGCACTGTTATTGCTTTTCCCTTACATTCTCCCAACGTATTGATGTGATGTTTTCTGTATGAACAGCATGCAAAATGAAGTTTTTTTTACTGCACGTAGAACATAGAACAGTGTGGCACTGTACGTGCCCTTCAGCACACGATATTGTACCAATGCTTTAATCTACTCTAAGATCAAACTAACCCTTTCCTCTCACATATTCCTCCATTTTTCTTTCATCCTTTGCACCTCTTAAGTATTTCTGGAATGTCCCTAAGCTACCTGCCTCCACTACCTCTCCTAGTAGCACGTTCCATGTATACACCACTTTCTGTGTAAAAAACCTACTTCTAACATCTTCCCTATACTTTCCCCAAAACGCCAGCTTAAAGTATGCCTCTTTCTTGTGAAAAGGTCATGGGAAAAAATGTACCTTCATACACGTGACAATAAAGGCATCCGTTAGTCTTGCGAGACCATGGATCTGCGCCTGGAAAGTCTTCACTCTCCAGGGCGCAGGCCTGGGCAAGGTTGTATGGAAGACCAGCAGTTGCCCATGCTGCAAGTCTCCCCTCTCCACACCACCGATGTTGTCCAAGGGAAGGGCATTAGGACCCGTACAGCTTGGCACCAGTGTCATCGCAGAGCACTGTGTGATTAAGTGCCTTGCTCAAGGACACAGTATTTATAATCCTGATTTTTAAACTAATATTTGAGATTCCTTGTTCCAAGTTTAGTATAAGACCATAAGACTTAGGAACAGAATTAGGCCATTCAGCCCATTCAGTCTGCACCGCCATTCCATCCTGGCTGATTTATTATTCCTTGCAACCTCATTAGAATCATAGAAACAGGCTCTTCAGCCTGTCTAGTTCAAAGTAAATTGTATTATCGAAGTATTATCATTTATAACCCTGAGATTCATTTTCCTATGGGCATACTCAGCTAATCTATTGAATAATAAATATAACAGGATCATAGAAAACTCAACCAGAGTGCATAAGACAACAAACTGTGCAATGCAAATATAAATAAATGGCAATAAATAATGAGAACATGATATAAAGAATCATTGGTTCTAGGAACAGCTCAATGGATGGGCAGGTGCATGTAGTTATCCTCTTTTGTTCAAGAGCCTGATGGTTGAGGGGTAGTAACTGTTCTTGAAACTGGTGGTGTGGGTCATGAGGCTCCTGTACCTTGACAGCAGTGAGAAAAGACCACGGCCTGGGTGGTGAGGATCTTTGATGATGGATGCTGCTTTCCTACAACAGTATTTCATATAGATGTGCTGAATAGTTGGAAGGGATTTACCCACGATGTATTGGGCCGAAGCCAGTAACTTTTGTAGGATTTTCTGTTCAAGGGCATTGGTGTTTCCATACCAGGCTGTGATGCAGCCGGTCAGTATACCCCCCACTACACATCTATAGAAGTTTGTCAAAGTTTTAGCTGTCATGCCGAATCTTCGCAGACCTCCTAAGGAAGCAGAGGCGTTTCTGTGCTTTCTTTGCAACTGCACTTATGTACTGGGTCCAGGACAGGTCCTCTGAGATAGTAACACCCAGGAATTTAAAGTTGCTAACCCTCTCCACCTCATATCCTCTGATGAGGACTGCCTCATCTCTCTTTACCTCATTCAACCGCCTTCATCTATCAACCTCCACTTTAAATATACCCAAATGACTAGGCCTCCACAGCTGTCTGTGGCAATGAAATCCACAGGTTCATGGTTGGACACTAACATGTGACATTATTGCTCTTAAATTGTTTGATGTGATTTCCTACATAGTATCCCATTGGTTATAAAGTCACTTGCAATGTCCTGAGGAAGCTGCCAGATTTTAATCCGTACTGTTTTTCAAGTCGTATGAGAGGCGATTATTTATTTGCAATTCTGTATTTAAAGTTGATATTTGAAACATCACACGTCGCTCAGCAGTTCCAGCTCTGCCACAAAATAGTGTCCCTTTTGCACAGAAATGTATTTCACTGACGTTCAATTATTTTCCTTCAAACAGAAACCCCGTATAATGTTTTGTTTTTCCTGGAAGGTAACTACCATAGCTACTTGTGAAGAAAATACGCTCTCTCGTGCTCCCGCAGACTCACTGTATACTGGACTCAGTGTATGTGTGGCTCTAGCTCACCCAGACAGGTCATGCTTCACGCCTGGGATCACAATGAGCCATTGAAAACCCTTCCTCAGTCTTTAGCTTCAGGTAATAACAGCTTGTGCTGTGTTAAGGAGAATGTTCCACGAGTAACTCCCAGAGGGTGAATGAGGTTCCAATTTTTGATTTTCCACTGGGGAGTGATAAAGCAGGTCATTTCCATTTTCTGCAGCTGGATAACCAACATAGCAACTTCTAATGAGAAAGTAAACTTCTGATGGAAAGTAAAGTCTAGAGGTGTGCAGATCGGTGCTACCCACACTCTGGCCATCTTCCTGTTTTTCACATCGTAGAATGCCTTGGGGTTTTTCTTAATCCTACTCACCAAGGTCATCTCATGCCCCCTTTTAGCTCTCTTCAGTCCATTCTTCAGCTCTTTCCTGTCCACCTTGTAGCTCTCTAGAGCCTTGTCTGATCCTTGCTTTCTAATCCTTAAGTAAGCTTCTTTCTTCCTGACCAGATGTTCCAAAGTTCAAAGTTGAAAGTAAATTTTATTATCAAAGTACATACTTGTTACCATCTACAACCCTGAGATTAATTTTCCTGTGGGCACACTTAACAAATCTATAGAGTAATAGCTATAACAGAATCAATGAAAGACCACCCAACTTGGACATTCAACCAGAGTGCAGAAGGCAACAAACCGTGCAAATACAAAAAGAAGAAATAATAATATTAAATAAATAAGAAATAATAATAATAATAAATAAATAAGCAAAAAATGTTGAGAACATCAGATGACAAGTTCTTGAAAGTGAGTTAATTGGTTGTTTGAATATTTCAATGATGGGACAAATGAAGTTAAGTGAAGACCTTCCTGGACACAAATTCCATCCCAACCAAACCCCTTGCAATAATATGCAGCTTAATCAGTAGTGACCATCTCATGCTCATGGCCAAAGTGCAAACCACCTTCTCCTCTTCTCCTTTAAATCCCAGTCCTGAGATTCGTAAAGTGTTGTACACCCTTTGTTTTTCAAGAGCCTGTTGGTTGAGGGGTAGTAACCGTTCCTGATCCTGGTGGTGTAAGTCATGAGGGCTCCTGTATCTTCTTCCCGGTGGCAGCAGTGAGAAGAAAGAATGTCCTGGGTAACAGGGGCCCTGATGATGGATGCTGCTTTCCCACAACAGTGTTTCATGTAGATGAGCTCAATGCTTGAACACATCTCTTGTCAATCATGATTCCTCCACTCTATCATCCTTCCCCTGCCTCAAGGGGACAAGCTTACTAAAACCCCATGCAAGAGCTTCCTAACCAATCTTCACATTTCTGTTGAGCATTTTTCAGAGTACATCTGTTCTCAATATATGCTCCCCAGTTTCTACCTAATAGCTTCAAAATTCTCCCTCCACCAATGAATTATGGTTCCATGCAGTCTGCTATTATCCCTCTACAAGGCTATAGTAAATGCCAGGGAGTTGTGGCCGCTGTCTCCGAAAAGCTCTCCCATCGAGACATCTGACATCTGACCTGGTTTACTGCCCTGCAACAGATCCAGAATGAATGACCTCTCCCCTATTTAGTCTGCCTACATACTGAGTTGGGAATCCTTCCCGGACAGACCTCACAAATTCCGTCCCATCCAAACCTCTTGCAATAAGATGCACTTAATCAGTAGTGACCATCTCATGCTCATGGCCAAAGTGCAAACCACCCTCTCCTCTTCTCCTTTAAATCCCAGTCCTGAGATTCGTCAAACTTTGTACACATCATGTCAAGTGCAGGAACATAAGAAGCTTCAGAGAGTAGTGGATTCTGCCCAACAAATCACAGGCGCATCCCTCCCCACCAATGGTAGTACTTAAATGAGGTGCTGCCTCAAGAAGGCAACATGCATTTTAAAGATCCCCACCATCTGGGCCATGACATCTTCTCACAGCTACCATCAGGCAGGAGATACAGAAGTCTGAACTCCAACACCATCAGGTTCAATAACAACTACTTCCCTTCAACCATTCAGTTCTTGAAGCAACTAGCACAACCCTAATCACTACTTAAACTTAGCAACCCTATGTCCACTTCGATCACTTTGCACTAAAGTGAGCATTTTTCATTCTAATTATATAGTTTCTTGTAAAATTGTGCATCATTAAAGTTTATGTTTTTTTCTTGTGAATGTTGTGCATCTGATGCTCTGTTCCTGTGATACGTGCAAGTACGGTTTTTATTGCTCCTGTGCACATGTGTACTTGTGCAGATGGTAATAAACTTGTCATTGAACTGATGGTTTTTATGAGTAAAACCCTCATCAGCATCTGTTTGTGGACGGCCCCCTTTTTACAACTAGAATTTCTCCCTTCACAGTCTTACTAACATTTCCACCCATGGATCCTGAGGAAGTTAATGACAAATGCAGTCCAGATTGTTGGAGTTCGCAACAAAGTTCCTGGGATGAGAAAGAGGATGATTCTATTACCAATGGTTAAAGAAAATAGAGCCATATTCTCTGGAGTTGAGAAGACTGGGGGTGCAGTGTGTATGATCTTTGGAGGGGCACAATTGAGAGATGTCAAAATGTGTTCTTCCAAGGGAGAGTCTTGAATAAGGGGACATCTGTGCGTGTGCTTATTTAATTACGTGTCTGTGTGCATGTATGCATGTGGGGGGGGGGGGTGTGTGTGTGTGTGTGTGTGTGTGTGTGTGTGTGTGTATACGTATATACCTGTGTGCAAGTGTGACTTTCTCTGTGAGTGTGTGTGTGTGTGTGTGTGTGTGTGTGTGTGAGATTTCATGAGTGTCTGTTGTACATGAATGTGTGTGTGGATCCATGAAATGTACTGTAATATTACTGTACGATTTGAGGAGGCCAAGTGCATGCACCTCCTGTTAGGCTCTTCCAGTAAGGCAGAGCTATGGCTGTTGATATCAAAGCCATATTGAGTGTGGCATCAAAGAAGGGAGGTTGCAACAGGAGTTCTTTTGCTGTTGTTGCTTTGCCGGTTGGTTCATCTGTTTTGTTGTGTTCTGGGCTGTTCTGCTGAACATTGTGGGCGTGCAGTATTGGTGCAGGAGCGTGTAATGACTCTTGCAGGCTGCCCCCAGCACATCTCTGGGTGTGTTGGCTTTTAACACAGACGACACATTTCACTGTATGTTTCCATGTACATGTGATAAATAAATCTGAATCTAAATCCCTCACTCATTCCTCCTCTCTCACTCCCTACCAGTCTTTCCTTGGGGATCAGCCATCCCAGACGCACGATAGGAGAGGGAAGGGGAACTGTAGAGGGAGATCACATTAACGACCGGGCTTGGGAGACAGGCAGCAGCCTTCAGTCTGGCTGCTCATTAAGGGCAGGGCCTCTCCTGCAGCTGGACAGTATTCAAAGGGTCGAGACGGTGCTCCAAGGACATGAACTGTTAGGGGCTTTGTGTTCTTGAGGCAGGGTGAAGTCTGTGCATCCTCCATCTGTGACACCTCGGACCGTATCAGTAAGCAGGGTCCCAGTAGAGCAAAATCGCCAGCTCCCCAAAGAAAGCCACCTCTGTGAGACTTGGCCTCAGTCATCACTAGCACATTGTACTCAAACTCACTTCAAGGAGAAGTACGACTTTAAGCATGAGGAAACAAGGCCTTGCTTATACTGACTGCTGAAAACTTTTATTAAAGGGAGCACAGAGATACCGCGGCAGCTGTGCGTGAAATGATTATAATTCCGAATTCAGGCTTACGAGGAGGTGCTAACTGAAGGAGTGAAATATCAGCGGATGTACAGGGTTCAACACCACACAGGGTATACACTCAGTGGCCATTTTATTAGGTACACCTGCACACCCACCTGTTAATGCAAATATTTGGTCAGCCAATCATGTGGCAGCAACTCAACGCATGAAAGCAGGCAGACATGGTCAAGAGGTTCAGTTGTTGTTCAGACCAAACATCAGAATGGGGAAGAAATGAGATCTAAGTGACTTTCACCACAGAATGATTGTTGGTGCCAAATGGGGTTTAGATTAGATTAGATTATGAGGATACTCAGTCCTCGTTTATTGTCAATTAGAAATGCATGCATTAAAAAATGATATAATGTTCCTCCAGAATGATATCACAAGAAACACAGGACAAACCAAGACTAAAACTGACAAAAACCACATAATTATAACATATAGTTACAACAGTGCAAAGCAATACCGTAATTTGATAAGAGCAGACCATGAGCACGGTAAAAAAATATCTCAAGTCCCAATAGCCTCATCATCTAACGCAGGCGGCAGAAGGGAGAAACTCTCCCTGCCATGAACCTCCAAGCGCCGCAAACTTGCCGATGCAGCACCATTGAAGCATCCGACCGCAGCGGACTCTGAGTCTGTCCAAAAACTTCGAGCTTCCGCCCAGCCCTCCGACACCGAGCACCATCCTCTGTCGAGCGCTTTGACCCCACCCCGGCCGCTGAGCAGCAAGCAAATCTGGAGATTTCGGATCATACAGTAGCAGCAGCAGCAAAGCAGGCATTTCAGAAGTTTCACCAGATGTTCCTCCGTGCTCTCACGTCTGTCTCCATCAAATCAGGATTGTGCACGGCACCCTACTTGACAAATAACAGACGTCACCACCGGAGTGGCCGCTGCGTGCTATGTCACGCCGCCATCTTCTCCTCTTCCGGGTGGTATGAGTATCTCAGAATATCTGATCCCCTTTGTGGAGGAATTAGAATCAGGTTTATTATCTCTAGCCTGTGATTCTGATTCTGATTCTAATTCCTCCCCAAAGGTGATCAGAACTACAGGATTGTCAGAGTTCATTTGATCTAACCGTCATCTTTCAGGACAAATCTACTACATGCAGAGTCTCATCCAAGTTAGAAAAATGTTCAACCCCTCTTCATACACAAGACTGCAGCATGCAATGCAGCTACCTGCTTTTCCAAAGTAATTTTCCCACCTCTGGCTCTGAGTTATTTTTCTCAGTGTTTCTCAGGGAGGTGGGATGTGGAGAAGAGGCTGGGGAAGGGTTTGGGTGTCCAGTTATGTTTCTCTGTCCATCAGAACCATTGGCCATTCTTCCTGCCCAAACTATTCCCATTTTCATGCACTTGTAATTGACAAACTGAGGTCCTCGCCCACCTTTAGGTTCATTTGGAGACATCTTCAACGCTGCCAGTCTCCCTGTATCATTGGGACTTCTCACTAGAATTTCCAAACCAAAGTTCTTCTGAGAGACTGAGTCCATTTTTATTTGTTTTCAAGTTTTTGTGAGAGAGAGAGAGAGAGAGAGAAAGAGAGAGACAGACAGAGAGAGAGAGAGAGAGAGGGGAGAGAGAGAGGGGAGAGAGAGAGGGGAGAGAGAGAAAGAGAGAATAGTGAGAGAGAGAGAAAGAGAGAGAGGGGAGAGAGAGAAAGAGAGAATAGTGAGAGAGAGAGAGAGAATAGTGAGAGAGAGAGAGAATGGTGAGAGAGAGGACAGGATGGGAGAAGGGTGAAGACATGCTAGCTACTTTTGGCTAGATATATTGCTTAAATTTGTAGTTCCACTCAAAAGGCGGATAGGAAACCCTTTATAAATTAGTTCTGCTGCTGCTTTTAACTTCTTACTTCACTAGATCTGCTTTTATGGTTTTACTTGGTGAACTTTTGTTCAGCTGTTAAAGCCTAAAGCAGGGGCTCCTAGCCTTGTTTACGTTGTGGACGCCTATCATTAACTGAGGGGTCTGTGGACCGCTGGTTGGGAACCCCTGGTCTAAAACAAGATAAATACTGTAAACAGCAGAAGAATAAGCAGAAAGTGGCACCAATACTTAATCTGTACTTATCACTTCAGTCGCCTGCTTGTGTAGTACAGAGATACCCACAGCTGCTCCATGTCCTCAGATAACATTTCCACCAGACCTGGCTGTACTTCTCTGGAGAGCTTCCATTATTTAGAAGTGTAAAAGCAGTGAATTGGAGTGAGTTAGAAAGTCACAGAACCATAGACATATACATTATAGAAAATGGCATGTTGTTCCACCGTGCCACTACTGAGCTTCTATATCCACCAGCATCAGTATTGTTTGCCTGCGCCAGGGTGGTACCCTTAAATTCAGTGATCAGGTTATTAGCTACCTCCTATACCTAATAAACTGGTCACTGAGTGTGTGTTCATGGTCTTCTGCTGCTGTAGCCATCCATTTCAAGGTTCAAAGTGTTGTGTGTTTGGAGTTGCTCTTCTGCACACCACTGTTGTAACACTTGGTTATTTGAGTTAGTGTTGTCTTTCTGTGAGCTTGAACTGGTCTGGCCATTCTCCTCTGACCTCCCTCGTTAACAAGGTTTTTTTGTTCACAGAACTGCCATTCACTGGATGCTTTTTTTTCGCGTCATTCTCTGTAAACTCTAGACTGTTGGGTGTGAAAATCCCAGGAGATCAGCAGTTTCCGAATTACTAAAACCACCCCATCTGACACCAACGATCATTCCATGGTCAAAGTCATTTCTTCCCCATTCTGATGTTTGGTCTGAACAGCAACTGAACCTCTTGATCACATCTGCATGTTTTTTATGTATTGAGTTGCTGCCACATGATTGGCTGATTAGATATTTGCATTAATGTGGTGTACAGGTGCACCTAATTAAGAGGCCACAATATTAATTAAACTAGCCTTGTGGGCATACTCAATAAATCAATAGAATAATAACCATAACAGAATCACTGAAGTCTGTTGCAACTTGAAGCAGCCCGAATCAGATTGTCTATTCTGACTGCATCTGAGGAAAAGCTGCAGACAGCTTCTCATGAGCAGTAATGGAATAATGTTTTAATTGTTTCAGGGAGAGCATTTGATGGAATGTTGGAAAGAGCTCTCTAGCTTTAGACCATAGTCCATAAGACGCAGGAACAGAGTTCAGCCATTCAGCCCATTGAGTCTGATCAGCTATTCCATCATGGCTGATTTATTATCCATCCTGAACCCATTCTCTCGCCTTCTCTCCGTAACCTTTGACGCTCTTGCTAATCAAGAACCTATGATTCACCGCTTTATATGTACCCAATGACTTGGCCTGCACAGCCATCTGTGGCAATGAATTCCACACATTTACTACTTTTTTGACCAAGAACTATCTTTCTCATCTCTGTTCTAAAGGCACATTCTTCTATTCTGAGGCTGTGCCCTCTGGTCCTCGCCTCTCCCACTATAGGAAAGCGTCCTCTCCACAACCACTCCATCTAGGCCTTTCAATATTTGATAGGTTTCAATGAGCATGCCCATCATTTTTCTAAACTCCAGTGAGTGCAGACCCAGAGCCATCAAACATTAAAGCTTTCATTCCTGGAATCATTCTTGTGAACCTCCTCTGGACCTTCTCCCACCCCAGCATATCTTTTCTTAGATACAGTGCCCAAGACTGCCCAAGTGCAGTCTGACCAATACCTTACAAAGCCTCAGCATTATATAATTTCTTTTATGTTCTAGTCCTCCTGAAATGAATGATAACATTGCATTTGCCTTCCGTACCACCAACTCAACATGCAGGTTAACTTTTAGTATTCCCTAACGAGCGCTCCCAAGTCCCTTTGTACCTCTGCTTTCTGAATTTGCTCCCATTTAGAAGATAGCCTACAGCTTTAAGAATCTTTTATACCAAGAGATCCATTTTGATTAACGTTTCACCTCAGACAGTGCAGTGCTCACAGCCAGGGGTGTTAGCAGAGATTTGGTCTAAGGAGAAGGACAGGAATCCACAATTCTGTCTCACAGGTGTGTGAGCCAATCACAGAGCCAGTACTGACTGTCACAATCTCGGACACTGCTGCAGAGTCTGGGCACTCTCGCAGATGGGCAGTCAAAGAAGACAGCAATCACACACGTGACAAAGCAAACATTCCAGCCAATAAGGTTTTTGTTGTTATTGTAATTAACTCCTTTCCTTTTGGTTCCGTCTTGTCAAGTCCTGATGAAAACTCAGCCATGTCAATGCTTTCTGTATACTTTAACCCACATTCCTGGAAAGGAGATCAGTGGTTTAGACAGATGCTGTTGAAGGAGTGAGATTAATCAGAATCAGGATTAATATCACCGGCATGTGTCACGCAATTTGTTAACTTTGAGGCACCATTATAATACAATACATGATAAATATAGGGAAAATACTTAATTACAGTAAGTATATATATGTAAATTAAATAGTTAAAATAACCAGTGCAAAAACAAAAATTTAAAGAAAGTAGTGAGGTCGTGCTTGTGGGTTCAATATCCATTTTGAATTTGGATGGCAGAGGGGAAGAAGCTGTTCATGAATCACTGAGTGTGTGTCTTCAGGATGGTAGCGATGAGAAGAGGGCATGTCCTGGGTGATGGGGGTCCTTAATGATGGATGCCCCCTTTTTGAGGCACCGCTCCTTGAAGGTGTCCTGGATACTGAGGAGGCTGGTACCCAAGGTGGAGCCGACCACACTCTGCAGTTTACTCCGATCCTGTGCAGTAGCAACCCCCTCCCCCCATGCCAGATGGTGATGCAATTGGTCAGAATGCTCTCCATGGTACATCTGTAGAAGTCTTGAGTGCTTTTGGATGATAAACCAAATCTCCTCACACTCCTAATGAAATATTGCCGTTGTCTTGCCTTCTTTATAGCTGCATCGATGGGTTCGGGCCAGGTTAGATCCTCAGAGATATTGACACTCAGGAGCTTGAAATTACTCACTCTCTTCACTTCCGATCCCGCTGTGAGGATTGGTTTGTGCTCCTTCATCTTCCTCTTTCTGAAGTCCACAATCAGCCCTTTGATCTTCGTGACACTGAATGCGAGGTTATTGCTTTCAAGCCACAGTGACGGCTTTCATTTTTAGAAGTTGTAGTTTGTTGGCCTAGTGTCTATTATTTTCCTTTGTTCTGTACAGTTCTTGTTAAAAATCAGTGATCTGTTCATTCCACGTCTGTGTCTCTCCCTCTGTATGTGGGTCATCACTGAACCCCTGTCACTAACAGCTGTTTTATTTGTTGAGGTCTCTTGGTTGACATAACAATATCTGTTTCAGATGTGGGGGTGGGTAACATCCTTCTTAATACAAGTCATGCTTGAGAGTTTGTTGGTTTTAATGTCCAAGATAGGTGCCAAATACATCAAACTTGGAGACTACACATTCGCTGTGAAAGATATGGAATATAGTGATAATGTAATCGTCTGCCAGGATAAAATTCCTTTCTCCCACATAACATTTCTGCTCCATTTGGTCGGCCTCACTGGGTGTCATTTCTGGCTCTTGTGGTCAGAACACTCATCTCTGAGTCATAAGGTCAAGGCACCATTTGAAAAGGATGGGGAGTTTTCAAAATCAAAGGATAGTAAACGCACGGGTGAGAGAAATGGTCAGAGTGTGCTGCAAATCCTGTGTGGCACTGTCCAATGTTTTAGAGTCTGAGGAGGGTCCTGGTGAATCTCCTCAGGCCTCTTTCCTACGCTGATGATCAGGCCTCGACTGCACAAAGATTCACTGTCCCAAGAAAGAGGCATTTCTATGCAGCTTGCTTTTAAATGACCAGCCCCTCTTGTTATAGCAATGTTCCCGTGCGTTTGTGACTAGATTGGAAGACTTTTGAGGAGAGATAGACAAGTTGTTTGCCCTGGAGTAAAGGAGGCCAGAGGGGGTGCCAGGGTGGGGATATGTCTCAACCAAAGGAATTATAAGGCGCTCCTTCCCACCACTAGCCTGCAGGTCACCCTTGGGCAAGGTGTATCACCTGCTTAGCACCCCCTCCTCCGATCAGGATCACGTGAAGCCATGGGAGCAGGTGGTGGATGGTCGTATGAACAGCTGGTGAATATCACAAGTCCTGGTTATGCGACCACTGACACCAGGCAGGTAATCTCTGAAGAGTATTGATAATGGCTGGGCTCACCCGTCTTGTAAGGACATTAACCAGAAGAGGGCAATGGCAAACCACTTCTGTAGAAAAATTTGCCAAGAACATTCATGGTCACGGAAAGACCGTGATCGCCCATGTCATACGACACAGCACATGATGATGGTGATGATGGGAGGCTGAGGAGTGACCTGATTGATTTATATAACTTTATGAGAGCAAAATCTTTTGATTTTGTTCCCAAGTACCAGACTCACTAACCAACAGAAATAGTTGTTCTCAACGTAGGGTGGAATGGTAGTGTAGCAGTTAATGTGCCAGAGATCACCGACCGGAGTTCAAATCCTGCTGCTGCTGTTATGTAAACACCACAGGGAATGTAATTCAGAGAGGAATAGGGTAATGCAGTGAATGGCATAATGCTCAGGGCGTCAGAGGTCAGAGTTCAATTCCGGAGCCTTCTATAAGGAATGTTCTCCCTGTGACCAGATGGGTTTCTTTTGGGTGCTCCAGTCTCCTTTTGCAGTCCAAAGACATGCTGGTTAGTAGGTTAACTGGTCATTGCAGATTGTCCTGTGATGGATAGGGGCTAGGATTAAATAGGTGAGTTGCCAGGTGGCGGCCTCATTGGGATAGAAGGACCTATTCTGCACAGTCTCTCCTAATAGGATAAATAAGCTCATTTCTCTGTAACACACACACAAAACGCTGGAGGAGCTCAAAAAAGAACAAACAGTTGACGTTTTGAGCCAAGAACCTTCTTCAGCTCTGGAAAGGAAGGGGGAAGACATCAGAATAAATAGGTGGGGTGAAGGGAAGGAGGATAGCTAGAAAGTGATAGGTGAACCCAGGTGGGTGGGAAACCCAGGTGATGTTTCGATGTACATGTGATAACTAAACCTAATTTTTATCCTTAATACCCTCATGTTGCCCGTGACAAGTCGGAGGGCTGAACCACTTTAAGTTACATCACTGGAACCAGTGAATTCAGTGAAGATCTTGAAGAAAACCATCTCAAACTAAAGCAAAAGAAGACAGATGGATTGTCCCTGAATTCCCTTGGAAATCAAAGTCAAAGGTAGTAGCCCATAAAGGAAACACAGATTCAGTTCGAAACAATGGAGGAACAACAGGGAAGGCTTGGTAATCATGGGCTTGGACCTTGGAGTTCAATTTTGTTTTGTTGGAAGATTTGGCTGTCATAGTTCAAACATAATAACTGTGACTGCATTTCAGAGGTATTTTGGTGCGATCCCCCAGAAGGTGGAAAGCACTATAGGTTGGTACAGGATAGTGCCAGTTTAAAATCAGGGTTCCATTCCCGCTGCTATCTGTAAGGAGTTTGTACATTCTTCCTGCAACCACGCAGGCTTTCTCAAATATTCTAAAGATGTTAGTGTTAACGTTAGTGAGTTGTGGGCACACTATGCTGGCACTGGAAGTGTGGCGAGGAGGGGCAGAGAGAGGGAGAGAGAGAGAGAAAGAGGGGAGGGGAAGGGGGAGAGTGTGGGAGTGAGAGAAAGGGAGGGAGAGGGAGAAAGAAGAGAGAGGGAGATACGGAGTGAGAGAGAGTGGGTGGGAGAATGAGATAGATGGGGAGGGAAGGAAAGAGAGGGGGTAGGAGTGTGAGACAGACGGGAGAGGAAGGGAGAGAGAAGGAAAGCCTACACAAGTGAATCTCCTCAGCTGTTTGAGGGATTCAATAAATATTTCCACCAGACAGCCAGTCATATTGCACAATAAATCATGTTCTAACAATGGCCTATTTTTCATTCAAAGGACAGTGATTAATATTCTTACACCCTGTTGTGACCTCTTTGAGTGGTGTGAAAATTTATTACTTACTTACAGGTATAGGGTGGATCAGGCTCTTCCAGCCCAATGAGCCGCACCACCCAGCTACCGGCCTACTTAGGTCTCAAATAAACACAGGACAATTTACTATCACCAATTAACCTACTAACCGGTACATGATTGATAAAACCAGAGCACCCAGAGGAAACCCATGTGGTCATGGGTGAACGTGCAAACCTCTTACAGAAAGCACCGGAATTGAACTCCGATCCCGATAATAGCACTGCGCTAACTGCTATGCTACTGTGGAACCCCATTAAATTCCCTGGCATGTTTAACTACACTGGAGATGCTGTGTAGACTAGATAGCCAAGGGGCCTGTTTCTGTGCTGTACTTCTCTATGACTCTATGACTTTATATAAATGCAAGCCCTTATTCTTGTCCCAGGACCCTAATCTAATGGGGAGCTTGGGGCCCAATGCCTTTGCTGCCTTACTGAAGACAACCAGAGCCGTAGAAAGGGGTCAAGAGAGGTTGTGAGTCCAAAGGAGCAGGACGTCTGAATTCTTCTGGGGAATTTAAACTTCTGTCCACCTTATGGGTTAACTGGGTGTGACTGTTACACTGGATGAACAGGCGACAGACATAGTCCTTCCAGCATTGTGCTGACATTTCCGGGATCTGAAAGCCTGGATCTCTCCATCAGCTACTAAGTTTCCATTCACTTTCCTGTGTACCAACTGTGCCTCTGAGTGAATCGTCTCACATCTCCCCATTCAATGACCACCATCACTGATATAAACCCAACACCCTTAAACCATCCGCAACCCATACCAACCAATTCCAAACAAGTCCAGGTGAAGGATCTCGGACCACAATGTCGACTATACTCTTTTTCTAGATGCTGCCTGGCCTGCTGAGTTCCTCCAGCATTTTAGACCATAAGACACAGGAGCAGAATTGGGCCATCTGTCCCATGGAGCCTGCTCCGCCATTTAATCATGGCTGATCCTTTTTTTTTATCTCCTCCTCAACTCCAGATCCCGGCTTTCTCCCCATAACCTTTGATGCCATGTCCAATCAAGAAGCTATCAATCTCTGCCTTAAATACTCCCAACGACCTGGCTTCCACAGCTGCCTGTGGCAACAAATTCCACAAATTCACCACCCTTTGACTAAAAAAATTTCTCCGCATCTCAGATTTGAAAGGGCCCGCTCTCCGACCATGGGAAACATGCTTTCCAAATCTACTTTGTCTAGGCCTTTTAACATTTGAAAAGTTTCAATGAGATCCCTCCTCATTCTTCTGAATTCCAGTGAGTACAGACCCAGAGCCATCAAACGTTCCTCATATGATAACCCTTTCATTCGTTGAATCATCCTTGTGAACCTCCTCTGGACCTTCTCCAATGCCAGTACATCTTTTCTAAGGTGAGGGGCCCAAAACTGTTCACAATACTCAAGGTGAGGCCTCACCAGTCCCTTATAAAGCCTCAGCATCATCTCCCTGCTCTTGTATTCTAGACCTCTTGAAATGAATGCTAACATGGCATTTACCTTCCTCACCACCGACTCAACCTGCAAGTTAACATTTTGTGTGTGTTGCTCAGATTTCTAGCATCTGCAGATTTTCTCTTGTTTGTCATTTCCAAACAACGCCCTGTTAGGGTGTTTTGGGGTTAGCACATACAGTGAATAGCTTCATCAACTAACTTCAGCCACTAATCCTCAAATATGAATATAGACTGTGGATTAAATTTAAAATGCAGCTCCAAACAACGGGTTCCTCAATTGTCCTTTGATCTTTTGAACATGAAATATAATGTAGCATTAGGTTGAGCAGACCTCTTCCTTTGAAAGGGTCTCTATATGATGCCTGCTGTGTCACATTTTGTCAAATAAAGATATCACTTCATATCCACCAGCTAAGCTCTCTGTGACTTTGTTCACACGACAGCATAACCATCCCATGCCATCTATTCCCAAACCATACCCATCCCAATCTATCATCTCCAAATCCACACGCATCCTAAATGAACATCCCAAAATCATATCTGTCCAATACTAACCATCCCCAAGCCACACACACCCCAGCTCACCACCTTGATTCCAAACCTACCCAATGGCCAAGGTCCTCACATCATACCCATTCAACACAAACCACCCGTCCCAATCCACCCACCCCAAGCTTCCAAACCTAAACCTCACTCCACCATCCAAATCCACCACCCAACCCATGCCCATTCAATGCATACCAACACCAGATAGCACCTATCCAATCCCACCACCCCGAGACCACAGCTATCCAATGCCGATGACCCCAACATCACACCAATCCAATAACAACTATCCATCCAAATCCACCATCCTCAAACCTCACTCTTGCAAACCCACCATCCGAATGCCACACCCATTCAATACACACCAACTCCAGACATCACTTGTTCAATATCTGCCATCTCCGAACCACACCCACCTTGATTTCACATCTATCCAATGTTCATGTCCCCACTCACACCCATCCTATACTAACCATCCATCCCAGTCCTCCCACCCTAAACTCACTCATTCTAACTCACCTCCTAAACCATGCCTATTCAATACACACCAACTCCAGAGTACACCCATCCAATCCCATCACTCTGAGAACACATTTACCCAATAACAATCCACCTAGAGTTTACTTCCGGAAGCCTAGCCATCCAAAGACAACCCACCTAAAGCCATTTGTCTCCCAGTCTACATCCACCCAAAATTTACTAATGACCACTCAACTACAACCTGCTGTTGCAGCCAACAAATGCCTAGACTAACTTGGAATGATCGTTCCCAGGAAATGTCCTTCCAGTCCATGAATTCTCATTGGAAGATGAAGTGAGAGGGAGGGAGGTTTGTTAAGAACAATGAAACCAAGCAGTACATTATCAGAAGCCTGCCTCCAAGTGTGTTCCTTCCCCTCTCTCATACCATTCCTACCAGGAGCACATTGGAGTCGCCGATGCTGTCATCTACCTGCTAAATAGAGCTTACTCCCATTTGGATAAACTGTGAGGATCATGTTTTGTGATTTCTCAAATGCCTTCAAGACCAAACAGCCCTCATTGCTGGGGGAAAAGCTCTGTTCAAGGCAGGATGGCACTTCCATTGTATCCTGGATAATGGACCACAGTCTGTGCAGCTTCAGAGCTGTGTGACAGACATGGCTATAAGCAGCACTGGGGCCCCACAGGGACTGTATTGGCTCCTTTCTGCTGACCCTGGATACCTCGGACTTTAGATACAATACTGAGTCACGTCATCTGCAGAGGTTCTCTGATGACTCAGCAATAGTTGGATGTATAAAGGGAGGACGGGAGGATGAACACAGGGCCCTGGTGGAGGACTTTGTCAAATGGTGCAAGCTGAATCATCTGCAGCTCAACATCAGTAAGACAAAGGAGATGGTGATGGACTATGGGAAGGCTAAGCCTACACTGCTCCCTGTTACTATTGACGGTGAGGACGTGGATGTGGTGAGGACCTACAAGCACCCTGATGACAGACTTGAGTGGAGCACCAACACAGAGGCTGTGTACAAGAAGGGCCAGAGTCCCCTCTACTTTCTGAGGTGACTGAGGTCCCTTGGAGTATGTAGGCCTCTCCTTCACATGCTCTACCAGTCTGTTGTCAATAATATAATCTTCTATGTGGTGGTGTGCTGGGGCAATGGCATCAATCTGGTTGATGCCAAAAGGCTCAATAAACTGATTAGAAAGGCTGGCTCTGTTATAGGAATCAAACTGGACACACTGGAGGCTGTGTTAGAACAAAGGACCCTACAGAAAATCCTGGCAATTCTGGACAATGTTTCTTACCCTCTGTATGACATCTTGACTGAACAGGAAAGCACTGTTAGCAATAGACTAAGACAATTGTGCTGCTCCAAAGAGTGCTATATGAGATCATTCTTACCCTCGGCCATTAGACTTGATAATGAGTCAACCTACAGCCGGGGAAGTGATGACCCCCTCCTGTTAGACTGTTTGTGGTAACGTCTTTTTTTTCATTCTTTCTTACTTCTCATCTAATATTTGTATATCTGTGCATTTGGAATGCTAGTGCGACACTGTAATTTCCTTTGGATCAATGAAGTATCCATCAATCTGCTCATCTTCTGTTTTTCCTTTCTCCACTTTAGTTTACCTTTGGGACTCTTGTTGACCACACTGCCCATCTCCACAGCCAGCACACTGGCCAACACGTAGAATGTGGGTCCAGCACTATAGTGGTCCTGTTACTGGATTGCTAAAAGCGTCAGATCTACCCTAATGAAGCTGGAGGATGTGGGCTCAGTGTTGCTCCAACAGCCCAAGAACTTCGAGTGATAGAGTCACAGAGCACCACAGGAGAGAAGCAAGCCCATTGGCCCATTTAGTTCATAATTAACTGTTATTCTGCTTAGTCATATCGACCCGCACCCTATACCCCTCCCATCAAAGTACCCATCCAAGTTTCACTTAAATGTGAAATCGAACCAACATCCATCACTTATGCTGGCAGCTTGTTCCACACTCTCATCACCCTCTGGTGAAGAAGTTCTTCCTCATGTTCCCCTTAAACATTTCACCTTTCACCTTTAAACTATGACTTTTAGTTCTAGTCTAACCCAACCTCAGTAGAAAAAGGCTGCTTTCATTTACCCTGAATATGCTCTTCATAATTTTGTATCTATCTATCAAATCTCTCTTCATTATCCTAAGCTCCAGGGACAAAATTCCCAGCCTATTCAACCTCCTGGCAACATCCTTGTAAATTTTCTCTGTACTCTTTCAGTCTTATTGACATTTACCAAATTTGCAATTCAGTTTTCTCATAACATGGAATGAAATTGTACCAACAACCATCAATACAAAACCACTGGACTGTTATTTTTCTTTATTTTTAATACTTGTAAAACCACTGGACTGTTATTTTTCTTTATTTTTAATACTTGCAGATACAACATGGTAACAGGCCCTTGTGGCCCAACGAGCCCACACTGCCATGTAACAAATTAACCGACTGACCCGTACATCTTTGGAACGTGGGAGGAAACCAGAGCACCCAGAGGAAACCCACGTGCTCGCGATGAGAACACATAAACTCTAACGTAGAGCTGTGGAATTGAACCCAGGTTGCTGGCGCTGTAATTATCAGTCAACTGTAGATAAATACCCATAAATAGTGCTCTTCCAGGGCCAAGATGTAAGACATAGTACCCACAGTCACTCACAGTGCAGTCTTCTCCATGGATTGTCACCTTGTTGTGGTGGAGAAGCTTGTGTGGTCCTGTGATCCTGAGAGCGATGCCGTTTGGAGCTATGCTCCTGGTAGGGTCACCCATGACGGTAAGGTCGAGGGTGAAGTCCTTGACAAAGAACAATCCTACCAAGATCTCAACAGTGGAACAGGTGGACGAAGTTACTTCGAACTCAACAGCTGTGAAGGCGGATGAAGGCTGCAACAAATCCATCAGCTCCAATCGTCGTGGTTTCCATGCCATTGGAATCAGTTGGTTGATTTGTGAAGTATCGTGTGCTTCTTGGAGTGCAACATCAAGTACACATTAAACAAATACACACACAGGCGTCTTCACTCTGTGGGCCACTTCTTCAGAACGAAGACCATCATCCTCAACCTCGAGGGATAGCCACGACGACGACGACAGTACAAGGTAGACATAGCACATATAAGGTAGCAGATAAACATACGGTCTCATAAAATGCCTCTATAGCCCAAGTCCGTGAGTGACATGTCCTGTAAAGTGATGATGCATGGGTGTTATTGGCAAGAATAAGCAGTCCTCAGCAGTCTGCAGACAGGCGTGTACTTACAGGCACCACAGTCCAGCTTGTCTTCCACCGAATGAGTACCGGAGGGCAGCACTGAGCCATCATGGATATCGGACGCCATGCAACACCGCCTCTGGTGTCTCCTCTCTTGAACTGCTGCAACAGACTTGAGGCCTAGTCCTCACTACAAACGAGGCCACGCAGTCCCCTGCCATCTGTATTGCCAATAAACAAGGGAAATGGTCTTGCAGTATTTTACATTATCAATGTCCAACAGGATGGCAAGAGAATCGTCCAAGACAATCAGTCGCTGAAAGACTGCCCATCACTGTTGTCCATTGACTCTGACACCTCTGTGTAGTAGGCAGTAACACAGTCTGCACCAAGCCCAGCTACTCTGCCAACAAGCAACTCACTTTTGGAGTAGACCAGCAGTATTAGAAGTTCTTAATGTCCAGCATTGTCTTGTGATCATATAAAAGACATTTTAAAAAGTCAAAAACACCTTTGGTTAGCCCTGGAGAGATCACTGTGTCTGAACATGTCGCCATCTTACCGTAATTGTGTTATTGCAACTGCTAAGCCACCATGTTGCGACTGTGTGTTGCTGGTTCCTTGAAGCCCTCTAGGAAGGGGAGCCCGCTGTCATTTAGTTAGGCTGTCCTGGATATGACTCCTGTTTCACAGCCATCCTTTAGAAGTTGCTCTATCACCTTGTCATAGCATAGGAACGAGCGATAAATGATGGTCTTGTCAGCAAAGCCCACAACCTGAGGAGAAGTATACAAAGAATGCCAAAAGGAAAAGCAATGAAAATAAATAATGATTCTACAAGTTACACTTTCTGAGATGTACAAACCAGTTCTTTACCAAGATGTTCTGAGCCTTTCCAACGCGGGGGAGTGGAAAGGGCTGGGTTCGTAGAGAATCCTTTCAGACCATGTTCAGTACAAGAACCACGCCATTGAGCACCATTGGCCCATCAGCGTAGACTGCTTGTGGAATAAACAATGTCCTGTTGGGCTCCTGGGCGAGAAGCCACATGCCTGGTTTTGCTCAAAACCAAGGTCTAGACTGACACATGCCAGAGTCTTCACAGTTCGCTGATGGGACAACAAAGGAGACACAATGAAACCTTTACATTCTGAGATGCTTGTGTAGAATTGGTATCTCATCTTAAACTTTGATAAACTTCTATAGATTCACAGTGGAGAGTAGCCTGACTGGTTGTATCATGGCCTGCTAAGCAAACATTGATGCCCAGGAACTGAAAAGCCTACAGAAAGTGGAGAGCACAGCCCAGTCCGTCACAGGCAAAGCCCTCCCCACCACTGAGAACATCCACAAGGAGTGTTGCCAAAAGAAAGCAGCATCCATCATCAAGGACACCCACCATCCAGACCATGCTCTCTGCTCGCTACAACCATCAGACAGGAGTTACAGGAGCCTCAGGTTCCACACCACCAGGTTCAGGAACAGTTATTAGTCCTCAACCATCAAACTCCTTTACCAATGTGGATAACTTCACTCACCTCAACACTGAACTGATTCCACAGCTAAGGCCCCGCTTTCAAGGACTCTACAACTCATATTCTCAGCCATTTATTTACATTTTTTATTATTTGTACAATTTGTCATCTTTTGCACTTTGGTTGTTTGTCAGTCTTTGTTTATGTATCGTTCATTCATTCATTATGTGCCGTGTCGTATGACGAGGGTGATCATGGTTCTTGACTATAATTGTTCTTGATTAATATTTTTTGACAGAAGTAGACTGCCATTGCCTTCTTCTAGGCAGTGTCATTCCAAGATGGGTGACCCCAGCCATTATCTCTTCAGGCATTGTCTGCCTGCTGTCAGTGGTCATATAACCAGGACTTATGATCTGCACCAGCTGCTCATACGACCATCCAGCACCTGCTCCCATGGCTTCACATGACCCTGTTTGGGGGGCTAAGCAGGTGCTACACCTTGCCCAAGGGTGACCTACAGGTTAGCAGAGGGACTTACACCACTTTTGGTAGAGATGCATCTCCACCCCAAAGCTTTTCATAAATCCTATTGTACTTCATTTTCCTGTAAATACCAGTAAATGAATCTCAGGGTTGTTTATGGAAACATGTACCTACTTCGAAATAAATTTACATTGACTTTGATTTTGATCCTGGTCAAGTCAAGTTTACTTTCATCTAGCTGTATACACGTATACTGTCAAAGGAGACAATGCTTCTCCGGACCAGGGTGGAAAGCACAGAAGAACACATAACACACATAACACACAATAACTTATGAAGGTAAGGATAAAATCTGCAGATGAATTACACATAAATAAACAAAATAAAGTACATAAATTAAATACGGAACAGTTTAACCAATGACACTTTGAATGTGATGCGGCAGGCAGTTCAGAAGCCTCATGGCCTGAGGGAAGAAAATGTTTCCCATCCTGACCGTATTCACGTCTTTCATCCTGATGGTGAATCTCTTCTGCACTTTCTCCAGTGCTAGCACATTCCTAGTAGATCAGCGGAACAGAGAAGACTGCTATTTCTGCAGTGTGTACCATGATCTCAGAAATGTCCAAGTCGCAGAGTAACCACAGAACGAACCCTACTGTTTTGTAATGTGGGATATGTGGGCAGAGAATACTGAGGAAAATGAACAAGAAGAGTGGAGAAGTGCCAACAGCAGTTCTGAGATAGAGAACTGATAGTTCTGGATTCTACAAATAAATATTTGTTACATTCATAAAAATCTTATTTTCCTTAGAAGTTTCTGTAAATAAAATAGAACGGTATTAGGAGATGTTATTGAAGGAACGTTTTGGGCAGCAGAAATCAAAATTGAGGCCAAAGAATATCTTGTGAAAAAAGGACTCTTGTATGATTTAAAAAAAAATTCAGCACAAGTCTAACCAAGCAAGAAATGGACCAGAACACATCTCTGAAGGGGCTGCAGGTACTCAGAGTAGCAGAGAGACACCAGAGAGGCTGCAGATGCTGGAAATGGAGGGGAATGGACTGTTGTTATTTCCGGTCATCAAATCTGGAAAGTGTAGTGTAAAAATGATGTGTATTAGGGAGTGATGCTATTTAGATTTGCATGAGCGTGCATGTGTGTATGTACAGTATCTTGGAGAGAGTCCACCATATACGTTCCTCCATTCGCTTTAAAATTATGCCCTTGCAGGCATTCACAGTAGAACAAATATTACGAACAGATTGACAAACAACCAACATGTAAAAGAAAACAATCTGTGCAAATGAAAAAAGAAGCAATTAAAAATAATAATCATAAATAAATATGTGTGTGTGTGTGTGTGTGTGTGTGTGCATGTGTGTGTGAGAGAGAGAGAGAGAGAGAGAAAGAGAAAGAGAGAGATGGAGAGAGAGAGAGAGAGAGAGATGAGTTTTAGAGTCCTTGAAAGTGAACCCAGAGGTTGTGTTGAGTGAGCAGTTCAGTGTTGTTGTCAGTGAAGTTGTCCCGGCTGGTTCAGGAGCCTGATGGTTGAAGGGTAATAACTCTTCCTGAACCTGGTGGCATGGAAGCTGATGGTACGATTCTCTTCCGGAATCAATGCCCCTGCTGATTGAGTTTTCTAGTGAGTGGCCTAAATCTTTGTTGAATGAATGTGTATCGGTTAAGCAGCAAGAGTCAAGTACTCTATAGTGTGATGAAAGAGTTTATAAAAAGAATTTCAAAACACAGATTATAAATTAATTCAAAGGAAGAAAACTTTTTAATATTGTTTTTACACTTGATGGAGGCTGAGAATACAATCTTAATTGTCTCTTTTATTAAAGCTATTTCTTAATCAGTGTTCAGTTTATATGAATTAGGTTGTTTAACGTGATGAAGACCCTTTCAGAGAAAGGGTATCTCTGCAACCCCTCCTCTCTCCAACTCCCTGCTCCCCCCCAACACTATCCACTGTTGTTGAAGGATTAACTCCCACTGTCCCCTTCAGCATGCTGATTGTGCTAAAAGCTTGCACCCTGTGTGGAGGACAACATCTGTGGTGACTGTTAGGAGCCAAGTGTTCGAAAGGTAAATAAAGAGAAAGGCAATCTGTCCAACATCAGGGTTTCTTCTCGGTTAGAAAGCTTCAATAAACCAAGCATAAACAAAAAGGTTAATGAACGGTCTTTGCTCTTGCGTTTCCATGTTTTATTTTATTGCTCTCTCTTCCATATTGAACTCCCTTGCTAAGCCAATGACAACCACACCAAGTGAACAGACTCTACTGTCAACCGAAGGCGATGAGATGTACATATTGGCTGTGTAGGTCCCGAGGTTGGCCAAGAAACTATATAAATACAAATGTTTTATTCCCATTCTTTTCTTGTTGGAAAGTTTTATAACTATGAAATACACTCAGTGGCCACTTTATTAGGTACGCCTGTAAACCTTCTCATTAATACAAATATCTAATTAGCCAATCACGTGGCAGCAACTCAGTGCATAAAAACATGCTGACATGGTCAAGGGGTTCAGTTGTTGTTCAGACCAAATGTCAAAATGGGGAAGAAATGTCATCTAAGTGACTCTGACCGTGGAATGATTATTGGTGCCAGACAGGGTGATTTGAGTATCTCAGAAACTGTTGCTCTCCGAGGATTTTCACACACAACGTTCTCTAGAGTTTACAGAGAATGGTGTGAATTTTTTAAAAAAAATCCAGTGAGCAGCAGTTCAGTGGGTGAGAAAGCCTGGTTAATAAGAGAGGTCAGAGGAGAGTGGCCAGACTAGTTCAACCTGACAAGAAGCCAGTAGTAACTCAAACAAAGACACGTTACAACAGTGGTGTGCAGAAGAGCATCTCTGAATACACAATCTTGAAGTGGATGGTCTACAGCAGCAGAAGACCATGGACATACACTTAATGGCTATGTTATTAGGTATAGGAGGTAACTAATAAAGTGGCCACTGGGTGTATAAAGGCAAATGTTTCATTCCTATTCCTTTTTTTGATGAAAAACTTGGTTAACTAAGAATCAGTCTTTTATTCTGCATCAATGCTAAGTGCCCTTCTGAAACCAAACTAGCTGTGTTTCTGTAAAACCTGAAATAAAAGTAGAAAAGTAAGAAGTACTGTCTCAGCTTGCCTGGTGATTTTCTACCTAACTTGCTATGACTTTGTTCATAATGGAATCTAACTTTCACTCTCTGCCATCAAATGTCTAAATGTAAGCTCAATTTCAATGTTTAAGAGAAGTTTGGATATGTACATGGATGGGAGGGATATGGAGAACTATAGTCCGGGTGTGGGTCGATGGGACTAGGGAGAAGTTTGGATACGTACATGGATGGGAGGGATATGGATGGATATGGCCCAGATGTGGGTCGATGGGACCAGGGAGAAGTTTGGATAGGTACATGGATGGGAGGGATATGGAGGACTATGGTCTGAGTGTGGGTCGATGGGACCAGGGAGAAGTTTGGATAGGTACATGGATGGAAGGGTATGGAGGTCTATGGTCCGGGTGTGGGCCGATGGGACTAGGGAGCTTTAGTGGTTCGGTATGGACTAGATGGGGGTTGACGGTCCTTCTTGCTGACTCTATGAATCTATGACTTTAATGCTATATTATTATTTTTCTCTTTTTGCTCTACTTATTTTTTATTTAATTCTTAGTGTAACTTAGATAATTTTTTTTACAAATTGCACTGTACTGTTACTGCAAAACAAAAAATAATTCAAGGCATAGGCTCAGTGGCTTCTTCTGAAGTTACCTCCTGTACCTGATAAAGTGGCCACATCGTGTATGTTTGTGTTCTTCTCCTGCTGTAGGGCATCCACTTTAAGCTTTGATGTGCTGTGCCTTCAAGCTGCTCTTTTGCAAACCACTGTTGTAACGTGTAGTTATTTGAGTAACTGTTGCCTTCCTGTCCGTTTGAACCAGTCTGGCCATTCTCCTCTGACCCCTCTCATTAACAAGGCGTTTTTACCCACAGAACTGCTGCTCACTGGATGTTTTTTGTTTTTGCACCATTCTCTGTAAACTCTAGAGACTGCTGTGTGTGAAAATCCCAGGAGATCAGCAGTTTCTGTGATACTGAAACCACCCTTTTGGGCACTAACAATCATACCATAGTCACTTAGACCACATTTCTTCCTCATTCTGATGTTTGGTTTGAGCAACAACTGAACCTCTTGACCATGTCTGCATGCTTTCATGTATCAAGTTGCTGCCACATGGTTGGCTGAGTAGATATTTGCATTAGTGAACAGGTGTACAGGTGTACTTAATAAAGTGGCCACTTAGTGTACGTCAGTAATAATGACAGATTATTGGGCTAATGGGGCAACAATAACTTTCTGGCTTCCATCTTTCCTGAATAGTTTGGTAGGTTTCCATTTCCTCTGGAACCACTGGAAGATTACAATGTATCCACTACCTATGGAGTCCCTTCCCTTAGGTTGCTAGGACACAGGAGCTGTGGGCGGTGTGGAGGGTGTAAGGCCTGTCGGGAGGACGTTTCAACAGTTGTGTTTGCAGATACCAAAGGCACAGACAAGTCTAACAACAGCATTGGATCTCTGCTCCGGGAAACACAAGAGCCAAGGAACCAGACAACATCATGAACTGAACCAAATGGAAGATTTATGTCATACGCACAAAATGCGAGAGAAACTCAGCAGGTCAGGCAGCATCTGTGGAGAGGAAAAGCCAGTCAATGTCTTGGGCCAAGATGAATGGTTTCAGACTGAAGAATCAACTTTTTTCCCTCTCCATAAACCCGCTGAATTCTTCCAGCATTTTGAGTGTGTTGCTCAAGATTTCAGGCATTTGCAAGATCTCTTGTGTTCAAAGTTCATGTCAGACTGTGTTGAAACTTTCAAGTGTTTCTGACTTAATTCACTAGATGCTGGACATCTGTCTGACTATTTACTTTCTCTTTCGGGACTGGTTCCAGCTTCCAGTTCTTGTTTTCTTGCCTTTTTATTCAAAACTATACTTCAGTTTTAATTCACTTACCTCTGTCAGATGACACTTGTGTGAAACAAAAGAGTGTCAAGTTTAGCAATCTAGTACGAGATTCATAGAACTACTGTATACAGCATCAGACCAGACCCTTTGGCCCAACCCATCCATGCTGAACAAGAAGACCATCTCAGCTCGCAGTATTTGCCTGTGTTTCGCCCATATCACTCTAAAGCTTCCCCATCTCTCTTTCTCTCTCTCCCCTTTCTTTATTTTACTCACTCACACCCACTTGTTTTCTTCCACTTTGCATCTCCTTCTCTCTCCCCTTCTTGTTCTCTCTCCCTCTTCTCTTTCTCTCTTTTTCTTTCTCTCTCTCTTTCCAAGAATTACCCAAGACACAGGTTCCTAGGAATACAATCCAGAAAGTGAAAGAGTGTTCCAGGAATTCTCCACACAGAAATCGTGATCCAACCATTTCTTGGCAAACTACCTGAGCATTGAGGAGCATACACTATGGCTTTCATTCAGATGTGTGTTGGATGCGAAAGAAGAAGGTTTAACTAGTGAGCTGGCTGAGAGAGCAAGGGAGATCAGCAGGGAGGAAGATAATTAAAAAGACTGGTTTGTATGCATGTGGAATGGACGCTGGCATTAATAGGAGAAAAATGCCGCCTGGATTAGAGAGCATGATTTATGAGGAAAGACTGAGTGAGCTCAGGTTTTTCTCTTTGGAGTGAAGGAGGATGAGAGGTGACTTGATAGAGGTGTACAGGATTACATAAGGCATAGATTGAGAGACAGATCACTCAGAGGTGTTGAAATCTCTGAACAGGCCCAGGATAGATCTTCAGAGATGCTGACACCCAGGATCTCGGCCTGAAACGTCGACTCTTTACTCTTTTCCATAGATGCTGCTTGACCTGCCGAATTCCTCCAGCATTGTGTGTGTGTTGCTCTGAATTTCCAGCATCTGCAGATTTTTCATGTTTGTAATTCTACCATCAATTCCTCGGTCTTACTGACGTTGAGTGCAAGGTTATTTTCTCGACACCACTCAGCCAGCTGATCTACAGTATCTCACTCCAGTACACCTTGTCATTACCATCCAGGATTCTGCCAAGGACAGCTGTGCCATCGGCAGGTTTCTAGATGCCACATGTGCTGGGTTTAAACACAGAGTCACGAGCACAGTGAGGATAGAGCAGTGGGCTCATCACGAATCCTTGAGGTGTGTCGCTGTTGATTGTCAGCGAGGAGGAAATGTTAATTCTGATCCAATCATGCACGTAACCCTAAATGATAAAGGGTGAAGAAAGATTTTATTTTATTTTAATTTTTATTTAGAGATATTATGCAGTGACAGGTCCTTCCAGCACAATGAGCCGGGACCACCCAATTACACCCATGTGACCAATTGAGCTACAAACCCCTACATCTTTGGGATGTGGGAGGAAACCAGAGCATTAGGAGGACACCTACATGGTCACGGGAAGAACGTTCAGACTTCTTACAGATACAGACAACGGCGGAAAATGAACCCGGGTCGCTGATGCCATAATATCCTTACACTAACTGCTATATACAGCTCGTGGGCACGTGGCCAAATGGTTAAGGCATTGGACTAGCGACCTGAAGGTTGTGAGTTCGAGCCCCAGCCAAGGAAACGTGTTGTGTCCTTGAGCACTTAATCACACATTGCTCTGCGACGACACTGGCACCAAGCTGTATGGGTCCTAATGCCCGGAGACAACATTGGTGTCGTGGAGAGGGGAGACTTGCAGCATGGGCAACTGCTGGTCTTCCATACAAACTTGCCCAGGCCTGTGCCCTGGAGAGTGAAGACTTTCCAGGCGCAGATCCATGGTCTCGCAAGACTAACAGATGCCTTTCATATAGAGCTCGAATAATGTAAAACAATAACAATACAGAATAAAGTATAAAAGTTTTTGAAAAAGTTCAGTGCAGGTAACAGAGAGCTGAAAATCAGTCAAAGTGGGCAATGGAAAGGAACTTTTTAAGCGAGCGGATGGTAGTTATGTTTTGCAGGGAATTCCAAAGTTTAAGTTTGGATGGCTGATGCCAATGGGAGGTGGTCAGAAGTTCGGAAGTGCAGAAGGCCAAGGTGGGAGGCATCCTCAGATCCGAGGGACAAGTTCAGGTTCATTATTGTCAGAGCAATACATCCACAGGGTATAAATGCCACTAACTTTTAACGACAGTAGAATAAAACATTGCAAGACCCAAGTTCAGATTGAAGATCAGATTCATTTATCTATCACATGTACTCTACATTGAAACAAACCGTGAAATCCAGCGTAACACACACAAAATACTGGAGGAACTCAGCAGATCAGGCAGCGTCTATGGAAATGAATAAGCATTTGACGTTTTGGGCTGAGACCCTTCATCTGGACTGGAAAGGAAAGATGCCAGGATAAGAAGGTGGGGGGGGGGGGGGAAGAATGACAAGGTAGAAGGTGATAGGTGAAGACAGGTGGGTGGGAAAGGTCAAGGGCTGGAGAAAAAGGAATCTGATCGGAGAGGAGATTGGACAATAGGAGAAAGGGCTGGAGAAGGGGACCCATGGGGAAATACTGAGTAGATGAGAAGAGGTAAAAGGACAGAGTGGGAAATAGAGGAACAGGGGGTGGGGCAGAATGTTTTACTGCAAAGAAAGATCAATATTTATGCCATCAGGTTGGAGGGTCCCAGATGGAATATGAAGTGTAGCTCCTCCACGCTGAAAGGCCTCATCTTGGCACAAAAGGAGGCCATGGTCCAACACGTCAGAATAGGAATGGGAAGCAAATTAAAATCTTTGGCCACCGAGAAGCCCCTCTTGTGGTGCAGAGATGCTTGACAAAGTGGTCTCCCAGTTTACAACGGGCCTCACCAATGTAAAGGGGGCTGAATGGGAAGCACCGGGCACAAGAGCTGACCCCAGCAGCTTTGCAGGTGAAGTGTTGCCTCACCTGGAAGGACTGTTTGGGGCCCTGAATAGAGGTGAGGGAGGAAGTGTATGGGCAGGTGTAGAACTTAAGCCCCTTGCAGGGGCAACAGCCAGGATGGACGAATGGACAAGGGGACAGCAGAAGTGACCCCTGTATTTAAAATTCGCAATCGAATCTCTCGGTTCAGCAGCTGGTTGAGAAGGGCGTTGCAAACTTCCATAGCCCGCTATTTGAAGAAACGCTTCTTTCCTCATATCGCTCGTGAACATCCTTGCTGTAATTGTAAAGTTACGTCCCCTTAATTGGATTAACTCGAACAAGGGCGAGGTGAAAACTGACAACAAAGCGGCATGCCATAACTCTTGCTAATTATTCCACGATTTATTAGTGTGCTTTCACTAATCCCTGTCGAAAGTCATACAATTTTGAGAAGCTCTTAAATCTGTTGCTTTAAGGCACTGATGGTAAGTCTGTGTTGTGCCAAAATGCTTCTTAATTTGAAGGATTAGTGGATTCATCTGGCTGGCTTGAAGCACATTCTGTCTCCTAGGCACAAGGATTGCTTTATTTTACAGTGTGGGCTGGAATTGCAGCAGAACATCTCCTGACCACTGTAAATGCTGGGGCCAATTCTAAGATCCCTTGTGCCCCAAAAGCCAGAAGCAACACTGAGAGCTGTGTGCACCCTAGAATTATTGTTATGGGTTAATGATAATTTGGGGATGCTGAGTTTATTGGGTTAGCATATAAAATGTTGGAGGAACTGATCAGGTGAGGTAGTACCTGTGGAGGGGAATAACCAGAAAACACTGCAACCCCTCATCAGGACTGGAAAAGAAGGGGGCAGAAGGCAGAATAAGAAAGTGAGGGGAGGGGAAAGAGTACAAGCTGGCAGGTGATAAGTGAAACTAGGGGGTGAAGTGAGAAGCTGAGAGGTGATAGGTGGAAAGGGTAAAGGGCTGAAGAAGAAGGAATCTGATTGGAGAGGAGAGTGGACCATGGGAGAAAGGGAAGGAGGAAGGTCACCAGAGGGAGGTAATGAGCAGGTGAAAGCAAGAGAGAGGTTTAGAGGGGAGCCAGACCAGGGAATGGAAAAAGAGGGAAGGGGGAGGGATGGAGAAATCACTGGAAGTTAGAGAAATCAATGTTCATCCGCCAGGTTGGAGGCTACCCAGATGGAATATGAGGTGTTGCTCCTCCAAACTGAGAGTGGCCTCATCGAGGCAAGTGAGGAGGTCATGGACCTACATATCGGAATAGGAATGGGTCATAGAAGTAAAATAGGTGGCCGCTGGGAAATCCTGTCTGTTGTGGTAGATGGAGCAAAGGTGGAATATTGGGTTAGAAAGTCCAACAGTTTATTCTCTAGAAACTCCTGGACTTAACTGGAAAGAGTGCAGAGTAGATTGACAAGAATATTGTCCAGACTAAGTATAGGGAGAGGTTGGAAGGGATAGATCTTTATTCACTGGAATGCAGGAGATTGAAGGCAACATTAGAGACGTGTGTGAGATCAATAGAGCATGGATAGAGCAAATGTACACTGTCTCCTTCAAAGGGGAAGGGGATCAAAACCAAGAGGACACAGGTTTAGTGAGAGGGGAAAGATTTAAGAGGGAACTGAAAGGTAAGTTTATCCACACAGAGGGTATATGGAATGAGCTGCCAGAAGAAGTGGTACAGGCAGATAAAACTAAAAGGCATTTGGACAGGTATATGGATAGGAAAGGTTTAGAGCAGGGGTTCCCAACCTGGAGTCCACAGATCCCTCAAAGTTCAAAATCCATTTATTATCAAAGTATGTATACATTATACAACCTTGATATTCATCTCCTTACAGGCAGCCACAAATCATAGAAACCCAAAAAGAGGAGACTGTTAAACACCCAATGTGCAGAGAGGTAAAAAAAAGTCATGCAGACAATAAGCACAAGCAAAGCAAATAGCCTTCTGAACTGAAGTCCACAGAGAGTCTGCCCCAAACCTTTAGTTCAGTGCAGACCCAAGTAAACCTTGCAGAGCATCAAGAGAACCACCCATCCCTTGTCTCGGGCCCTGACATCCTGATCTTTTCAATCTCGCCTGGTGTCTAAATCATTGTCCAAATATCAGGTTCATTCTGGGGCCTGGACCCTGCTGACTCGACTTGGCCTGTACTAGACCTTTCCGATTCAGCCTGGTGCTTAAATCTCAGTTAATGGTAAGGCTCATCGGCATGAAAAAGATTCGGAACCTCTGGTTTAGAGGGATATAGGTCAACCGTGAGCAGGTGGAACTGGCTTAGATGGGCATTGGAATCATCACAGACAAGTTAGTCTGAAGGGCCTGTTTCCATGGTGTATAACTCTATGATTGGTAAAAAGCCTTGAGATTATAAATGACTACACATTTGGCTGGAAAATTGGTCAAATAATGTGGTTAAAATTGAGGTGTAGATATATACCAACATGCTATGTAGCTGCTGTGGGAATGGAGGTGCAGCTCAAACCTCTGCACAAAATGGAGGTTCGGTAATGGGGCCACATGGCAGCTTACCAGTTAGTGTAACACTTTACAGTGCCAGCGATCAGCAACCCGAGTTCAATTCCAGCTCCTGTCTGGAAGGAGTTTGTATGTTCCCCCTGTGACAGCATGGGTTTCTCTCCGGGTGCTCCAGTTTCCTCCTACAGTCCAAAGATGTATGGATTAGCAAGTTGTGGGCATGCTATGCTGGTGCCAGAAGTATGGAGACACTTGTGGAGTGGTCCCCACATAATCCTCGGACTGTGTTGGTCATTGACGCAAATGATGCATTTCACAGTATGTTTTCATGTCTTGATGTACATGTGACAAATAAAGCTAATATTTATAAAGCTGATCTTTAAAAAATAACACATCTGGATGGAAAACAGGAAAAATAGTGTGGTTAAAATTGAGGTGAGATTTGAGAGGAATGTACAGACAACTGGGGTTGGAGGTTCAGTACAAACTGAGGTCCATCAGAACCCAAAAGGTCTGATCTTCCTGTCCGCTCTCTCTGCCACATTATTGGCAGAATTAAATCCCTGGTGCATGCAAAGCAGATGTTCCTGCCAGAATTTCTTCACGTTCAGTAGAGGGAAAAGAGTAGGTTTATTTTCTTGGCTAATGTATCTCCGGCCAAGTTGATGCCAGAGATGGAGCGTGGTCACATCACTCACCCAGCTATCAGCACAACACCTTTCTTTACACCTACAACACTTCTCACGTTAACGGTGTTTCCTTAAGGTTGTCCTAGCTGGTGGAGGAGGTAGTGTGGATAAGCCCCCACTATCTATTAAATACTCCCAAGGTCGTGCATCTCAAATAGCCTCTGACAACAAAGTACAGCTCCTGGCCTTCACGTGTGGCTTAGCTACTGACCCTGGTGGAGCTACTTCTACTAACAGGAGAAGGGGCAAATGCGGGTTACTGATGTCTTGAAACCCGTTGCTTTGGGCAGATTGGGTTCATCAGCCTGTGGTTGGCAGTTCATCTAAGAGAGAGACAACTCTGATCTCAAGCCTCCGCTCGCTTGTGGCTAAACACACTCAAGGGGAAGGCTTTGGGAGTAAACCCTGGGGAAAATACAGAGCTGGACTCCCTAAGGCAGTCAGTACTACATTGAATTCAATGGTAACTGGAAACCCCTGTGACCCTGCTGCGGTCAAACGTGCATCAGTCTCTGCCGTTGCTTTGGATTCCTCAGCTGTGTGGAGAGGGGTAACCCGTTATGTGGGCAACAACTTGCTCTCCATATTGTACTTCCCTGGCTTGCGTATCACGTAGACAGCTGGAACACGACATCCATGGTCGACCCTGACCAACAGAGAGCCTCATTTTCTGTTAACAGAATGACAGACTTTCTGAGGAAGGAGACAGAAAAGAGGCCGATAAGGTAGACAGAGTCACAGAGTCATAGAACACGGATACAGGCCCTTTGGCCTGACCAGTACATACTAACCACCCATCGAGACCCGGTTTAGGCCCACATCATGCCTACATTTGCTGCGTGCGTAAGAGTGAGGGGAAAGGAGATTGTTTCACTGTTGTTATCTTGTTTTGTTTTGTTGTTGTTGTTGTTTTATTGTTTATTTGTTTATTTAGAAACTCGGCCTAGAATAGGCCCTTCCAGCCCTTCAAAGCACGCCACCCAGCAACCTCTGACAACTCCGATTTGACCCTTACCCAACGTGGATTCTCTCAACTTTAAACACTTCTGTAAGGTCACCATTCATAAATATTACCAGCTACAAACTTTAAAACACTTGCATAGAAAACCATATTTCACACTTGCTATTGTACTGAAAGGGTTGGTTCAATTTTCTCTGGGAAATAACATGAATTTTGTCAAAACCAAAGTGTTGGATGCTTTACACCAAGAAATCAGCATTAAAACAGGAGCCAGTTGGCCAAAGTTGAACTCAACTTCCAATCATCCATTGTGTGGGAATCTGAAATGAATCATCAGCCTTCAAAAACACATAAGACACAGCAGCAGTAGCAGGCCATATAGTCCATCAAGTCTGCTCCGCCATTCCATCATGTCTGACTGATCATGGCTCAAGTTCCACACCATCAGTTTCACGAACAGCTATACCCTCAACCATCAGACTCTTGAAGCAGAGAGGATAACTTCACTCAACTTCACTCGTCCCATCACTGAACTGTTCCCACTACCTATGGACTCACTTTTGAGGACTCTACAGCTCATGTTCTCAATATTTATTGCTTAGGGCAGCATGGTAGTGTAGCGGTTAGCGCAATGTTTTACAGTACAGACGTCCCGGTTTCGATTCCTGCCTTGCCTGCAAGGAGTTTGAACATTCTCCCCGTGACCATGTGGGTTTCCTCCGGGTGTTCCAATTTCCACCTACAGTCCAAAGGTGTACCAGTTGGTAGGTTAATTGGTCGTTGTAAATTGTCCTGTGATTAGACTAGGATTAAATCAGGGGTTGCTGGGTGGTGTGGTTTGAAGGGCCAGAAGTGTCTATTTTACGCTGTATCCCAATAAATAAGTAAATACATACACTTATTTATTTATATATTTGTTTGTTTGTTTATTTATTTTCTCTTGTTTTGTATTTGCACTTTGTTGTCTTTGCACACTGGTTGTCTGCCCTGTTAGGTGTGATGTTTCAGTGATTCTAACATGTTTATTGTATTTACTGTGAATGCCTGCAAGAAAATGAATCTCAGGGCTGTATATGCTGACATAAATGTACTTTGATATAAATTTACTTTGAACTTTATTATACTCCTCGACCCTGTTTTCCTTCTCGTTCTCGATATTTATTGCTCGATATTTTGTAATACCCTGGTTCATATTTTTACTGTTATGCTGTATGGGGTATTTCATTTTGGCCGTTCTGTAAGAGCAGCTTGTTTGGGTTATTGTTGAAGATAAGGGATGATGTGGAATGTGGAGGTTTTCTTGGTGAGGGGCAATAAAGTTGGGCTTGAGATTTTTTTTGTTCGAGAGGAGATGAAGGGAGAAGATGCTGGGGAGAACCAGTCATAGCATACGTTTGTTCAAGATGGATTGCGAGCGGCGTTCAGAAGATGAGCTCCAACTTGTGCACATTTAACTGTTTAATTAGAATGGGCCCTTTTCTTTTTGTTATTCTTTACTAACCCTTTAGTTAAGTTAAGATTCATAAATATAATTCTTTTAATCATATCCAGTGTACTGCCTGTAATTCTGTGGCACCAATTTGTAACAGGGTAGCAAATGACACAGCATCCACACAAACCGGGGTGCACCTCAATCTCACGGGGCTGGAGGTTGTCTCCCTAGATGTACGCAGCCAAGGAAACCAGGGTTTTTCATTTGTTGGGGCGGTCTTCCATTGATTCTGTTATGCCTGTTATTATTATCATTATTATTTGAATTTTGAGCCTTCAATCTATTACCTTTGACACCCTTACTGATCATGAAAATGGACTTCTACTTTGTTCTGATTGTTTCTTTTAAAAACCATCTATAATTTATGTTTAAGGTTATTTTTCCTGTGAATGCAGCTTATCAGATGTTGTGTGCCTGTGATGCTGCTGTAAGTTTTTCATTGCATAACACGTATTTGTGCAGATGTCAATAAGTCTGACTCTGACTTTGACCTTCCACAGCTACTTTCACTTCCTGCCTTGGTTTCGTCCAATGATGAGCTTCTACTGTGCGGCATGATAGCCAATTTGAACACAGCAAGATCCCTCAGGTCATAACAATAACCAATTCCTTTTGTAAAGTGAAGGCAAAACTCCCCTTTGAGAAGGCATTGTTCAGACTGGACTTGGAGTATTGTGAGCAGCTTCAGGCCCATTATCTAAGTAAGGATGGGTTAACACTGGACGGAGTTCAGAGGACTTTCATGAGAATGATCCCAGGAATGAAAGGGTTAATGTGAGGAGTATTTGATGGCTCTAGGCCTGTAATCGCTAGAATTTAGGAGAGATCTCATTGAAATATATGAAATATAGAAAGACCTAGATAGAGTGGATATAGAAAGGATGTTTCCTAGAGTGGGGGAATTTAGGACCAGAGGGCACAGCCTCAGAATAGAGGGACATCCATTTAGAACAGAGATGAGGAAAAAACTTTTTTAGCCAGAGATGGTGCATCTGTGGGTTTCTTGAGCTGGGAGTATGGTGTCTAAGTAGAAATGAGGCAGACCCAATGAATCCCCTCCTCACAGTGTTGAACCAGCAGACCTCTGCACCTTGACCAGACACAGAGAGATCTAGGTACAGCCATGGACAGTCCAGCTGCAAAGGACAGCTACACAGTTCCTGGGTATCAATATCTCTGAAGATCTATCCTGGGCCCAAGATATTGATGCAATTACAAAGAAAGCACAGCAATGGCTATATTTCATTAGGAGTTTGAGGAGATTTTCAGATTTTTATAGATGTTCCATGGGGAGAATTCTAACTGGTTCCATCACCATCTGGTATGGGGCTGGGGGTGGGGAGCCACTGCACAGGATTGGGAAAAGCTGCAGAAAGTTGTAAGCTCAGCCAGCTCCATCATGGGCACTAGTCTCCCCAGCTTCGAGGAAATCGTCAGCAACAGCAAAATAGAGCTTTGACCAGCGACCAATCTGGACATCGGATATTTTGAGAGGAGGGTGTAATGTATGGATCTATTGCTTTTAGAACAATGACTCCCCCTTAGTACTACATAATGATCTGTTGTCTATGCATGCGCATTGTTCTCTCTCTCTCTCTCTCACTGCAATGTGAATACACCAGTAAAAGTAATCTCTCGTGTGCATCCTTTTATTTCATTGATATGTAGTTGTGCACAGACACAACAAGTTGGTGACGAGTGCAAACCTAAATGTCAGAAAATCTCACAAACTGCTAGTTACGGGGTGAGACAGCGAGAGGAAGGAGTGGACACTAACAAAGGGATGCCTGAGTACAGCATTGTACACAGTGAAAGATGTGCACACTAGAAAGTTAAAGTGAAAATAACCTAATGATGGCTTTAGTCAGGAAAGTTGACAAATTCAATGGTACTAATGAAGGCTACTTAGCTTAATGAGTGCTGAGATGTACAGTTTCTTACGCAACATAGTAACCCCTGCAAAGCCAGTAAGCAAGACTTTCAATGAAATTGTTACAATTTTACAAAATTACTTGAGCCCTAAACCACTGATAATAGCTGGGAGAGTTAGATTTTACGAAAGGAAGCAATCAAAGGATGAAAGCATTTCTGAATACATTGCAGAACTGCAGAAACTTTCCCAGTACTAGGACTTTAGAGATGGATTTTCTGATGCATTAAGGGACAGGCTTGTATGTGGCAAGCATAGTCAAAGCACTCAAAAGAGGCTTTTATTTAAAAGAGACCTAACCTTAGAACGGGCGTCGTGCAATATTGTTAGAGACTGCAACAAAGGATGCAGCAGAACTACAGAAAAGAAGGTTAGAATGTGAAATGCACAAAATGTCCCTGAATAGTACAAAAAGCCCAAGATGGTAAATCCTCCCATGATGCAAATGACTGTTGGTTCAAAGAAAAAGTTTGTAGAAAGTGTCACAGATAAGCTCACATGGAGAGAGTGTGTAAGGCAGACAGAAAGCACAACTGAGTGAGGAGTTTCAAACACAAAACTAAGCAAATGCATGAAGTGACCATGGAGTAAAAGAGAATCAGACAACATAGAGTCTGACAAAGGTGAACTGTCATGCTGAGAACTGCACAGTATAACTGAAGCAGATCACAAAATCATCTGAATCACAATAGATGTGTCTGGTGTAAAACTGAAAATGGAGCTGGATACAAGGTCAGCTTTGGCTTTAATCTCAGAGGCTGACTACAACAGACAATTTTCTAAGATACCATTAGAAAAGACCTCAGTGATACTAAGGACCTACACAGGTGAAAAAAGTATCTCCTAAAGGCAAACTGAAGGTAAATGTGACAACTGGAGGCCAAAAACACAGTTAGAGCTTTATGTATTGAAAAGTGGGGGGCCAGCACTTTTCTGATGTGAATGTTTGAGAAAAATCCAACTAGACTGGCACTTAATCAAAGCTGTCAGTGTGGCATCAACAAGTAACTGCAGCCCAAATGGTAGCACTAACCAGAGACTGGCACAGCTGGTTAATGCTATTGTAAAGGTGTTTGAGAAGGGAATAGATAAACACATTGAAGACTTGGCCAAGAGCTGTTCAGGTTGTGAAAAAGTTCAAAATGCTCCCCCAAAGGCAGCATTATATCCATGGGAGTGGTCGTTGTCACCATAGAAAAGAGTACATATCGACTTTGCTGGGCCATTCATGGGTTCCAAGTTTCTGGTTGCTTTGGATGCTCGTTCAAAGTGGTCAGAAGTTATACCAATTAAGTCAACCACCTCAGCAAAACTGTCTCCACTCTGAGGACTATCTTCACCAGAAATGGATAACCAGAACAAATTGTGAGTGACAATGGACCACAATACACGTCTGAAGAATTTCGACTGTTCATAAAGAAAAATGGCATCAGACCTTTCAAGTCAGCTCCTCACCACCCAGCAATGAATGTGTTAGCTGAAAGGTATGCCCAAACCTTCAAGAAGTCCATTAAAGCTATGGACAAGGAGGACATTTCTCTACAGCACAAGGTGGACAACTTCCTTTTTGTGTATCAGAGCTCTGTTCATACGACAACAAATCAAACGCCTGCAATACTGTTAAAGAACAGGAATCTCAGATCTCATATAGACCTCCTGAAACCAGATCTACGGAGGGAAGTCCTGAATAAATAGTTCAACCAATGGCCAAGTGAATCAGCAAGGAGCTTCGAGGTTGGCCAGGACGTCACAGCATGTGATTACCGAGAAGTCAAGTGGATACCCAGTAGCATAGCTACAAGAATTGGACCACTGATGTTCACAGTGGATGTTGGAATTTGTACATGGAGACATCATGTGGACCAGATACTGGATGCTCAATCGAAGAACACACCTGAATTGACTGCATCCAACAAGAGGGACACATTACAGCCACTGGACTGACCACTCAGTGATGATCATGTCACCAACAGCAACGTGACACCAGAAACTGAGAAAATTGTCTTTGCAAGACACCTACCAAACTTGCTGCTACTCCACAGGTCCAGAGGCGCTATCTGAAAGAAACAGAGTGCCACCCAAAAGATTGAACCTTTAGGACTGTGAAGTTAGTTATAAACTGTTATTGTGAAAACATGTTTATTTGGAATATGGGTTTAAGAAATGGAAATTGAATATTTTGTACATATACAGTTTTATGTTGTATTAATCTGAAGGGGGAAGAAGAGTAATGTATGGATCTATTTCTTTTAGAGCAATGACTTTCCGTTAGCACTATGTATCGATCTGTTGTCTGCGCATGCACGTTTTTCTCGCGCTCTCTTTCTCTCGTTGCAATGTGAATACACCAGTGAAAGCCACCTCCCATATGCAAGCTTTTATTTCATTGATATGTAGTTGTGCGCAGACACGGCGGAGGAAATTCAATCAGACCACTGTCCGATGTGGGTTGCTACGGCAAAAAAGAGTTTTGACCAGCGACCAATCGACGTTTCGGATTGATTAGTAAGAGCAAATTATTGGAAGGCAAGGGCAAGAGCAGCGCCTGTCGTCTGAGTGGTCAGAGTCAGAGTGGTGATCTTGAGGCTTTAGCTCCTCGAGACTTCTGCAAAGGGAGGCTTCAGTCACAGTAAACAAAACTCAAGTTTAAGTTTTTTCTCTTCTGCCGTTCTTTACGTCTGTTCAGCTAGGACAGTAGAGATGCCTGACACAGGAAACAATCAGAAAGGGGAAAGGGGTGAAGGAGCCAGTGCAGAGTACCCCTGTGGCCAACCCCCTCAACAACAGGTGTATCACTTTGGACGCTGCTGGGGGGGGGATGAATGACCCAACAGAGGAAAGTCACAGTGGCTGGGTCTCTGGTGCTGAATCTGGCTCTGTGACTCAGAAGGGAAGTGGGGAGAAGAGGCACGTTGTAGTGATAGGGGATTTGTTAGATAGGGGAATGGACAGGAGGTTCTGTGCATGAGAACAAGATTCCCGGATGGTATGTTTCCTCCGAGGTGACAGGGTCTGGGATAACTCAGATCGAGTCCTCAACATTCTTAAGTGGGAGAGTGAACAGTCAGAAGCTGTGGTCAGTGTAGATGACCAGAATAGAAAATCAAGTATGTAATGTTGATACTTGGAGTATTTTGGGCCCCTTATCTTAGAAAGGACATGCTGAAACTGAAGGGGGTTCAAAAGAAGTTCACAAAATGATTCTGTGATTGAATGGCTTGTCATATGAAGGGAGTTTGATGGCTCTGGGCCTGTATTCGCTGGAATTCAGAAGAAGAAGGGTTGACCTCTCTGAGATCTATCGAATGGTGAAACACATTGACAGAGTGGATGTAGAGAGGATGTTACCCATGCTGGGGGAATCTAAGACCAGGGGATACAGCCTCAGAGTAGAAGAGCATCCTTTTTGAATGGAGATGAGGAGGAATTTCTTGAGCCAGAGAGTGGTGAATCTGTGGAATTCTTTGCCATAGGCAGCTGTGGAGGGTGCCTTTTTGTATATTTAAGGCAGGGGTTGATAGATTCTTGATTGGTCAGAGCATGAAGAGATACAGGGAGATTGTGGCTGAGAAGAAAATTGGATCAACCATGATAAAATGGTGGAGCAAGTTCAATGGGCTCAATGGCTTAATTCTGCTCCTTTATCTTATGGTCTTAAAAGGTGACGCCTCAAAAAAGTAGCATCCATCATTGAGGACCTCATCATCCAGAACATGCCCTCTTCTCATTACTACCATCAAGGACCAAGTACAGGAGCCTGAAGACACACACTCAACATTTCAGAAACAGCGCCTTCCTCTCTGCCATCAGATTTCTGAATGGACATTGAACCCATGAACAATACCTCACTGCTTTTTTGCATTAACTTAACAATATTTAATTTAACAATTGTGTATATATATATATATATACACACACACACACACACACACATACAATTGTTAAATTAAATAAGCAGTGTGTGTATATATATATATTTAATGTAATTCACAGTTTTATTATGTATTGCAATGTACTGCTGCTGTAAGAACAACAAATTTCATGATCTATGCCACTGATATTAAATCTGATTCTAATTACTTATTTTGTTAAGTTTTTTATACTTGTACCTTATTGTAATTTATAGCTTTTTTAAATTTTGCCTTGATTAGTCAGGGTGTCAAAGGTAATGGGAGAAGGCAGGAAAATGGAGTTGAAAGGGATAATAAATCAGCCATGATAAAATGGCAGAGCAGACTTCATGGGCTGAATGGCCTAATTTTTTTGCTCCTATGTCTTATGATGCAAAACACAAGAATAAAGGCTGCTTTTGCTGAAAGAATGCTTTTTTCCAGAGCAGGAGCTTATCTATGTACATTACACCACACACAGCGGCAGACAACTATTACTTATCTGATTGGCAAAAGTTGTACATCTTTAATTCAATCAAAACTGGTTTCCTCAAAAAGCCTCTTTAATTCTGTCTTAAGATCAAAGGTGTTTTCATATCCCCAGCTGTTATCTTCAGAAGCTGGAAAAGCCTGTCATGGGTAAGTGAAAATGCTCTGACTTCGGCCCAATTTTCATTAAAAATTAGCTTCCGGTTTTCCACAGATTCCAGCTGTTAATTCCACCTCTTAACCTCTCATTTTTTTTTTAGGGACATCAATCCGCTCCCCTTTTCTCCTCCTTCTCTTGCATTTCCTGGAGTCAGTCACAGGGCCGGAATACGGTCCTGCCATTAAAAGACAAGTTTGGGAGACTGATTAAGACGGAGGACCTTCAACCACACAACATCACAGCTGGGTTGCTTCCCCTCTACCCCATGGGGTCCATTTCTGTCCACAGACAAGTGGACATTTCACTCAATCATGAGTGATATTACAAGAAAGAGTTCTAGCTAATTTCTCAAGTATTACCTCTGTCTCTTTCAGAATCAGGTTTAATATCATTGGCATATGTCATGACATTTATTGACTTTACAGTAGCAGCACAACGCAGTACATAGTAATAGAGAGTCAAAGCAATGAATTACAGTAAATACATATATGTAATATAGTTACATTGAATAAGTAGAGCAAAACTAGAAATAAAAAAGTAGTGAGGTAGTGTTCATAGGTTCAAAGTCCTTTCAGAAATCAGATGGTAGAAGGGAAGAAGCTGTTCCTGAATCGTTGAGTGTGAGCCTTCAGGCTCCTGTACCTCCTCCCTGAGGGTAGCAATGAGAACAAGGCATAACCTGAGTGATGGGGGTCCTTAAAGATGCACACCACTCTTTGAGGCATTGCTTTTTTAAGATGTCCTGGATATGGTGGAGGCTAGCCCATAATGGAGCTAAGTTTACAATTCCCTGCAGCTTATTTTGATCCTGTGCAGTAGCCTCACCACCCCCCGCTTCCCACCCCCATACCAGACAGTGATGCAGAATGAGAATCATAATCATGTTTATTTTCACTGATTTATATAGCAATAATTTTTCTGTTTTGTAGCAGCAGAGGAAAGACAAAAAAACTATCAATTCCAAAATAAGTATACAGTGCAAAAAATAGTGAGGTAGTGTTCTGGGTTCATTGTCCATTCAGAATTCTAATGACGGAGAGGAAGAAACTGTTCTAAAAAGTTGAGTGCGTGTCTTCAGGCTCCTGTACCTCCTCCCTGATGGTGGCAATGAGAAGGGGGCATGTCCCCGATGGTGAGAGTCCTTCGTGATGGATGCCCGCCTTGTTGAGGAATTCCCACCTGAAGATGTCCTCGACGGTGGGGAGGGTTGTGCCCGTGATTGAACTAGCCGACTCTACAGCATTCTGCAGCTCCTTGCAATCCTGTGCAATGGGGGGCCCCGTACCAGACAGTAATGCAACCAGTCAGAATACTCTCCACTGTACATTTATAAAAACTTGTAAGAGTGTTGGTGACATAAAAATCTCCTTAAACCTGGGGTTCCCAACCTTGTTATGCCATGGTTGGAAGCTCCTGCCTTAAACTAACAATATAGAGCATCTGTGAATTTTTGTCCAGATGTTCATGCTACATTTGTGCTACTAACTAGAATTATGATAGAAAACAGAAACATACACCTGGACTCGAGACAGTCAGCAAATGCTGGAAATCCAAAGCAACACACACAAAATGCTGGAGGAACTCTGCAGGTCGGGCAGCATCTATGGAAATGAATAAACAGTTGTTGTTTCAGGCTGAGACCCTCTACGGGACTGGAAATATGGTGTGTGGGATCAGTTCTGAGGAACAGTCCTACTTCTGGTAATTCAGCAGAGAATGAAGATGGAACTTGGAATTTTGTTTTTCATTGCGACCAACGTCCAAATAGCATGACTGTCCAAAATAACAGTCTAGGAAGCCCAATGCATTAACAGCAATAAATCACATTTAAAAATTATATTTCGTGTAGCAAAATTTTCCCAAGAAGATTCATGGAAAGTGTTTGATGTCTTTGGGCCTGTGCTCACTGGAATTCTGAAGAGGGATCTAATTGAAATCTATTGAATATTGGAAGACCTTGATAGAGTGGGTATGGAGAAAATGTTTCCTGTGGTGGGAGAGTCTAGGACCAGCGGGCACAGCCTCAGATTAGAGGGATGTCCATTTAGAATGGGGACGAGGAGGAATTTCTTGACCTGGAGAGTGGTGAATCTGTGGACCTCATTGCTGTGGAGGCCAGGTCTTTAGCTATATTTGGGGCAGAGGTTGACAGATTCTTGATTAGTCAGGGCCTGAAGGGATATGAAGAGAAAGCAGGAGATTTGGGATGGGAGGGAAATGGTTCAACCATGATAAAATGGCAGAGCAGATTCAATGGGCAAAATGGCCTAATTCTGCTCCTATATCTTATGGTCTTATGAAAAGATTTGAAAAAACTTTGGTTATGTTTAATCTGGACTATTGCATTCATTACAGGAAGGACTGTGAAGAGTTTTAGCAAGGGTGCAGAAGAGGTTTATCAGGATGCTGCTTGGAGGTCAGGGCATGTGGAATAAGGAGGGTTGGAGATACTTGGGTTCTTTACTCTGGAGCAGTGGAGGCCAGGGAGAAACCTAAGAGAAGTTTATAAAATTGAAGTTGTATAAAACAATGGTAAGGCATAATCTGGAATATTGAGCGCAGTTTTGGTCACCTACCTACAAGAAAAATGTAAATAAGGATGAAAGAGTACAGAGAAAATTTACAAAGATGTTACTAGGACTGAAGGACCTGAATTATAAGGAAAGATTAATAGGTTAGAACTTTATTCCCTTGAATGTAGAAGATTGAGGGGAGATTTGATAGAGGTATAGAAAATTCTGAGGGGTATAGATAGGATAAATCCAAGCAGGCATTTTCCACTGAGGTTTGGTGAGGCTACAACCAGAGGTTATGTGTTAAGTGTGAAAGGTGAAAGCTTTAAGTGAAACATGAGGGGAAACTTCTTCACCCAGAGGTTTGTGAGAGTGTGGAATGAGCTACCAGCATGGGCGGTTCATGTGAGCTCAATATCAATGTTTAAGCGAGGTTTGGTTAGGTATGTGGATGGGAGGCGTATGGAGGGCCATGGTCCCGGTGCAGGTCGATGGGTTAAAATGGTTTGGCACAGATTAGATGGGCTGAAGGGCCTGTTTCTGTGGTATATTTTTCTATGACTCTAGGATTATATGTGGCATATGTGGCATTGAAAGAGCAGACAGACAATATCTTTTCCCCAGGTTCAAAATGTCTTATACAGTCAATGGGCCAATTGGCCTAATTCTGTTCCTATATTTTATTGTTTTATGCATCTAAGGAGAGAGTTGGAAAGTTGAAAGGAGATGTGCAGGTCGAGTTATTTTACCCAGAGAGTGGTGGGTCTTTTATCTGCACTGCCAGGAGTGGTAGTGGAGGCAGAAATGATAGTGGTGTTTAAGAGGTTCTTAAATAGGCACATCCTCCAAGAGGACAGCAACCTTGTCATGGCCTGGAGGCCTGCGTGCCTCAATCACCCAGAGAGCTATATTGGTTGGGGTCAGGGCTTTATTCTTTTGCTGTTGGTAGGGTCACCTGTGGTTTACCATCAAAGGGTAGAGACCAGGTTAAAAGTGATCCACCAGTCCTCCAGATTCGGGGGTTCAGCTCAGGGCTAACGTCCCTGACTGGTCAAACAAAATTGTTACAGAAACAGCAATGAAGAATCCTTTCACTCTGGATGTGATGGAATTCCTGAGTCTCCACACGGGACTTGCATGACTGATAGTAGTGAAAACCGAGAGGAAACTATGGTCACGATGAAGGAAGCCCTGAACACAAGACCAGATGGGCAAGGAGACAGAGATGGAGAACCTTCATTGCTGCCCTAAATGCAGCAGCATAACAGGCAGTAAGTAAGTAAAGACAGCAACACGAATACATAAAGAATGGAGGGATATGGACATTGTGTAGGTAGAAGGGATTTGGCATCATTAGTTTAATTGTGGGCTGAATGGCTTGACCCATACTGTACTCTATTCTTAGTGTGACAAGGTGGAGATATGTCTCTACCAAAGGAGATATAAGATGTTCCTTCCCTCTGCTAGCCTGCAGGTCACCCTCAGGCAAGGTGTAGCACTTGCTTAGCCCCTCCGATCAGGGTCATGCAAAGCCAAGGCAGCAGGTGATCTTATGAGCATCTGGTGCATATCACAAGTCCCAGTTACATGACTCACTGATGCCAGGCAGACAATCTCTGAAGAGTATTGATTAAGGCTGGGTGTCACCCCGTCATGGAAAGACCATGATTGCGCACATCAGACATCACAGCACATAATGATGATGTCATATGTCACAGCACATAATGATGACGTCATAAGTCACAGCACCATAACGATCATGTCGTATGTCACAGCACATAATGATGATGAATTCTCCATTCTGTACTCTATCCTTTACATTTTACCACTAAGTAAGAGGAATCTTCTTCATTCAGAGGGCGCTGCAAGAGTGGAAAGAGCTGTCAGTGCAAGCAGAAGATGCATGCTCAATTGTAACAGTTAGGAGAAGTTTCTTCAGGTACATGGATTGGAGGGAATTGGTCTGAGTGTGGGTTGAAAAGACCAGGCAGAAGATAAGATTGTCATGGACTAAATGGACCCAAGGATGTGTTTCTGTGCTTAGTAGTCTATGACTAAGAAAGTTGATTATAAAGCACATAAAGAGATATTGGTACTAGCACTGGTATAAAGATAAAGGTTAGCTTTATTTGTCACATGTGCATCGGAACATACAGTGAAATGTGTACTGAGACACAGTGAAAATCTTCTCCTGCATGATGATCAGATCATTACACAGAGCATTGAGCCAGAATAAGGTAAAACAATAATAATGCAGAATAAAGTGTAGAAGTTTCAGGAAAATGTTCAGTGCAGGTAACAGAAAGCTGAAAATCAGACAAAGTGGTCAATGGTAAGGAACTTTTTAAGTGATGAGATAGTAGTTATGTTTTGCAGGGATTTCTGAAGTTTAAGTTTAAGTTTGGACAGCTGAAAGCACAGCTGCCAATGGTAGGTGGTCAGAAGCTCGGAAGTACTGAAGGGCGTGGGAGTCATCCTCAGATCTGAGGGACAAGTTCAGGTTCATCATTGTCAAAGCAATACATACACAGGGTATAAATGCCATGAAAATTAACTTTTAGTGACAGCAGAACAATACATCAGGTTCAGATTTATTTATGACACGTACATCACAACATACAGTGAAATGCCTTGCAGCACCCACAAAGCTGTGGAGAAATTCAGCAGGTCAGGCAGCGTAAATGGAAATGTACAGTCAATGTTTCAGCCTGGCACCCTTCATCAGGACCAAGAAGGAGGGGGGAAGGCGCCAGAATAAAGCGTTGGGCATGGGAGAAGGAAGCTGGATAGAAAGTGATAGGTGAAGCCAGGTGGGTGGGAAAGGTAAAGGGCTGGAGAGGAAGGAATCTGATAGGAGAGGAGAGTGGACCATAGGAGAAAGGGAAGGCAGAGGGGACCCAGGGTGAGAAAAGGAAAGAGGACAGAGTGGGGAATAGAAGAGGGGGAGGGAAAGTTATTTTTACTGGAGGGAGAAATCAATATTCATGCCATCAATTTGGAGGATGCCCAGACGGAATATAAGGTTTTGCTCCTCCACCCTAAGGCATAAGATGAGGCCACGGACCGACATGGGTATCATAATTAAAATGTTTCAAATTCATTGTTTGAGTTAACAACCAACACACCAAAGGATGTGCTGGGGGCAGCCTGTAAGTGTCACCACACATTCTGGCATCAGTGAAACATGCCCACAATGTTCAGCAGAGCAACACAGGACACAACAAAGCAGAACACACCAAATGCAAAGCAACAATAGCAAAATAAACCCCTTCCCTCTCTCCCTGCCATTTGTAGATTCACATCCCTCTAACCCCAGGACAGGCTATCTTCTTCAGCCTCCAGCCCCCAGCAGAAGATTTGCAGACCTACAGAGTCATATTGTCATAGAGTCAGAGATTCATAGAAAAGTACAACACAGAAACAGGCCTTTTAGTCCATCTAGCCCATGCCGATCTATAATACTGTCTAGTCCCATTGACCTCCATACCCCTTCCCTTCATATACCTATCCAGATTTCTCCTAATTCTTGAAATCAAACCACTTCCCCAGTGGACCCGCAGAAATTCACAGACCTCTGATCGAACTTCGGGCTTAAATCTGGACTTCCAATTGACATGATGTTAACATATGGTAGACTAAACATTATTTAATGATTGGGCAGTTTATGGAGATGGTGGGGGGGGGGGGCTGAAAAAATCAGAATTTTAACATGGAGGCATTATTTAACCAGGGACATGACTTACATCTGAAAAAATCATCAGAATATAACAACCAAGCTTTGACATTTAAGAAGAGGGTTTACAAAGGAAGACTGTTTGCCTTAGTAAGTGAATTAACTACAGAAGCCAACAATAGCATCCTTTTCCTTTGAACATTTGGAAAGAAAGCAAATGCACAGAAGAGATTTGAACGGCTAGCTATGCAAATTTCACAGACAGGAAGAATAATTGAATGATTTTGTTCACTACTGATTTATTATGGGGGGGGGTAGATCAAAGTTACAGATAAAACACAAAGCATTAAATATTTAGGACTGGTGGCACAATAAATCCTAACCGCAGGGCAGTCATGAATCTATTAAACAGGAATGGCAGGTAGGAATGATCGTAAACACAAGAGATTCTGCAAATGCCGGAAATCTAGAGCAACACACACAAAATGCTGAAGGAACTCAACAGGTCAGGCAGCATCTATGGAGGGGAATAAGCAGTCGACATTTCAGGCTAAGACTTTCTTCAGGACTGAAAAGGAAGGGGAAAGATAGCATTTTTTAAAATTATAGGAGGGATAGATAGAGTAGACAGAATCTTTTTTTTCTTCCAGAGTAGAAATGTCAAACAGCTGGAGACATGATTTTAAGGTTAACGGGGGAAAGTTTAAAGGTACACACAAAATGCCGTATGAATTCAGTGGATCAAGCAGTGTCTAAGGGGAAGATACTGGAAGAGAAAGTTGGGGAAGGAGATAAAGACAAGCTAGAAGCCAAGTGGATGGGAAAGGTAAAGGGCTGGAGAAGAAGGAATCTGATGAGAGAGGACCATGGGAGAAATGGAAGAATGGACACCGGGAGGAGATGATAGGCAGGTGAGGAGAAGAGATAAGAGGCCAGAGTGGGGATTAGAAGAAGAGGGAAGGGGGAGGGGAGAAGAAAAAAAGAGAAAAAATGGAAGGCGTAATTGATATGCATACCATCAGGCTGGAGGCTACTAGAATGAACATTCTAACTCCTGTACTCAGTGCCCTAAATTATGAAGGCCAATGTGTCAACAGCTCCCTTTACGACCATATCTCCCTGTGATGTTTCTGTGCTGATTCCCCAAATGACTACGACTCAATGACGATTTCATTCCAACACTCTCCAAATTGTTCTCATGGCTGCTCCTAGCCAAATGTTAACCACATTTGTAAAGAGTTTTTCAGCTAAAATTAGCTGATTTCCACTGCATAATTTATACTGCCTGTTTCAGTGCAGTCCTCCTCCATTTGTACAGAAAGCTCTTTATACAAGTTTGAACCACTACAGTGTGCCCTTCTAAACTCGTCTCAAAATAGAAAATCTAAATCTCTTGGCTTTTTATCCTATTTCTTCCCTCAAAGGGTGCTATGGGCTACTTTGCAATGAATTAAAACAATTAAGGTTGCCATAGTAGCGTAGCAATTAGCTCAACGCTATTATAGCTTGGGGTGTCAGATTTCAGATTTCAGTTCCGACGTTGTCTGCAAGGAGCTTGTATGTCCTTCCCGTGACCACATGGTTTCCTCCGGGTGCTCTGGTTTCCTCCCACAGTCCAAGGACGTACCAGTTAGTAGGTCAATTGGTCATTGTAAATTGTCTAGTGATTATGCTAGGGTTAAAATAGGGGTTTTGCTGGGTTGGGTGGCTCATTGGGCCGGAAGGGTCTGTTCTGTACTGTATCTCTAAAAACTGGTAATTAACGTAATCAGCAAATTGAATTAAATAGACGATCCGCACTTTAGTGAGTATGGATATTCTGATCTGTGTCTTCTGTTCATGAACCAGTTAGCCTGACTGATGGAATCCTAATGTTTTCAGTAACAAATGGCAAACAACTGAGCAAGCGGGCGGCGCGTTAGTGTAGTGGTTAGCGCAAAGCTTTGCAGAGCCGGCAATTACCGATCAGGGTTCGATTCCTGCCGCTGTCTGTATGTTCTCCCCATGACCACGTGGCTTTTCTCTGGGTGCTCTGGTTTCCTCACACATTCTAAAAGGACGTATGGTTAGGGTTAGTGAATTGTGGGCATGCTATGTTGGTGCTGGAAGCATGGCAACACATATAGAGACCTAGAAACACCTACAGCACAATACAGGCCCTTCGACCCACAAGGCTGTGCCGAACATGTCCTTACAAGAAATTACATAGGGTTACCCATAGCCCTCTATTTTTCTAAGCTCCATGTACCTATCCAGGAGTCTCTTAAAAGACCCTATCGTACCTGCCTCTACCACCGTCGCCAGCAGCCCATTCCACGCACTCACCACTCTCTGCGTAAAAAAACTACCCCTGACATTTCCTCTGTACCTTCTTCCAAGCACCTCAAAACTGGGCCCTCTCGTGCTAACCATTTCAGCCCTGGGAAAAAACCTCTGACTTCCACACGATCAATGCCTCTCATCATCGTATATACCTCTATCAGGCCGCCTCTCATCCTCCGTCGCTCCAAGGAGAAAAGGCCGAGTTCACTCAACCTATTCTCATAAGGCATGCTTCCCAATCTAGGCAACATCCTTGTAAATCTCCTCTGCAGCCTTTCTATGGTTTCCACATCCATATGGGCTGCCCCCAGCATAATCCTCAGACTGTGTTGGTTGTTGACGTGAAACAACACAATTCACTGTTGGTTTTGATGTTTTGATGTACATGTGACAAATAAAGCTAATCTTTAATCTTTAGGAAGAAGCCTTAGAGTTCATATACTGAGAGTGAGTGAGGCCTCCATTGGTCAGGGTCGACGATGGATGTTGCCTCTCAGCTGTCTCCATGATGAACAAGCCAGGGCAGTACAATGTGGAGAGCAAGCTGTTTCCCATACAGCAGGCTCCCCCTCCCCACGCGGTATGAGCCCAAAGGAACGGCAGAGACCGATACAGTTTGACACCAGCAGCATTGCAGGAGTTGCCAGTCAATGTTGAACTCAATGCAAGACTGTTTTAGGGACTCCAGCTCTGGTTTTTCCTCGGGGTTTACTCCCGAAGTCTTTCCCTTGAGTGGGTATTGCCTTAAGGCAGTGGAGGTTTGAGATCAGAGTTTTCCTTCTCCTAGATGAGCTGTCAACCACGACTGATGAGCCCCATCTGCCCAAAGCAACTGGTTTTAAGGCATTGTAACCCACCCCTCTCCTGTCAGTAGAAATGATTCCGCTGGGCTCAGTAGCTAAGCCACACGTGAAGGCCAGGAGCTGCACTTGGTTGTCAGAGGCTATTTGAGACACACGCCATTGGGAGCATTTCATAGGTAGTGGGAGCTTATCCCCATTATCACCCCTGGCTACAACAACCTCAAATATCCTCATATACTGTACCTCATGTTAAACAAGGTGCAGTTTGTAGAGATGCATTTTGACTGGAATGTAAGTAAAGAAATTAATAAAACCTCATCACATACAGCAATAGTCTGAAAGGGGAATGTGAGACTTCCAGACCTCTAGTTAATACCATACCTTATAGTAAGACAAAACAAATACACACAAAAGATGCACTTAAACCTGTTCCAAAGCCTGAAAGCCACACAGACTCATGTATAATGCTGAGCCACATTACATTATGCTCTTGTTAATGTTATGTTTATGGCTTTGAGTGCTGGTCCAGGAATTTTTGACTATAAGATTGTGGCTGACACCACAGTGCAGTCTCCCTCTGCCCTCACAAAGTTCAAAGTTCAAAGTAAATTTATTATCAAGGCACATACAGGTCACCATATACAACCCTGAGATTCGTTTTCTTGTGGGCCTTCACAATAAACACAAAGACATGCAATAGCATGAATGAAAAATTGCACACAAAGACAAACAAACAACTAATCTGCAGAGCAAAAAAAACTGTGCAAATATAAAAAAAGGAAATAATAATAATGAATAAATAATCAATAAACACAAGTGGAAGTGCGAGAGCTCAGAGCACCATGTTGAATAGCAGGGCAGAATTGCTCCAATGTCATGGACAATATTTATCCCTCTATTGACATTAAAAATAAATAACTCTCATCGCGGTTTGTGGGACATAGAAGTATATAAATTGCTGTTTTCCACTGTACACCACAAAGTGTCTGCAATTCTAAAAGACTTCCAAATGCTGTAAAGTGCCAGGGATGTCATCAGCTTGTAAAATGTGCCAGATTTATGAACACTTATATTTTCAAATACTTAACAATTGGAGAAAGGAGACACGACAGGACATGAAAATGGCACAGTAGCTTAGTGGCTAGCAGTGCCAGTCATCACCAATTGGGCTTCGATTCCAGCCACTGTCTGTCAGGGGTTTGTACGTTCTCCCTGTGACCCTGTGATGCCCCGGTTTACTCCCACATTCCAAGGATATAACGGTTAGGGTTGGTAAGTTATGGGCATAGAACATAGAGCATGCTATGTTGATGCCAGATGTGTGCAACACTTGCAGGCTGCCCCCAGGACATCCTCAGACTGTGATGGTGGTCGACACAAAATGATGCATTTCACTGTGTGTTTTGATGTTTCAGTGTGCATGGGACAAGTAAAGCTGACTTAAGAACTTTTGCTTCCTCATCGCAAAGACAGCACCTCCAAAAATAGCAAAGTCAAGTTTATTGTCATCTGTATAAGTACATGTGTGGACAACTGTAATGAAATGCTTACTTGCATCAGCATCAGATAAGCAACGATCACAAGAAAAAAAAGGAAAAATCATAACTTAAACATCAATTACACACAATTTTTACAACTGGTTTTTCCCTTCCTTCCTTACCAGTCAGGTCTTGGCCCAAAATAACAACTATTTATTCCCTCCATCGATGCTGCCTGACCTGTTGAGTTTCTCCAGCAACTTGTGTGCATTGACCAGATAATCCGTTGATTGACAGAATTTCCATAGCTTTCTTCAAGTAGTTTTGGATGCTCTAGAAAAAGCAGAGTCCATTTTCGTGCAAAGTGATCAAAGTGGCCACAGTGTCACTAAACCGTGGGGATTAGAGTCGTTCAACAACAGTGGTGCTGTTGGCACTTTTGAAGTAATCTCTGTTTCAGTTCCATTGTACAATTGGATCCAAGTCCATAAGCTGAGAGACCTACCACTAGTCCATGAAAACTAAACGGTGCAAAAACACTGTTTGACCCCATTATATTTAGAAGCTGGGCATTATTAGATATGTGGTCTGAGTTCTTATAATGGTATTGGCCCTAAATGTGTTAGTAATTCTGAACCCAAGAAAGCCAGACTCTACTGCCTGCCTTTAAGATACAAACAGTCTCCACATTTCCTGTCGGAGTCACCTTATCTTCAGATATTCCTGGACCTAGTGTCACCTTATAGACCATACAATCATGAGGAAATCTGCAGATGCTGGAATTTCAAGCAACGCATATAAAAGTTGCTGGTGAACACAGCAGGCCAGGCAGCATCTCTAGGAAGAGATACAGTCGACGTTTCGGGCCGTGACCCTTCGTCAGGACTAACTGAAGGAAGAGCTAGTAAGAGATTTGAAAGTGGGAGGGGGAGGGGGAGATCCAAAATGATAGGAGAAAACAGGAGGGGGAGGGATGGAGCCAAGAGCTGGACAGTTGATGGCAAATAGGATATGAAAGGATCGTGGGACAGGAGGCCTAGGGAGAAAGAAAGGGAAAGGGGGGAATCCCAGAAGATGGGCAAGGAGTATAGTGAGAGGGACAGAGGGAGAAAAAGACAAAGAAAAAAAAAAAATAATAATAATAAATAAATAACGGATGGGGTAGGAAGGGGAGGAGGGGCGTTAACAGAAGTTAGAGAAGTCAATGTTCATGCCATCAGGTTGGAAGCTACCCAGACAGAATATAAGGTGTTGTTCCTCCAACCTGAGTGTGGCTTCATCTTGACAGTAGAGGAGGCTGTAGATAGACTTATCAGAATGAGAATGGGACGTGGAATTAAAACGTGTGGCCACTGGGAGTTCCTGCTTTCTCTGGCGGACAGAGCGTAGATGTTCAGTGAAACGATCTCCCAGCCTGCGTCAGGTCTCGCCAATATATAGAAGGCCGCATCGGGAGCACCGGACATAGTATATCACCCCAGCCAACTCACAGGTGAAGTGTCGCCTCACCTGGAAGGACTGTCTGGGGCCCTGAATGGTGGTGAGGGAGGAAGTGTAAGGGCATGTGTAGCACTTGTTCCGCTTACAAGGATAAGTGCTGGGAAGGAGATCGGTGGGAAGGGATGGGTTGGGGGGATGAATGGACAAGGAAGTCATGTAGGGAGCGATCCCTGCGGAAAGTAGAGAGAGTGGGGAAGGGAAAGATGTGCTTAGTAGTGGGATCCAGTTGGAGGTGTTGGAAGTTACAGAGAATTATATGTTGGACCTGGAGGCTGGTGGGGTGGTAGGTGAGGACAAGGGGAACCCTATTCCTAGTGGGGTGGCAGAAGGATGGAGTGACAGCAGATGTGCGTGAAATGGGAGAGATGCGTTTGGGAGCAGAGTTGATGGTGGCAGAAGGGAAGCCCCTTTCTTTAAAGAAGGAGGACAATTCCTTCGTCAATGAAAAGCCTCATCCTGAGAGCAGATGCGGCGGAGACGGAGGAACTGCGAGAAGGAGATGGCATTTTTGCAAGAGACAGGGTGAGAAGAGGAATAGTTCAGGTAGCTGTGAGAGTCTGTAGGCTTACAGTAGACATCAGTAGACAAGCTGCCTCCAGAGATAGAGACAGAAAGATCCAGAAAGGGGAGGGAGGTGTTGGAAATGGACCAGGTAAACTTGAGTGAAGGGTGAAAGTTGGAGGCAAAGTTAATAAAGTCAACGAGCTCAGCATGCATGCAGGAAACAGCGCCAATGTAGTCGTTGTCGATGTAGCCAAGGAAAAGTGGGGGACAGATACCAGTATAGGCTTGGAACATAGGTTGTTCCAAAAAGCCAACAAAAAGGCAGGCATAGCTGGGACCCATACGGGTGCCCATGGCTACACCTTTAGCTATTGACTTCTCTAACTTCCGTTAATGCCCCACCTCCCCTTCGTACCCCATCCGTTATTTATTTATTATTATTATATTTTTTTTTTCTCTGTCTTTTTCTCCCTCTGTCCCTCTCACTATACTCCTTGGCCATCCTCTGGGATTCCCCCCTCCCCCTTTCTTTCTCCCTGGGCCTCCTGTCCCATGATCCTCTCATATCCCTTTTGCCAATCAACTGTCCAGCTCTTGGCTCCATCCCTCCCTCTCCTGTCTTCTCCTATCATTTTGGATCTCCCCCTTCCCCTCCCACTTTCAAATCTCTTATTATCTCTTCTTTCAGTTAGTCCTGACGAAAGGTCTCGGCCCGAAACGTCGACTGTACCTCTTCCTAGAGATGCTGCCTGGGCTGCTGCGTTCACCAGCAATTTTTAGACATACAATCAATCTATGTATTACTTATGTATATAAGTTAATCTTACCTACTGTATATATGGCCCCAATCAATAGTGACATATTCGTCCATTTGTTTGTTACGTGCCATGTAGTATGATGTTGGTGATCATGGTCTTTCCATGACCATGATTGACTTTGGCCAATTTCTTTACAGAAGTGGTTTGCCATTGCCTTCTTCTGAGCAGTGTCTTTACAAGACGGGTGACCCCAGCCATTATCAATACTCTTCAGAGATTGCCTGCCTGGCATCAATGATCACGCAACCAGGACCTATGATGTGCATCAGCTGCTCATACGAACATCCACCATCTGTTCCCATGGTTTCAGGGGGTGAAGCAAGTGCTACACCTTGTCCAAGGCTGACCTGCAAGCTAGCTGAGGAAAGGAGTGCCTTACACCTCCTTTGGTGGAGACATATCTCCTTCCCAAAACCCAAATTACTTGTACATTGTGTTTTATAGGATTTGTTTTATATTTATATTTAATGTGCTTTTTATGGTTTCTTTATACTGCTTTTGATCTGGTGTTGCAATCATTTTGTTCTCCTTTACACTTGTACTGACGACTGACAATAAACAAGTTTAAATCTTGAATCTTGAATTTAACACTCCTTGAAAGATTTAGACATCCCATCATTCTCCACTTGGTAAGGAGACAGTATTTTGTTAAGGGTTGCTGAGCAAAGAGATCTTGGGATCCAAGGTCATAGCTCCTTGAAAGTGGCTACACAGGTCGGTAGGGTAGTTAAGAAGGCTTAAGGAATGCTTACTTTTATTAGTTGAAGCATTGAGTTCAAAAGTCGGGAGGTAATGTTGCAACTTTGTAAACCTTTGGTTTGGTCACACCTGGAGTATTCCATACCGTTCTGGTCATTCCACTATAGGAAGGACGTTGAGGCTTTGGAGAGGGTGCAAAAGAGGTTTACCAGTATGCTGTCTGGTTTAGAGGCCATGTGTTATCATGAGAGGCTGGACAAACTTGGGTTGTTTTCTCTGGAGCAACAGAAGCTGAAGGAAGATCTGATGGAGGTTTATAAGACTATGAGAGGTATAGATAGAGTAGACAGGGAGTATCTGTTTCCCAGGGTAGAAATGTCTAATATCAGAAGGCAGGCATTGAAGGTGAGGGGGGACTTTCAAAAAGGATGTGAAGGTTTAGTTTTTCACTCAGAGAGTGGTGGATGCCTGGAATGTGATACCTGGTATGGTGGTAGAGGCAAATGTATTAGAGGTTTTTAAAAGACATTTGGATAGACACATGATTGTGAGGAAGATGTAGAAATATGGACATTGCGTAGGTAGGAGGGATTAGTGTTTGGGTGCTTTTGATTTGCTTTTTACTGGTTTGCCACAACATTGTGGGCCAAATGGCCTATACCTGTTTATGTTCTATGTTCTATGTATCCTTTGTTTAAAGGGCCTCCTGTCACCTTATGGATCCTATATGAAGATCAAAAGGATCAACAAGGATTGGGGCAGACCTCTTATGTGGCCTGGGCTTTTGGCTTTCAGCCTGTAGACTTGACTTCCTGAGGTCAGAGTTGAATGGGCTTCATGGTTTATTGAAGTTTAAATTTATGGTTTCAGCAGGTATTCCAAACAAAAATCAAACCTTTCATGGTCCAGTTGCCAAGCAGAGTGGAAAATTGGGAGAAATGTCCGAGGAATGAATAAGCACTGTGGTGACATTACTGAGGAAGGTGGCTTTCATTTGTATATGCCATATGTGCAAAGATTACTGGAAGAGTGATTACCACACACTTTTCCCTACTGATACAGTCAAACCATTTAGTTAGTCCTTAATTCATGGTCATCAACTGAGAACTTTGCCTGGGAGAAGTAACAATTGGCCGTTTCATGTGTTCACCTGCCACTACCACTCTCCTCTCCTATCAGATTCCTTTGTCTTTACCTCTTCCACCCATCACCTCCCAGCTTCTTACTTCATCCCACTCCCACACCCCCACACCTTCCCCTCACCAGGCTTCACTTATCCCCTGCCAGCTTGTTCTTCTTTCCCTTCTCACACTTCCTTGTTCCGGCTTCTATCCCCTTCCTTTCCAGTTCTCTTGAAGGGTCTTGACCCATAATAGTAACATAGAAACATAGAAAAACACAATACAGGCCCTTCTGCCCACAATGCTGTGCCAAACATGTCCCCACTTTAGAAATTACCTAGGGTTACCCATAGCCCTCTATTTTCTAAGCTCTATGTACCTGTCCAGGAGTCTCTTAAAAGACTCTATCGTTTCTGCCTCCACCATCATCGCCAGCAACCCATTCCATGCTATCACCACTCTCTACATAAAAATCTTACCCCTGATATCTCCTCTGTACCCACTCCCAAGCATCTTAAAACTATGCCCTCACATGGTAGCCATTTCAGCTCTGGGAAGAAGACACTGACTATCCACACGATCAATGCCTCTCATCATCTTATACACCTCTATCAGGTCACCTCTCATCCTCCATCGCTCCAAGGAGAAAAGGCCGAGTTCACTCAACCTATTCTCATAAGGCATGCTCCCCAAACCAGGCAACATCCTTGTAAATCTCCTCTGCACCCTTTCTATAGTTTCCACATCCTTCCTGTAGTAAGGTGACCAGAACTGAGTGCAGTACTCCAAGTGGGGTCTGACCAGGGTTCTATATAGCTGCAACATTACCTCTCAGCTCTTAAGCTCAATCCCATGACTGATGAAGGCCAATACATCGTACGCCTTCTTAACCACAGAGTTAACCTGCGCAGTTGCTTTGAGTGTCCTATGGACTCGGACCCCAAGATCCCTCTGATCCTCCACACTGCCAAGAGTCTTACCATTAATACTATATTTTGCCTTCATATATGACCTACCAAAATGAATCACCTCACACTTAGCTGGGTTGAACTCCATCTGCCATTTCTCAGCCCAGTTTTGCATCCTATCAATGAACCCACTGTAACCTCTGACGGTCCTCCACACTATCCATTAACCCAACCTTTGTGTCATCAGCAAATTTACTAACCCATCTCTCTCCTTCATCATCCAGGTCATTTATAAAAATCACCGAGAGTAGGGGTCCCAGAACAGATCCCTGAGGCACACTACTGGTCACCAAATTTCTGCAAAATATGAACCGTCTACAACCATGCTTTGCCTTCTGTGGGCAAGCCAATTCTGGATCCACAAAACAATGTCCCCTTGGATCCCATACCTCCTTACTTTCTTAATAAGCCTTGCATGGGGTACCTTATCAAATGCCTTGCTGAAATCCATATACACTACATCTACTACTCTACCTTCATCAATGTGTTTAGTCTCATCCTCAAAAAATTCAATCAAGCTCGTAAGGCATAACCTGCCTTTGACAAAGCCATGCTGACTATCCCTAATCATATTATGCCTCCCCAAATGTTCATAAATCCTGCCTCTCAGGATCTTCTCCAGCAACTTACCAACCACTGAAGTAAGACTCATTAGTCTATAAATTCCTGGGCTATCTCTACGCCCTTTTTCGAATAAGGGAACAACATCAGCAACCCTCCAATCCTCTGGAACCTCTCCCATCCGCATTGGTGATGAAAAGATCATCACCAGAGGCTTAGTAATCTCCTCCCTCACCTCCCACAGTAGCCTTGGGTACATCTCATCTGCTCCCGGTGACTTATCCAACTTGATGCTTTCCAAAAGCTCCAACACATCTTCTTTCTTAATATCTACATGCTCAAGCTTTTCAGTCCGCTGTAAGTCATCCCTACAATCACCAAGATCCTTTTCCGTAGTGAATACTGAAGCAAAGTACTCATTAAGTACCTCTGTTATCTCCTCCAGTTCCATACACACTTTTCTACTGTCACACTTGATTGGTCCTATTCTCTCACGTCTTATCCTCTTGCTCTTCACATACTTGTAGAATGCTTTGATGTTTTCCTTAATCCTGTCTGCCAAGGCCTTCTCATGGCCCCTTCTGGTTCTCCTAATTTCTTTCTTAAGCTCCTTCCTGCTAGCCTTATAATCTTCTAGATCTCTATCATTACCTAGTTTTTTAGAACCTTTCGTAAGCTCTTCTTTTCTTCTTAACTAGATTTACAACAGCCTTTGTACATCACAGTTCCTGTACCCTACCATCCTTTCCATGCCTCATTGGAACATACCTATACAGAACCCCACGCAAATATCCCTTGAATATTTGCCACATTTCTTCCATACGTTTCCCTGAGAACATTTGTTTCCAATTTATGCTTCCACGTTCCTGCCTGATAGCCTAATGTTTCCCCTTACTCCAATTAAACACTTTCCTAACTTGTTTATTCCTATCCCTCTCCATTGCAATGGTAAAGGAGATAGCATTGTGATCACTATCTCCAAAATGCTCTCCCACTGAGAGATCTGACACCTGACCAGGTTCATTTCCCAATACCAGATCAAGTACAGCCTCTCCTCTTGTAGGCTTATCTACATATTGTGTCAAGAAACCTTCCTGAACACACCTAACAAACTCTACCCATCTAAACCCCTCGCCCTAGGGAAATGCCAGTCAATATTTGGGAAGTTAAAATCTCCCACCACAAAACCCTTTTATTATTACATCTTTCCAGAATCTGTCTAACTATCTGCTCCTCGATGTCCCTGTTACTGTTGGGTGGTCAATAAAAAACACCCAGTAGAGATATTGACCCCTTCCTATTCCTAACTTCCACCCACAGGGACTCTGTAGACAATCCCTCCATGTCTTACTCCTTTTCTGCAGCCGTGACACTATCTTTGATCAGCAGTGCCATGCCCCCACCTCTTTTGCCTCCCTCCCTGTCCTTTCTGAAACATCTAAAGTCTGGCACTCAAAGTAATCATTCCTGCCCCTGAGCCATCCAAGTATCTGTAATGGCCACATCATAGCTCCAAGTACTGATCTATGTTCTAAGCTCATCCGCTTTGTTCATAATACTTCTCGCATTAAGGTAGACACATCTCAAACCATCGGTCTGAGCATGTCCCTTCTCTATAACCTGCCTATCCTCCCTCTTGCACTGTCTCCAAGCTTTCTCTATTTGTGAGCCAACTGCCTCTTCCTCCGTCTCTTCACTTTGGCTCCCGCACCCCCAGCAATCCTAGTTTGAACTCTCCCCAATCGCCTTTGCAAACCTCCCCACCAGGATATTGGTCCCCTGGGATTCAAGTGCAAAGAGTCCTTTTTGTACAGGTCACACCTGCCCCAAAAGAGGTCCCAATGATCCAGAAATCTGAATCCCTGCCCTCTGCTCCGATCCCTCAGCCACACATTCATCCTCTACCTCACTCTATTCCTATACTCACTGTCACATGGCACAAGCAGTAATCCCGAGATTACTACCTTTGTGGTCCTGCTTCTCAACTTCATTCCTAGCTCCCTGTAGTCTGTTTTCAGGACCTCCTCCCTTTTCCTACCTATGTCGTTGGTACCAATATGTACCACGACCTCTGGCTGTTCCTTTCTCTTCCTTTCCCTACCCTTCTGAGCCACAGGGACAGACTCTGTGCCAGAAGCACAGCCACTGTTGCTTCCACCAGGTAGGCTGTCCCCCCTCAACAGTACTCAAACAGGAGTACTTATTGTTAAGGGGGACAGCCACAGGGGTACTCTCTAGTATCTGCCTCTCCCCCTTCCCTCTCCTGACTATTACCCACTTATTTTTCTCCTGAGGCCCCCATGTGACCACCTGCCTATATCTCCTTTCTATCACTTCCTCACTCTCCCTGACCAGACGAAGGTCATCGAGCTGCCTCTCCAGTTCCCTAACCCGGTCCCTAAGGAGCTGCAGCTCGATGCACCTGGCGCAGATGTGGCTGTCCGAGAGGCTGGAAGTCTCCCGGACTTCCCACATCTGACTCCAAGCACAGAACACCGGCCTCACACACATACTTCCTGTCTGTATTCTACGCAGGAAACCTACCTCACCTCGACCCATTATCACCAAAGCCCCCTTGAGCCAAAGCCTTCCTACTCTCTCTCCCTCTACTCTGACACCCATTCCTTTGACGCCTGCTCCTTCAGCCCCTGCTCTATAAAGCTGTCTCCATTTAAACTCTTCTCACTGTTCTCACTGGCTGACGTCCATGCGCTTTCACAGTCATGTCCCGATCAAACTGCTGAAGAAATAATATCAACTGTTTATTCATAGATGCAGCTTCCTCCAAGAGGACCCCAACCTTGTCATTGGGTTTGGAGGCTTGTGTGCCTCACTGATCCGGAGAGTGATGTTGGCTCGAGTCAGGGCTTTATGCTTTGTCTCTTGGTAGGGTCACCCATGCCAAGCAGGTCAATGGGTAGAGACCAGACGAAGAGTGGTTCACCGGTTCCAGGTTCATGGGTTCATCTTAGGGTCACTGTAACTGGTCAAACAAAACTGTTACAGAAACAGCAATGAAAAACCCTTCTACATCTGAGTGTGATGGTATTGCTGAGTTTCCACCCTGTACTAACTGAGCTACTGACACGATGAAGGAAGCTCAAAACACTGCCAGAGATGAAGGAATTTCATAGCTGCCCTAAATGCCAGTGGTGTAATAGGCAGTAGCCATGGAAGCTGCCTGTCTAGCTGAGTTCCTCCAGCACTTTAAGTGTGTTGCTCTGGATTTCCAGCATCTGTAGGATCTCTTGTGTTCAATGGGTTCTAAGTCAGCTAGTAACTCAGCACAATTCCACAGAAGGTTTTAGGGAAAGGCACCCCTATCCAGTCTGGTCTACAAATTCTGTGGCTGGCTCCTGGCACTGGGGTAACTGCAGGTTGTTCCACTGTCCTTAATGTGGTTTTTTATAGAGGACATTCTGATGTAGCCAGATCCACAGTGGTTGTCCAGCCAAAGTGGACATTCCTTAGTTCCAACTTATTCTTGGAATTGGGATGAAAATATATTTACTGGATGTTCTTGGTTGCCTTGACTGTTGACTCACTTCCTGAAGAACCAAACATATGATATATAGATCAGGCTGCAAGAGAATTCCTTTCTCCAAGTGCTGAGTCTTAATGAAGGTCCAGTGGTTTTCAAGCAGACACTTGGTCCAAAACAGGGTCAGATTTAATTTTGATACATATAATGTTCATTTATACTGCCTCAAAACAGCAGTTAAATACTTCTGAATATTATGGCAGCATAGTAGCTTAGCTGTTAGCACAATGTTGTTACAGTGGCAGCTACATGGCCTGTAAACAGTGCCTACCTTCTCCCCATGACAACGTGGGTTTCCTCTGGGTGCTCCGTTTCCCTCCCACAATGCACCGACATACAAGTTAGTAAGATAATTGGTCATGTGGATGTAATTGGCGGGGAGGGCCTGTTACTGGGCTGTATCTCTAAATAAAATTCAGCTTTAAAAAGAGCTGAATGAACAGCAGATTTCGGGAGGTGGTCATCCTGCAACTTGCAGATAGAGCGGGAATGGGTGACAGCCAAGTTGTACAGGAAGACCGAGAGGTAATAGGATTCCTGGAACTGTATCCACCGACTGGAATCTCTCAATAAAAATAAAACAAATTAGCTTAGTATGACAGAGATGCAAAAGGCTGCAGATGCTGGAAATCTGGGGCAAAACACAGAGAATGCTGAAGGAACTCAATGGGTATGGCAGCATTTATGGAGGGAAATTTGCAACCGATCTTGCAGGTTGAGACACTTCATCAGGACAATGTTATTTGGTATGGTATCTTGATTTAATTGGAATGGTGTTTCTAAGTTTAGATTCCATACCATACTGTTACTGGGGCACATTGACGTGTGTTCTTGCTTCTGTGCCGGGAATGTTCTAGAATTGACTCTCATCCCAGAGACCTTAGCACAAAGACATGGGCTGATGTTGCAGTGCAATACTGAGTAAAAGGTATACTGCTGGAATTTGGATGAGATATTACACCAGGTGAGTGGCGGGGTGGAGATAGGTGTCTACCAATTGAAGAGTTAGGTGCTCCTTTCCTCCGCTAGGCTGCAGGTCACCCCTGGGCAAGGTGAAGCACCTGCTTAGCTCCCTCTTCCCTGATCAGGATCAGGTGAAGCTGTTGGGGGCAGGAGGTAATGCTGTATCACAAGTTCAGTTCTGGTTACGTGACACTGACACCAGGCAGACAATCTCTGAAGAGTATTGATAATGGGTGGGCTCACCCATCTTGTAAAGACACTGCCCAGAATAAGGGAATGGCAAACCAATTCTGTAGAAAAACTTGCCCAGAATAATCATGGTCATCACCCACGTCATATGACACGGCACATGATGATGATGATGATGATTAAACCAGGTGAAAGGAAAGCATCTAAAACTATTGGTCAGTGGAGAAGGCAGGAGAATGGGATCGAGAGGGATAATAAATCAGCCATGATGGAATGCTGGAAAGGACTCAATGGGCTGAATGGCCTAATACTGTTCCTATGTCTTATGGTCTAATGGTTTATTTCAAATGAAATTGGGAAAATTCTGTCAATCAACAGATTAATCTGGTCAACGCACACAAATTGCCATAAGAACTCAGCAGGTCAGGCAGCACTGATGGAAATGAATAGACAATCAACGTTTCGGGCTGAGACCCTTCTTCAGAACTGGAAAGGATGGAGGCAAAAGCCAGAAAAAGGTGGTGGAAGGAGGGAAAAGAATGCAAGCTGGCAGGTGACAGGTGAAACCAGGTGAGGGGGAAGGAGGGTGGGTGGTGGAGGAGGGATGAAAGAAACTGGCAGGTGACAGGTGGAAAAGGTAAAGGGATGAAAAAGAAGAAATCTAAATTAGAAAGAGCTGGAAGAATGATGCAAGAGGGGGAACCGACAGGATAAAGAACAGTCGTCTGGGTCAATTGCCTTACAGGAAGAAGGAACGGTGTTGAGAAAACACAATTAGGGAGATTAACAGAAGCACCACTGTACAAAATTCAGAATCAGGTTTATTATCACTGACATATGTCATGGATTTTTATGTTTTGTGGCAGCAGTACACAATAAAAAAATTATAATAAGAAATTTATAAAATAACTAAGTGTAAAAAGAGAGCAGAAATAATTAGGTATTCCTCATGATTCATTGTCCGGTCCTGCTGCTAAATGGAAGAAGTTTCTAAGTTCTCCCTGTGAACATGTGAGTTTCCTCCGGGTGCTCTGGTTTCCTCCCACGGTCCAAAGACGTGCAGCTTTCTATCCATATTGTCCTGCCCTGGCTTGCATATCACGTAGACAGCTGGGTTGTAACATCCACAGTCAACCCCGACAAACAGAGGGCCTCAGTGTATGTAAAATCAATCCCTGACACCTAGACCAGGGCAATCTATCGAGCAGACAATAATTTGGATAGTTACAGCTGGGATTAGTCTGTCAGAACATGTAACCCTTCAATGTTACTTTATCAAAACTCTAATTGTAGGATGTCATTAGTTTGCAGCACAAGGTGTTTACAAGGGTGTTCAGATCCCAGAATAGTTCAGCTGGCATCAGTGACACCACAACCTTTACAAAGCTGAGAATGCATCCCTTATCCTGTGGGCCTTTACACGGGAACACTGCTAAAGTTCATATCAGTCAGGAGTTCCCTAATTTGCCAGGAATGCTAAATAAGCTTTACAATTATTTTTTTCCATATTTACATGGTAAAATACATTGAGTGGCCACTTTATTAGGTACACCTGCTCGTTAATACAAATATCTAATCAGCCAATCATGTGGCAGCAACTCAATGCATAAAAACATGCAGACATGGTCAAGAGGTTCAGTTATTGTTGAGACCAAACATCAGAATGGGGAAAAAATGTGATCCAAGTCACTTTGATTGTGGAATGATTGTTGGTGCCAGGCAGGGTGGTTTGAGTATCTCAAAAACTGCTGAACTCCTGGGATTATCACACACAACGGTCTCTAGAGCTTACAGAGAATCAAAAAAAACAAAAAAATAAATCCAGTGAGCTGCAGTTCTGTGGGTGAAAATGCCTTGTTAATGAGAAAGGTCAGAGAGTGGCCGCTGTGGTTCAAGCTGACAGGAAGGCGATGGTAACTGAAATAACCACATTTTACAACTGTGAAGCACAGAAAAGCATCTCTGAATGTACAAGATGTTGAACCTTGAAGTGGATAGGCTACAGCAGCAGAAGACCATGAACAAACAGTTAGTGACTATTTCAGTTGATACAGGAGGTATCTAATAGAATTCAGCCGATCAAGACTACACCGATCTTCAAGTGCCCATATGCAATCCAATTTTATTCATTCTACATTCCGAATCAGAATCAAGTTTATTATCACCAGCGTGTGTTGTGAAATTTGTTAACTTAGCAGCATCAGTTCAATGCAATACAAAATCTAGAAAGAAAATAAATAAATAAATAAATAAAATTGCAGTAAGTGTTGTGTGTATATATACATATATATATATAATAGATGAAAAATAGTTCATAAACAGAAATAACATACATTTTAAAAAGTGAAGTAGCATTCATGGGTTCAATGTCCATTTAAGAATTGGATGGCAGAGAGGAAGAAGCTGTTCCTGAATCACTGAGTGTGTGCCTTCAGGCTTCTGTACCTCCTTCCTGATGGTAACAATGAGAAGAGAGCATGTCCTGGGTGATGGGCGTCCTTAATGATGGACACCACCTTGCTGAGCCATTGTTCCTTGAAGATGTTTTCGGTACCCAAGAAAAAGCTGACTAATTTTATGACTTTCTGTAGCTTCTTCTGGTCCTGTGCAGTAGCCCCCCCCCCACCCCTGCACCATAACAGACAGTGATGCAGCCTGTCAGAATGCTCTCCACTGTACATCTATAGAAGTTTTTGAGTGTTTTAGTTAACAAATCAAATCTCTTCAAACCCTTAATGAACTAATGAGATATAGCTGCTGTCTTGCCTACTTTATACCTGCATCAATATGTTAGGACCAGGTTAGATCCTCAGAGATCTTGACACCTATGAACTTGAACCTGCTCACTCTCTCCACTCCGATCCCTCTATGAAGATTGGTTTGTGTTCCCTTGTCTTATCCTTCCTGAAGTCCACAATCAGCTATTTTATCTTTTTGATGTTGAGTGCCAGGTTGTTGCTACACTACTTGGCATACCTCACTCCTGTACACCCTCCCATCACCATCAGCAATTCTACCAACAATGATTGTATCATCAGCAAATTTATAGATGGTGTTTGAGCTATGCCTAGCCACACAGTCATGGATATAGAGGGAATAGAGCAGTGGGCTGAACACACAACTGTGAGGTGCACCAATGTTGATTGTCAGTGAGGAGGAGATATTATCACCAATCCACAGAGATTGTGGTCTTCTGGTTAGGAAGTCAAGGATCCAATTGCAGAGAGAGGTACAGAGGCCCAGGTTCTGTAACTTATCGATCAGGATTGTGGGAATCATGGTGTTAAACACTGAGCTATAGTCAACGAACAGCATCCTGACATAGGTGATTGTATTGTCCATGTGATATAAGGCCGTGTGAAGAGACATCTAGATTGCATCTGCCATTGACCTATTGAGACAATAGGCAAATTACAATGGGTCCAGGTTCTTGCTGAGGCAGGAATTCAGTCTGGTCATGACCAACGTCTCAAAGCATTTCATCACTGTGGATGTGAGTGCTTCCAGGTGATTGTCATTAAGGGAGCTCACATTACTTTTCTTAGGCACTGGTATAATTGTTGCCTTTTTGAAGCAAGTGGAAACTTCCACCCGTAGCAGTGAGAGGTTGAAAATGTCCTTGAATACTCTCGCCATTTGGTTGGCACAAGTTTTCAGGGCCTTACCAGCTACATCCTTGCGAGGTCTCACCCTTCTGAAAGACAGCCTGACATCAGCCTCCGAGACAGAGATCACAGGGTCATTGGGTGCAGCGGGGATCTTCACAGCTGGAGTTATATTCTCTCTTTCAAAGCAGGCATGGAAGCTGTTGAGTTCATCTGGTAGTGAAGCGTCACTCGTCGTCGTGGCTATCCCTCGAGGTTGAGGATGATGGTCTTCGTTCTGAAGAAGTGGCCCACAGAGTGAAGACGCCTGTGTGTGTATTTGTTTAACGTGTACTTGATGTTGCACTCCAAGAAGCACACGATACTTCACAAATCAACCAACTGATTCCAATGGCATGGAAACCACGACAACTGGAGCTGGTGGATTTGTTGCAGCCTTCGTCCGCCTTCACAGCCATTGAGTTTGAAGTAACTTCGTCTGCCTGTTCCACCATTGAGGTTCACTATCATTCATGCTATTGGATTTTGCTTTGTAAGAAGTAATGTCTTGAAAACCCTGCCAGAGTTGACGTGCATCCAAAGTCACCCCCAACCTCACTCAGAATTGTCTTTTTTGCTCTTGAAATAGCCCTCCTCAAGTCATGCCTGATTTTCTTGTACAGACTTGGGTCACCAGACTTAAATGCTATGGATCTAGCCCTCAGTAGACGATGTACCTCCTAGTTTATCCATGGCTTTTGGCTTGGGAGTGTACAGCAAGCTTTTGTACACACACTCATCCACACAGGTTTTAATGAAGTTGGTAACAACTGCAGCATACTTATCCGGATTCGAAGATGACTCCCTGAATCCAGTCAAAAGTGTGCCATTTTTCAATATTCATTCTAAATATTCATAGTATTCATGTTACCAAAAATCATTTAAAGTATCATGCAGTTTTCAGGCCATGTAAAAATTTCCTGCTCAGAGCAATGGTTGGTCTGCACAGCTATAAAAAAATAGAAGGAACATTAGTCAGGGAAAAAAAAACTTAATAGTCAGATCAAAGATTCTACATCAGGACTGTGTTTCTCTGGCATTTTCTGTTTTTATTTCATATTTCCTACAACCACAGTTTATTTGATTTTCATTTTGTTAAAATATCTGAAAGTTCATTCATTTGGAAAGGTAAAGCCAAGACCATGGTTTCCTCAAACCTCAAACACGGCATTCATGTCCTTGTCTAGTCGTTATATCATGATTCACCCTATCAGCTCTCTAGCAGAGATTCTGATTTGATACATGTCTGTTTTCTGTGCTGTGAATTCCCTCTGTAAATCTACCAGCTATCTCTTTTCTCCTTCAAAAACCTTATTAAGAAGTAGAGTTTGGCAAAACATTTAGGGAGCACCTCCAATATTTTCTTTCTTGCTGTTCCCTTTGGGCATGCACTGTCCCATTAGATATTTTCCTAAGATACAACTGTGCTCCTGTAAGTTGCATTGACTATAAGTAAGGTTAATTTTTAAATGACAGAAGTCTGCACCGTATGGAAGAAGGTTGGCTGACAGGTATGCCCAGGTAGCTTTGTAAAGGAATGTCGGCGCCATCAAGGCCATTTACTTCCTCAGCACTGAGGACATCTTCAAAAGGTGATGCCTCAAAAAGTCGGCACTCTTCATTAAGGACATCTACCCCCACGATGTGCTCTCATCTCATTACTTCCATCAGGGAGAAGGTATAGGAGTCTGAAGACACACACTGTGTATTTTAGGAACAGCTTCTTCCCCTCCACCATCACATTTCTGAATGGATAATGAACCCATGAACACTACCTCACTTTGAATAAACTCTTCCCAGGCTTCCAGCCAGGTACAGGTATTGATTTTAGCCCACGTTTTGATGACAAACTCTGCCATCTTTATCAGGGATGATGCCTGGGCATGTCTAGTTGGTGATATTTATTCTCCCACCATCTGTCCCTCCTGATTGGTTAATCCTCATCCAATCAGGGTTTCTGCTGTCCCACCTTGTTTATAATTGAATTCCAGTTCATACTTAGACCTTCATCTTTGCTAAAATTCTTTTCCTCTAGTTTTGCTTCAATGGCTTCCTTCTCCAGGAGGTCCCAAAAGCCATTGGTGTAGCACAGTAGTTTTGTGCTGTCGAAGTCAATCCTATGGCCATTGTGAATGCAGTGCTTTGCTATTGCCGATTTCTCTGGGTAACCCAAATGCTCGTTGATGCTGATTTCCACCATGCATCCCATCTGGCCGATGTACTCTGCTCTGCATTCACAGGTAACCCTGTAAAAACCAGCCATCCAGAGTCCCAGGACATTTCTGACCCGCATAAGCTGTGATTTGAGCTTCCTTATGGGTTTGTGGATGGTATTAATCTGGTATTTCTTCAAGATCCTGGTGATCCTCCCGGGAAGAGTATATTCATCATATATGCCGGAAAGCACTGGATCCTCTTTCACTACCCTACTATTTTTGCTCTCTTTTTGTACTACTTACTTGAGGCCTCCATTGGTCAGGCTCAACCATGGATATTGCCTCCTAGCTGTCTACACATGCAAGCTTGGGCAGTACTATATGCGGAGTAAGCTGTTGCCCATGTAGCAGGATCCCTCTCTCCACTCATCTGATGAACCCAAAGGAAGGGCAGAGACCGATACAGTTTCATCCCAGCAGCATCACAGGAGTTTTCAGTCAGCATTCAACTCAACATAGGACTGCCTTAGAGACTCTGGCTCTGGATTTTTCCTTTGGGGTTTACTCCCGAAGCCTTCCCCATGAGTGGGTATAGCCCCAAGGTGGCGGAGGTTTGAGATCAGAGCTTTCCTTCTCTTAGGGGAGCTGCCAACCATGGCTGACGAGCCCCATCTGTACAAAGTGACTGGTTTTAGGGCACCACTAACCCGCCTTTGCCTGTTCTCCTGTCAGTAGAAACGATTCTATTGGGCTTTGTAGCTAAACCACGTGTGAGGGCCAGGAGCTGGACTTGGTTGTCAGAGGCTATTTGAGGCACACGCCATTGGTATCATTTAATATATATATATATATATATGGTATATGTATAGCTTCTTGTAATTTATAGTATATTTTATGTATTCCACTGTACTGCTGCCACAAAACAACAAATTTCATATGGAATAAACTTGACTCTAATTCTGATTCAATTTAAAATGTTACTCGACTAAACCAAGCATAAATGAAGGTTCCTTAAAGGGAGGTTCACAGAGTTGCCATTATTCAAAATTGCTTTCTAAGCCTCTAGGAGCCAAGGAATTTGTGAAAGGAAGTAGTTTGTATTGGGAAATATTTTTTCTTGAATGGGAAACCTCTTGTATTTTCAGTCCTGTCCCCTAAATATGGGGTAAGAACAAACACTCATGAAGTCTGTGGCTGGATTTCAGTTTCCGGAACAGACTGCCTTCTAATGAGAAGCTGTGTGGCCAGATTTAAGTTGTTCTTTTTTAGAGCATAATTCATCTTTCCTAAGCTCAGTGCTGTATGCTCACCACAGTTCAAGGCAATTTCGGAAATACACAGGAGTAAGAGCGTCTCTTTTTCTTTCCCTCTGAGCGGATGTGCAGAAAGTGTTCGAGGTGGGAACAAAGGCCCATGGAGAGTTAGCAAAACTGAAGTGCAAGATTCTTAGCAGTGTAGAGGAACAGAGGGGCCCTGGGGTCCTTGTCCATAGATCCCTCAAAGTTGCCACACAAGTTGATGGGTGGTTAGGAAGGCATGTGGTGTGTTGGCCTTCATTAGTCGGGGGATTGAGTTCAAGAGGCGCGAGGTAATGTTGCAGCTCTATAAAACTCTGGTTAGACCACATTGGGGTTTTGTGTTAGGTTCTGGCTGCCTCAATATAGAAACAAAGTGGAAGCTTTAGAAAGGGTGCAGAGGGGATTTACCAGGCTGTTTTCTGGATTAGATAGCATGTTTTATACAGAAAGGTTGAGTGAGCTAGGGCTTTTCTCTTTGAATGAGGATGAGAGATGACTACTAGGTAACATTACTAATGTTCCCTGATTAAGATGGCAGAACTTGTCATCAAAACATTGGTTAAAGTCAATACCAGAGGGCTATGTGGGAGGGAAGGGCTAAATTGACCTTGGAGTGGGTTAAAACATCGTGGGCCATTGGGTTTACTGTTCTAAAAATCTTGTAAGAAATTATGAAAGATCAGCAATGATGTTTAATAGCAAAGAGATCCAAGAATCCTTGATACATCAAAGTTGGTGGACTAATAAAGGTCAAACTTGTTTAGTTTGTGCTCTGCCTTTATCTGCACTTGCTTGATGGTTACTGTAGTAAATTCTACTTTGAAAAAGGCACACTCGACAACTTCATGCCCAAGAAACAACTTTATCTTGAACTCCAAAACCGTTATGTATATACAGAGGCTTTCACAACCCGTACAGCATGGCAGAAACACTGTACTGTATACAAAACACACCGGAAGTAAAAAGACCAGAAGTAAACCACACCCCCCCCCCACCCATTATCCTAATTAGTATTAACTTACTTTTGATAATGCTCACATTAGAACAGTTACAGTCTGTCATGAGGCTGGAGGCTGTGGGTTCATGTCCTATTGCAGCTAGATTTGAGCACCTGATTAAGCTGACCGTCTGGGTCAGTACTAAGGAAAGAGTGAACTGTTAGACATTCTCTTCTGGACTGATATTTCTTGTGCAGCTCTAAGGCAGATAGCTAAGTAAAAGAGCTGATCATTGAAAAAGGGTCCTGATATTTCAGCCCGAAACCTTGCTTCAGTTCTGAAGATGGGTCTTGACCCAAAACCTCAACTGGTTATTCATTTCTAAATATATTGCGTCAGGGTGGCGGGGTAGAGATACGTCTCTACCAAAAGGAGATGTAAGGCGCTCCTTCCCTCCACTAGCTCTTAGGCCCCTAATAATTGAGTGCCTAACCAAACTCATGCAATTTCCACATCCCTCCATTTTCTGCACATTCCTCTGCCTATCTAAGAGTCTGATCATACTTGCATCCACAACCACCCCAGGCAGGAACCCACTATTCTGTGTGAAAAATATTTGCCCCTCACGTCCTCTTTGAACGTATCCCCTCTCACCTTCTAACAATAGAAATGTTGGCTCAAAGAAAATGATAATGGCTGTCTACACTATCTGTGCCTCTTATAAACATTATCCAAACTCATTAAGGACCCCATCACTCAGGACAGCTCTTGTCCCATTGCTACCATCAGAGAGGAGGTACAGGAGCCTAAAGACACACACTCAATGCTTTAGGAACAGCTTCTTCTCCTCCTCTGTCAGATTTCTGAATGGACAATGAACCCTTGTCCACTACCTCTCTATTATTTTCTTTTGTTTGCTCTCATTTTGCACTACTTATTTATTGTAATTTTATGTAAACTGTGTATTTCTTATTGTAATTTGTAGTTTATTTATTATCAAGTATTGCAAAGGACTGCTGCTGGAAAACAAATTTCATGACATATGCTAGTGATATCAAACCTGATTCTGATTCTGAAACCTCTATTAGATTTCACCTCAGCCTCCAATACTCCAGAGAAAGCAACTCAACTTTGCCAAACCCCTCCTTGTACCCCCTTGGTCTCTAACCCATTAGTAGAGAGGTGAAGATACGTCCCTACCAAAGGAGGTGTAAGGTGCTCCTTCCCTCCGTTTGCCTGCGGGTCACCCTTGGGCAAGGTGTAGCACCTGCTTAGCACCTCCCCCGCCCCCGATCAGGGTCATGTGATGCCATGGGGATCAGGTGGTGGACGGTCGTATGAGCAGCCGGTGTATAACACAATTCCTGATTATGCGATCACTGATGCCAGGCAGACAATCTCTGAAGAGTATTGATAATGGCTGGGCTCACCCATCTTGTAAAGACATTGCCCAGAAGAAGGCAATGTAGAAAAATTTGCCAAGAACAATCATGGCCATGGAAAGACCGTGATCACTCACATCTATGACACAGAACATAATGACGATGATCTCTAATCCAGGCAGCTGTTTTGTAAACCACTTCTGCACCCTCTCCAAATTCTCCACATTCTTCCGATAGGAATGATGGTGTTAAACACTGAGCTACAGTCAATAAGCAGCATCCTGACATCGGTAAAAGAAAATCTGCAGATGCTGGAAATCCACACAACACACACAAAATGCTGGAGGAACTCAGCAGGCCAGGCAGCATCTATGGAAAAAAGTACAGTCGACGTTTCGGGCCAAAACACTTCAGCAGGACTGGAGTACTGTACAGTCGAAACATCACCTCTACTTTTTTCCATAAATGCTGCCTGGCCTGCTGAGTTCCTTCAGCATTTTGTGTGTGTTGCTCCTGACATAGGTGCTTGTATTGTCCAGGTGAATTAAGGCCGTGTGAAGAGCCATTGCGTCTGCCATAGACCTACTGCGGCAATAGGCAAATTGCAGTGGGTCTAGGTCCTTGCTGAGGTAGGAGTTGATTCTAGCCATGATCCACCTCCCAAAGCATTTCATCACCGTAGATGTGACTGCTACTGGATGATAATCATTATGGCAGCTCACACTTACTACTGACACAACCCATAGACAGATAATGTAATAGCCATAGCTCTACACACCGTCCTTACACGTCTGGAGAAAAAGGATGCTTATGTGAGAATGCTGTTCTTGGACTACAGTTCAGCATCCAACGCCATAATTCCCTCCAGGCTCGACAAGAAGCTCAGAGACCTCAGTTTTCACCCTACCTTGTGTAGCTGGATCCTGGACTTCCTGTCAGATTGTCAGCAGGTGGTAAGAGTGGGCTCCCTCACCTCCGCCCCTCTGGCCCTCAACACAGGTGCCCCTCAGGTCTGTGTCCTAAGCCCCCTCCTTTACTCTCTGTATACCCTTGGCTGTGTTGCCACCCACAACTCCAATCTGCTAATTAAGTTTGCTGACAACATTACACTGATTGGCCCAATCTCAAATAATAAATCACAGCCTACAGATAAGAAGTCACCAGCCTGACACAGTGGTGTCAAGAAAACAACCTCTCCCTCAAAGTTGCAAAAACAAAGGAGCTGGTTGTGGATTACAGGAGGAATGGAGACAGGCTAACCCCTATTGACATCAATGGATCTGGGGTTGAGAGGGTGAACAGCTTTAAGTTCCTCAGCATATACATCATTGAGTATCTCACGTGGTCTGTACATATCAGCTGTGTGGTGAAAAAGGCACAACAGCGCCTCTTTCACCTCAGACGGTTGAGAAGTTTGGTATGGGCCCCCATATCTTAAGAACTTTCTACAGGGGCACAATTGAGAGCATCCTGACTGGCTGTATCACTGCATGGTATGGAAACTGTACTTCCTTCAATTGCAGGACTCTGCAGAAAGTAGTGTGGACAGCCCAGCGCATCTGTAGATGTGAACTTCCCACTATTCAGGACATTTACAAAGACGTGTTAAAAAGGCCCAAAGCATCATTGGGGACCCGAGTCACCCCAACCACAAACTGTTCCAGCAACTACCATCGGGGAAACGGTACTGCAGCATAAAAACCAGGACCAACAGGCTCCGGGACAGCTTCTTCCACCAGGCCATCAGACTGATTAATTCATGCTGACACAACTGTATTTCTATGTTATATTGATTATCCTGTTGTACATACTATTTATTATAAATGACTATAAATTGCACATTGCACATTTAGATGGAGGCGTAAAGATTTTTACTCCATGTATCTGAAGGATGTAAGTAATAAAGTCAATTCAATTCTTGGGCATTGGTATAATTGTTGCCTTTTGAAGCAGGCGGGAACTTTTGACCATAATTAGGGTTCAAATTCTGCCACTGTGTTAAAGGACCTTGTAAGTTCACAGTTAGGGTTAGTAAGCTGTGGGCATGATATATTGGCATCAGAAGTGTGGCAACACTTGCGGGCTGCCCTCAGCACAACAGTGGACCGTTGGTCATTGATGAAAATGACGCAATTCACTGTATGTTTTGATGTATATGACTAATAAAACTAATCTTTAATCTCTTTCCTCTCAACCCTATTCCCCTGCTTCTCCCCATAATCTTTGATGCCCTTATTAATTCACTTGTGCCAGCACCTTATTGAGCTCAAGAAACTGAACGAAAGCAATAAAGATTTTAAAGAAAACTGTATGAAAAGTTGCTTGTCTCTGGTCTGAGCTCTGAGCAAAGAAAGTTCCACTTGGAATACAGTAACACAGGGCATGGCTGGGCTCAAAACACTGGACATCTTTCAGCAAACTCATAAAAATTTTTGACAGAATTTTGTTTAGTGTAGCCAAACCAAACTATTTGAGCTTGAGGGTGCTGTACACATGCCTTCAATGAGGATACTTATTGTGGATTAGCCATCTTGGTATTTTGGCAGCTGAAGGGTTGAGAATATGTTTGGTAGGCAGGTTCCCAGGAGAGTGGCACTCAAGGGAAGGACTGTTTTGAGTCTTGTGAGGACAGAGATGTAAATCACTTCTAGAAAGCTTCTGGAAAGAAAATCTATGTGTTGAAAACCGATAATTCTTGAGAATTACAAGAATAACTCTCCAATAGCAAGTGTAGCCCTGGAATCCTTGGTTTGTGCCTTTCTCACTCAGAGGGTCGTGAGAGTGTGGAATGAACTGCCAGGGCAAATGGTGCATGCGAGCTCTCTTTCAATGTTTAAGAGAAGCTTGGATAGGTGCATGCATTGGAAGAGAATGGAGGGTTATGGTCCCGGTGCAGGTCAATGGAGTAGGCAGTTTAAATGGTTTGGCACAGACTAGATGGGCTGAAGGGCCTGTTTCTGTGCTATACCTTTCTATGACTCTATGACTCTATCTTGTCTTGGAATGCATGGTGATCTTGAGGGAGGGATGGTCCCAGGCATGAACAGAAAGGCTGTACAAAGGAGAGTTAGGCTTTCAAGGGCCGTGTTCAGCCTGGGTGACTGCACTATGTCTGCACGCTGTCTCTGTCAGTTTATCATCTTGACTGTTGCCTAAGTGAACTTCCACATACAAGAAAACGCTGCACAAAATTCAGTGCTCCACTCCATTAGCGCCCCATTTTAACTCTTTCCTTGATACAACATCCACATACGCTGACCAAGTTGTCCATCTGAGCTAGTTCCATTTGCCCATGTTTGGCCCACATCCCTCTAATCCTTTCCGAGCTATGTCTAAATGTTTTTTTAATGTTGTTATAGTACCTGCCTCAGCCACTTCCTCCAAGAAACCACAACCTTGTCATGGTTTGGAGGCTTGTGAGCCTCAATGACCCGGAGAGCCATGTTGGCAGGAGTCAGGGATTTATGCTTTGGCTTTTGGTAGGGTCATCCATGCCAAACAGGTCAAAGGGTAGGGATCAGACTCAAAGTGGTCCACTAGTCATCCAGGTTCGGGAGACTAACAACTTTGACTGGTTCAACAAAATTGTTATGGAAACAGCAAAGGGTAATTCTTCTGAGTGTGATGCTATTCCTGAGTCTCCAACTGGGACTTGCATGACTGACAGTAGTGAAAACTGAGAAGAAGATACTAGCATAATGGAGGAAGCCCTGAACACCACCAGAGATGGAGGACCTTCATTGGTGGTATAATGGGCAGCGTCCCTCGGCCAATTCCTCCGGCAGCTTGCCGCACATACGCAGCACTTTCTGAGTGAAGATGCCTTTAAGGTTTTTATGTGTTGGCATGACAGTACAGCAGTTAGTGCAACACTGTTACCTGGGTTCAATTCCCACCACTGTCTGTAAGGAGCTTATACGTTCTCCCAGTGACCCCCTGGGTTTCCTCCGGGTGATCCGGTTTCCTCCTGCATTTCAAAGATGTGCGGCTCAGTAGGTTAATTGGTCACATGGGTGAGATTGGGTGGCGTGAGCTCGTTGGGACAGAGGTAACGGGCTGTATCTCTAAATAAAAAATAATAAAACCTTTCCCCTCTCACCACCAGTGTAAGATATTTCTTTTTGCTGGGTAATTCACAGCCACCGTTCACCCTACCAATGATTCTCATAACTGTACACACCTCTAAAAGGTTACTCCTCAGTCTCCTACGCTCCAAGGATTAAAGTCCTTGCCCGCCAAGCCTCTCCCTATAATTCAGGCCCTCGAGTCCTAGCCATGAAACATGCATCACAAGCAGTCTGCTAACACTCAGCCTCTGGGAGCAGGAGGGTGTCCACAGCACATGGGCTGCCCCAGATATCCATGAACAGCTCATACGCATGTTTGATTAGATGAGCTTTATTTATCACGTGAAACATACGATGAAATGTGCCATTTGTGTCAACGATTGCCACAGTCTGAGGATGTGCTACAAGTGTCCCCATGCTGCTGGTGCCAACAGAGTATGCCCACCACTTACTGACCCTTACTTATACATCCTTAGAATGTGAGGGCACTCATGGAAAGCCATGCAGTCACAGGGAGAGTGTACAGCACAGTCCTTATGGACAGTAGTGGAAATTGAACTCCAACTATTTAACATTGAGAATTTTATACATTTCTCTCAGGTTATCCGTCATTCCAGACATTCCAGAGAACTCAGTGTATTATCAATAAGGAGAAATGTCCAATTTCTCCAAGTAACAAACGAGTAAGTCTCTTCTACATCTGCTCTAAAACTTCCACATCCTAATATAGTTGTAGCTACCTTGACTATGCACACTACTCCAAGTGTCACCTAACCTAACTTTTATATATTTGTATCATGACGTCCAAACTTTTATATTTAATGCCCCAACTGATGAAGGTAAACATACCATATCTTCTTTTGACCAACCTTTCCACCTGAGTTGCCAATTTGAGGGGGCTGTGGACTTGCCTCCTTACAGAAACATGCTGGTCCTGAACTTTAATCGAAAGGCCTTTGGAAAACATTCACATGTCAGATGAGGATTTACCCCCAAAAATGCTGCTCTCAAATCTACTTTCCCCAGTTTCTGCTACATCCACTGTAAATAGTTTCCCTCATTTCGCACCTTCACCTCAGGAACAATCTTATCCTTATCCATTATAGAGCATAGATTATAGAACAGTTTAGGACAGTACAGGTCCTTTGGCGCACAATGTTGTGTCAATCTTTTAACCTAATCCAAGATCAATCTAGCCCTTCCTCTCACAGATCACCCTGTTTTTCTTTCATCCATGTGCCTATCTTAATCGCCATAATGTATCTGCCTCTACCACCAACACCTCTGGCAATGCATTCTATGCACTTACAACTTGCTGTGTAAAAAATCTACTTCTGATATCCCCCTATACATTCCTTCAATCACCTTAAAGTTATGTCCTCTCAAATTAGCCATTGCTGTCCTGGGAAAAAGATGCTGTCTGTTCACTCTGTCAATGCCTCTTAATATCTTATCCTCCTCTATCAAGTCACCTCTTATCTTCCTTCATTTCAAAGAGGAAGGCTCTAGCTCACCCAACCTATCCTCATAAGACGTTCTCTATCCAGAGAACATCATGGTAAATCTCTTCTGCATCCACTCTAAAGCTTCCACATCCTTCCTATAACGAGTTGACTAGAAATGAACAAAATAGTCGAGTGTGGTCTAACCAGGGTTTTAGAGCTGAAGCATTTCCTCATTGTTCTTGAATACAATCCCCGGACTAATGAAGGTCAATACACCATATATCTTCTTAACCATCCTACCAACTTGCTTGGCAACTTTGAGAGATCTAATCATATGAGTCCCAAGATCCCTCTGTTCCTCCACACTAAGAATAATGCCATCAAGTTTGACATCCCAAAGTGAATGTCTTCACACATTTCCAGGTTGAACTCCATCTGTTATGTCTCAATTTAGCTCTGCACCCTATCAATCGTGATGTGAAAGCTTACTGAATTATAGTCACTGCTCCCAAATTGCTCCCTGTACTGTAGCTTTTATCACCTAGGCAGACTCAATCCCCAAGATAAGGTTTGGTTGCTCCTTTTTTGTTGCTATTTTGTGCGATTTTGTTGGAGGTGGACTGGCTCTGTGGCTTGAGATTAACGAGTGACACAGAGCTGGATTGAACCGAACTGAATGTACCTGGACTGGTTTGATGATTTGTGCTTTGGTGATTTATACTTCGTGATTTTTGCTCTTTATTTTGCCATTTGCATGATTTGTTATTTTTGTGGGTTGAGAGGTTTGATGTTTTTCTTTGAATGGTTTCCATTCTTTGTTTTGTGGCTGTCTGTGGGAAGATGAAACTGAGAGTTGTATACTGCATACCAAACTTTGATAATCAATGTACTTTGAATCTTTGAATCTAATGTGGTCCTATCCCTGGTTGGACTCTCTGCATATTGTTTCAAGAAATCCTCTTGGGCGCAGCTAACAAATTTTGCCCCGTGTAACAAATTAGGGGGGAAAAAGAAACAATAGAGCCAGCTCAGTTTCTTCCAGTGTGACCTTTAAATGAGGACTCCATCAGTCAGAGCTGACCATGGATATTGCATCCTAGCTGTCTAGATACGCAAGCCTGGGCAATACCACATGGAGAGCAAGCTGCTGCCCCTGTAGGAAGCTTCCCCTGTCCAAGCATCTGATGAACCCAAAAGAGTAGCCGAGACCGACACAGTTTGGTACCAGCAGCATTGCAGGAGTTGCCTGTCAACATCGGATTCAATGCAGAACTGCCTTAGGGACTCCAGCTCCAGAATTTTCCCTCAGGTGTATAGGTTTACCTAATAAAATGGCCACTGAGTTCACAGTTCACTAACCCATTCAACATCCAAGTTCTTTAGTTTGGAGGCAGAAAAGTTTCAGAATGAGGATCTGATTTATTATCATTGACTTATATGACATGAAATTTGTTGTTTTATGACAGCAGTACAGTTCAAGGTTCAATCCCCTAGTTTCTGTTGTCTAAAGGCTACACCCACACACGGGGAAGGCTTTGGAAGTCGATCCTGAAGAAAAATCTGGAGCTGAGGTTCCTAAGGTAGTCCAACATTGAGTTTAATGCTGACCGGCAACTCCTGTGATGTCGCTGGAGCCAAACTGTATCGGTCTCTGCTGTTCTTTGGGGTCATTAGCTGTGAAGAGAGGGGGAGCTTACTGTATAGGCCACAGCTTGCTCTCCATATCGTACTGCCCTGGCTTGTGTGCTAGCTTGCGTATCATGTAGACAGCTAGGATGCTACAGCAATGGTCGATCCTGACCGACAGAGGGTCTCAACAGTACAAACAGCAAAAATTACCATAAATTTCAGAAGAAGTTCATAGAGCAGAAAGAAAATCACAGGGTAGAGTTCATGGAAAGTTCAGAGATCTGATGGTGGAGGGGAAGAAGCTGTTGATTGTAGGAGTGCTGGCTCCTCCATCTGAGGGTGGAGGCTTGGCATTGGGAGATACAAGCATCAGCTGGATTCACTGGATTTTATCCCTGCTGTTACAGGTGACTCAAAGTGATTGCAGATAGGGTGGAGATGGTTAAGGGATAAAACCATAAGACATATCAGCAGAATTAGGCAATTTAACCCCTCAAATCTGCTCCTCCATTCCATCATGGCTGATTTATTATCCTTCACAACCCCATTCTCCTGCCTTCTCTCTGTAACATTTGACACCCGTACTAATCAAGAACCTATCAACCTTTGCTTTAAGTATACCCATGGCCGTCTGTGGCAATGAAGCCCACAGATTCACCAACCTTTGGCTAAAGAAATTCCTTCTCATTCCTGTTTTAAAGGGACGCCCTTCTACTCTGGCCGTAGACTTCCCCGCTATAGGAAACATCTACAATGTCTCGGTGGTGGGATGATGATGGGAAGGGAACAGAACATTTTTCAGTGATGTTAGCCTGGAAAGAAATATTGCAGCATCCACCCTTCCCCAGTTACTCTGTTTTCCCTTAGCCATTCCTACTGATTTGCACTCAATGGCCACTTTATTAGGTACACCTGTACACCGCCTTATTATTGCAAATATTTAATCAGCCAATCATGTGGCAGCAACTCAAGTCACAAAAAATATGCAGATATGATCAGCAGGTTCAGTTAATGATCAAACTAAACATCAGAATGGGGAAGAAATGTGATCTAAGTGACTTTGACCATGATGCCAGACGGGGTGGTTGAGCATCTCAGAAACTGACGAACTCCTGGGATTTTCATGCATAACTTTCTCTAGAGCAGGGGTTTCCAACCTTTTTTATACCGTAGATCTTTACCATTAAATGAGCACTCCACAGACCCCTGTCTGGGAACCCCCACTCCGGAGTTTACAGAGAATGGTGAGAAAAAGACAAAAACAACCAGTGAGTGGCAGTTCTGTGGGCGAAAACGGCTTGTTTATGAGAGAGGTCAGAGGAGAATGGCCAAACTGTTCAAGCTGACAGGATGGTGACAGTAACTCAAATAATCACATCAGTGGTGTGCAGAAAGGCAGCCTTGAGCACATAACACGTTGAAACTTGAAGGGGATGGGCTACAACAGCAGAAGACCATGAAGATACAACTCCGTGGCCTCTTTATTAAGTTCAGGAGCTATGAAGGCCACTGAGTGTACACTGTTCTTTTAGGAGAGTGAAAGAGAAACAGTATTTTGAAATGGGGCAGATGACTAATTGCACGTAATGCTATTTTTTTCACCATTTATTAGCTAAATTCAAATAAAATAGTTTAAGAACAGACACAGAAGGAATTTTGTTTATAGTATAAAATGATTGCATTTATATGCAGAAATTAATGTAAACCATCTGCCGAGGCACTGTTTACTTTCAAGTGCGGTATAAGTTTGATCACAGAATGCTAAGGGTGAAATGAAAACCTAGAATTATTCTGAATCATAGAGGAATACAGTGTGGATACAGCCTCTTCAGCCAGTCAGTCCATGTGCACTGTGGAGCCCACCCAGTCCCAACCTCCTGCAGTCGGCTCATATCCCTCCAGGCCTCCCCCCTCCATTTACCTATCCAAGTGCTTCTTAAGTGACAACCGCGTCCTCTGGTTCTATATACTCTGTGTGAAATGTTGCTCTCAGGTCCCTTTTCAATCTTTCCCCTCTCTCCTTAACAAAGAAACACAATAGAATCAATGAAAGGACATGCACAAGACTGAGAATCAACCAATGTGCAAATGACAGCCAATTGTGCAAATACAAAAAGAAATAAGTCAGTAAGTCAATAACACCATAAGATATAGGAGCAGAATTTGGCCGTTTGGCCCATTGAGTCTGCTCTGCCATGTCATCATGACTGATCCATTTTTCCTCTCAGCCCCAAACTCCTGCCTTCTCCCCATAGTCCTTCACCCCTGACCAATCAACCTCTCTCTTAAATATACATACAGACTTAGACTCCACAGCTGCCTGTGGCAAAGAATTCCACAGATTCACCACTCTCTGGCTAAAGAAATACCTTCTCAGCTCTGTTCTAAAAGGACGTCTCTCTATTCTGAGGCTGTGTCCTCTGGTCTTAGACTCTCCCAACATAGGAAACATCTTCTCCACATCCACTCTATCAAGGCCTTTCAACATTTAATAGATTTCAATTAGGTCACTCCTCATTTTTCTGAATTCTAGTGAATACAGGCACAGAGCCATCAAACACTCTTCATATGACAAGCCATTCAAACCTGGAATCATTTTTGTGAATCTCCTTTGAACCCTCTCCAGTTTCAGCACATCCTTTTCAAGATAAGGGGCCCAAAGCTGCTCACAACATTCTAAGTGAGGCCTCACCAGTGTGTTATAAAGTCACACCATTACATCCTTGCTTTTATATTCTAGTCTACTTCAAGTGAATACTAACATTGCATTTGCCTTTCTCACCACAGACTCAACCTGTAAATTAGCCTTCGGGGAATCCTGCACAAGGACTCCTAATTCTCTTTGCATCTTTTTTTTTTGTATTTTCTCTCCATTTAGAAATTAGTCAATCCTTTCATTTTTTCTACCAAAGGGCATGACCGTGCACTTCCTGACACATTTGCCACATCTTTGCAAATTCTCCTAATCTGCCTTAAGTCCTTTTGTAGCCCCCGTAGTTCCTCAAAATTAACTGCTTCTCCAGCTATTCTAGTATTGTCTGCAAACTTTGCAACAGAGCTATCAATTCCATTATCCAAATCAGTAACATATAACATAAAAAGAATCAGTGCCAACACAGACTCCTGTGGAACGCCACTAGTCACCGGCAACCAACCAAACAAAGCTCCTTTTATTCCCACTCTTTGCTTTCTGCCAATCAGCCACTGCTTTATCCATGCTAGAATCTTTCCTGTAATACCATGGGCTCATAGCTTGTTAAGCAGCCTCATGAGTGGCAACTTGTCAAAATCCTTCTGAAAATTCAAATACACAACATCAACCGATTCTCCTTTGTCTATCCTACTTGTTATTTCTTCAAAGAATCCCAACAGATTTGTCAGGCAAGATTTTCTCTTGAGGAAATCATGCTGACTACAGCCTATTTTATCATGTGCCTCCAAGTACCCCGAAACTACTTCCTTAACAATCAACTCCAAAATCTTCCCAATCACTGTCAGACTAACTGGCCTATAATTTCCTTTTTTCTGTCTCTTTCCCTCATAAAGAGTGGAGTGACATTTGCAATTTTGCAGTCTTCTGGAACCATTCCAGAATCTAGTGATTCTTGAAAGATCATTACTATTGCTTCTACAATCTCTTCAGCCTCCTCTTTGAGAATTCTGGGGTGTACACCATCTCATCTAGGTGACTTATCTATCTTCAGGCCTTTCAGTTTCCCAAGATCCTTCTCCCTAGTAACAGCAACTTCACACACTTCACACCCCCTGACATCTGGATCTTCCACCATACTGCTGGTGTCTTCTACAGTGAAGACTGATGCAAAATACTTATTCAGTTCATCTGCCATTTCACTGCCCCCATTACTACCTCTCCAGCATTGTTTTCCAGTGGTCCGATAACCACTCTCACCTCTCTTTTACACCTTATATATCTGAAAAAACTTTTGGTATTCTCTTTAATATTATTGGCCAGCTTGCTTTCCTGGTCTATCTTTTCCTTCTTAATGACTTTTTTAGTTGCCATCTGTTGGTTTTTCAATGCTTCCCAATCCTCTAACTTCACACTAATTTTTGCCGCATTATACGTTTGCTCTCTTTTGCTTTTATGTTGGCTTTGATTTCTCTTGTTAGCCACAGTTGTGTCATCTTTACTTTAGAACGCTTATTCCTCTTTAGAATGTATATACTGTATCCAATACCTTCTGAATTGCTTCTAGAAATCCAAGCCATTGTTGCTCTGCCGTTATCTCTGCCAGAGTTCTTTTCCAATCAATTCTGGCCAACTCCTCTCTCGTGCCTCTGTAATTCCCTTTACTGCACTGTAATACTGATATATCTGACTTTAAGATTAGATTAGATTAGATTCTACTTTATTGTCATTGTGCCGAGTACAGATACAAAGCCAATGAAATGCATTTAGCATCTGACCAGAAATGCAAAGAATAGTGTTATTTACAAAATAACTGCGATAAAAAAAGTGCTACAGCACACAAATATAAAAGTACTGAGACAGTACAATATGGATGCAATACTGCTTAGCGCTGTGATGAGAGGTTCAGCAGTGTCACAGCCTCAGGGAAGAAGCTCTTCCTGTGCCTGCTGGTGCGGGAGCGGAGGCTCCTGTAGCGCCTACCAGATGGGAGGAGAGTAAAAAGTCCATGGTTAGGGTGAGATGCATCCTTGATAATGCTTTTCTCCCTGCCCAGGCAGCGGTTATGGTAGATGTTCTCAATGGTGGGCAATTGGATGCTGATAATCCTTTAACTTCTCCTTCTCAAATTTCAGGGTGAATTCGTCCATATTATGACCACTTTCCCATAAGGGTTCTTTTACCTTAAGCTCTCGAATCAATTCTGGTTCATTGTACAACACCCAATGCAGAACAGCTGATCCCCTCTTGGGCTCAACCACAAGCAGCTCTAAAAAGCCATCTTGTAGGCATTCTAGAAATCCCCCCCTCTTGGGAAACAAACAAAATAATATTAACAAATAAATATGCAATAAATATCGAGAACATGAGATGAAGAGTCCTTGAAAGTGAGTCCATATGTCGTGGGAACAGCTCAGTGATCTATATAATCCTTTCCTTATGCATCAGAATGGAAGATACGACCTGACGCAGGTAAGGAGAATCTAATTAAGTAGATTGGGTGGTGGGGAGGAGATACGTCTCAGACTCTCCTTTCCTCCGCTAGCCTGCAGATCAGTCTTGGGCAAGGTGTGGTACCTGCCTAACACCCCCTGCTGAACAGGGTCATGTGAAGCCATGGGAGCAGGTGGTGGATGGTCGTACGAGCAGCTGGTGCAGATCACAAGTCCTGGTTATGCGACCACTGACACAAGGCAGACAATCTCTGAAGAGTATTGATAACGGCTGGGGTCACCTGTCTTGTAAAGACACTGCCCAGAAGAAGGCAATGGCAAACCACTTCTGTAGAAAAATTTTGGCAAGACCAATTATGGTCATGGATAGAGGAAAGAATCAGAACAACGATGTGAAGGGATCTTCCCCACGGGCAATTAGAACTTATCAAATTAAAGACAGATGAAGGACCATGATGGCCCATGTCATATGACACGGTATATAATGAATGAATGAGAATAGTAGGTGAAGGAGAGAGGACTTGCATTGAGAGATGAAGAGAAGCAGGAGAGGTTTCACGTGAAACCTAAGCAACAACAAAGACTGGGCGGTCTGACTGTATTTCTGTGCTATTTATTGTGTGTGACTCATACAACCTTAATTCATGAACGACAGTCACTGAACACTTAGGAACCTCCACTCAGGGAACTTTATCAATCTTTCATGTGATGATACAACTGATGCCGTCTAAGTCCATTAAAAGGAGCAGGTGTGAGGATAAAATGAAAGGCAAACACACTGTTGGATGCTAACGTTTCTGATCCGAGGTTCTTCAGAATCCAAAAGTGAGGCATAAAGCTTTTTGCTTACAATCGTTTATTACATGTTGCATAACAAAACAAGGGAAAAGAAGGATGGAGGGGAGAGGAGGATGGAGGGGTGGAAAGTATGGAGATGAAAGAGACCCTACTGGAGGCGGGGAGGGAAGAACAAAGAGACAAAAGAGAGCAATCTAACGTGGTCTGGTCCTCTTATACTGTACCAGTTAGCTGATAGCACATTCCATTCGAATTCCAATGCTTCAATTAAGCAAAAAGATCAGAATCAGAATCAGGTTTAATATCACCAGCATATATCATGAAATCTGTTGCTCTGCATCAGCAATACATAATAATAAAGATACTATAAACTACAATAAGAAATATATATATAAAATAAATTGTGCAAAAAGAAAGCAAAAAGGAGGGGGAAAAGGTAGTGAAGTAGTGCTCACGGGTTCAGTGTCCATTCAGAAATCTGATGGTGGAGGGGAAGAAGTTGTTCCTAAAATGTTGAGTGTGTGTCTTCAAGTTCCTGTACCTCCTCCTTGATGGTAGCAATGAGAAGAGGGCATGTCCTAGGTGATGGGGGTCCCTAATGATGGATGCTGCCTCTTTGAGGCATTGCCTTTTGAAGGTGTCCTGGATGCTAGGAGGCACCGCTTCCCATCCTGGGGTCCGCAAATCCCTTGGTTAATGGTAAGTCTCCATGGCATAAAAAAATGTTGGGAACCCTTGCTGGGGAGGCTAGTGCCCACGATGGAGCTGGATGAGTTTGCAGCCTTCTGCAGCTTTTCCTGATCCTGTACAATGACCCGTTCCACACCAGACAGTGAATAGCCGCTATTCAAACAATGCGATACCTGCCAGTGGAACTAAGAACTATTATCAAAGTACAACCTACTATTTCCTAATCCAAGTCTTTTATAAAAATCACAAAGTGCAGGAGTCCCAGTACAGATCCCTGAGGAAAGGATCACTGGTCACTGTTGGATTGGGGTGTAGAATTGCTAGTTTTCTTGTCTGTTCACTCGTGTGTTTACATTTTTATATAATCACCTGGATACATGTAAACTGTTCAGAGAATTTTCCAGCAATTTCAGTACAGTTACTTCTGTATTTATCTAAAAATGTCTTAGATTTCAGTAGCAGGTGTCAGGTTGATATCACTGAAATTTTTGTTACAGTATTTCTAGTAAGTATGAGATGACCATGACTGTTACTTCTTTTGTCTTTTTATTCATTCCCTCGGTTCCTCTTTCTTGTTCATTTTCTGCTCTTATAGCGCTTAATAAAACAATAATGAGCAATACACTTTATGCCTCATTCTTGACTTCCGAAGAACTTTGGGAGCACAGAAGTATCAGGATACAACATCGCCAACCTCCAAGCAGGATATGTTCCAATGACTATCAGCCACTACCTCCAGCATTGGAGAAACAGAGACACCTCCATCATGGGCACTAGGCTCCTGAACATCAGAGAAACAGAGACATCTCCTTCATGGGCACCAGATTCTCCCACATCAGAGAAACATAGCCAGCTCCATAATGGCACTAGCCTACTAAGCACTGAGGACATCCTCAAAAGGCGATGCCTGAAAAAGGCAGCATTCATAATTGAGGGCCCTCATCACCCAGGACATACCCTCTTCTCATTGCTACTCTCAGAGTGGAAGTACAGCCACACAATCAACATTTCAGGAACAGCTGTTTCTCCTCCACAATTACATTTCTGAATGGATAATGAACCCATGAATTCTACCTCAAAACGTCATTTCCCACTAATTATGTAATTTTTATTTATATTTCTCATTATAGGTTATAGTATATTTTAGGCTTTGCACTGTACTGCTGTTGCAAAACATCAGATTTCACAAGTAACACACACAAAATGCTGGAAGTACTCAGGAAGTCAGGCAGCATCTATGGAAAGGAATAAAGAATCAACATTTCAAGCTGAGTCCTGATGAAGGGTCTCAGCCTGAAATGGTGACTCTTTATTCCTCTTCGTAGATGCTGCCTGACCTGCTGAGTTCCTCCGGCATTTTGTGCGTGCTACACTGAATCTCCAGAATCTGCAGAAACTCCTGTGTTTAACAAATTTCACAAGGTATGTTTGTGATAATAAACATGATTCTGATCTGATTTTGGGTTAATGTTCCTGGATGAAAACTTCCCACCAGAGCCCTGGTCCTCTTTCCACAGATACTGCCTGACCTGCCAAGTGCTTCCAGCATTTTCTGCATTCATGTCAGATTTTAGTATCTGCAGTTTTTTAGAAATATTTCCAGTTAGTAGATTAAAGCTTTTGTTTAATTGTTCCTGTCCACACACACCGACCAAGGGACTCTGAGGTTTCTGTGCATTTCTTGGTGGCTTGTTAAAGTCAATTGGTGACAGAGGCCTCCAGTGTCTGTGGCCCTGGAAGACACTAATGAGCAGAGTCAAAGCGAAATGAAATGACTATTTTGTTTTACCTGCCTACATTTTGCAATAACAACGTTCAACTGTGCTGAGTCTTTACAAGGAATCTCCTGGGGCTGCTGAAAGCTATATTTAGGAATCACACACTAGCTTCATTTACTCTCTGGCGTTTATGAAAGTAATAAGGTTTACCAGCTCAGTAGCACTTTGGGAGATACTGAAAACAGAATCAGCAGTTCAGATGATTAAAGTAAAAACTCCATTAGACTAATTGAATAAACTACTGTAAGGAGAGGAGATGTATATAGAGTTTCAAGTCGCACCGAGATATCATTGTCTAGCCACAAACATCAGTGTTGGAAACAACAGAGGTACTTTTATTTTATTGGGAGATTGAGGAGAATTGACATGAAACTGAAGACACTTGCAAATTTCCATAGGTGTATTGTGGAGAGCATTCAAACTAGTTGTATCATCGTGCAGTACGGAGGGGCCACCGCACAGGATGGGAAAAAGCTGCAGATGGTTGTAAACTCTGCCAGCTCCACCATGGGCACCAGCCTCCCCAGCACTGAGGACACCTTCAAAAGGTGATGCTTCGAAAAGGTGGCATCTATCATTAAGAACCCCCATCACGCAGGACATGCCCTCTTCTCATTGCTCCGTGGAGGAGGCGGTACAGAAGCCTGAAGGCACGCACTCAATGATTCAGTGACAGCTTCTTCCCCTCTGTGATTCGATTTTTGAATGGACATTGAACCCATGAAAACCACCTCCTCACTACTTTTTTCTTTTCTTTTGCTCTCTTTTTGCACTATTTATTTAATCAAATATATATATATATGAACAAATGACAGATTATATATATTTCCTATTGTAATTTATAGTATTTTATTGTATCGCAATGTACTCCTGCCACAAAACAACAAATTTCATGATATATACCAATGATATTAGAACTGTCCTGATGAAGAGTCTCAGCCCGAAATGTCAACTGTTTACTCTTTTCCAAAGATGCTGCCTGACCTATTAAGTTCCTCCAGCATTTTGTGTGCTTTGTTTTGGATTTCCAGCATCTCTCCACATCCTTGTGTTTATGAAGCTGAGATATCTTTTCAGGAACGCTGAGTAACACTGCCCTCTGCTGGTCTCACCATTCCTACCATTTGGATCAGTGTCCTACCTTCAGTGATGACAATCTTTCAAACTCACCTGCAATTGCTTCACGTGTTTCAGGGATGTATTCACTCTTTTCATACTCAATGGATGGCTAACAATCATGTAAAAGCCTTTTAGATGTCAGAAGGCATCTACCACCAAACTCAAGGACAACAACTTCTACTTTGCTATTATCAGATTTGGACTCAGATCTATTTATCACATGTACATTGAAATACACAGTGAAATGCATCTTTTGTGCTAACAATCAACACATCCAAAGATATGTTGGGGACAGCCCACAAGTGTCGCCACACTTTCCGGTACCAACATAGCATGGCTCCAATGTTCAACCCTTTACCTTTTCAATTTATCACCTTCAGCTTCTTACTCCATCAACCCCTCCCCGCTCCTCCACCAACCCTCCCCCCCACCTGTTCTCACCTATCACCTGCCAGCTTGAACTCCTTCCCTTTCCCCACACCTTCTTATTCTGGCTTCTTCCCCCTTCTTTTTCGGTCCTAATGAAGAGAATTGATTCAGAACATCAACTGTTTATTCCTCTCCATAGATGCTGCCTGACCTGCAGAGGTCCTCCAGCATGTTGTGTGTGTTCAATTCCTGCTGCTGTTGGTAAGGAGTTTGTAGCTTCTCCCCATGACCGCATGGGTTTCCCCCCGGTGCTCCGATTTCCCCCCACATTCCAAAGATGTATAGATAGGCATGTTGTGGGCACCAGATGCAAGGAAACTCTTGAGGCTAAACCCAGCACATCCTTGGACTCTGTTGGTCATTGGCACAAATGACACATTTATGTTTCCATGGCTTGATGTACATGTGACAAATTGGTGTTGTTGGTTCGCCCGGCATTCACACTTCTAATTGAAGGGGCAGGCGTGAGGTTGTCCGTTCAGGAGCTGGGGATTGGTTCAATTTTCGTCTGGAATCTCGTCCACAGCCATTCCAACGTGGGTGGCCCTGATTTGGCATCACCAGATGGAGTCCTTGAAGCACACAATCCTCCACACGATGTCATCGCGTTGATCTAGGGGGTTGCGGAGGATGTGACAAATGAAGCTAATCTAATCTCTTCTTTAACTGTTTTCCCTCCGTCATCAGATTTCTGAATGGTTCATGAATCCCTGAACTCTACCTCACCATTCCTCCTTCACACTCTTTATATATTTTGAGATGAATCGTAATGTTTATGTCTTGCTCTGTACTGCTGCCAAAATTGAAAGTTCAAAGTAAATTTATTATCAAAATACATGTATGTCATCAGATACAACCCTGAGATTCATTTTCTTGCCAGTAATCACAGTAAATACAGGAAACGCAATTGAATCAATGAAAGACCGCATCCAACAGGACGAACAAACAACCAATGTGCAAATAAAACAAATTGTACAAATACAAATAGAAAGTGAAAAAAGTATTGGGAACACGATGGGGTGAGAAAAGTTGCAAGAAGTTATCCTCTGTTCAAGAGCCTGATGGTTGAGGGGTAATAATTGTTCCTGAAGCTGGTGGTGTGGGACCTGAGGCTTCTGTACCTTCTTCCTAATGGCAGCAGTGAGAAGCGAGGAAAGCAATAATCTTCACAGCATATTTCAGGGATAATGAACCTGACTCCGAATTTGATTCATTTAGAGTGGGTTTCCCAACCAGATCCCTCGGTTAGTGGTAGGGGCCCAAGGCATAACAAAGGTTGAGAACTCCTGATTTAGAAGGTAGTTAGCATCGACTACTGTCATGTGTATATATACATGTGTCACTTTTTGATCAGATCGATTGAGGACAACAAGTTATGCCCATTAAAAGGGTGCTAGTGAATGATTTAGGCTTTTATGACAATCTAGCAGCTAAAGTTACCTCAGGGCAAGGTCACATAGAGGCAAGTAAATAAAGCTTGCAAATGTGGATCTGATAAAAATACTACGTATGTTCTGGTCATCTATCTACAGGAAAGATATCAATAGGATTGAAAGAGAACAGAGAAAATTTACAAGGATGTTTCTGGGACTGGAGGATGTGAGTTATAAGGGAAAGGTTGAAAAGGATAGGTTTTTATGCCCTGGACTGAAATGAAATGAAATGAAATATCTTTATTGTCATTGCATAGCACAATTGCCATGCGAAAAAGAGTTTGCAACTCTCGTACTCAATGCTATAAAACAACAAATAAAGGGGAATGAGGGAGATTTGATAGAGGTATACAAAATTATGGGGGGGTTGGGTGAGACTAGAAGTAGAGGTTGTGGGTTAAGGGTGAAGAGTGAAATACTTAAGGGGAATCTGAGGAGGAACGGTGTGAGTGTGGAACGAGCTGCTAGTGGAAGTGTGGATGCAGGTTCAATAGCAACGTTTATTGATTTTTATTGTAGAGATACAGGGCGGAATAGGCTCTTCTGGCTCAACAAGCCCCAACCGCCCAGCAACCCACCTGGCCTAATAACAAGACAATTTACAATGACCAATTTACCAACTAACCGGTATGTCTTTGGTTTGTGGGAGGAAACCAGAGCATGCAGAGGAAACACATGCTCTCATAGAAAGGACATACAAGCTCCTTACAGATGGTGTGGGAATTGAACTTGGACGTCCTGAACTGGAGTAGCATCACACTAACTGCTACGCTGCCGTGGTACCCTATTTGAAAGAAGTTTGGATAGCTATGTGAATGGGAAAGGTATGGAGGGGTATGGTCCATGTGTAGGCCAATGGGACTTGGCAGAATAACAGCTAGGTACGGACTAGATGGGCCAAAGGGCCTGTGTGCTGGGAGTACTTTATGACCTCTATGTAGTGGTCAGCAGCTAGAGTGGTTTTTGACTGAGTTCATGTAAGCAAAGGCCTGGAGCTGAATGAGTTTGAGAGTTGAATGCTGTGATGCCAGGGAACTGCAGAAGATGTACTGGATATGCTAGCTATTTGCAAGGTCATGGTGACATCTGATGGTGATACACCTGGAATTTGTGATCAGCTCCACACAGAGGCAACATGTGGCTCCCTATCCCCACCTACTGGCGGAATGTATTATGCCCCATTTTCTGTCTGTCCTAACCTGCCTCATGATTTTGTAAACTCTATGAGGACTCCCTTCAGCCTCCAACACTCCAGAAAAAGCAACCCAAGTTTATGAAACATCTCCTTACGACCCATACTCTCTATTCCAGACAATGTCCCGGTGATTGGGGAGGTGCGGTGGTGTACTGGTCGACACTACACTCTACAGTACCAGCGACCCAGAATAATTTCCCACTGTCACCTACAGGGAGTCTGTACGTTCTCCCCATGACAGCGTAGGTTTCCTCCGGGTGCTCCAGCTTCCTCCCACAATCCAAGGACATACTGGTTGAAAGGTTAATTGGACATTGTGAATTGTCCGGTGATTAGGCTAGGATGAAATCAAGGGATTACTGGGTGGCAGGGCTTAAAGGGCCAGAAAGGCCTATTCCATGCAGTATCTCAATAAATAAATAAATTAGCTAATAAATCTCCTTTTGCACCCGTGCACCGTAAGAGGTAGGTGCAGGATTCGGCCATTCAACCCGTCGAGTCTGCAACCTTTCCATCGCCTTTCTCTAATGGGGCAACTAGAATTGCACACAATACTCCAAGTCATCCTCCAGGAGGACCACAACCTTGTCACAGGGTTTGGAAGCCTGTCTGCCTCAATGACCCAGAGACATATGTTGGCTGCGGTCAGAGCTTTGTGCTTTGGCCCTTGGTAGGGTCACCCATGCCAAGGTCAAGAACCTTTGTCCACTGGGTTTGGGGTGCTCTGTTCAGGGTTAACAACTCTGATTGGTAAAATAGTAGGCTAATTGGTCATTGTGAATTGTCTCATGATTAGGCTAGGAGTAAATCAGGGGATTGCTGGATGGTGTGGCTCGAAGGGAGGGAAAGGCCCACTCCACACTGTTTCTCAATAAATAAGTGAAACAAAATTGTTATGGCAACAACAATGAAGAATCTTTCTACATCTGAGTGTGACAGTATTCCTGGGTCCATCACCAGAGACTGGCATGACTGACACTAGTGAAAACCGCGAGGAAGCTACTGACACGATGAAGGAAGCCCTGAACACCGCCAGAGGTGGTGCCCTAAACACGAGCGGCATAACGAGCAGAATACACTCCAAGTCATGGACCAAGTCTTCACTTCCTGCTGCCTCCGAAAAGCAGCCAGCATAATCAAAGACCCCATCCATCCTGGATGTTCTCTCTTCTCACCTCTCCCCATTGGCCAGAAGATACAAATGTCTGAAAACAAGTACCACCAGACCCAAGGACAGCTGCTATCCCACTATTATAAGACTATTGAGTGAACCTCTTGTCTGATAAGATGGACACTTTGCACTTTCTTGTCTACCTACACTGCACTTTCTCTATAACGGTAACAACATATTATGCATTCTGTTATTGAATTTCCCTTTGTTCGGCCTCAGTGTTCTGAAATAGTCTGTATGGATGTCATGCAAAACAAAGATTTTCACTATAGATCAGTACATGTGATAATACTAAACCAGTTATCAATGTTTTATGCAGTGGCAACCTGGCTTCCTGACTCGTACTCAAGAGCCTTGACCAATGAAGACAAGCATAGCATATACTTTCTTTACAACCCTATCTACTTGCATGGCCCCTTTATGGAGCTATGAGACTGGACTTGAAGATCTCTCTGATCTATGAAACTGGACCTGAAGATCTCTCTGATCTAGGACCCCAAGATCTAAGAGACTGAGAAGATTTGATATGTCACCAAAAACACTCAAAAGTTTCTACAAATATACCATGGAGAACATTCTAACTGGCTGTATTAACGTCTAGTATGGGGGGGTGGTGGTGGGGGCTACTGCACAGGATTGAAGTAAGCTGCAGAGAGTTGTAAACTTAGTCAGCTCCATCATGAGCACTAGCCTCCATAGCTTCTGGACATCTTCAAGAAGTGATGGCTCGAAAAGGAAATGTCCATCATTAAGGACCCCCACCACTCAGGTCATGTCTTGTTCTCATTGCTACCATCAGGAAGGAGGTACAGGAGCCTGAAAACACACACTTGATGAATCAGGAACAGCTTCTACCTCTCTGCCATCCGATTTCTGAATGGACATTGAACACTACCTCACTACTTTTTTGTTTCTATTTTTGCACTAATTTAATTATTTTATAGAGATAATTACTGTAATTAATATTTTTCTCTATATTGTCCTGTATTGCATTATCAGTGATATTAAATGTATTTCTGATTCTGTATATTAACACTACTAAAAGTTCTGTTATTACATGCATTATTTCCCTTTTCCTGAGTGTGATGGGGTCCTGAATTACCCCTATAAACTGTGCTCGATTACCCCTATGGACTGTGCTTTTGAAAAGAGAGAGAGAGAGAGAGTTACTTAACACCGACATGTTGTTTTGAAAAGAGAGAGAGAGCGAGACGAAGACTAACTGTTGGACTGTCACTTTAAAGCGCGAGGAACTCTTGGATTTCTGCTGAGTTGGAGATGGTACCGAGCAGCTTATAGGTTGCTATGGTGACCGAAGGCAGCATTATTTGATGGACAATCGACGTTATGGTTTTCAGGCAGCGTGTTCATACTTCTCAAGGACAGTCGCCTGCTTGTGCATTTCTTACACGGAGAAAGGAAGGAGGAGTTATTTGAATGACAGATGGTACCCAGTATTGTGAGATAACTAGGAGGTCAGATGATATAGACCTCAGACATGTGTTTTGGACACTGAGTGAGCTTTGGTGTGCCCACAGAAAAAGTGGGTTTTTGGAGGATCGATCAGTGGCTCTTGCAGTGAGAAGAAAAGGCAGTGACTGGTGGGGAGTTGTCCATGTGTCCACCCTTGCCTGGGTGATAGCTCCACCACAGAAAACCGGTCCCCTTTGTTGTAGTCAGTCGGTGACTTTTAAAGGATTTCAGAGGACAAGGAGAAGATCGACGGCGTCAGCCCACCTGAGGACTCAAATCTCTCCCGCTCTCTCTCTCCATTACTACTCAACTCAATACCACGAACTGAACTGAACTTTACTCATCATCGTAAGACTGTATCTTTTTACCCCTAGACCTGAAGGAGCTTGACTTCCATATATATTTCCACACTTACTGATATACTTACTTATATATATAAAATCATTGCTAACCTGTTTGATTTATCTACATTTATATTACTGTATTGCGTAGTTACTAATAAATATTATTAGTTAATAGCAATACTGGACTCCAAAGTGTTTTCCATCTCTGCTGGTTCTTTATTTCCGTCACGGGGTATGTGACATTAGTCCTCCATAAGTCCGAAACCTCGACATTTGCAGTAAAATGGAGTTGTTTGTGTTCCAAATGAGGCCTTTCTTGTAAAACAAAGGGTCTTGGCCTGAAACGTCGATCGTACCTCCTCCTAGAGGTGGCCTGCTGCGTTCACCAGCAACTTTGATGTGTGTTGCTTGAATTTCCAGCATCTGCAGAATTCCTGTTGTTTGCCTTTCTTGTAAAAACTCCGTAATTATTTTTCTTCTTGTAAATACTAACTATATGATATGAAGTGTATGTGATGCTGCTGCAAGTTTTTCATTGCACCTGCACATACGTGCATTTGTGCATGCGATAGTTAGCAACTTTAAGTGTAACTTGCCTCGTTTTAAACTCCTGTTCTGGGTGGAACAGGCACATGCTGAACAATTTCCCAATCGTCCTGCAGGTTAGCTACGTGCGTTTCCTCTTCCATCCACCTTGTCACTCACCCGAAGTATCTTCCCCGCCCCCTTATTAATATTGAACACCCTGTTGCTGAGTGGGCCCACTCCTTCCCGTATTAATATTCCACCAAATTAGGACCGCCCCCTCATTTTAATTTTCCTCGACCAACCGCTCATGAAAGGGCGAATCGTTTCCCGCCCCTTCATGAATATTCAGCGCAGTGGATGATCACGTGCTCGACGAGGGCGGGGACTCGGGTGTTGTTTCCCGTGAAGGGCGAGGAGACGCGCCAGCTCAGCTGACGTCGCAACCTCTGACTATCTACGTCACAAGCTTTTGTGCGCGTACGTACGCACGTACGACGGCGGCGCGGCGGCGGAGGCGGAGGAGGAGGGGTAGGTTGGGGGGGTTTGAATGTAAACAAGAGGCTTCAGGGCCGATCCCGGAGCGCTCCCATCTCATCCCGGCATCGGCGGTCCCCTGCCCCCCGCCCTCATACAGGGGTGTGAGCGGCGGCGTCGTTGCTGCTGCTGGGACAGAAGCCCTCATCGCTGCCGGTCCTCGTTCCTCGCTCAGCCGGGTGATCGCGGCCTAACCCCGGGGCTCCCGCTCGCCGGCCCAGGAGACGGAAGGTAAGGCTGCAGTTCTCCTTCCCGGTGATAGATGTAGAAGCATTTGCTTGAAGCTCTTCTCCTTCGCTGCTCGAATCTCTTGACTGACGCCGGTCGGAGAGAGGCGAAAGCCGGGCCGGTGTGCAGCAGCGGCCGCAGGAGGCCTGCACTGCTGTGTCATTACCCCAGCCGGGCCTTTTGCTTATTCATTGGAAGTCATAAGGGACTGCGAGGTGCTGGTACATGGTGCAACCCTCCAATCTACTGGAGGAGCTAAACGGCATCTGCGGATGGTGGGAGGGAGGGAAACGTTTTGACGTTATATTAGACTGTAACGTGAGCTATTCTGGGCCCCTTATCTCAGGAAAGCTGTGCTGAATCCGGAGAGGGTCGTCGGAGGGGGGGGGAGGGAGGTTCGATCATTCACAAGAATGATCACAAAATTGAAAGGTTTGACATAAACACAAGCGATTCTGCTGACGCTGGAAATCTAGCGGGGGAAACTGCCAACCTTTTTTATGCCATGCACCCCTACCCTTAACCGAGGGGGTCTGGACCCCAGGTTGGCAACCCCTGATAGAGCAATACCCACAGAATGAGGAGGAACTCTGCAGATCAGGGAGCATCCATGGAGGGGAATGAACAGTCAAAGATTCGGGTTGAGAACCTTCATTGGGACTGAAAAGGAAAGGAGGTTCTTCCTCCTTCCTCTCCTGTCCTGTGGAAAGGCTTTATGTGTGAGGAGCTGGTAATGGCTCTGGGCCTGTACTTGCTGAAGTTCAGCAAGGCGACGTGGATTGAAGACTGGTAAAGGTGGTTGGATTTGCATTTGGCCTTTCACAGTATTAAGATGTCTTAAAAGACTTTTTCAACCAATAAAGTGAAGGGGAAACTTGCTCCTCAGCTGACATCCATGCAAACTGTCTTTTTAAAAGGTATTTAACAAACTGGAGGGGAACTTCCCTAGCTCTGTTTGGGACATGACGACTTTTATTGCCACTGGAGAAGCAAGTTCAGCCTCCAAGATATCCCCTTGTGTGAAGAACATGCATGATTTGTGCTAGTAGAGCTTTGGAGACACGAACAACATCCTTGGGGTGGAGGTGAGGGTCAAAGATTTGTTGATGTTTCGGATTGAAGCCCTGCATCAGATTTGCAGTTATTGATCCCCTTTTTGTGATCAGTCCATGTTTTGGGGGCATTGGACATTGACTTGTTTTCTCAGTTCTGATGAAGGGTTTTTAACTGAAACCTGCTGCCTGCTGTGAAGAGTGTTACGAGTGATATACTGTATATGGGCCTCTGATTGTTATGTGGCACTAAGTTGGTAGTAAGGAAGGTTAATGTACTGTTTGTTAGCAGTGAGAGGAAAGAAGCTGTCGACATTTTAGGTCAAAACCCCGCCTGAGGGTGCTGTCTGTGGGGCTTCTGTGAGACTGTCTCACTACTCCATCTCCAGTTTCTCCTGTCTCCAAATGCAGTGCCAGCATTCACTTAGGGAGGTGGTGTGATCATTTGAGTCGAGTATGAAGTTCTTCCAAGGGGTTATTCCCTTAACGCAGAATGCCTGAGCGTGAATTTGTTTAATGTGGGGTGGCTAATGTATGGGCAGCCACCACACAATCATTGACAGATCGAGGTCAGGGATATTGGCATGGAGTGTAAGATGATTCGGGTTCTGCACTACTGCAGCCTTCTTTTGCTTTCATTGCAGTTGTGATGTGTCATCATCTACTCACTCCATCACTGAGGTCTTTGTCTGGAACCTTCCCTTGATCTTATCACTGTGGGTGACCCTACCAGGAGCCACGTTTCAAGTAGTTAAACTCCAGGCAGCATTATTCTTGGGACCTCAGGAAATCATGAAGTGATGATCCTTTTGAGAGGACTAGAATGTTAAACCTCTGGTGTAATGGTGAGGTTTTATAAAGTGTTGGGCAGATCACATTGGACTGTTCTGTATTTAAGGAAAGATGTTGGCCCTGGCGAAGGTTCACAGGAATGAAGGGCTAAATATATGTGGAGTATTTTTGGGCTCTGGGCCTGTACTCTACTGGAGTTTGGAAAGATGAGGAGAAATCTGAGTACTGAAAGAGAATGGACGTGGAGTGGATGTTTCCGGTAGTAGGACAGTATGGGGGACAAAGACACAGCCACAGACTCCCTTTCGATCTGATATGAGGAGGAAATCTCTTTAGCCAAAGGGCGCTGAATCTGGAATTCATTGCCCCGGAGGCCATGTCATTTGATTATTTAAGAGAGAGACTGTTAGGTTCTTGATTGGCTAAGGTTATGGGAGGATGGTTGAAGGGGGGAAATCACTTGGGATTGAATGGTGGGGCAGACTCACTGAGCTGAATGGCTTAATTCTGCTACTATGTCGGACGGTCTTTTTACTCCGCCATTTAATCCAATAATGCTGGTCAGGGTAGAACTTTGTATAGGCATCCGTTAGTCTCGTGAGACCATGGATTTGCACCTTGAAAGGTTTTCAGGGCACAGGCCTGGGCAAGGTTGTATGGAAGACCGGAAGTTGCCCATGCTGCAAGTCTCCCCTCTCCACACCACCGATGTTGTCCAAGGGAAGGGCACTAGGGCTGATACAGTTTGGCACGGTCGCAGAGCAATGTGTGGTTAGTGCCTTGCTCAAGGACACAACACACTGCCTCAGCTGAGGCTCGAACTAGCGACCTTCGGATCACTAGACCGACACCTCAACCACTTGGCCACGCGCCAACACATTATTCAATTGTGCAAAAAAAGGAGACTGCAGATGTTAAACTCGAGTGGGGAAAAAAAACAGTGCTGGAAGAATTCAGTGGGTCAGACAGCATCTTTGGAGGCAGATTCAGATTTATGTATCACATGTACAGTGAAGTGTGTTCTTTGCATTAACAACATACCCGAGGCTGTGCTGGGGGCAGCCTGCAAGTGTCACCACACATCCAGCACCAAGGGTGATCATCTTTCTTTCAAAGTAAACTTATTATCAAAGTGTGTGTGTGTGTGTGTGTGTCACCGTATACAACCTTGAGATTCATTTTCTTGCGGGCATACTCAGTAAATCCAAGATTCATAATAAAATCAGTGAGACACCACACTTAAAGTGGACAAACAACCAATGTGCAAAAGACAAACTGTGCAAATATAAACAATAAAAGAAATAGTGAAAATAAACAAATAAGCAAAGAATATCGAGAACGTAAGATAGTGAGTCCACAGGTTGTGGAAACAGTTCTATGATGGGATGAGTGAGGTTATCCCCACTGGTTCAAGAGCCTGATGTTGAGGAGTAATAACTGTTCCTGAACCACTATTCAATTGTGGCTGTGGGAAGAGCTTGTACATCAAGCAATTGAAATTGTGAGAAGGAAGAAGGACATTATTTCTGAATTGCCATCCAGTTTTCTGAGCACAAATCTTTAGAAAGTGACCAGTCCTAGTGGCCTTAGTATTGTTCTCTTGTAATTTCCTTTTCCCTGGGTGTGCTATGGGTAGTTGAAATGCCCCATTGGTTCATGGACCTCAGAATTAAGGGCAATAGTCAAGATTCAAGGTTGTTTAATGCCATTCACAGTACACAGGTGTGAAGGAGAACAAAATAATTGTGCTGTATTAGATCCAGTGTAACAAAAAATGCTACAAGATAAAGAACACAATAATAATGAAAAAACACCGGAAATGTATAAGGTAGTGTAAGTACATTGTCTGATTGTATGTCCATAAAGTGATGCTGGACACAGAAGCGTCTGTACATGCATTGACATTAGAAGTATTTTATCTTTTCAAGGTCTCTTATGTGTAAGAGTGAAAGATTAAATTTTCAAGGGGAACATGAAGGGAAGCTTCTTCACTCAGGGTGGTGTGAGTGTGGATCAAGCTGCCAGCGAAAATGCTAGATGCGGGTTTGATTTTAACAAGTTTGGATAAGTGTGTGGATGGGAGGAGTGTGGAGGGATGTTGTCCAGGTGCAGGTCAATGGGACTAGGCAGATTAACAGTAAGGCATGAACTCAATGGGCTGAAGGGCTTGTTTTTGTGCTGGAGTGGAATGCTCTACGTAAATATAGTAATCAAACCGAAAATTGAACTGAGAGTTCCCATCGAGGTTTAGAGATTAATTTCTGGATTAAATTTGAATTTAGAGCTTTTACATTCCTTAATCAGAAAGCTTTAAGTTTGAACTTCAATCTAGAGGGTAGACTGAATCAAGCTCCGAGTGCATTATTGACCAGATGCTGTCAATGTCTCTGGTATTTTCTTTGAGTAACTTTAAACCACAGCCTCGTGTTTTCTCTTGTGTGAGTACAGACAATTGTATGGGAATATTCGAGGTCAAACAGGGGAATTCTCCTGACATTTGTTCCTTGTGCATCACTTTTTAAAAAAAATACAGGTCATCTGATTATGAAAGTTGGATGGTGCTTTAACATCAGCTTGTGAATGTAAGTATGCAGACAGATGAAGGCGAATGGTATCTATATACTACTAAAACTCTCGTGCTCTGTTTGTGACCTCCAATTAGCGCAAATGGTACATTACAGCGGCACTTTTTTTTGGCTAAATCGAATTAAAATGCGCTAACTTACAGAATGCAGGCAAAGTTCAGGGTTATATATTCGTTTAAAATTGCTCATTCGCCAAAATCAGCAGGCTCCCTTTTAACCCGAGAGCCAATCCGCCATCATGGAAATCGGGATGTGATAGCCCGACACGTGCGCACAGCCAGCCTCAGCAGCGACGCCTACCGGAGCCAAAGGGCAGGGCAGGGCAGCTCTATCTCGAGGGGTCACATTCTGCTAATCACCATCAGCATGTGCAGGATTGGGACAGATCTAACTGCCACCCATCAATAAGAGATAGTTAAATCTTACTGTAATGACGTACTTCGAGACACCCATAAAACCCTTTGCTGCAGTCAAAGGGCAGCGGTGACTATATCACGTCCATTTAGGAGAGCGCCAACCAACGAGCAATTTTTAAGTAGCGTTAATTGCATGTGTTTGTTCATGTTTAAAAAGCAGCAATTTTTTTTGTCACTGATAGTTGGCAGGAATTCAGCAGACAACTCAGGACTGTTTAGTTCACTGTAGTTTCGAGCACTCAGGCTTGGAGAAGTCAGAGATGGCCAGGAGTGAAAACAAAACAATTTCATTATTTCAACAAGTTAGAAACTATGAAGAATTTGAAGTATCGACAACCATCTTTGATGTTACAAAGAAAATGAAGATTAGGAGGATGCAATTGTCTAAAGCAGGAGTTTCCAACCTGGGGTCCACAGACCCTTCTGTTAAAGGCAGGAGTCCATGGCATTACAAAAGGTTGGGAAGCCCAGGTCTAAAGCATTGTATGAAGGCAGCCCGTTATCTGCGCTAGGTGTCTGTGCTGATTCTTTTAATTTACAATCAAAAGAGCACAACTTGGATGAATTCCTCTGTTAATCAAGTATTGGGAACTAATACACAGTTTTATAGTATTGCAGTAGTATAGACAATGTTTTAATTTATTCTGTATTTCATTTAAATATGTAATTTGTTACCCAGTTTGTCTCTTTTTCTATCTTTCTAACAGTTTCCATGAAACTTCAACTAATTGGAGCAGCCGTTTAATTGTATTAGTCATGATGTGTCCCAACTAACCGGGATGATGTATTCATTGTTAGTACTAATCTTCTGTATTTGATCTCTTTTAGAACTTAGTTTCATGTTTTGTACCTCTCTGGTCTACTGTGTTGATAATTTATCTAAACTTCTGGCAGGATCATGTCTGACTTATAAATAATATCACAAAAATGCAGGAGGAACTCTGCATTTAGTTTGTGTTACTCTGCAGAATCTCTTGTGTTTATGATATCAATAGTATAATTGCTATGCTCTACTCTTTTGGTATATTCTGACTTCACACTGCACCCCTTGTCTAGATTTCAATTGAAGGACTATGTTAAGCTCAAACTAATCATTTAATCCTCTTTGAAAATTATGGAAATTTGAAATGTTAATCAGATGTGTTTGTGAAATGAATAGTTGAAAGAAGTAGAAGTGCAACCAGGCAGCAGAGTAATCATAAACACAAGAGATTCTGCAGATGCTAGAAATCCAGTGCAACATACAGAAAATGCTGAAGGAACTCAGCAGGTCAGGCAACATCTATGGAAAGAATAAATCATCCTGACACAGTGGTGTCAAGAAAACAACCTCTCCCTCAGTGTCGCAAAAACAAAGGAGCTGGTTGTGGACTACTGGAGGAATGGAGACAGGCTAACTCCTATCGACATCAATGGATCTAGGGTTGAGAGGGTGAACAACTATAAGTTCCTTGGCATACAGATCACCAAGAATCTCACGTAGTCTGTGTGGTGTAAAAGGCACAACAGCGCCTCTTTCACCTCAGACGGTTGAAGAAGTTTGATATGGGCCCCCAAATCCTAAAAACTTTCTACAGGGGCACGGTTGAGAGCATCCTGACTGGCTGCATCACTGTCTGGTATGGGAACTGTAATTCCCCCAATTGCAGGACTCTGCAGAGAGTGGTGCGGACAGCCCAGCGCATCTGTAGATGTGAACTTCTCATGATTCAGAACATTTACAAAGCCAGGTGTGTAGAAAGGGCCCAAAGGATCATTGGGGACCTGAGACATCCCAACTACAAACTGTTCCAGCTGCTACCATCTGGGAAACGGTACTGCAGCATAAAAGCCAGGACCAACAGGCTCCGGGACAGCTTCTTCCACCAGGCCATCAGACTGATTAATTCATGCTGATATAATTGTATTTCTATGTTATATTGACTGTCCTGTTGTGCATACGATTTATTACAAATTACTATAAATTACACATTGCACATTTAGATGGAGACATAAGGTAAAGATTTTTACTTGTATATGAAGGATGTAAGAAATAAAGTCAATTCAGTTCAATTAAATAGTTGACGTTTCGGGTCAAGACCCTTTGTCAGGACTTGGCTCAATGCTGACTCTTTATTCCGGATTGAAAAAGAGTCTGAGCCCGAAACGCCACTGTTTATTCATTTCCATAGATGCTGCCTGACCTGCTGAGTTCTTCCAGCATTTGTGTATGTGTGGGGCAGAGTAGTCAGTGAGATTGTTGGAGGAGGATTGCTGCTGAGTGCTTGCAAAGGAAAAAGGTTAATACTATTTTACAAGATTCATCCTTGTTAAATTTATGTGGGATTCTTGTGTGTTAGTAGCCACAGGTTTAACACCTTCAATCACTGACCATGATGAAATAGTGGAAAACAGAAAGTGCTATGGATCAGGTGGGAAAGTAGAGCCATGTGTCTTTTGCACATTGGTTGTCAGTCTTTGAGTGTAGTTTTTCATTGACTCTATTGTATTTCTTTGTTCTACTATGAATGCCTCACTGGATGCTGTGAGAAGAAGGTGCCAGGTTCTTGGGTCTTGGGGAAGGCTTCATCGATGTGGCTTGTGGATTGGTCTGTAGTTCATGTTATCATGTGTTTCTCCTTTTGCTATTTTGTGTGATTTTGATCGGGGCAGACTACCTCTGTGGCCTGCAGTCAACGAATGACACAGCGCTACATAGAAATGAACTGAACATTCCTGGACTGTTTCAATGACTCCATGGTTTGATGTTTTATATTCTGTGTTTTTCACTTGTTTTTTTGCCATGTGCATGATTTGTTCCTTTTTTTGGGCTTTGGGGGACTTGATGTTTTCTTTAAGTGGGTGTCACAGTTTTTCCTTGTTCTGTGGCTGTCTGTGGGAAGGCGAATCTCAGGGTTGGATATTGCATACATACTTTGATGATAAATGTACTTTGAATCTTTGAATGCCTGCAAGGAAATGAATGTCAGAGTTGTATATGGTGACAATATGTACTTTGATAATAAATTTGCATTGAACCTTTTTTGACACTGAGTGGAGGAGCACGTTGCAAGAGCTGTGGCCCACTGCTGCTTCTTGTTACAGTACAGTACAGATTGAGTGGTAGCTGTTATCTGTCCAGTACAAGCTGTCATTGCTATTTACCTGGGTGGTGCCTTTGTTACACAGATGTGCCTGTCAGGCAAAGGCAAAGATCACTCCATTAGTTAAAATAAAAATTAAAATGCTGGATGTACTCAGCAGACCTATGGAAGAAAAACAGTTAATATTTCAGGTTGACAACTCTTCATCAGAACCAGGAAAAGCTAGAAATCAAATGTTAAAGTTGCAAATAAATTCCACTATTTAAAAAGGTAGCATTGGAGATCTAGTTTACTTATTCAGAGATAAAGTATCCAACAGGCTGTCATGGCCCACTGAGCTGCATTGCCCAGCAACCCACCTATTTAACAAGAGAAAATCTGCAGATGCTGGAAATCTAAGCAACACACACAAAATGCTGGAGGAACTCAGCAGGACAGGTAGCATCTATGGAAAAGAGTAAACAGTTGATGTTTCAGGCTGAGACCATTCATCAGGACTGGAAAAAAAAATGAGAAGTCAGATTTCACCTCCCTCCCCTTTCTCAATGCGACTGCTCATCTACTGATGTCTTTTATAAACCTACAGCTACCTGGACTATACTTCTTCCCATCTGTTACTTGTAAAAATGCCATCACCTTCTTTCAATTCCTCCATCTCTGCTGCATCTGCTCTCAGGATAAGGCTTTTCATTCCAGAACTCAGGAGTTATCCTTCTCCTTCAAAGAAAGGGGTGTCCCTTCCTCCTCCATCAATGCTGCCCTCACCCACTTCTCTTCCATTTCACTGCCATTTGCTCTTACACCATCCTCCCGCCAGAATACTAGAGATAGGGTTCCTCTTGTCCTCACCTACCACCTTACCCGCCTCTGCGTCCAACACGTAATTCTCTGTGACTTCTGCCATCATCAATGGGAGTTCACCACCAAGCATATCTTGCCCTCCTCCCCCCACCCCCACCACCACACACTTTACACTTTCTGCAGAGATCTACATGACTCCCTTGTTCATTTGTTCCTCCCCACTGTAACTCCCACTGATCTCCCTGTAACTCTCGCTTCAGCTTGCGGCTTAATTTAGGGGGTGTTAGCCCCAGGCCCGGCCAAACTTAAATCCTGCATGGATGCTGCGCGATGTGTCCCCTGTTACAAATCAGTACCCCGAAATAACAAACAGTACACAATATGCGATTAAACGATTAAGCTTTATAATTCTTACTTTGACTCTATGGTTAGTAAAGAAAACGAAAAGAAAGGAGAAGGGCCCATTCTTATGAAACAGTTTATTGCACAAAGTTGGAACTCACTGGTGAGCAGTTCATCCACCATCGACTTCCTCCGATCGTCATTGCCCTTCGGACCCTCACTCCATGTCCACTCTGTCCGGTGGTCTACCAACTCTCTCCATTCCCGTCTTCTCTCCTCATCGCTCCCCAGCAAAAGATCACGGAAAACTCTCTTCCAGACTCTTAAGAAAGAACAAGAGCATTCCAAACCCCATTATCTTTAGTCATAACCCAAACATTGCTGCTGCAGAGAAACCATTACATTATCAGTGAAACCTTACAGAATGTTACATCCCTCCTGGCACTTTTCTTTGCAAGCAGAACAAATGCCACACCTGCTCCTACACCTCCTCCCTCACTACCATTCAGGGTCCCAGGCAGACTTTCCAGAGGCAACACTTCACCTGTGAGTCTGTTGGGGTCATCTACTATGTCCAGTGCACCTGGTGTGGCCTCCTGTATATCGGTGAGACCGGCGTATATTGGGAGACCACTTCGCTGAGCACCTGTGCTCCATCGATCAGGAAAAGATCTTGCAGTGGCCACTCATTTTAATTCTACTTCCCATTCCTGTTCTGGTATGTCAGTTTGTGGCCTCCTCTACTGCTGGAATGAGGCCACACTCAGGTTGGAGGAACAACATCTTATATTCTGTCTGGATAACCTCCAACCTGATGGCATGAACATAGATTTCTCAACTTCCAGTAATTGGCCCCCCTCCCCTCCATCCCCATTCCACTCTCACCTTATCTCCTCCCTCTGGTGATCCTCTCCCTTCCCTTTCTTTCATGGCCTTCCTCCTATGAATCTCTCCTATGAGATTCCCCCTTCTCCAGCCCTTTAGCTCCTTCACCAATTGACTTACCAGCTCTTTATTTCACCACCCCCCCCCCACCTTGCTCTGACTTTTTCTCCAGTCCTGATGAAAGTCCTTGGCTCAAAACGTTGACTGTTTACTCTTCCATAGATGCTACCTGGCCTGCTGATTCCTCCAGCATTTTGTGCATGTTGCCGAACTATTGAACCCCAGCCTAATCGCAGGACAATGTACAGTGACCAATTAACCTACTTACTGGTATGTCTTTGGACTGTGGGAGGAAACCGGAGCACGCAGAGGAAACCTATGTGTTCTTGCAGAAGATGCCAGAATTGAATTCTGTCCCAAACTGTAATAGCCTTGTGCTAACAGCTACACCACTCTGGTGTCCTGAGACTTCCCACTTTTGATTTTGTGATGAGGGAATGGTCAATGATGAAGCAACATCATTGATAAAGAAACTGAAAACTTTTGCCTGTGGACTGTACCTTGCAGAAGGACAGCTGGGTTCTTGGATTGACTTCCTAGTGCAGATATCACGGTAGCAATTTTTGGTGTGATATTGGTTGTTAAAGGGATTTTTTTTTTGGCTTCTTCTCCCCGTTGACATGATTCTACTAGGGCTCCATTAAATCTTGCCTATCAAGGACAATCACTTGCATTCCCTCTGGAAGCTGTGCAACTTTGAGGCACTTGGAGCCATTAGTAGCAGCAGAAACTTAAGACCCCCTGCTTAATGGTATTGGTTCATGGCATAAAAAAGGTTGGGATCCTCTGTCCTCAGGTGGCTATAAAAACCATAAGACCATAAGACAAAGGAGCAGAAGTCGGCCATTCGGCCTGTCGGGTCTGCTCCGCCATTTTATCATGAGCTGATCTATTCTCCCATTTAGTCCCACTCCCCAGCCTTCTCACCATAACCTTTGATGCCCTGGCTACTCAGATACCTATCAATCTCTGCCTTAAATACACCCAATGACTTGGCCTCCACTGCCACCCGTGGCAACAAATTCCATAGATTCACCACCCTCTGGCTAAAAAAATTTCTTGGCATTTCTGTTCTGAATGGGTGCCCTTCAATCCTTAAGTCATGCCCTCTCGTACTAGACTCCCCCATCATGGGAAACAACTTTGCCACATCCACTCTATCCATGCCTTTCAACATTTGAAATGTTTCTATGAGGTCTCCCCTCATTCTTCTAAACTCCAAGGAATACAGTCCAAGAGCAGACAAACGTTCTTCATATGTTAACCCTCTCATTCCTGGAATCATTCTAGTGAATCTTCTCTGTACCCTCTTCAACGTTAGCAGATCCTTTCTTAAATAAGGAGACCAAAATTGCCCACAGTACTCCAAGTGAGGTCTCACCAGCGACTTATAGAGCCTCAACATCACATCCCTGCTCCTATACTCTATTCCTCTAGAAATGAATGCCAACATTGCATTCGCCTTCTTCACCACCGACTCAACCTGGAGGCTAACCTTAAGGGTATCCTGTACGAGGACTCCCAAGTCCCGTTGCATCTCAGAACTTTAAATTCTTTCCCCATTTAAATAAAGACTGATCTGGGATGAATAAACCCTTCTTGGGCTTCTAGCCGAGTACAGATATCAATTATAACTGATGTTTCGATGCCAAACTGCCATATTCATCTGGGATGATGCTTGGGCACATCTCGTCCGGTGGTTTTTGTACTCCTGTTGTCCATCCCTCCTGATAGGTTAGTCCTCATCCTATCAGGTTTCTGCTGTCCCACCTTGTTTACAATCGGGTTCCAGTTCCAGAGTGAGATCTTCACCTTTGTTAAAATTCTTTGCCTGTAGTTTTACTTCAATGGCTTCCTTTACCAGGTGGTCCCAAAAGCCATTGGCGCGGCACAGTAGTCTTGTGCCGTCGATATCAATCATATGGCCATTGCGAATGCAGTGTTTTGCTACTGCTGATTTCTCCAGGTAACCGAAAATATACCACCTGGAATTTGATTGAGAGGAGGCAAAGTAGGAATATTAACTGCAATATCAGTTATAGAATAATTATGATGTATTTAAATTTAATCTGATCACATTCCGAAAGCTGATTTTTGCTTTTGAATGTCAAATCATTCCTACACTTTTTTTTTTCTCTCCACATGCATGAAAATCTGAGCAGCGTTTCACAAAGCTTCATAGAAAATGAGAGCAAGAGAGAGATTGAGATCAATAGCTTCAAGGAACTAAATGACGGAAAGTCCAGTTTGTATGACTGTTTAAAGGTAGGACTTGGTGTCAGGAATTAAGAAATGGGCATGATTGGAAAATTATGTCATTGCATGGCTATTAGTAAAATTGAGAAGGAATTTTTACCTTTATTGAGTAATAAAATCATCATTGCAGCCTTTTATTGAGCAAAATAATGGGACTTATTGTGCATTCAGTTTAATTTTCATGGTCTTTCTTTTATTACCTCTGCAGATTCTTAAAGACTTACTACTTAAGGTTCAGAATAAGGTTTATTATCACTAACATGTGTTATGAAATTTGTTGTTTTTTGTGGCAGCAGTATAATGCAATACATAAAATATACTATAAATTACAATAATATGTGTATTTGTGTCTATTCTGCAAAGGTCTTCTGCAGAGTACCCCCACTTAAAAGAACCTGTCTTCTTATTTCATTGCTTGTCTGTTGTGAAGTCGGCTGTTAGTTTGCTGGTCAACTCAGTGTGAACGAGTGAATTAATGTAGTTTCTGAAATAGGCGAAAGATCCTACTGGGAGCTGTACCTAAATTTATTGTGAAGTACTGATCCATTAGAATGAATGGTCATTTATTTTGTAGGGATTGTAGTTTATTTTGAAACTTATCCAAATTAGTGATGCAACAGAAATAGAAAACTTGGTAACTACTACTAAGCAAAGCCTGTATGTTATCTTGCTTCATTTTGGGCTTTTCCCCAGAATGTCACTTCCATTTCCGATCTGCCAATGCTCTGGAATTTCCAGGTGCAGATCAAATTTCCCCTATGTTGCTGGTTGTAATCATGCATTTGCGTATTTATTTGAGAATGTCTGCAATTCCCTGAGCACATTTTGCCATTGTTTCCTAAAGCAGAATAAATGTCAACATATTGGTGATGACTTATGTTAAATAAGATATACCAGAGAAAACGCAGTGCATATTTTTTGTTGGATAATCTTTGAACTTTGAGTCTCTGGAAAGCCTTCTTATGTGCAAAGTGGCAATTCTGGACCAAACTTAAATCACTAAAGGATATTTGAGAGCTGTGGCAGGGCTTAAATGCTATTACTCTTGCAAAGTGAAATCAAGTGACATAGGTGACAACAAGGCTTTGCTTTCAGATTAACTTAATGCCTTCTATGCTCGCTTTGACAGTCAGAACATGGAGGAACTTTCAGAAACACCCACAGCCCCTGATGAGATGTGATTTCAGTCTGCGAGGGCTTCCTTCAGGAAGGTGAACACACAGAGAGCATCCGGCCCAGATGGGGTATCTGGCCGAGTACTAAAGACTGTGCTGATCAACTGGCTGGAGTGCTCACCAATATATGTAACTTCTTGCTTTGGCAGTCTGACATACCCACCTGCTTCAAGCAGGCTTTAATTATACTGGTGCTTAAGAAGAACGTGATGACCTGCTCTGCTTGCTTTATCCTTATGACTGTGAGGCTACGCACAGTTCCAGTGCCATATCTAAGTTTGCTGATGACACCACTGTTGTTGGCCAAATCAAAGGTGATGCTGAATCAGCATATAGGAAGGAGATTGAAAATCCAGCTGAGTGATGCCACAATAACAAATTCTCACTCAAGGTCAGCAAGACCTATGACCTGATTTTTGACTTCATGGGGAGGAAACTAGAGATTCATGAGCCGGTCCTCATTGGAGGATCAGAGATAGAGAGGATCAGCAACTTTAAATTTCTCAGTGTTATCTTTTCAGAGGATCTGTCCTGAACCCAGCACGTAAGTGCCATTACAGCAAAGTATGGCAGCACCTCTACTTCCTTAGAAGTTTGCAAAGATTGGGCATGGTACCTAAAACTTTTGACAAACTTCGATAGATGTGTGGTGGATAGTATGTTGACTGGTTGCATCATGGCTTGTTATGGAAACATCAATGCTCTTTAATGGAAAATCCTACAAAAAACTAGTGAAGCAACACACATCAAAGTTGCTGGTGAACGCAGCAGGCCAGGCAGCATCTCTAGGAAGAGGTACAGTAAGAGATTTGAGAGGGGGAGGGGGAGATCCGAAATGATAGGAGAAGACAGGAGGGGGAGGGATGGAGCCAAGAGCTGGACAGGTGATTGGCAAAAGGGGATACGAGAGGATCATGGGACAGGAGGCCCAGGGAGAAGGAAAAGGTGGAGGGGGGGAAAACCCAGAGGATGGGCAAGGGGTATAGTCAGAGAGACAGAGGGAGAAAAAGGAGAGAGAGAGAGAAAGAATGTGTGTATATAAATAAATAACGGATGGGGTACGAGGGGGAGGTGGGGCATTAGCGGAAGTTAGAGAAGTCAATGTTAATATCCCTTATTATCTCATATCCCTTTGCCAATCAACTGTCTAGCTCTTGGCTCCATCCCTCCCCCTCCTGTCTTCTCCTATCATTTTGGATGTCCCCCTCCCACTTTCAAATCTCTTACTAGCTCTTCCTTCAGTTAGTCCTGACGAAGGGTCTCGGCCCGAAACGTCGACTGTACCTCTTCCTAGAGATGCTGCCTGGCCTGCTGCGTTCACCAGCAACTTTGATGTGTGTTGCTTGAATTTCCAGCATCTGCAGAATTCCTTGTGTTTACGTTTTAAAAAAAAACTAGTGAATACGGCCCAGTCCGTAAAGAAGACGTTGCGAATGAACTCTGAATTTTGACACCCTGAGCAGTGGTAGCGATATGCTAACCGCTGCACTACTATGTGTACTGTGTATGCCCACAAGTAAATAATTCTCAGGGTTGTATTTGGTGACGTGTATTTTGGTAATTCCACAGGGGTGGAATGGCAGTGTAATGGTTAGTTTAATACTAGTACAGAGCCAGTGGCCTATGTTAAATTCCTGCTGCTATCTATGATTTTTGTATGCTTTCTTCGTGACCGGGTGGTTTCGTCCAGGCGCTCCAGTTTCCTCCCACATTCCTAAGACGTATGGGTTAGTAGGTTAATTGATTACATGGGTGTGAGTGGGTGGCAAGCATTTGTTTAGTTGGAAGGCCCTGTTGCCCTGCTGTACCTCTAAAATTAAATATGTTTTTGAGTCAGATTTATCTTTAGGTAAAGCATCAAGTTGAGAGATTTTATGTGAACAGGCTGAATTCTTAGGAATTTGGTTTTCTTTGGTTCTGTTTTAGATCTTGATATTGATGGCTTTTATTTCTAGCCATTGCTTTAAGTAAACAAACACAAGAGTTTCACTTGTTTTACACTTTATGGAAAGCTTTGTTTGAATAGGAATATTTGATCAGGGTTTTTCAGACCAGGAGTGTTGACAGGGACCATTGGTCATTAGGTTGCAGCATCTACAAACTCTTATCTTAAAACTTTGTCTCTTTTCCCTTTTTGTCCTGCTTATTAATAATCCTTCCTCTTTGTAAAACAGTGTTAGGCAGGGTTTCCGAACTTTTTTTTTATGCTGTGGACCAATACCATTAAACAAGGGGTCTGTGAACCCCAGATTGGGAAACCCTGGTTTAGGGTATCTTTTTAATAAGGTAAATAATAGAGTTCAGCGCAGCATTGTGGGCCAAAAGGCCTGTAATGTGCTGTAGATTTCTATGTTATACAAATAATCTTTTAGTAGGGTTTCATCATCAACCATGTGAATTTAATGCTGCATACCACTGCATATGACTTTGAGAGAAGAATGATTAATGTGATTATTCTCATTGTTCAAGTTTAATTGTCATTTAACCATATACATGTATAGAACTAAATGAAATAGTGTTCCTCTGGGACCAACGTACAAAGCACATGCAGCACAAATAGTTATGATAGTGCATACACATAGTCTTCAAAAAATAATATTAGCTCAAGTCCCAGGGTGGCATGCCCTGAAGACTGATGGTGCATGGGATGTTGTCCTGAGCCATGTTTCTGCAAGAATAAGCATGCTGCAGTTCCTCAGCTCGCACTGGGTCAGCTGCAGATGAACGCAATCCAGCTTGCCTCCCACAGAGCGAACACTGGAGGCAGCACCAACAGAAGGGGCCAGACCCTAACCTAGCATGGGTTCTAGCCTGGCCTTCACCGTGGAGGCCCTCTTTGAATCTTTTGTGGATTCAGCTTTTGTTCAATTCTTTCTGAAACTGCATTGCTGGGTGCCTTACCTTGCAAATTTTATGCACAGATCATACAATTTGTTTCCCAGTGAGCTATCACTTTCCTATAGTATGAAGGAGAACAAAATTGTAGCTAAGTTTTTAAACTAGAATTTTTTTTTCTTCTGAGTTCAATTGGTTATTTTATTACCAGACTTAAGAATAGAAACCTGATGAAGATTTGTATTGTTTATTGAGCTATCCTTTTCTCAGAAAGCAATGATGATTCTGTTTGCCAATTGATAACAAGCGAGTTTCAGCCCCAGTTGGATTCGATCCTGTTCCAAATTGGGGTCAAATAAGGCAGTGTTATTACTCTAGTCTTCCCAAGCTGCCTTGATGCAATACTGTCCATCCAGCTGAAATGGATTTAATCACAAAGGTAAGTAAACTGGACTTTGAATGACCCAAATCGCCTTATCGGAACCAAGATTACTTCCATATACTAAGAAATTGCTCTCTGACTTTCTTTTTCCATCTCGTTCAGGTGAGCACCCAGGGTGCTGTAGTCAGATTAGTTTATTGTTATATGTACCAGGGTGCAATGAAACCTCTTGTTTACTTGGTGTTTTATAAAAACAGCATACTTGGTAATGATAAGTACAATGAGCGCATGAGCAACAATGATGCAGTGTATAGTGTGAACAAAGATAATGCCATAAAAAAAACATATTGCCATCTTCAATGGAAGAGGTAGAATTAAGGGTTTGAGAACATATCAGTATTACTGAGAAGGGAATGTGGAAGAGGTGATTGTCTCAGAAGGTGGCCAGAAAAATGGATGGCCATGGTGACAGGCATCCTTGATGTGATACTAGCTCTGACCACACTCAATGGGGAAACCCTATCATCCATCAGTGGGTGGTGGGATGGAGATGCGTTGCTTCCAAAAGAGGTGTGAGGTACTCCTAATGCTAGCCTGAAGGTTACCCTTAGGCATCTGCTTAGTCCCTTGATCAGGGTCACGTGAAGCCATGGGAGCAGGTGGTAGATGGTCATATTAGCAACTGATATGCATATCCTGGTTATGTGACCACTGATGCCAGGCAGACTTCTGTAGAAAAATTTCCCAGGAACAGTCATGATCGCCCACGTTATGGCACATGATGATGGTGATGATCATCCATCAGTACTCAGTTAAATATTGGTTAGAAAGAGGGAAGGGGAGATCTTCCTCTCACTGCACTTGCTTGGGGTGTAAAATGACCACCTTCTGAAAAGTGAAATCTGCAAAGAATTCATCTTTGTGGGTACATGGCAGTGATGTCAGCTTTACTTGAGCTCAGCCAGTTGACAGTATTTGTCCCATCTGTAATCGTGTTTCATAGGAAGTAGCTTGAGTTGGAGTTCCCATATGACATAGAATAGGACAGTGATTCATAGTGGGACCTCTGTGATTATGTATAAATGATTTAGATGAAAACATAATAGGTTGGTTAGCAAGCTTGCTGATGACAAGTAATCGGTGGCTTTGTTAGCTCTTTGACTAAATATGTGGATATTTTCAAATTCTATCAACCCTTTGAGGAAAAGGAATACCAAAGATTCGCCTCAGTCTAATCTAATTTCTCAGTTCCATTGTGAATGACTAACCCTGAGCTCTATTTTTAGATTTCCTAAGATTAAGGTAAGCTTTATTTGTTACGTGTACACAAAATATAGTAAAACACGTTGTTTGCGTCAACACTAACACAGTTTGGTGGGAAAGCCCGCACATGGCCCTATGCTTCCAGCACCAACCTAGCATGCCTATAACTCTCTAACTCTAACCCATACATATTTAGAGTGTTGGAGGAAACTGGAACTTCAGGGGAAAACCCACAAGGTCATAGGGAGAACGTACAGACTCCTTATAAACTTGGTGGTAAAGTCTTGGTGATAAACAATCTCAGGTAAATTTCATGTTGGATTGGCAAGAGACAAAGCTACGGTTGAAGCTTTATTTCAACATGTAAAAATATTTCCCACATTAAAATAGTATCGAATCACAAATAACAAAAGGTTTAATGTGTCTTAATACTTGCCTCTTTTATTCCTTCATATACAGTTAGGAAATTGACATTCATTTAAATGAGAATCTGATATTTTCTCATATAATGCAAGGGAATTGCAGTAAGATTGTGAGACCTATGTGCATTGGTCTGAAACTAGGCAAGTACCTGGGGTCTGCACTTAACTGCACATATGCAAGATTTTAATGTCTGAAACTCTGGATTTGTTAGCTAAGGTTAGCTGCAAATCATAACATGAAGATGGTCGTAAAGAAGCATTCTTTTCAAGAGGGATGGAATATAAAACCAAGTACGTAATGCTGAGATTTTATAAGGCACTGGTCAGACCACACTTGGAGTATTGTGAGTAGTTTCCAATAGTGGGAGAGTCTAAGATCAGAGAGCTCAGCTTCAGAAAAGGTGATGTCTCTTTAGAACAGAGATGAGGAGAAATTAATTCAAAGGTGCAACTTAGTGTCAGAGAAATGTGTACAATATACATCTTGAAATGTTTTTTCTTCGCAACCATCCACAAAAACAAAGGAGTGCCCCAAAGAATGAACAACAGTTAAACATAAAAACCCAAAAGTCCCCCCCCAGTGCCCCTCCCTCTCGCGCGTAAGCGGCAGCAATCAACGATCCCCCTCCCCCACCAAAAAAAATCATCAGCACCCACCACTAAGCACTCAAGCATGAGCAAAGCAATTTGCTCAGTACTATGGAGAAAAGTAAAAGTGGCAGACCGACAAATCTAGGGCAAGCATTAAAGAGGGCCACTTTTCAGCATAATTGTATAAGGGCTAAGAGAGTTGTAAAAGAGCGCCTGAAGGCTTTGTGTGTCAATGCAAGGAGCATTTGTAATAGGGTGGATGAATTGAAAGTGCAGATTGTTATTAATGATTATGATATAGTTGGGATCACAGAGACATGGCTCCAGGGTGACCAGGGATGGGAGCTCAACGTTCAGGGATATTCAATATTCAGGAGGGATAGACATGAAGGAAGGGGAGGTCGGGTGGCGTTGCTGGTTAAAGAAGAGATTAACGCAATAGAAAGGAAGGACATAAGCCGGGAAGATGTGGAATCGATATGGGTAGAGCTGCGTAACACTAAGGGGCAGAAGACGCTGGTGGGAGTTGTGTACAGGCCACCTAACAGTAGTAGTGAGGTCGGAGATGGTATTAAACAGGAAATTAGAAATGTGTGCAATAAAGGAACAGCAGTTATAATGGGTGATTTCAATCTACATGTAGATTGGGTGAACCAAATTGGTAAAGGTGCTGAGGAAGAGGATTTCTTGGAATGTATGCGGGATGGTTTTTTGAACCAACATGTCGAGGAACCGACTAGAGAGCAGGCTATTCTGGATTGGGTTTTGAGCAATGAGGAAGGGTTAATTAGCGATCTTGTCGTGAGGGGCCCCTTGGGTAAGAGTGACCATAATATGGTGGAATTCTTCATTAAGATGGAGAGTGACATAGTTAATTCAGAAACAAAGGTTCTGAACTTAAAGAGGGGTAACTTTGAAGCTATGAGACGTGAATTAGCTAAGATAGACTGGCAAATGACACTTAAAGGGTTGACGGTGGATATACAATGGCAAGCATTTAAAGGTTGCATGGATGAACTGCAACAAATGTTCATCCCAGTTTGGCAAAAAAATAAATCAAGGAAGGTAGTGCACCCGTGGCTGACAAGAGAAATTAGGGATAGTATCAATTCCAAAGAAGAAGCATACAAATTAGCTAGAGAAAGTGGCTCACCTGAGGACTGGGAGAAATTCAGAGTTCAGCAGAGGAGGACAAAGGGCTTAATTAGGAAGGGGAAAAAAGATTATGAGAGAAAACTGGCAGGCAACATAAAAACGGACTGTAAAAGCTTTTATAGATATGTAAAAAGGAAAAGACTGGTAAAGACAAATGTAGGTCCCCTGCAGACAGAAACAGGTGAATTGATTATGGGGAGCAAGGACATGGCAGACCAATTGAATAATTACTTTGGTTCTGTCTTTACTAAGGAGGACATAAATAATCTTCCAGAAATAGTAGGGGACAGAGGGTCCAGTGAGATGGAGGAACTGAGCGAAATACATGTTAGTAGGGAAGTGGTGTTAGGTAAATTGAAGGGATTGAAGGCAGATAAATCCCCAGGGCCAGATGGTCTGCATCCCAGGGTGCTTAAGGAAGTAGCCCAAGAAATAGTGGATGCATTAGTGATAATTTTTCAAAACTCGTTAGATTCTGGACTAGTTCCTGAGGATTGGAGGGTGGCTAATGTAACTCCACTTTTTAAAAAAGGAGGGAGAGAGAAACCGGCGAATTATAGACCGGTTAGCCTAACGTCGGTGGTGGGGAAACTGCTGGAGTCAGTTATCAAGGATGTGATAACAGCACATTTGGAAAGCGGTGAAATGATCGGACAAAGTCAGCATGGATTTGTGAAAGGAAAATCATGTCTGACGAATCTCATAGAATTTTTTGAGGATGTAACTAGTAGAGTGGATAGGGGAGAACCAGTGGATGTGGTATATTTGGATTTTCAGAAGGCTTTTGACAAGGTCCCACACAGGAGATTAGTGTGCAAACTTAAAGCACACGGTATTGGGGTAAGGTATTGGTGTGGGTGGAGAGTTGGTTAGCAGACAGGAAGCAAAGAGTGGGAATAACCGGGACCTTTTCAGAATGGCAGGCGGTGACTAGTGGGGTACCGCAAGGCTCAGTGCTGGGACCCCAGTTGTTTACAATATATATTAATGACTTGGATGAGGGAATTAAATGCAGCATCTCCAAGTTTGCGGATGACACGAAGCTGGGTGGCAGTGTTAGCTGTGAGGAGGATGCTAAGAGGATGCAGGGTGACTTGGATAGGTTGGGTGAGTGGGCAAATTCATGGCAGATGCAATTTAATGTGGATAAATGTGAAGTTATCCACTTTGGTGGCAAAAATAGGAAAACAGATTATTATCTGAATGGTGGCTGATTAGGAAAAGGGGAGGTGCAACGAGACCTGGGTGTCATTATACACCAGTCATTGAAAGTGGGCATGCAGGTACAGCAGGCGGTGAAAAAGGCGAATGGTATGCTGGCATTTATAGCGAGAGGATTTGAGTACAGGAGCAGGGAGGTACTACTGCAGTTGTACAAGGCCTTGGTGAGACCACACCTGGAGTATTGTGTGCAGTTTTGGTCCCCTAATCTGAGGAAAGACATCCTTGCCATAGAGGGAGTACAGAGAAGGTTCACCAGATTGATTCCTGGGATGGCAGGACTTTCATATGAAGAAAGACTGGATGAACTGGGCTTGTACTCGTTGGAATTTAGAAGATTGAGGGGGGATCTGATTGAAACGTATAAGATCCTAAAGGGATTGGACAAGCTAGATGCAGGAAGATTGTTCCCGATGTTGGGGAAGTCCAGAACGAGGGGTCACAGTTTGAGGATAGAGGGGAAGCCTTTTAGGACCGAGATTAGGAAAAACTTCTTCACGCAGAGGGTGGTGAATCTGTGGAATTCTCTGCCACAGGAAACAGTTGAGGCCAGTTCATTGGCTATATTTAAGAGGGAGTTAGATATGGCCCTTGTGGCTACGGGGGTCAGGGGGTATGGAGGGAAGGCTGGGGCGGTGTTCTGAGTTGGATGATCAGCCATGATCATAATAAATGGCGGTGCAGGCTTGAAGGGCCGAATGGCCTACTCCTGCACCTATTTTCTATGTTTCTATGTTTCTATAACAAAGATACAGACTTGCAATTACCCCAAAGACTTCGTGTTTCACCCGGCATTTGACATACCACAGGCTGTCTCCCTGGTAAGGGAGAAAGAGGTGTCTCCGTTTTTCCCAATGAGCGGGGAGACGTAAACAACTCGTTGATTTACGATGTTAAAAGTCTGTTGCATCGCTTTTTCTGTGCTCTGTTCCCAAAGATCTCAAAGATCTTGGGTCTTTGGGCACACAGCAGTAGATTTTTCCAACTCCACCAGTGACACATGGGTCTCCTGCCATGACACTGACTCTTAATCTGCCTGTCTTTAGAGCCCCGAGATCTTAGGCTTCCAAATCCCAGCTGGACTTTCAGGCCGAACAACAGACAGTCCTGAAACCCCGAGAACGGATCCTATTCCCATAAAGAACCGAAGTCAGCATGTAACTCCAGGTCAGAGTCTTCAAAAGAACCCTGAAAGGGAAAAATAAAGATATTAAAGATGGAAATAGAGCTGTGTCTGAAGATGCAAGCGCCGTCTTAACTCGCTCCACCTCCAGTCAGAATATGATGAATCTGTGGAACTCATTGCCACAGATGGTTGTGGTGACCCAGTCATTGGGTATATATGAAGTAGAGGGTGATTAGTAAAGATTACAGGGGAAAGGACGGAAAATGGGGTTGAGAAGGATAATAAATCAGCCATGGTCAAACTATGATGCAGACTTGATGGTCTTAAATGTTGAAATTGAATGCGCATCCACCGCTTTTGCTGACAGCTGTCTCCAGATTCGCACCACCCTCTGAGTGAAGAAGTTCCACCTCAGATTCTCCTTAATTGTTTCACCTTCCAGCCTTAACTCATGACCTCTAATTCTAGTCTCACCCAGCCTCAGTGGAAAAAGTTTACCCTATCTCTACCCCTCATAATTTTATATATCTCTGTAAAATCTCCCCTCATTTTACAGTCTAGGGAATAAAGTCCTAACCTATGCAAGCTTTCCCTATGACTCTGGTCCTCAGGTTCCCCACACACACACACCGCCCTCTTCTTAATAGAGCTAGGTTTTGTTTTCTCCACCCGCAGTCAAGTAACTTCTGATATTGTAATGTTCACTTTGCTTAAACCAGGGGTTCCCAACCTTTTCTATGCCATGGACCCCAGGCTGAGAACCCCTGGTGTAAACCATCTTGGATGAATGAGAATGTTTTGTAGTTCAGAATTAGTGGCATTCGATCCACTCTCAGTCAGTCTTTGAACCGCATATGGATAACCTGTGGCATCTTCTTTTCATTTCTGAAGTGAGCTGGAAACTCCACTTCGACACCAGACTTCCCCTACCTGTGCCTTCATTGTTTCAGGTATTTCACTAGCTCCAATATAGCTAGCCTCTTTCATCCATGAGCTCGACCTCACTGTTCTGCTTTATTTTTCCATTTCTTCTATATATAATAGTTATTTTTTTTTTTGTAATTTTTACTATAGAGGAATGTAGATAGGGTAAATACAAGCTGGCTTTTTCCACTGAGGTTGGGTGGGACTACAAGAGGTCATGGGTTAAGGGCGAAAGGTGATAAGTTGAAGGGGAACTTGAGGGGAAATGTCTTCACTCAGAGGGTTGTGAGAGTGTGGAATGAGCTGCCAGTACAAGTGGTGCAAAGGAACTCGATTTTGACGTTTAAGTGAAGTTTGGATAGGTACATGGATGGTAGGCGTATGGAGGGCCATGGTCCCGGTGCAGGTCGATGGGAGTAGGCTGTTTAAGTAGTTTTGGCATCAACTAGATGGGCCAAAGGCTCTGTTTCTATGCTATACTTCTCTATGACTCTATTGCACTGTTTATCTTAAAGTATATTTGTATTGCTGCCACAAAACAACAAATTTCACAACTTATGTCAGTGATAATTTCCAAAGTGAAGCTTGCCCACTGACCTGATCTTTTATAACCTTGGCTAAATCTTCAGTATTTTTGTTTCTCATCTGTAGTGTTGCCCTATTCACTACTGCATTTTTCTGACTGATAAAATTGGTGTATGGTTACACGTGTCAATGTTCAGTGGTAAATCTCTGAATCTTTGTTTATTTTCTGATCCTTGGGGTCCTTCCAGGAGTCAGGAATGACAAGCAGCCTTAATTCTAACGACAGTGCAAACATACAGATATTAAACAAACTAAATAATTCCCACCACTGCCTGTAAAGAGTTGTATGTTCTCCCTGTGACCGTGTGGTGTTCCCTCCGTGTGCTCCGGTCTCCTCCATCAGTCCAAAGATAGATAGAATTGGTCATTGTAAGTTAGCCCATGATTAGGATAGGATTAAATCAGGGATTGCTGGGAAGTGAGGCAAGGGCCTACTCCACACTGTATCTCAGTGAAATATAAAAAAATTAAAAGAGCTGAGAAACGAATGAATGTGAAGATAAAGGGAATAAAGATGGTGCCTCTGGGGGAGAAAAATCTTATCACTTCTATAGATAAGGTATAAGAAATTTCTTAGATGGGAATAAACTAGCTAATTGGCTACATAATTAAAACAATTATATCACTTGGTTAATGTCCTAATACTTAGCCAGTGAGAGAAGTGGTAAACTGTTAGCTTAGCTGCTATACCACTTTCTGCCAGTGAGTGGGGATGAACCACCACATACTGTTTAAAAAATACATGAGTTTTGTTAAAAAGTACAAATCTTAAAAAGAAACTGATCCATGAGTCCATGGAGATGAGGCTGGTTTTGTTAATGTTGGCCTGTGTCCACAACTCCACAGTTTCTTGCAGTCTTGTGGGGAGTATTTGCCGAACCAAATAATTTTCCTCTCACTCTGTTTCACCATCAGTGGAAGAGCTGCAACTGGCTTTTTCTTTCAACATTCATCTCTCCTCAAGCAGTAGTTCAGTTACTGCCTCCAACTCCTTAGTCGTGTATTGGTCTCAACTCCCTTCTACTTTCACTCTCCCCTTCAACTTTGCATTTTAATGTAAGCAGTTTTAGTTATAGTCAAAGATACTTAATGGAGGGAGAGATTATAGCTTTAAATGGAGTCATTATACAAGAATGTTTATGCTGGAGTGATTGTGCTTGGTGGAAAACTGTGGGTTTCCTCTAGGTGCTGCTGTGTCTTCCCACATTCAAAAGACATACAAGTTAGGTTTAGTGAGTTGTGAGCATGTTATGTTGACATTTGTGGGCAGCCCCCAGCACCTCCTCAGGCTGTTGGTTGTTGACACAAACAGCAAATTTCATTATGTTTTGATGTTTCAACGTACGCGTGACAATTAAAGGTAAACTTTAAGGAACATTACCTGGTTTGTGAGCAGAAAATTTGGTGCTGGTGTTTGTTTTATTGACCACATGATGGCACTAAAACTTCAAGGAGCACCATAAGCTTTTTCATTTCAGATTTGCTCAATAGCTTTTTGCTTGGTGATCAAGGGTAAAAAAAACTGTAACTATTCTCATGAAAGCTAAGAGTAATGGCTAAAAGCATCATCAAAAAGTTTCAAAGATGATTTAAAGGGGTGAATGAAAGACTGGTTGATGTTAGCTGCCAGAAATATTCGTCTTCTTGGGCCCTTAGCTCCCAGTGGAGCAGAAGCTATTGATGGCCTCCCGTCTCCATCATCCAGAGTGGATGGTATGGTTGGAGTTCAGTGATCCGTTGTATCTGCTGTACAAGGGATTGGCTCATACAGCTTCACCAGAGCCCTTTTGCCCAGCCTTGGCCTTTCCACCTCTCATGAAAGGGACATGGTTGGACTTTGAGGGGCACCTGAAATATTAACTGTTTCTCTCTCTGTAGATGCTGCCTGACATGCTGAGTATTTTCAACAAGTTCTAAGTGATTAAGGTGGGTGGGAAAGAGAGGACGGGGTAACAGTACAGGAAATTGGCATGACGTTAAAGTTTGGAGTAACTGGGAATCATGAGACTAGGTTTAATGGATCAGAGTTTCTGGAGCTTGTAGGACTGCAGGGCTTTGTGGTAGTACAATCCATGTAGCTTTAGGATGAATTTTGAAACTCCAACGCTTTCCAAACATAGACTTTCAATGTTAGAACTCACTTTGTGATCTCTGTTACAGATAACATCTAGTCAGGCTGTTTTCCCCAACATGGAATCCGAAGGGAAAGGTGGTGAAGATGAGGAGAGCCTGCAGATGGCATTCAAAAAACTTAAAGTGGACTCTGAACGGTAGGTCTGGACTACCATTTAGTCGGTAGTAGGGTTGGGGGGGGTGGGGGGGGGGGACACATGGGAATGTGCATATGGATATCAGCTTTGCATTTCCAGCCCTTCAGGGGAAACATTAGTTGTGAGAGAGCCCAAATCTAGTCTACAGCACTTTAGAATCAGATTTATTATCACCAGCTCATGACATGAAATTTATTGTTTTGTGGCAGCAGTCCAGTGCAAAAGCAGATAGTTACTGATTATAGGTCTTGGCTTGAAACGTCAACTGTTTCTTCCTCTCTATACATGCTGCCTGACCTGATTTCCTCCAGCATTTTGCATTGCTTTAGATTTCTAGCATCTGTAGAATTTCATGTTTATATTTACTAGAAATGACAATTTAGTTGGGATAAAAAGAAATAATGTGGTAGGTTTCATGAATTCATGGGCCATTCAGAAGTCTGATGGGGGAGGGAAGAAGCTTTTTCTGAGTCCTTAAGTGTGGTTCTTTGGGCTCCCGAGAAGAGGGCGTGTCCCAGACGGTGAGAGTCCTCCGTGTGGAGCTGACTAAAGTGGATTCTGAATGCTTGCCAGAATTATGGGGCCAACAGTTGGCAGAGGAAAGGCCAAGATCAGATCAGATCCAATACAAGGATATTATAAGAACATTATTGCAAGTTGGCATTAATAAAGCATTTTGTTATCTCACTTATCTCAGTTATTTGGTATAGGATTGACGTTGTTGCTTTCAAGATCTATTAACTCATGCTGAGGAAAAGTACTGAAAGATTACAAGTCAGTAGCAATCCAATGAAACTGATAATTTGATGTTACTTCAGTTCATTTCAAGTTTTATTAATTTCAAGAAATAGTGGGTCTCATTTATGTTTCTTGTTAGGAGCTTTTTATGGTGTATATTTAGATTCAGACTTATTTATCATATGTACATGTTATCATGCTGTGAAATGTGTCATCTGTGTTAACAACCAACATACCCAAGGATGTGCTCGGTCGGGGCAGCCTGCAAATGTCATCAAACATTCTGTTGCCAATATAGCATGCCCATGATGTTTTGCAGAGCAAACACAAGCAGCAAGAGCAAAACAAGACCCTACACACACACACACACACACACACACACACACACCTCTCCCCCCACCTCCAACCGCCAGACAGGCTGCCTCTGGACCTCTGTCCTTTTGGCCTCAGACTCTCAGACATCAGGTTCTGATTTCTGGACACGTGAAACAACTTCTAAAAGTGATTGGAAGTAAGTCTGAGCAGTCATTTTGACAGACATCACGGCTTGGCTCCAACCTTTGGGAGTTGAGATGGTGGCAATCACCTTTATCCTCTTTTTACTTGGTGGGGTGGGTGGGCTGAGGTCATTGATCTGTTTTGTTCCTGTTCACTGCTTGTGATCAGAGTGGTCATGTACAACACTTGGGATTGGACGGTTTGGGCACGTGAGAAAATGAATGTTTTCTGTTTGCAGTGCTGCGCCTGCATCTGTCCACATAAACACTGAAGCAGCTACTCCGAGGACATCACTGCGAGGCAGCACTGACGGACCGAAACCCAGGACAGTGTGTTCTTCCAAAGAAAGCTGGCATGGGTAAGCAACTGACACTTGGCATTGGTTCTGAAGTTGCATCCATCAGTCTAAACAAACTTTACCCTATATTTGCATCATACAACAAATACACAAAATTATGGTTTCATTACTGACTGGAAGGGACAGTAAACTGTCTTGGACTTCTGGTGGGGGCTGGAGAAAGGGGGGGGGAGTCAGTTTTAATCAGGGATTGTAGTAAGGTACACAGAAAATGCTGGAGGAACTCAGCAGGTCTTGACCTGAAATGTCGACGGTTTATTCATTTCCATCACTGTTCCCTGATCTGCTGAGCTCCTCCAGCATTTTCTGTGTTACTTTGGATTTCCAGTATCTGCAGAAACTCCTGTGTGTATATATATATAGCAGTAAGGCAATAGTTTTCATAGTTATTCTTCATTGGAATCCTAGTCCAGATCAAACTATACCCAGAGTACCGGCCTTTTTAAGACTATAGAAGAACAATGAAGTATAAACAGAACTTGGGCTTAATACAGAATTTCTTACGCTGCGCCACATTTTACTGACACCAAAGATTGGCTGAAAACATCAAACTTTGACCTTGCTTTCAAAGTGACCCTCGCCTACCTTTTCCCCACTATCCTCTCCAAGTTTGTTCCAGCACATTAATGTCTGTGCAGAGGTTTTATTTGATCATATTGCTTCAACTTTTTCTTTTCTGATGTAGATTTTCATTGATTCCTTGCCATTAATGATTAATGAGCAATTGATAAAGTGAATATTTGCCCTGAGATTTTAAACCCTGTGTCTGATCCTACTCTTTGTTGTATGGATGTCCTGATTCCTAAATTATATGGGAATCCTTGACATGCAGGTCATTTCTTCCACATGTGAAGATCAAGATAACTTGAATATCCCTTTCCAGTGTACATGTGATGGTCCCCTATTCTCCCACTCATAACACAAGTGTCTGTATGTAGGAAGCATTCACTGAGGATGGCACGGTGGAGATGCTTCTCTACCAAAGGATGCGTAGGGTGTTCCTTCCCTCTGCTAGCCTGCGGGTCACCCTTGGGCAAGGTGTAGCGGCTGCTTAGCCTCCCTGATCAGGGTCACGTGAAGCCATGGGAGCAGGTGGTGGATGGTCATATGAGCAGATGGTGCAGATCACAAGTCCTGGTTATGTGACCACTGACGCCAGGCAGACAATCTCTGAAGAGTATTGATGATATCTGAGCTCACCCGTCTTGTAAAGACACTGCCCAGAAGAAGACAATGGCAAACCACTTCTGCAGAAAAATTTGTCAAGAACAATCATGGTCTTGGATAAGACAGTGATCGCCCACGTCATATAACACGGCACATAACAATTTATTTTCCCTCTCGACCCCATTCCCCCTCAACGTGGGGGGCACGGTGGTGTAGGAGTTAGTGCAGCACTATTACAGCTGGGGTTATCCCGGAGTCCGGAGTTCACTTCCGGTGCCATCAGTAAGCAGTTTATGCACTCTCCCCGTGAACTGCAAGGGTTTTCTCTGCATGCTCCAGTTTCCTCCCACAGTCCAAAGACATAGTAAGCTAATTGATCATTGTAAATTGTCCTGTAATTAGGCTAGGATTAAATCGGGGATCGCTGGGCGGTATGGCTCGTTGGGCCAGAAGGGCCTGTTTCATACCGTATCTCTAAATTAAGATAAATAAAATTCTCTTGCCTTTTCTCTGTAACCTTTGACCTCACTAATCCAGAACCTATCAACCTGCACTTTAAATATACCCAATGACTTGGTTCCACGGCAGTCCGTGGCCCCTTCTTCCCTCCACAATCCACAAGCCCCCTTCACAAATTATGGAAGATGCGGCAAGGTGAGGGTTGAGGCATGTCCAGGCAAGGGTAGTTTACAAACAGGCTGCAGTCAGTCCAAGCAAGAAAGTTCTTTGAAGAACATAGCTTCCCTTTGCCCAGCAGTGGACCAGAGCTGTTTGGCATACAGAGACAAAATAAAGATGCAAACATTCTAGAGTGACACTTACTATTAGTCAGTTACTTTAGTAATTCTGAAGTATTATTGGCCTTTAATGTAGAGATGCAGGATTTGTGAGCATTTGGAGAGACATAATCTGATTAAGGATAGTCATGGCTTTGTCAAGTGCAGGTTGTGCCTTACAAGCCTGATTGAATTTTTGAAGGATGTAACAAAACACATTGATAAAGGTAGAGCAATGGAGGTAGTGTATATGGATTTCAGTAAGGCATTTGATAAGGTTCCTTCAGAAAGTAAGGAGGCATGGGATCCAAGACGACCTTGCTTTGTGGATCCAGAATTGGCTTGCCTACAGAAGGCAAAGGGTGGTTGTCGATGGTTTGTATTCTGCATGGAGGTCGGTGATCAGTGGTGTTCCACAGGGGTCTCTTCTGGGACCCCTCTTTGTGATTCTTTTTTTTTTGTAACTGACCTGGGTGAAGAAGTAGAAGGGTGGGTTAGTATATTTGCTGGTGACACAAAGGTTGGGGGTGTTGTGGATAGTCTGGAGGGTTGTCAGAGGTTACAGCTGGACATCGATAGGATGCAGAACTAGGCTGAGTAGTGCTAGTTGGACTTCAACCCAGATAAGTGTGAAGTGGTTTATTTTGGTAGGTCAAATTTGAAGACAGAATATAATATTAATGGTAAGACTCTTGGCAATGTGGAGGATTTGAGAGATCTTGGGGTCTGTGTCCATAGGACACTCAAAGCTGCTGTACAGATTGACAGTGTTGTTAAGAAGACATTCATCAACCGTGAGGTAATGTTACAGCTATATAAGACCTTGGTCAGACTCCACTTGGAGTACTGTGTTCAGTTCTGGTCACCCTACTACAGGAAGGATATGGATACTATAGAGATGGATACTATTTCTCCTTGGAGTGACAGAGAATGAGAGGTGACCTGATTGAGGTGTATAAGATGATGAGGGGGATTGATAGTGTGGATAGCCAGAGGCTTTTTCTCAGGGCTGAAATAGCTAACACGAGGGGGCATAGCTTTAAGGTGCTTGGAAATGGGTACCAAGGGGATGTCAGGGGTAAGTTTTTGACATAGACATTGATGGGTGTGTGGAATGCACTGTCAGCGGTGGTGGTGGAAGCAGATACAATAGGGTCTTTTAAGACCCTCTTAGATAGGTACATGGAGCTTAGAAAAATAGAGGGCTATGCGCTAGGGAAATTCTAAGCAGTTTTTAAAGTAGGTTACATGGTCGGCACAACGTGGACTGAAGGGCCTGTAATGTGCTAGAGATTTCTATGTTCTAGATTCTATTGGCTATTAATATCTGTGATGTGATAAGTGATTGATCATACAAACAAGGAATTGGGACGTGCACAAGGTTACTAGTTGGTCAGTATCTGTATCCAACTAGTCAATTCTGTTTATATATTAAAAAAAAGCATTTCCTTGTTCAAACTTCAGTGTGTGGTGATGGAGGCCGTGCTGTTTCTCCTTGTGCGCAAGTAAATAAAGTACGATTGAGGAATGGGTCTGAACTTTCAGAGTCTAGTCACTCGGCAACGACAAAATTAAGGTGCATCATGTGGATTCCAGTGTGTTGCAGTTGAAAGGTGACATTTATGACAGATGTTAACAGTTTTTCTCTGCTCTCGTCCATGTACAGCTCCACCAGAAAGCCGCCACGTGGTACTATCAGGACACAGCGGAGAAGACGTTCCAAATCGCCAATTCTTCATCCTCCTAAATTTACATATTGCAGTTCGATAGCACCTGCTGCCAGTTCTCAGGCAAAACACAGCAACCAAGCAGAGCCTTACCAGGGCCTCGCCGTCCAGCCTCCCAAAGAGTGCTGCAAGGCCGGGCAGCCTGAAGCTGTGTTTGGCGCTAAAGTTCCTACTGTCTTCTCACTGGAGTCTTCGGGAGAATCTGCCAGTGTAAATGGCACCAAATCATGCACTGACCCTCGCTCCGAGCCTCCTAAGCAGGCGCTGGAGACGAACCAGGAGTCCAAGCCCACGTCCGATTTCCAGTCTCTGTCGCAGCTTCATCAGACCGACCCGTGCCGCTGCTTGCAGGGGAACGAGTGCCGCTGCAAGCGCTGGCAAGATGTCGAGGTATACTCCTTCACTGGGCTCCGCAGCGTCATATCAGAGTGTGAGAGGGACGCAGCCGAAGCCGGCCGGCACATGTCACCTTGCCGAAGAACTCAGCCGGGCTCTGGGGCCACGGGCTCACCACGGTCTTGCTCTGAGGAGGCCCGGGCATTTGTGGAAGATATCACCATCGAAGACCTTTCGGGATACATGGAATATTACTTGTACATCCCCAAAAAAATGTCACATATGGCTGAAATGATGTACACTTAAATGAAGAATTGCATCCTCCTTGGCTGACTTATTTTCAAACTAATGTGACTGGTGTGGAAAAAGCAAAAGTTGAAAGGGATACTGGCTTAGATGAATTATGCAAGAACTAATTCCTTTTTTGTTTTGTTTTGATTTGACTTCTGAAGTAATTTCTTTTCCTCCCGCTTTTTTGGGCCCCTTGAGGTAGTTTGGAGCCGTCACGAGTGTCACATGTGAAAGCATAAAGCCATTGGTCTAATGTGTGTGTTTAGGACACAAGCTAAAATGTCCAGAGTTAATTGTTTACATAATAAAGTTAGCAATCAAATTAATCAACAAAATTTCTTGCATTCGCACTACTTCAGCAGCGGAAGAAGTTTTATTTTTTGCACACAAAGTATGGAAGGTTTGCAAGAGACTGTAGGGTAGATCTTTGACTGCTTGCAACTGGTGAACTGTAACAGAAAATAGTCTTAACAAGCCCCTGGTTGGAATGTTAAAGCTGTGTTGCCATGTAATTTAAACCTAGTACTACCAAGGAAACTTCGAGTGTGACAGCCATTTCTAACACATTGTCTTGTGAGTATAAACTTTAGTGCCATTCAAGCTTTGTACTTTTCTCCTCTGAATGGAGTGAGATATGATGGTGCATTGCTTTACACTCCGTGATACACTTTGTCTTCAGTAGTGGATCACAAGCACTGTCTGAACAAGATCAAAGACCAAAAGGTAGAAATTCACCTTGTGCCATGAGTAGAAACACTAGTGGCCTAACATTGTACTCTTCATCCAAAAAAAAAATCATCCCTATGGACTACAATAGGACTGAATTTTGGAAGCAGAAGATAATCTTATTTGGCATAACTGGCTACTTTAGAATTACTTTGTACACAGCTCTAATTTACTAAAATACCAATCTATTTTGAAGAGACCATTAAACTATTAATGATAGGCATTAAATAATACAAAAACAAGCTGCAGATGGTAAAAATGACCAAAGGCCAAGTAGTATTTGGAGAGAGATTCCCCCCTTGCAGATTCTATCTGATTTGCTGAGCTTTTCCAATACAGCACACATTCACACAAAATGCTGGAGGAACTCAGCAGGCCAGGCAGCATCTATGGACAGAAATAAACAGTCTTTTCAGGCCAAGACCTTTCATGTAAGTCCTGATGAAGGGTCTTAGCCCCAAAATGTCAACTGTTTATTCCTCTCCATTGATGTTCTCTGACCTGCTGAGTTCTTCCAGTATTTTGTATGTTACTCTGGATTTCCAGCATCTGCAGAATCTCTTTGGTTTGAATAGTTCCAGCTCTTTGTGCTTTATGTATTTTAACAACTAGTTGACCTTTGAGTTGGGACTCCGCCCATTGTTTTACTCTAGTTAGGTACTGTGACTTGGAGTTACCTGATTTCTGTGACCCAAATTAATTTGTGCCCTCCGACGTTCTTTCTTGGAGAAGTTTCAAATAGTTGTTTACTTCAATAGCTCACTTAGTCCTCGGGGTAGCTGACTGATAAAATCCAAGTGTACAATCTATTCTTGGTCCATTAAGGTAAAGTATCTTAACCAGGAAGTGTAGAAAATGGCCCTGCGTTTTTAAGTGTGTTGTGCTTGTGGGTGTATATAGAATTGGGAATTCACCTACAGTTAATTATTCACCTGACTTGTGGAAGAGAAATTAGATAGTTGAACAAAACTAATGTGAATTAACTTAATCTATTTTGGAGAAAGGGAGACTTTAGGCGGTCTTGTCCAAGAGCTCTTTTGGATTACAAGTTGTGCCATATTTGTTGCATTTAATTCTTTCAGATTTTTTTATTTCAGAACATAACATGCATTGAGTATTAAAGTTGTTGTTTTGGTAGGTCTAAAGCAAAATTAATCTTAGAAGTTCTGAAGTAGGATGAATACTTTGTGTATCTTTATAATGTTTACAGCCTCTTTTGCACACAAAAAAAAATTCAGATCAATTTGAGTCAATGAAACAGAATTTAGAATGAGCTCTAAGATTAAGCTACTTAAAATTCATTTCAATTCAAGTTCAATTGTCATTCAACCATACATGAATACTCAAGAATACAGCCAAACAAAACAGCATTACTGTGGGGTCAGGGTGCTAAAACACATTACCAACAATCAGATACAAGAACACACAGCTGACATACCTGCCTTCCTCCATGACTGCAGCTTGATGCCTAGTCCTCACACCTACAAGACAACAAACCCATACAGAATATCAGTAAAATACAACGATGCAGAATATGCATGCGTATAGTCCAGACCTAACTTAAAATTCTACCTAACTTAGAAGTAAAACTACAGTTCGTTCCAATTAGCAACAGTAGTCAGATGTGAGCTTCTGTTTGCTAAAGTCCTTGGTTCCTGATGCACTGGCTGCCCGACAGGTGAAGCACTTCTCAAAATAAATGTGAGGCAACACAGGTTTAATATTTTCTAATTTGGTTTTGCGAAGTGGATGTTGCTTACAAAGCCAACTTCAAGCTGCACTGAATCAGAAATGGATAATTTCTGATTATCTGCTAAGAGTAGTTTAGACTTAGCCATAATATAGCTTCTCTCAAGTTCTAAATCAAAAACTGGCTTGTTGCTAAAATATTTGCAACTTTGTACAAGTCCATCTCTTAAGTTATGGACTGCTGGACCTGTACATGTATGGCATTGCTCTGTTCTGGTCTGGAAGCCACTATTTATGAAAAGTAAGACCTCAGCATGATAAACACTATGATGTTAGCAATTGTGCCAAAATTTATACTAAACTAAATTCAGGAAATAAAACATTTTGACTGGTGGGAGAGGTGCTGTTTGGCTTCAAACACAATTCGATATCAATCTGGAATGGAAAGGGGGTTTATTTTTAAATAACAATACCATCAGTTTTGCAATATATCACAGCTAAAGTGAAATATAACTGTTCAAAGATGTATGTTACCTAATCCTGTGATTCATTGCACCCCTCTCCTTCCTGTATGTTTTGAAGAATAATTGCAGTAATAAAATATGTTGCAGTTTTATGCCAGTCAGTTCCATCTCTGGGTAATGCCATTTGCATATGTATGACTTGTTAATTTTGGCAGATGCCAGAAATTATGTTTGAACAAGAATGCTGAACACAACAGATCTTGCAAAAATGAAACTGCAGTGATGCTCCATAACCAGTGTTATGAACTGATGTATTCACTGAACCTTGCAGTAACTATTGATGCATCGTGACATCCACATTAAAGCGTGTAATGATTCCTGAATTATGAAGTTTGCTGCTTATTGTTAAATGTTTGGGGATTATTGTGAGTTATGTCATTAAATTCCTCAGCCCTCTCCATTTCAACATTGCATACAAACTTGTACATTGACGTTCACATTTCAAGGTAAATTATCATTGCGTACAACGGTAAAGAGATGCTTGCTATACAATGGGCTGTTTAATATTTCGGATGGTTCCTGCATTAGCTATCTATGAGCTTGCCTCTGAAGGTGTTTGGATCCTACTGCCGCACCAAGAATTGAGCATGTAACCTCTCAACCATGAAGTGCTGAGTGGATATCTTGTTTAAAATTGGTGTTGGGAAGGTTGATGAGATAGATGCCAAAATGAGTGAAGTATTAATTCAATCTTTTTTATTAAATGCAGATGGGATACTGAGGCAGGTTAATGGTGTGAAAACCACTGACCCCATGAGAAAATCTGCGCCACGGTAGCGTGACACTATTATAGCTCAGGGCAGAGTTCGGAGTTCATTTCTGGCGTCCTCTGTAAGAAGTTTAAATGTCCTTTCATCCGAGTGCTCCGTTTTTCCTCCCACTGTCCAAAGACATACCGTAGGTTAATTGGTCATTGTAAATTGTCCTGTGGTTAGGCTAGGGTTAAATCGGTGGGTTGCTGGGCGGTGCGGCTGGTTAGGTCAGAAGGGCCTGTTCTGCGCTGTGTATCTCAATAAATAAATAAGATGATAGCTGCATGTATGTATTGTACCATTCTGAACTGTTTGACAAATAGGATCACATTACATTGCTGTATTGTCCAGATTCTTAGTTCTAAACGGGTAATTGGACGTGCCAGAATTCTACAAAAATTGTGGAACCCTGTTTTGAATGTTAGCAGATTCTCATGCTAAATCTGTGTTCACATGCAGAGTATCTTATCCATCAAAACCTACGATGTTCTTTCCAATAAAGTCACATGTGCAGTAAATAGGTAATCGATTACTGTGGTTTTGTATTGGGGTTGTTGACAGAATGTTTTAAAAAGCCTTTATTCTTGGGAGAATGAGGGGAGATTTGATAGAGATATACAAAATTATCCTCCAAGAGGACCACAACCTTGTGATTTGAAGGCTTGCATGCCTCAATAATCTGGAGAGTTATGAAGTAAGGGCTTTATGGTTTAGCTCTTGATAGGGACACCCATGCCAAATAGCTCAAAGAGTAGAGACCAGACTATCAGTGGTCCATCACTGTTCCAGGTTCGGGGGTTCAGCTCAGGGCTAACAACCCTGATTGGTAAAACAAAATTGTTATGGAAGCAACAATGAAGAATCCTTCTACATCTGAGTGGCCTTCATTGCTGCCCTAAGTGCCAGTGGCATTATGGGTGGGTGGGGGGGGGTGGAATAGATGGGTAAATAAAAGCTTTTTTTTCACTCCGGTTGGGTGAGAGTAGAAATAAAGGTTATAGGTTAAGGGTGAAAGGCAAAATGAACATGAGAAAGAACTTCTTAACTTGGACTGTGGTGCAAGTGTGGAGTGAGGTGACAGTGGAAGTGGTAGATGCAGATTCCATTGCAAAATTTAAGGTAAATTTGAGTGGATGAGATTGGGTGCAGGTCGATGGGACTAGGCAAAATAAGAGCTCAGCAAGAACAGAGGGAGCAAATTAAAATATGCTACCAAAAAAAAAATACAGGACTCCCAAGTTCTGTATTTACAGTGCCTTGAAAAAATATTCATCCCCTTTGTATTTACTACACTAACTTGCCTCAGTAGCAATACGTTACCTTACCGATGTACCCAATTTGATGTAGAAAACTGGAAGATCATCTGTTTTCAATGAGTTCATAAGAATATTGTAAATACCCCCCCCCCAGTATAAAGTTGGTAGATTTTCAACAGACCAAACCAAAATGAAGACAAAAGAACAGTCAAGGAAAGGATTATAGTAAAGCACATATCTGGGGAAGGGTACAAGACCATCTCAAAGGCACTGAACATAGCCTGGAACTCAGTGCAATCCATTGTGAAAAAATGGAAAAATGTGAAACCACAGCTACACTGTCTAGGTCAGGCCACCCTCTAAACGTGGTTACTGGAGAAGAATGGCACTTGTATGAGAGGCTACGGTGATGCTAGTAGTCACTGAATGAGCTGCAGAAGTCAGTAGCTGCAACTGGAGATGAACTTCCTGGCTCCACAATTACCAAGGCCTTGCACATAAAGGGTTTTTATGGAAGAGAGGCAAGGAAGAAGCCCTGGCAAAAAAAAACATAATCTTGCCTGTCAAGACTTTTCAAAGTGTCACTTATGGAAAAATGTGGAAGAGGGTAGTGTGGTTGGATGAGACCAAAGTGGAAACTCTTGCCCTTGATTTTAAATGGTACATGTGGCATGAATCAAATATTGCATATCAGCCAGGTAACACCATCCTTACCGTAAAATATGGTAGAGGTGGACGTAGAATCATGCAATGGGGATGCTTTTCAGCAGCAGGGACTGAGAATGTGGTCAGAATTGATGGGAAGGTGAATACTGCTAAATACAGAGAGATCCTGGATAAAAATCTGCTAGCCTCTGCTAGAAAGCTTAAACTGGGGAGGAAATTTGTCTTTCAGCAGGACAACAACCCAAAGCACACTGCTAGAACCACCATGGAGTTTCTTCAAATGAACTTGTACTTGAGTGGCCCAGTCAGAATCCTGACTTTAGCCTGATTGAACATCTTAGACAAGACCTCAAGATCGCTACCTACCACTGCTCTCCAACTAACCTGGCACAGCTTGAGCAATTTTGCAAGGAGGAATGGTTGTTACTCCATCACATTGTGCAAAGCTAATAGAGACTTCTCCAAAAGGCTGTTGTAGCTGCGAGGGGTGGTTCACCTAAGTACTGAGCAAAGAGGGATGAATCACTTTGAAACAACACTCAAAATGCTCTAAGAACTCAGCAGGTTAGGCAGCATCTGTGAAAATGAATAAGCAGTCAACATGTCACCTTCACTTACCACCTTCCAGCTAGCCTCTTTCCCCTCCCCCACCTTTTTACTCTGACATCTTTCCCCCTCCTCAGTTCTGAAGAAGGGTCTCAACCCAAAATGACAACTGTTTATTCATTTCCATAGACGTTGCCTGACCTGCTGAGTTCCTCCAGTGTTTTGTATGTGTTGGTTTGGATTTCCAGCATCTGCAGACTTTCTCATGTATATGAATGCTTTTGAACTGCTGAAATTTCAGTTTTTGAATTTTTAGTTTTTCGTGCTTTACAATTTTCCATTTTTTTGGAGGGGGCTCAACTGTGAAAAAGCAACATGTAATTCACAAATAAAAATTCTCGGTTAATTTGATCAGAATCCCTGGTTGTAATACTCTCTTATGTGAACAGAGGGTTGGGGGCTGAATTTTCTTTGAAGGCACTGCACAGCAGTAGCTCTGTGGGAACGTCTGGCATGCGTGGGCTGAAGTATAGGTACAAAGTAGAATAAAAATCAAATAAAAATCTGCAGATATTGGAAATCTAAAATAAAATGCTGGAAATACTTAGGAGGACAGGCAGCATCTGTGAGAAAAGAAAATGAGCTGACATCTAATTTCTGAAACATGAACTTCTTCCACAGGTATGACCTGACTTGTCGAGTATTTCTAATGGTTTATGTTATTGATAAAGGTTGGACAGCAGCATTGGACCCATCAGGCTCACAATGATTGTGGAAAAGTTCAAGTTCTGTTGATTGTCATTCAACCGTACACATGTATAAAAAAATCATAAAGGCCACTTTTCAACATAATTGTATAAGGGCCAAGAGTGTTGTAAAAGCAAGCCTGAAGGCTTTGTGTGTCAATGCAAGGAGCATTCGTAATAAGGTGGATGAATTGAAAGTGCAGACTGTTATTAACGAATATGATATAGTTGGGATCACAGAGACATGGCTCCAGGGTGACCAAGGATGGGAGCTCAATATTCAGGGATATTCAATATTCAGGAGGGATAGACATGAAAGTAAAGGAGGTGAGGTAGCATTGCTGGTTAGAGAGGAGATTAACGCAATAGAAAGGAAGGACATTAGCTGGGAGGATGGGGAATCGATATGGGTAGAGCTGCGTAACACTAAGGGGCAGGAAACGCTGGTGGGAGTTGTGTACAGGCCACCTAACAGTAGTAGTGAGGTTGGGGCTAACATTAAACAGGAAATTAGAAATGCGTGCAATAAAGGAACAGCATTTATAATGAGTGACTTCAATCTACATATACCAAATTGGTAAGGGTGCTGAGGAAGAGGATTTCTTGGAATGTATGCGGGATGGTTTTTTGAACCAACATGTCGAGGAACCAACTAGAGAGCAGGCCATTCTAGATTGGGTATTGAGCCATGAGGAAGAGTTAATTAGCAATCTTATCGTGAGAGGCCCCTTGGGTAAGAGTGACCATAATATGGTGAAATTCTTCATTATGATGGAGAGTGACATAGTTAATTAAGAAACAAAGGTTCTGAACTTAAAGAAGGGTAACTTTGAAGTTATGAGACGTGAATTAGCTAAGATAGACTGGCAAATGATACTTAAAGGGTTGACGGTGGATATGCAATGGTAAGCATTTAAAGAGCGCATGGATGAACTACAATTGTTCATCCCAGTTTGGCAAAAGAATAAATCAGGGAAGGTAGTGCACCCGTGGCTGACAAGGGAAATTAGGGATAGTATCAATTCCAAAGAAGAAACATACAAATTAGCCAGAAAAAGTGGCTCACCTGAGGACTGGGAGAAATTCAGAGTCCAGCAGAGGAGGACAAAGGGCTTAATTAGGAAAGGGAAAAAAGATTATGAGAGAAAGCTGGCAGGGAACATAAAAACTGACTCTAAAAGCTTTTATAGATATGTGAAAAGAAAAAGTTTGGTTAAGACAAATGTAGGTCCCTTACAGACAGAAACAGGTGAATTGATTATGGGGAACAAGGACATGGCAGACCAATTGAATAACTACTTTGGTTCTGTCTTCACTAAGGAGGACATAAATAATCTTCTGGAAATAGTAGGGGACAGAGGGTCTAGTGAAATGGAGGAACTGAGGGAAATACATGTTAGTAGGGAAGTGGTGTTAGGTAAATTGAAGGGATTAAAGGCAGATAAATCCCCAGGGCCAGATGGTCTGCATCCCAGAGTGCTTAAGGAAGTAGCCCAAGAAATAGTGGATGCATTAGCGATAATTTTTCAAAATTCTTTAGATTCTGGACTGGCTCCTGAGGATTGGAGGGTGGCTGATGTAACCACGCTTTTTAAAAAAGGAGGGAGAGAGAAACTGGGGAATTATAGACCAGTTAGCCTAACATCGGTGGTGGGGAAAATGCTAGAGTCAGTTATCAAAGATGTGATAACAGCACATTTGGAAAGCGGTGAAATCATCGGACAAAGCATGGATTTGTGAAAGGAAAATCATGTCTGACGAATCTCATAGAATTTTTTGAGGATGTAACTAGTAGAGTGGATAGGGGAGAACCAGTGGATGTGGTATATTTGGATTTTCAAAAGGCTTTTGACAAAGTCCCACACAGGAGATTAGTGTGCAAACTTAAAGCACACGGTATTGGGAGTATGATATTGATGTGGATAGGGAATTGGTTGGCAGACGGGAAGCAAAGAGTGGGAATAAATGGGACCTTTTCAGAATGGCAGGCAGTGACTAGTGGGGTACCGCAAGGCTCAGTGCTGGGACCCCAGTTGTTTACTATATATATTAATGACTTAGACGAGGGAATTAAATGCAGCATCTCCAAGTTTGCGAATGACATAAAGCTGGGCGGCAGTGTTAGCTGTGATGAGGATGCTAAGAGGATGCAGGGTGACTTGGATAGGTTAGGTGAGTGGGCAATTTCATTGCAGATGCAATTTAATGTGGATAAATGTGAGGTTATCCACTTTGGTGGCAAAAACTGGAAAGCAGATTATTATCTGAATGGTGGCCGATTAGGAAAAGGGGAGGAGCAACGAGACCTGGGTGTCATTATACACCAGTCATTGAAAGTGGGCATGCAGGTACAGCAGGCGGTGAAGAAGACGAATGGTAGGCTGGCATTCATAGCAAGAGGATTTGAGTACAGGAGCAGGGAGGTACTACTGCAGTTGTACAAGGCCTTGGTGAGACCACACCTGGAGTATTGTGTGCAGTTTTGGTCCCCTAATCTGAGGAAAGACATTCTTGCCATAGAGGGAGTACAAAGAAGGTTAACCAGATTGATTCCTGGGATGGCAGGACTTTCATATGATGAAAGACTGGATCGGCTAGGCTTATACTCATTAGAATTTAGAAGATTGAGGGGGGATCTTATTGAAACGTATAAAATCCTAAAGGGATTGGACAGGCTAGATGCAGGAAGATTGTTCCCGATGTTGGGGAAGTCCAGAATGAGGGGTCACAGTTTAAGGATAAAGGAGAAGCCTTTTAGGACCGAGATGAAGGAAAAACTTCTTCACACAGAAAGTGGTGAATCTGTGGAATTCTCTGCCACAGGAAACAGTTGAGGCCAGTTCATTGGCTATATTTCAGAGGGAATTAGATATGGCCCTTGTGGCTAAAGGGATCAGGGGGTATGGAGAGAAGGCAGGTACAGGGTTCTGAGTTGGATGATCAGACATGATCATACTGAATGGCGGTGCAGGCTCAAAGGGCCGAATGACCTACTCCTGCACCTATTTTCTATGTTTCTATACCACCAAATGAAAGAACTTTCCTCCAGACCAAGGTGCACTTATAACTCCCACACACACAGAGTAATATTACCACAAATAAATTAACAAATAATAAGGGCCATTTATGGCACAAGTTAAAAAGAATACAGTATAATGTTACTGAAACTTCTAGCATGATCTGCTTATTTAGTTATTGAGATACAGCATGGCACAGGCCCTTTGAAATGTGCTGCCCACCACCCTCCAGATTTAAAACACAGAATAATCTGCAGATGCTGGGATCACAGCAACACTCACAACATGCTGGAGGAACTCAGCAGGTCGGGTAGCATCAGCTGAAACGATGAGTCGACGTTTCGGGCCGGAACCCTTCGTCAGGACTGAAGAAAGAAGGTGGGGGAGGGTTGGAAGAAGGACTAAACCTACCAGCCTTTTTCCAACCCACCCCCACCTTCTTTCTTCAGTCCTGACGAAGGGTTCCGGCCCGAAACGTCGACTCATCGTTTCAACTGATGCTGCCCGACCCGCTGAGTTCCTCCACCCTCCAGATTTACCCTAGCCTAATCATAGGACAATTTACAATGACCTATTAGCCTACCAACTGTGATGTCTTTGGAATGTGGGAGGAAACCTAGATGGTCACAGGGAGAATGTACAGACTCCTTACAGGCAGGGACAGGTATTGAACCTGCAACGTGTTGTGCTGACCACTGTGCTGCCATGCCTCCCAATGAGACCTGGCTGGTGGCAGGGAGTTCAGCAGTGTCATGGCCTGGGGGAAGAAGCTTTTTCTCATCCCAATAGTAATCCACCCCATTTAGGGTCAGAGCATTACAGCACAGAAACAGGCCCTTCAGCCCATCTAGTCATGCCAATCTGTTATTCTGCTTAGCCCCATTGACCTGCACCTGGACAGTGGGTTCCCAAACTGGGGTCCGTGGCATAAAAAAGGAAGGGAACCCCTGAGTGTTGGATCATAGCCCTCCATACCCGTCCCATCCAATTGCTTCTCTAAATTTTTCATAAATGTTGTAATCAAAACCCCTGTCCACCATTCTTCTGGCAGTTCGTTCCACACTTACACCACCCTCTGAATAAAGTTGTTCCTCTCAGATTTCCCCTTAATGTTCTACCTTTCACCCTTCCTATGACCTAATTCTAGTCTCACCCAACTTCAGTGGAAAGAATTCGTGTGAAGTAATTTTTTCCACAGAAACCTGCAGTATCTCTAACTCAAGGTCACTCTTCAGTCCCCCACCAGAGGGAACAGTTTCCCCTCAATTCCTTGGTTAAATCACCACTTACTTTCTGTATAAACTTAATCTCTTTTCAATAAGATTTAGTGTTCTGACTTTTTGTTGTCAGAAATTTACTATTAATTAGTTATTTTGGACACCAACATGAAATATATCAATACAATTGAAAGAGTACAAAGAACACTTACAAGGATGTTGCTGGGATTTAAGTACCTGAGTTATAAGGAGAGTTTGAATAGGTTATGACATTTTTCTCCTGTAGCATAAGAGATTGAGGTGAGAGTTGATAGAGGTATACAAAATAATGATGGGTTTAGATAGGGGAAAATGCAAGCAGGTTTTTTCCATTGAGATTGGGTGAGACTAGAACTAGAGGTCTTAGGTTAAGAGGTAAAAGGTGAAATATTTCAGGGGAACTCAGTTGGTGGTGGGAGTGAGGGATGAGCTTCCTGCAGAAGTGGTGGATGTGGGATTGATTGTGACACTTAAAAGAAGTCCATAAGACCATAAAACCATAAGACATAGGAGCAGAATTAGGCCATCCTGCCCATTGAGTCTGCTCCGCCATTCAATCATGGCTGATCCTGTTTTTCTCCTCCACAACCCCAGTTCCCAGTCTTCTCCCTGTAACCTTTGATGCCATGTCCAATCAAGAACCTAGCAACCTCTGCCTTAAATACACCCAACGACCTGGCCTCCACAGCTGCGTGTGGCAACAAATTCACCATCCTTTTGGCTAAAGAAATTTCTCCGCATCTCTATTTTGAAAGTGCACCCTTCTATGCTGAGGTTGTGCCCTTTTGTCCTAGACTCTCCCACCGTGGAAAGCATCCTTTCCATATCTACTCTTTCTAGGCCTTTCAACATTTGAAATGTTTCAATGAGATCCCCTCCTTCATCCTTTTGAATTCCATTGAGTACAGACTCAGAACCATCAAACGTTCCTCATATGATAACCCTTTCCTTGTGAACTTCCTCTGGAACCTCTCCAATGTCAGCATATCTTTTTTAAGATGAGGGGCCCAAAACTGTTCGCAATACTCAGTGCCTTTTAAAACCTCAGCATCACATCCTTGCTCTTGTATTCTGGAGCTCTTGAAATGAACGTTAACATGGCATTTGCCTTCCTCACCACCTGCTCAAACTGCAAGTTAACCTTCAGGATTTCTGCACAAGGACTCCCAAGACCCTCTGCATCTCAGATTCCTGGATTTTCACCTCGTTTAGAAAATAATCTGCACATTTATTTCTACTACCGAAGTACTACCAAAGAGCATGACCATGCATTTTCCAACATTGTATTTCATTTGCCACTTTCTTACCCATTCTCCTAATCAGTCTAAGTCCTTCTGCATCCTACCTGTTTCCTCAACACTACCTGCCCCTCCACCAGTCTTTATATCATCTGCAAACTTGGCAACAAAGTCATTTATTCCATCATCAGAACCATTTATATACAGCATAAAAAGAAGTCGTCCCAACACTGAGCCCTGTGGAATACCACTTGCCACTGGCAGCCAACCAGAAAAGGATTCTTTTATTCTCACTCATTGCCTCCTACCAATAAGCCAATGCTCTAACCACGTTTGTAACTTTCCTGTAATACCATGGGCTCTTAACTTGGTAAGCAGCCTCATGTGTGGCACCCTCTGAAAGTCCAAATATACAAGATCCACTGCATCCTCTTCGTCTACCTTACTTGTAATCTCCTCAAAGAACTTCAACAGGTTGATCAGGCAGGATTTTCCCTGAAGGAAACCATGCTGACTTCGTCCTATCTTGCCCTGTGTCACCAAGTACTCCATCACCTCATCCTTTCTTTTTAAATCTTTTTATTAATTTTTCAAAATTACAAACTCAATAACAAAGTTGGTACAAGGAGATTGGATAAATGTTCATCAACATACACAAAATGAATTTTAAGTAACATAGATATAGAAGACTTCCAAACTCATAAAACATTAAAAAAGAAAGAAAAAGAAAAAAATATATAAACAAACCCCCCCCCCGCCAAAAAAAAACCCAAGGGAAAAAAACAAAACAGGGCTAGACCAACAGCTTATATCGGACATGTTCAATAATGTCGTTAACCCCGCTCCTCTCATCATATAACTTAAATTTAGAAAAAAGATTCGGAAAGGTCAGATTATATCATATGAAAATGTTGCATAAAAGGTTTCCAAGTTTCTTCAAAGTCAAAAATATCACTTCTAATTTTTTCTAAATTTAAACTTAATATGGTTTGAGAAAACCATTGGAATGTAGTTGGAGGATTAGTTTCCTTCCAGTTCAACAAAATAGATCTTCTCGCCATTAGAGTAACAAAAGCTATCATTCGAGAGGCTGAAGAAGACAAAGATCTATGTTCTACCATTGGCAATCCAAAGATTGCCGTAATAGGATGGGGTTTTAAATCGAAGCATAGAACTGTTGAAATAATATCAAAAATGTCTTTCCAATATTTTTCCAGAAGAGGACAGGACCAAAACATATGAGTTAAAGAAGCCACTTCAGAGTGACATCTATCACAAGTAGGGTTTATATTGGAATAAAAACGAGCTGGTTTATCTTTGGACATATGAGCTCTGTGTACTACTTTAAATTGTATTAAAGTATGTTTAGCACATATAGAAGAAGTACTAATTAATTGAAAAATTTTTATCCCATTTCTCTATAGGTAGGGAAAGTTGAAGTTTCCTTTTCCATTCATTTTTAATTTTGTCAGATATATCTGGCTGTAATTTCATAATTATATCATAAATTATTGCTATTAATCCCTTCTGCAAAGGATTAAAGCCTAAAATTTTATCAAGAGTGCCAGAAGGATTGGAAATCGTAAAGGTAGGTAACGAAATATTTAAAAAATTTCTTATTTGTAAATATTTAAAAAACCTCATCCTTAACAATTGACTCCAACCACTGAGGTCAGGCTAACTGGTCTATAATGTCCTTTCTGCTGCCTTCCTCCTTTCTGAAAAAGTGGGTAGGTACATGGATTGGAGGGATATGGAGGGCTATGGTCAAGGTGCAGGTTGATGGGACTAGATGGGTGAAGGGCCTATTTCTATACTGTGGTGCTGTATATTCTTTCCCTCTTTGGTATTTAATTTTTTTTATATATGTACACTTCTTATTGCCCAGTTGCACTTACATCCGCAGTGATCAAGTCCTTTGAGAGGTTGATGGTGAAACATATCAGCTCCTGTCTGAGAGGCGACTTGGATCAGCTTCTATTTGCCTACCAGAGCAACAGGGCCACAGCAGGTTTCACTTCATTGGCTCTTCACTCAATCCTGGAACATCTGGACAGCAAAGATGTGTACAGTGCCTATAAAAAGTATTCATCCTTCTTGGAAGTTTTCATGTTTTATTGATTTACAACAATGAATCTTAATGGATTTAATTTGACTTTTTTGACACTGATCAGCAGAAAAAAATCCTCTGTGTCAAAGTGAAAACAGATTTCTACAAATTGGTCTAAATTTATTACAATTATTAAACACAAAATTATTGATTGCATAATTACTCCCACCTTCAAGTCAGTATTTAGTAGATGCACCTTTGGCAGCAATTACAGCCTTGAGTCTGTGTGGATAGGTCTCTATCAGCTTTGCACATCTGGACACTGCAATTTTTCCCCATTTGTCTTTACAAAACTGTTCAATCTCTGTCAGATTGCATGGGGATTGTGTGTGAACAGCCCTTTTCAAGTCCAGCCACACATTCTCAATTGGATTAAGGTCTGGACTCTGACTTAGGCACTCTAGGATATTACCTTTGTTGTTTTTAAGCCATTCCTGTGTAGCTTTGACTTTATGTTTGTGGTCATTGTCTTGCTGGAAAATAAATCTTCTCCGAAGTTGCAGTTCTCTTGCAGACTGCATCAGGTTTTCCTCCAGGATTTCCCTGCATTTTGCTGCATTCATTTTACCCTCTACCTTTATATGCCTTCCAGGGCCTACTGCAGTGAAGCATCCCCACAGCATGATGCAGCCACCACTGTGCTTCACAGTAAGGATGGTGTGTTTCTGATGATGTGTAGTGCTTGGCATGCACCAAACGTAGCATTTAGTTTGATGACTAAAAAGTTTGATTTTGGTTTTATCAGACCATAGAATCTCCTTCTAGCCGACTTCAGAGTCTTTATGACTTCTGATTTCATGTGAGTTTTTTTCAACAGTGGCTTTCTCTTTGCCACTCTCCCATAAAGCTGTGACTGGTGAAGCACCCGGGGGACAGTTGTTGTATGCACAGTCTCTCCCATCTCAGCCACTGAAGCTTGTAACTCCTCTAAAGTTGTCACAGGTCTCTTGGTGGCCTCTCTCACTAATTCCCTTCTTGCACAGTCACTCAGTTTTTGAGGACGGCCTGCTCTAAGCAGATTTACATATTCTTTCCATTTCTCAACTGTACTCCAAGGGATATTCAGTGACTTGGGAATGTTCTTGTATCCATCCCCTGACTTGTACTTTTCAATAACCTTATTACAGAGTTGCTTGGTGTTCTTTTGTCTTCATGGTGTAGTTTTTGCCAGGATACTGACTCACCAGCAGTTGGACCTGCCACATACAGGTGTATTTTCACTACAATTAATTGCAACACTTGACTGCACACAGGTGATCTCCATTTAACTAATTATGAGACTTCCAAGTCCAATTGGCTGCACTAGTAGTGATTTGTTGTGTCATATTAAAAGGGGTGAATACTTAAGCAATCAATTATCTTGTGTTTTATATTTGTAATTTATTTAGATCACTTTGTAGAGATCTGTTTTCACTTTGATCTGTGTCAAAAAGAGCAAAATTAAATCCACTGTGATTCAATGTTGTAAAACAATAAAGCATAAAAACTTCTGGGGGGGGGTTGAATAGTTTTTTAGGCACTCTACATCAGAATGTTCTTAATCAACTACAGCTCAGCATTCAAAACCATTATCCCCTCAAAACTAATCCGTGCACTCTGAGACCTAGGCCTCAATAGCTCCTTGTGCAATTGGATCTTTGATTTCCTCAATTGCAGAGCCCAGTCTGTCTGGATTGGCAACATATCCATCACAATCTCCATCAGCACAGGGGCACCACAAGGCTGTGTGCTTAGTTCCCTCCGCTACTCACTTTACCCCTATGACTGTGTGGCTGAGCACAGCTCCAATACCATATTTAAGTTTGCTGATGACACCACTGTTGTGGGCTGTATCAAAGGTGGTGATGAATCAGTGTGCAGAAGGGAGATTGAAAATTTGGCTGAATGGCATCATAACAACAACCTCTCACTCAATGTTAGCAAGACCACGGATCTGATCATAGACCAGGAGAGGAAAACCAGAGGTCCATGAGCTAGTTCTCATTGCTGGATCAGAGATGGAGAGGGTTAGCAGCTTTAAATTCCAGGGTGTTACTATTTCAGAGTACCTGAAAATGCAATTGCGAAGAAAGCATGGCAGCATCTCTACTTTCTTAGGAGTTTGTGGAGATTCGGCACGACACCTAGAACTTTGACAAACTTCTATAGGTGCGTGGTGGAGAGTATATTGACTGGCTGCATCACAGCCTGGTATGGAAACACCAAAGTCCTTGAACAAAAAATCCTACAAAAACTGGTGGATTTGGCCCAGTACATTATGAGCATTGAGCACATCCACATGAAACACTGTCAACAGGAAAGCAACATCCATCGTCAAGGACCCCCACCACCCAGGCCAAGCTCTTTTCTCACTGCTGCCTTCAGGTTAAAGGTACAGGAGCATCAGGACTCACACCACCAGAATCAGGAACAGTTACTACCCCTCAACTGCCTGAGTAGAAAAGTAAGCAGCACAATAGAGCTTTGACCAGTAACCATTCCACGTTTGGGATTGATTAACAAAAGCAAGTTAAAGGAAGGCAGGGGCAAGCGCGGTGGCCACCATCACAGCGGCCGTTGTCTGAGTGGACAGAGTCAGAGTGGTGATCTTGAGGCTTTAGCTCCTCCAGACTTTAGTCAGAGAAAGCAAAAAAAGAAAGCTTAACGTTAAGTTCTTTTCCCCTTCCCTTCTTTACAGCTGTTCAGCTAGGGCAGCAGAAATGCCAGGCAGGGAAACCTGCAGAGTCCCTGACGACTACAACTGCGAGAAGTGCGTTCAGCTGCAGCTTCTAACAAACTGCGTGAAGGAGTTGGAACTGGAACTGGATGAACTCTAGATCATTCGGGTGGCTGAGGAGGGTGATAGAAAAGTCTTTTAGAGAGGTAGTTACACCCAGGGTGCAGGATACAGGAAACTGTGTGACAGTCAGGAAGGAAAAAGGGGTTAAGGAGCCAGTGCAGAATACCCCATCCCCTCAACAACAGGTATATCACTTTGGATACTGCTGGGGGGGATGTCCTAACAGAGGAAAGTCACAGTGATCAGGTCTCTGGCACTGAGTCTGCCTCTATGACTCAGAAAGGAAGTGGGGAAAAGAGCACAATGATAGGGGATTCATTAGCTAGAGGAGTGGACAGGAGAACAAGATTCACGGATGGTACATTGCCTCCTGGGTGACGGGGCCCGCGACATCTCGGATTGAGTCTTCAGCATTCTTAGGTGGGAGGGTGAACATCTGGAGGTGGTGGCCCATGTAGGTACCAATGACATGGGTAGGATAAGTGACAAGGTTCTGCATGGGGAGTTCAGGGAGTAAGGTGCAATGCTAGAGGGAGGACCTCCAGGGTTGTAATCTAAGGATTGCTGTCTGTGCCAGCTGCTAGTGAGGCTAGACCTAGGAAGATTATACAGTTTAATACGTGGCTAAGGAGTTGGTATAGGAGGAAGAACATAAGATTTTTGGATTTTTGGATCATTGGGCTCTCTTCCAGGGAAGGTGGGACCTGTACAGAAGTGACTGTTTGCACCTGAACTGGAAAGGGACCAATATCCTAGCAGGAAGGTTTGTTAACGCTGCACGGTGGGGTTTAACTTAGAGTTGCAGGGGGATGGGAACCAGAGTGACAGACAGTTAGTGGAGAGGTTGTGGAGGCAGATGTTGGTAAGACCTCAGACCAAGTTAAGAATCAAAAGGTTAAGCATGGCGCAACTAGTGTCCTGAGATGCGCATTGTGGAAAAGGTGGATAATAGTGCTGAAGCTAGTTTACAAACAGAGACAATGTGTAGTGAGGAGAGGCTGTTGATAGGGCAAAATTGCAGTCAACAGGATGAGTTGCAATGTAAAAGGTGTGCAAAAATCAAAAAAAATGTGAGTACAGAATGGAAGGTGTTATATTTGAATCTGTGTAGTATATGGAATAAGGTACGTGAACTTGTAGCACAGTTGAAGATTGAATTATGGCTGAAAGAAGATTATAGCTGGGAGCTTAATATCCAAAGATACATATTGCATTGAAAGGACAGGCAGGAAAGCAGAAGGAGTTGCGTTGCTCTGTTGGGAAATTATGAAAGCAAATCATGAGAAGGAGGTGGCATAGGGTCAGAAGTTGTTGAATCATTGTGGATAGAGCTAAGGAACTGCAAGAGTAAAGACCCAAATGGAGTAGCATACAGACCCCCAAACAGTAGTAAGGATGTGGTCTACAAATTACCATGGGAAATAGAAAATGCCTGCCAAAAGGGCAATGAAGCAATAATCATGGGGAACTTCAATATGCAGGCACATTAGAAAATCAGGTTGGTGCTGGATTCTAAGAGAGGGAATTTCTAGAATGTCTATGAGATAGCCTTTTAGAGCAGATTGTGGTTGAGCCCACTAGGGGATCAGCTATTTTGGATTGGGTGTTGTGCAATGAACCAGAATTGATTAGAGAGCTTAAGGTAGAAGAACCCATAGGGGAAAGTGTTCATAACATGATTGAATGCACCCTGAATTTTGAGAAGGAGAAGGTGAAGACAGATGTACAGGTATTATAGTGGAGTAATGGGAATTAGAGAGGCATGAGAAAGGAATTGGCCAGAATTGATTGGAAAACAACATTGGCAGGGATGACAGCAGAGCAGCAATGGTGGAATTTCTGGAAGCAATTCAGAAGGCACAGGATATATACATCCCAAAGAGGAAGAAGTATTCTACAGACAAGATGACACAACTGTGGCTAACAAGAGAGATCAAAGCCAACATAAAAGCTAAAGAGAGGGCATATAGTAGAGCAAAAATTTATGGGAAGTTAGACATTTGGGAAGTTTTTAAAAACCAACAGAAGGGAACTGAATAAGTCATTAAGAAATTAAAGATTGATTACGAAAATAAGCTAGCCAATAGTAATAAAGATTCTTGAGATACATGAAGTGTAAAAGAGGGGTGAGAGTGGATATCAGACCGCTGGAAAAAGAAGCTGGAGAGGCAGTAATGGGGTACAAGGAAATAGCACATGACCTGAATCAATATTTTGCACCAGTCTTCACTGTGGAAGACACTAGCAGTATGGTGGGAGTTCCAGGTGTCGGGGCAGGAAGTGTGTGAAGTTACCATAACTAGAGAGAGGGTTCTTGGGAACCTGAAAGTTCTGAAAGTAGATACAGTCAGTCACCTGGACCAGATGGCGTAAGGTTCTGAAATAGGTGGCTGAAGAGATTGTGGAGGCATTAGTAATGATCTCTCACTAGATCCTGGAATGGTTCCAGAAGACTGCAAAATTCCAAATGCCACTCTACTCCTCAAGAAGGGAGAAAGGCAGAAGAAAGGAAACTATAGGCCAGTTAGTCTGACCTCAGTGGTTGGGAATATGTTAGAATTGATTATTATGGATGAGGTCTCATGGTACTTGGAGGTACATGATAAATTAGGCCATAGTCAGCATGGTCTTCTCAAGGGAAAATCTTGCCTACAGATCTGTTGGAATTCTTTGAAGAAATAACAGGCAGGATAGACAAAGGAGAATCAGTTGATGTAGTGTACTTGGATTTTCAGAAGGTCTTTGACAAGGTGCCACACATGAGGCTGCTTAACAAGCTACGAGCCCAAGGTATTACAGAAAAGATTCTAGCATGGATAAAGCAGTGGCTGACTGGCAGGAAGCAAAGAGTGGGAATAAAGGGAGCCTTTTCAGGCTGGCTGCCAGTGACTAGTGATGTTTCACAGTGGTCTGTGCTGGGACCAATTCTTTTTATGTTGTATATCATTGATTTGGATGGTGGAAATTTTGGCATTGTTGCAAAGTTTGCAGATGATATGAAGGTAGGTGGAGGAGCAGGTAGTAGGAAATAGAAAAGCTACAGAAGGAGAGACAGATTAGGAGAATGGGCAAAGAAGTGGCAGATGGAATACAGTGTCGGGAAGTGTATGGTCATGCACTTTGGTAGAAGAAATAAAAGAGTTGACTATTTGGAGGGAAAATACAAAAGGCTGAGGCACAAAAGGAGTTGGGAGTCCTTGTGCTGGATTCCCTAAAGGTTAATTTGCCGGATGAGGTGAGGAAGGCAAATGCAATGTTGGCATTCATTTCAAGAGGACTAGAATATAAAAGCAAGGATGTAACATTAAGACTTTATAAGGTACTGGTGAGGCCTCACTTGAAATATTATAAGCAGTTTTGGGCCCCTTATCTTAGAAAGGATATGCTGACACTGGAGTGGGTTCATAGGAGGTTCACAACATTGATTCCAGGATTGAATGGCTTGTTATATGAAGCGTGTTTGACGGCTCTGGGCCTGTATTCACTAGAATTCAGGAGAATGAGGGGTAACCTCATTGGAACTTGTTGAATGTTGAAAGGTCTTGATAGAGTGGATGTGGAGATGATGTTTCCTATGGTGAGAGAGTTTAAGACCAGAGCGCACAGCCTCAGAATAGAGGGGCATGCTTTTAGAACAGAGATGAGGAGGAATTTCCTTAGCTGGAGAGTGGTGAATCTGTGGAATTCTTTATCACAGGCAGCAGTGGATGACGTATATGTATATTTAAGGCAGAGGCTGATAGATTTTTGACTGGTCAGGGCATGAAAGGGATGCGGGGAGAAGGCAGGAAATTGAAACTGAGAGGGAAAATGGATCAGTCATGATGAAACGGTGGAGCAGACTTGATGGGCCAAATGGCCAAATTCTGCTCCTATATCTTACTGTCTAATAGTCTTAACTATTAAGTTCTTTAACAAAAGGGGGATAACTACACTCATCTTCACTTGCTTAATCATTGAAATGTTCCTACAACCAATGACTACACTTTCAAAGACTCCTCATCTCATGTTCTTATTATTTATTACTATTTATTTATATTTGCATTTGCACAATTTGCTGTCTTCAGCCCTCTGGTTGATCCTTCATTGACCCTGTTATAGTTACTATTCTATAGATTTGCTGAGTACGCCCATGAGAATAAATCTCAGCATTGTATATGTGCTTTGATAATAAATTTACTTTGAACTTTGTAACTTATAGTTTTTTATCGTTGTGTATTACAGTGTACTGCCACTGCAAGACAGCAAATTTTACGACGTAGGCCAGTGATATTAAAGCTGATTCTGATTCTGATTCTAATGGTCACCTGGATGAGTGCATTCCTTTCCATAAACACTAGAGATAATACAGATGCTGGAAACTCAGAGCAATACACACAAAATTCTGGAGGAACTCAGCTGGTCAGACAGCTACCATGGAGAGGGATAAACTTGGTGTTTCGGTCCAAGACTCTTTCGTTGTCCTGAAGGGTGGCGGTTAGCATAACACTTTACAGGGTCAGTGATCCATGTTCAAATCCTGCTGCTGTAGGTAAGGAGTTTGTACGTTCTCTTTGTGACTGTGTGGTTCTGATGTTTCAATGTACGTAGGGCGGCACAGGAGTGTAGCAGTTTGCACAGTGCCAAGCAACAGCCATCTGTAATTTCGAGATTCAATTCCTGCCGCTGTCTGTAAGTTTCCTCCGGGTGCTCTGGTTTCCTCCCACTTTCCAAAGACCTTCGGTTTGGGGTTAGTAAGTTGTAGGCATGCTATGTTGGCACTAGAATGTGTGGTGACGCTTGCGGGCTGTGCCCCAACATGTTGTTAAGTTATGCTCGTTGTTAACGCAAAATGATGCCTTTCGCTACACATGAGAGATAAATGAATCTGAATCTGGACTGACTCCTGATCAATGTTCCCTCTGATTTTTTTTACGACTGCGTGGCTCTAAGCAGGAAATTTTTATGCAGCCTGAAAACTGCGGCTCTTTATTTTTTTTTGTAATAAGCGTACTATGAATATTTAGGATGAAAGTTGAAAAATCACATACTTTTGATTTTATTTATTAATTGAAGGGTATAATGAAATTCGGTACAACAAAGAAAATCCTTCACATTTCATAAACTTTTTCTCATCTGTCTTTATTTCAGATGCGTGGCAACAAAGGCTATGTGCGCGGGAGCATTTCCGTTACTGTGTGGCTGTGGAGTTTAGAGGGAACAGTGGTCCTGATGCAAGGTTTTCTCCCAGAAACTCGATAATTCCTTTCTCTGCACAGATGTTGCTCGACCTTGCTGTGTTCTTCTAGCAGATAGTTAGTTGTCTGAGAGCCAAAAGTGGCTGAATAAGGCCACCCATCAACACATTGAAGTTCTTCACCTGTTTAATGAGTTATAAATCATTGGATTTCATTCAGTCCCGATGAAACACTCTCAGGTTTATTATCACTGGTGGAGGTTGTGAAATTTATTGTTTTATGGCAGCTGTTTAGGGCAAGACATAAAAAGTTACTATTAGTTACAATAAATAAATAGTGTGACTGAGGAATAATGAGGTATTGTTCGTGGGTTCATGGAACATTCATAAATCTGATAGCAGATGGGGAGAAGCTGTCCCAAAAATCACAGCCTAGTATGGAAACACCAATGCCCTTGAGGGATCTCCCAGTGGCCACACATTTTAATTCCACATCCCATTCCCATTCTGACATGTCTATCCACGGCCTCCTCTACTGTAAAGATGAAGCCACACTCAGGTTGGAGGAACAACACCTTATATTCCGTCTGGGTAGCCTCCAACCTGATGGCATGAACATTGACTTCTCTAACTTCCGCTAATGCCCCACCTCCCCCTCATACCCCATCTGTTACTTATTTTTATACACACATTCTTTCTCTCACTCTCCTTTTTCTCCCTCTGTCCCTCTGAATATACCCCTTGTCCATCCTCTGGGTCCCCTCCCCCCCGACTTTCTTCCCGGACCTCCTGTCCCATGATCCTCTCATATCCCTTTTGCCAATCACCTGTCCAGCTCTTGGCTCCATCCCTCCCCCTCCTGTCTTCTCCTATCATTTTGGATCTCCCCCTCCCCCTCCCCCTCCAACTTTCAAATCCCTTACTCACTCTTCCTTCAGTTAGTCCTGACGAAGGGGCTCGGCCTGAAACGTCGACTGCACCTCTTCCTAGAGATGCTGCCTGGCCTGCTGCATTCACCAGCAACTTTGATGTGTGTTGCTTGAATTTCCAGCATCTGCAGAATTCCTGTTGTTTGCCGTTGAGGGAGCCTACAAAGGTAGTAAGTACAGCTCAGTCCATCACGGGTAAAGCCCTCCCCACCACTGAGCACATCTACATGAAATGCTGTCACAGGAAAGCAGAATCCATCATCAAGGATCCACACCACCCAAGATATGCTCTCTTCTTGCTGCTGCCATCAGGAAGAAGATATAAGAACATCAGCACCCACACCACCAGGTTCAGGAACAATTATGGCCCCTCAACCATCAGGCTCTTGAACCAAAGGAGATAACGTCACTCGCCCCATCATTGTAATGTTCTCACAACCAATGGACTCACCTTCAAAGACTTTATCTCATGCTCCCAATATTTATTGCTATTTACTTATACTTGCATTTGCATAGATTATTGTCTTTTGCACACTGGTTGAATGCCTGAGTTGGGCGGTCTTTCACTGATTCTGTTATAATTACTAATCTGTAGATTTGTTGAGAGTGCCCAGAAGAGAAGGAACCTCAGGGTTGCATATGGTGACATAAGTACTTTGATGATAAAATTTACTTTGAACTTTGAACTTTGTGGGTCTTCAGTTTCCTGTCTATCCAGTCCTGATGAAGGGTCTCGGCCTGCCACAGTGATGGTTTATTCCTCCCCGTAGGTGCTGCCTGATCTGTTGAGTTCCTCCAGAATTTTGTGTGTGTTGCTTCCAGCTCCTGTACCTCCGCCCTGATGGTGGTAATGGGAAGAGGGCATGTCCCAGATGGCGAGCACCCTCAACGATGGATCACAACCCAAAACATGAACTGTGCATTTCCCTTCACAGATGCTGCCTGCCCTGCCGTGTTCGACGTTTTTGTATCTACCTGAGCTTCTTTGCCTCTCACGCAAGCACACAGTTACCCTTTTCTCCTTTCCTTCCTCTGCTGGCTTAATGCAATTTCAATCTCATTGCCTCTTGTCCCTTTTCTCCAGAGCACTTAGACTTAAGGCTTTCTGCACTCTCAGCAGTCCTACCCATGTGTTGTTCCGCTCCCATTACCTTGATCACCAAACCATTTCAAATGACTGCTTTATAATGTCACTACGATATAAAACGTTCAACTGGAAAGCCTTTTGCTCAGTCAGATATAGAATATTGTGAGTAGCTTTGGGCCTCTTAGCTAAGAAAAGATGTGCTGGTGTTAGAGAGGGTCCAGAGGAGGTTCACAAGAGTGACCCTGGGAATGAAAGAGTTAACATATGAGGAGTGTTTGTTGGCTCTGGGTCTGTACTCACTGGAGTTCAGAAGAATGAGGGGGGTGATCTCATTGAAACCTATCAAATATTGAAAGGCATAGATAGAAGGGAAATGGAGAAGATGCAGGGGAGTCTAGGACCAGAGGGCACAGCTTCAGAATACATGGATATCCCTTTAGACAGAGATGAGGAGGAATTTTTTAGCCAGTGGGTAGTGAATCTGTGGAATTCATTCACACAGATGGCTTCTTGATTAGTAAAGACATCAATGGTTGCAGAGAAAAGGCAGGAGAATGGGATTGAGAGGGATAATAAATCAGCCATGATGGAAGTGTGGAAGAGACTTGGTGGGTCAAATGGCCTAATTCTTCTCCTGTGTTTTATGGTCTAACAGAGAGCATTGGACACTACAGCACAGCACATGTAGTTCAACTCTTTGAGTGATTATGCAGAAAGTTTGAAGTTAATAACTCATCTCCTTCTACCTTAGGCCACGAACTTATCAATCACCCCTGATGAGTTATTAACTTCAAACTTTCTGCATAATCACTCAAAAGTTGAACTACATGTGCATGTAACGAGAGCTGTATAACTCATCTCCTTCTACCTTAGGCCATAAACTTATCAATCACCCCTGCTGTGGGCACTTTCTGAAGGTCCAAGATCCGTATGCTCCACGAATGTTGGACTAAGTGTGTAAATGTAGGAGGGGACTATGTTGAAAAATAAACGTGCTAGGTTTTCTAAAATTGACTCCTTCTACCTTAGGCCATGAACTTATCAATCACCCCTTGTAGATCGTTGTAAGTTGTCCTGTGACTAGTCTGGTTAAACAGGCAGGTTGCTAGGCAGCGTGACTTGTTGGGCCAGAAGATAAATAAAGGCTAAAAAGACAGTTGCCTACAACACCACTCTATGCACTTACCAGCAGTCTATCAAAGTCTGGCTTTATTTAATTACTTATCTGTCTGTCTAGACATACAGTAACAGGCCTTTCCGGCCCAACGAGCCCACGCCGTCCAATTACACCCGTGTGACCAATTAACCAACTGACTCATACACGTTGGGAATGAGGGAGGCAACCAGGGTACTCGGAGGAAACCCACACAGTCACAGGGAAGGCTCCTTACAGGCAGCAGTGGAAATTGAACCCTGATCGCCTGTACCGTAAAGCTTTGTACTAACCGCTACGCCACCGTGCTGCCTGTAAGACATGAAGCTTCAGTCACTTCCATAAGTTAAATGCAGATTTCCTGGGATGCCACCTCCCTAAACCTGTCCAGTTCTCTTTGCACCCTTTAAAACCTTTTAGTTACATCTTTTGCTACCTTTTATTGCCAGATTTTGTTTGATAGCTGTTCTCATGAAACACTTTGGGTCTTATCACCTTAACAACATAACAAAAATTTGTGTCTAAGTTCAGTCTCGTTGTGAACCGTATGCTGATTTATCTATAGCCTTATTTGACTAGATACGATCTCTTTTTATGGGTTATTGTATGCCTCGGCTCTGAATAAAGCTCTTTTATCTAACACATCCTGCTTTAAACAATGGACCTTTGAGTTTTATTTCATATCAAAGCTAGAAAATGCTTTTCATTAAAATTGAACTTGGGAAATATGCTGCATATCGAGACTCGGTGATTAAATTGTTCTCCACTCTTGAAATGCCTATTTAATTTGATTAACAGTAACATACCTTCCGGACAAGAAGCTCATGCAGCCAAGTTACTGCCATGTGACCAATTAACAAGCCTTTCTGCACAATGAGCCCACGCGGCCCAGTCATGGCCATGTGACTAATTAAGAGGCCCTTCCAGAGGAGTTTGCGCCAGCCAATTACACCCATTTGACCAATTAACCCACTAACCTGTACACCTTTGGAATGTGGGAACCCACATGGTGAAGGGGAGAAGGTACAAACTCCAGACAACGACGGGAATCGAGGCCGGCTCGCAGGTGCTGTAACAGTGTTACGCTAACTGCTACACTACTGCACAACTTTTCCATGCCGAGCAAAGTTACTGTATGTTGCACTGTCACTTCACAAGCTGTCACGTGTGCTCGCAATCATTGTTTCATCTACCCATAAAGAATTTTATTATGTTTTACATTTTTAGGGCTAACTCTTACCTACTATTTGTTAGTTACAGTGAGAACATACTTTGAAAACTGGGTTCTTGTTACATTTATTTGTGTTAACTATAGTGTCAGGTTGAAATCAGTCAAGATTTTGAGTCATAGAGAACTACAGCACAGAAGCAGGTCCTTCAGCCCATCTAGTCCGTGCCAAACTATTATTCTGCGCCTAGTCCCATGGACCATAGCCCTCCATACCCCTCCCATCTATGTACTTCTCCAAACCTCCGTTAAACAGAATAAATAAATGGTGCAAACAAGGGAAAAACGAGGCAGTGTCCACGGACCGTTCTGAAATCTGATGGCAGAGGAGAAGGAATTGTTCCTAAAACATTGACCGTGTTTCTTCAGACTCCTGTACCTCCTCCATGATGGTAGCTATGAGAGGAGGGCATGTCCCAGGTGCTGAAGGCTCTGAGTCACAGATGCCATCTTTTGAGGCACTGCTTCTTGAAGATATCCTTGATGGTGGGGGGTGATGAGCCGGGGATGGAGTTGTCTGAGACAGAACTCTCTACAGCAGGGGTTTCCAACCTGGGGTCCACAGTCCCCTTGGTTAATGGTAGGGGTCCATGGCAAAAAAGAGATTGAGAAATCCTGCTCTACAGCCCCTTATGATCCCATGCATTGGAGCCTCCACGTCACTGCCAGGTGGTGTTGCAACCAGTCTCATTGATCTCCACTGTAGCTCTATAGAAACTTACAGGTCTTTTGTGACATATGCAATCTCCTCAAACTCTGGAGCCTTCATGTTCTGCTGTCTTTGAGATGTCAACCTCCGCTTCGTGTGCTGGGACTTTTGCCTCTGGTTCCAATCACATTCCTAAGATTAAGCAAAAAGTCTCCGTGTTGACACTCCTGGTACCTTTGATCAGCTTGTAAACGTGAAGTCCTATTGATCGATCCCTTAGTTTTTGTAGAACATAGAATGTAGAACACTATAGCATAGTGCAGGCCCTTCACTCCATAGTGTTGTGCTGATTTTTTAACTTACTCCTAGATCAATCTAACCCTTCCCTCCTGCATAATGTTCCATTTTTCTATCACCCATGTGCCTATCTAAGAGTCTCCTAAATATCTGTATTGCATCTGCCACTATCACCGCCCCTGGCAGCGCGTTCAATGCATCCACCACTCTTCATGTTAAAAAATCTACCTCTGACAGCCCCCCTTTGCTTTCGTCCACTCACTTTAACTTTTTATGTTCCCTGGTATTAGCCGTTGCCGCCCTCAAAAAATAAGCCTGCCTGTCTACTCTAAATGCTTCTTATCATCTTGTACACTTCTATTTGGTTCCTTAAGGTTATTATAGCTGGGGGTGATAGTGGGGATAAGCTCCCACTACCTATTAAATGCTCCCAATGACGTGTGCCTCAAATAGCCTCTGACAATCAAGTCCAGTCCCTGACCTTCACGTGTGGCTTAGCTACAAAGCCTAGCGGAACTGTTTCTACTGACAGGAGAGGGGCAAAGGCGAGTTACTGGAGCCTTAAAACCAGTCGCTTTGGGCAGATGGGGCTCATCAGCCATGGCTGGTAGCTCATCTAAGAGAAGGAAAACTCTGATCTCAAACCTTATGGCTGTAATGACTCACGGGGAAGGCTTCCTGAGTAAGCTCTGAGGGAAAATCCGCAGCTGGAACCCCGGAGGAAGGATTCGACACTGCCAACTCCTGCAATGCCACTGGTGCCAACCGGTGCCGGTCTCTGCTGTTCCTTTGGATTCATCAGCTGGGTGGAGAGGGGAAGCCGGCTAATGGGCAACAGCTTGTTGTGCTGTAGCTTGCAATTTAGATTAGGTTATGAGGACACTCAGTCCTCGTTTATTGTCATTTAGAAATGCATGCATTAAAAAATGATACAATGTTCCTCCAGAAAGATATTAGAGAAACACAGGACAAACCAAGACTAACTGACAAAAACCACATAATTATAACATATAGTTACAACAGTGCAAAGCAATACCGTAATTTGATAAAGAGCAGACCATGGGCACGGTAAATAAAGTCTCAAATCCCGATAGCTCCATCATCTCACGCAGACGGAAGCGCCGCAAACTTGCCGATGCATTGGAGCACCCGACCACAGCCGACTCTGAGGCCACCTGAAAACTTCGAGCCTCCGACTAGCCCCCTGACACCGAGCACCGAGCACCATCCTCTGCCGAGCACTTCGACCCTGCCCCGGCCGCCGAGCAACAAGCAAAGCCGAGGATTCGGAGCCTTCCCCAGCGGAGATTCTGGATCACACAGTAGCAGCAGCAGCGAAACAGGCATTTCAGAATTTTCACCAGATGTTCCTCCGTACTCTCACATCTGTCTTCATCAAATCAGGATTGTGCACGGCATCCTACTTGACAAATAACAGATATCATTCACCAGAGTGGCCGCTGCAAGCTGTGTCGCGTCGCCATCTTCTCCTCCCTCCCTATCAAGTAGACAGCTAGGACACAAAGTCCATGGTTGACTCCAACAAACAGAGGGACTCATACCTCTATCAAGGTACCTCTCATCTTCCTTTGCTCCAAAGAGGAAAATCCTAGATCAACTTATCTTCAAAAAAAAACATGCTCTCTAATCTTTTTCTTTGGAACTGGAGCAGAGAAGTTCTTTCCGATAGTCTCACCATCTTCTTATCTTTCATGAGTCATTGCTGGTTGGCGATGGCTCAAGTTGGCTGCTGAATTATCTACTGCTCTTAGTTCAGCAGGAATGAAGTCCTTTGTGATATCTTTTACAATTATAAACATAAGAGATTCTGCAGATGCTGGAAGAACACAGCAGGTTAGGCAGCATCCACAGAGAGGAGTAAACAGTCAACGTTTTGTGGGAGGTGACCTGACGACAGGTCTCAACCTAAAACGTCGACTCACTGAGTTCCTCCTGCACATTCTTCAAAGTTCAAAGTAATTTTATTATCAAAGTACATATATGTCACCATACACAAACCTGAGAGTCATCCCCTTACAGGCATACTCAACAAATCCATCATAGAATAATATTCATAATAGAATCAATGAAAGAACGCACCAACTTGACTGTTCACCAGTGTGCAAAAGACACAAACTGAGCAAACACAAAAACAAAGAAATAATAATAATAAATCAGTAGAAAATAAATATCAAGAACATGGGATACAGAGTCCTTGAAAGTGGGTCGATAAGTTGCGGGAACATTTCAATGATGGGGCGTGAAATTGAGTGAAGTTATTCCTTTTGTTTCTAGGAGCCTGATGGTTGAGGGTCAATAACTCTTCCTGAACCTGGTGTTGTGAATCCTGAGGATCCTGTACCTCCTTCCTGATGGCAGCAGCAAGAAGAAAAGTTTGTCAGTTACAAACAGAATTTACGAGCAAGTTGAGCAATACACACGCACACACACACACACACACACACACACACACACACACGCACACACATGCACACACACACACATCAGGTCAGGCCGCATCTATGGAGTTCTGGGCCGACACCCTTCATCAGGACTGAAAAGGAAGGGGGAAGAAGCCAGAATAAGAAGGTGGGGGGAGGAGAAGAAATATAATCTGGCAGGTGAGAGGTGAGACCAGGTGAGGGGGAAGTTAGTTGGGTGGGTGGGGGGGGAATGAAGTGAGAAGCTGGAAAGTGATAAGTGGCAGAGGTAAGGGGATGAAGAAGAAGGAATCTGACAGGGAGAAGGAAGTAGACCACAGGAGAAAGGGAAAGATGAGGGGCACCAGAGGGAGGTGTTGAGCAGGTGAGGAGGGGAAAAAAAGAGAGCCAGAAAATAAAATTATAAATTATATTTTATAATTATTCTGTCCTGAAGAGTTAACAAGAAATAAGATGATTGATGCATTCGATACTGAATGCAAATGCCAGGAAGCAGATATCAATCTGGGTGTTTTGAAAGCAAAACTCAGCATATACTGGAAATCTGGAAAACAGGAACTGCTGGAAATGTTCAGCAGGTTTTTCAACATCAGGGAGAAAACAAAGGTAATGTTTCATGACAACAATCTTTAAATGAAAGCTAGGATTTCATTTTATTTATTTATTTAGCGATATCGTGCGTAAAAGGCCATTCTGGCCCTTTGAGGCACCACCCTAGCAATCTCAATTAACCCTAACCTGCTCACAGGACAAGTTGCAAGGATAATATAACCTGCTGCCCGGTACGTCTTTGGACTGTGGGAGGAAACGAGAGCACTCTGGGAAAACCCACGTATTCCACGGGGAGGAGCGTGCAGAGGGTTGCCGAATTGAACTCCGAACTCCAGTGCGCCCTAGGCTGTAATGGCATCGCGCTAATCACCACGCTACCGAATCCAGCAGCTTGTCGCGAATCCGGGAAGGGGGCTTTGGAGGAACTCAGCCAGGTGGGCTGCATCTGCGGAGGCAGGGGTCTGGTTGACGGTATCAAATGAGACCCTGCATCTAGGCTGGGGGCGTAGAGTGGAGATGGGCAGTGTAAGGAGGTGAGGGGGAGAGACGAGGCAACAGGTGGCAAGTGTTCTATTTTTATTTATTTACTGGAACCGGCCCAACGAGCCACACTGTCCAGGAAACCACCTGTTTAACCCTAGACCAATCACAGGACAATTTACAATGACCAATTAACCAACTGCTGGTACGTCTTTGACTGTGGAAGGAAACTGGAGCATCCGGAGAAAGTCCACGTGCACACAGGAAAAACGTGCAAACTTTCTTACGGAGGATGCCAGAACGTCGACTCCTGAGCTGTATTAGCACTGTGCTGACCGCTATGCCACCACGTTAGGTAGATCCAGATGAGGAAGAGGTGATGGAACGAGGTGGGGGAAGGAGGCGAGGAGATTATGACAGAGGCAGGGAGGTGATAGGTGGAGACAACAAATAGCTACAGTCCAGAGGGAGGGTCTCGACCCAAAATGTCGACTGCCCGTTCTCCCTGGACAGGACTGGAAAAAGCTGCAGGACATTCTCAACAGCTCCATCATGGGCACTAGCCTCCCCAGCATCCAGACTACCTTCAAAATGCAATGCCTCAAAAAGACAGCATCCATCATGAGGGACCCAGTCCAAGCCCTCCTCTGATTGCCACCAGCGAGGAGGAGGTACAGGAGCCTGAAGATACACACTCAATGTTTCAGGAATAGCTTCATCCTCTCCACCATCAGATATCTGAATGGACATTGAACCCATGAGCACTACCTCACTGATTTTTGCTCTCTTTTTGCACTATTTAATTTTTTTTTCTTTGAGGATTTGTAGAACAGGAACAGGCCCTTCAGTCCCTCATGTCTTCCCTTACCACAATGGCAGTCTAAACTAATTCCTGTTCCATCATGGGTACAGATCTCCCTCCACTGAGGACGTCTACGTACAAGAGTTGATGGCTCGGAAAGGTGAGCCATGGTGTCTTCTCAATGTTGCCACCAGGCAGGAGGTACAGGCGCCTGAAGACACATATTCAGTGACTTAGGAACAGCTTCTTCCCTTCCACCATAAGATTTCAAAGTTCAAAGCAAATTTTATCAAAATGCACAGAGTATGTGTCACCATATACAACCCTGAGATTTATTTTTCTGTGGGAATACACAGCAAATTTATGGAATATTTTGTATTTTGGTTTTTTACGTCCTACACTGTGCTACTGTTGCAAAACACATTTCATGGCATGCTGTTTGTCAGTGGTAATAAACGTGATGTCATGTCATAGCATCCAGGTGTCTAGCTTGTGTCTCCCAAACAGAGAAGACATTGCACTCAAGATACACCTGGAGGAAATCCGCTCCAAGAGGGAGCCACGCTACATGTGACCGACCCTCGCTGTGCCGCAGGGAAGCTGCAGCTGTGAAAGGAGAGACTGAACAACCAAAAGACCTGACCACTAACCACAGCCGCCACCTACTCTTGCCCACACTGCTCCAGAATACTGTAGCTGGATCCTGGATCGGTCTCTCGAGCCACGTGAGGACCCACCAATAGACAATCCCTTAGGAGAATATCATACTTGAATTGCACTAAGCTGTGGAGTGGCATGGTCGTGTAGCGGTTAGCACAACGCGTTGCAGTACCTGCGACCCAGGTTCAATTCCCGCTGCCGCCTGTAATGAGTTTATGTCCACCTGGGTTTCCTCCCACAGTTCAAACGATGTACTGGCTGATAGGTTAATTGGTCATTGTAAATTGTCCTGTGATTAGACAAGGATTAAATTGGAGGAATAGTAGGTTGCTGGATGGCACAGCTTGAAAGGCCGGAAGAGTCTATTCCACACAGTATCTCAATAAATAAATAAAAAGGATTCTGATTCAGAGGATTGGGCTTAGATTAGACCATATGGGTTCCTATTGCTTCTCTTTTGATGTAGAGCAAATGAATGGAGTTAAGTGAATTATTGACTTTGATTTCATTATCAAGTGCATCTTACGGCGCCTCTGAACAAGGGTAATGTGTCATTTGTTAGATAGCATCACAGGAGTGGGCATGTACATCAGTCATAAAGGCACTTCTGTTCTGGGATACCCTCTGTAGTTGCTCTTGAAATGGAACTGACTGGAACTGCAAACCATGCCCACACTTGTTAGGAAGGTGTTATATATCTGTTTGTGATTTTGGGGATTAGACTGAAAAAACACACCTATTGAACAAAATTCATCCCATGGATGACTCAAATTGGATATGGTCCAGAGTATTTAAAAGGTTGTGCTCCAGGCCTGAATTATTTACTCATTACATTTCAAGTTTGGGAGCTTTCATTGGTGTCAATTATTGGAATTATGTCTGGGTTCGAGGCAGAAATGATCAAACTCTGAGGTAATGCACACAAAATGCCGGAGGAACTCAGCAGGTCAGGTGGTCAATATTTCTGTCCAAGACCCAGTCTGAAACATCAACTGTCTATTCCCCTCCATTGATGCTGTCTAACTTGTTGGGTTCCTCCAGCACTGTGTGTGTGTGTGTGTGTGTGTGTGTGTGTGTGTGTGTGTGTGTGTGTGTGTGTGTGTTTGTGCGTGTGTTGCTTTGGACTTGCAGCATCTGCAGTATCTCTTGCATTTATAACTCTGAGGTGTTTTGTTCACCTAAAAATGCAATTCCACATTTAATATTGAGTTTGAGATGTTCCGGACTGTTGTACATATGAAGGTACTGGTACAAGGGTACAAGCATCTTCATCTTACCAGAATGTCAATTCTCTCTTCTCCTCTCTCTCACCGGACAGTCAGTACATGCAAAAGTCTGAAAGTGTCCACCAGGCTCAAGGATAGTTTTTACCCGCTGTTATAAAACTATTATGATAAGTTGGATTCTTGAAATCACAATCTAATTAGTTATGATCTTGCTCCTTATTGTCTACCTGCTCTGCACTTTCTCTGGAGCTGTTACATTTCATTCTGCAAAACAAGACATTCAGCGTGTTCCTCTAGATGTACTCCTGCAGTTTGGACTGTGCCAGCTGGCAGTATTCCCTGATGAATATCTCCCTGTGCTGGAAGACTAACTATTTTCGGGCAGACTAGAGATTTTCTTTTATGAGGCAAGTTCTTACCTACCTTGTTGAGACATTTCACATTGTCTGACTGCAGTACATTTTCTCTGGAGCTGTAACACTTTATTCTGCATTCTTTAATTCCTTTATCTTGTATTGCCCCAATGCACTCTGTAGTCTGTCTGAGGGAGAGTCTAGGACCAGAGAACACAGCCTCAGAATAGAGGGCATCCTTTTAGAAGAGAGATGAGGAGAATTTCTTCAGCCAGAGGGAGGAGAATCTGTGGAATACTTTGTCACAAGCAGCTGTGGAGGGTAAGACTTTATGCACATTTAAGGCAGAGGTTGATAGATTCGTGATTGGCCGGTGCATGAAAGGATATGGAGAGAAGGCAGCAGTTTGGGGCTGAGAGTGAAAATGGATCAGCCATGATGAAATTGCGAAGCAGACTCAATGGGTCAAATGGCCTAATTCTGCTCCTATATCTTATGGTCTTATGGTTATGGACAGTATGAAAGACAAAGTTTTTACACTGTACCTTATTCCATATGACAATATTAAACCAATTTATTGATTTAATTGAAGAGTGGTGGGTGCCAGTGAGGTGATGGATACAGATATGACAACAGCGTTTACAGGATTCGCCTCATTTGCCACATGTATATCGAGATATACAGTGAAATGACTTTGTGTCAGTGACCAAGGTTGCACTGGGAGCAGCCTACGAGTGTCGCTATGCTTCTGGCATCAGCATAGCATGCTCACAACTGACTAACTCTAACCCTAACCATATGTACGTGTTTGGACTGTGGGAGGAAACTGGAGCGCCCGGAGGAAACCCACATGGTCACGTGGAGAACGTGCAAACTCTTTACAGACTGTGGTGGGAATTCAACCCCTATTGGTGATTACTGGCATTGTAAAGTGATTGAACGAACCACTAAGCTCCTTTTCTACTCCGTTTAAGAATAATTGAGAAAAGGACAGTACATGAATAGACAGGAAATAGATCACATGTAGTAAAAATTATTATCATGCGTAGTGCAGACACTGCAGGCCGAAGGGCCGCTCCCTATTGATCCATAGTCTATGTTTGGTGCAGTCAACCCAGGACAATCTTTTACCCTCCCACTGTTCAGGATAAAGTTGTTGACACAACAACAAAATGGGCACCTATGATGAGAACCAAAAACTTGCGATCACAGATTGATGTATGTTCCCCTTCTCGCTTTATCTATTCCCATTCTAGTTCCTCTCTAAGTCCTTCTCTTCATGTCACTTGCCCATCACCTGTCTCTGGTTTCCCTCCTTCTTTCTTTTCTCCCAAGGACCACTCTCCTCATCTATCAGATTTCCAGACATCCCACCTCTCCCGGAACTTCCGAGAGTCTCCCACATATTAATAGTGGCTCCCTGATGCCCGCAAATTATATACAATATCACGGAAATCAAATTTTGAGAGCGAGCGGGAGTAAAGCAAGTGAGAGTGAGAGAGAGCGAGCAAGCGAGAAAGCAAGTGAGAGCGAAAGCAGGCGAGAGCGAGTGAGTGACCACGAGAGAGAGAAAGCGAGCGAGAGCGCTCCATGGCAGAGAGTTCCAAAAAAATATAAAACGTACGTCACCCAGACTACAATAAAGTGTACCCCTGCCTAATAGGGGTCAAAATAATGACAGTGTTGCTCACTGCACTGTTTGCAACAATGATTTTTCTATTGCCCATGGTGAGTTAAGACTGTAAAAGACATGTTGAGGTGAGTTTAACAGGTGTCATTTGTTCATTAGCATAGCTAACGTTATTTAAACTAGCTGGCCAGCTGCTAAGGAGCTACTCTATTGCAGACATCCCACCTCTCCCGGTAGTTCCAGATCCTCCCACAAATTGATGGTGCTACCTCCCTGAAATGAGTTTTTGCAAGGTGGGATGTCTGGATTCCTCCTTCTTCTTCAACTTCTGGTTAAGATGGTGCTACTGAACTTAAGCAACAGCAGTTAAAAAGGCAAGAAATTTGACTATAAAAATCACCAAAAACACCTTTTCTGAGGTCAATTGTGTTAAATTATTGCCACAAGCAGCGAGGTGAGTTCAGGGGATGAGCCGGGACGGTGTGTTGCAGAATCAATGCAAATGGAGTGGGCCTTTTGGAGAGAAGTAGGGGCAGTGGAGTTTGGATGTCCATACAACTGGCCTGGGTGTAAAGTTGGATCACTCTGCGTGCTGAGCTGATTTGAAAAGCTTGAGAGTGGCTTTGGGCTGGGTGGAGAAATCTGGGCCTAGAGCCAGTCGCTAGGTGTGTGATCTAGGCCCCAAGCCTTTTGCTGCAGCTGGGTCTTCGTGTGAGGTACAGTCTGCTGTTCAGACAATTTAAGCACTGGTCTAGATCAGAGGCGAGAGCTGATTCACTTACCCTCTGAGATGTTCAGTCCTCTGTCCAGGTCTCCAGAGCCTTTTGCTGTTCTGTTGTTTGGTCAATTTAAGCACCAGCCCAGATAGACTGAAAAGACAGGCTGTGAGTATCCGAGACAAGAGTCGATTTCGGTTGCTCTCTGTGACAGTCACTCCTCTCTCCATGGCACTGAAGTTATCCGGCTGCTGTGCTCCGTGCCTGCTAATATGATGAACTGAATACTGAGGCTTTGGGCCTACCCTGGGCTGCTCTGGGGTTCAGATCTGAGGACACAATTTGGTTCCGAATGTTGTTGTTCGCTTCAATTGTTTGCATGATTTGTATGTTTTTTCTTTCTCTTGTGCATTAGGTGTTGACCTTTTATATTTTTTCTTTAATTGTTTTATTTTGGGTTCCTTGCTTTGTGGCAACTTGTAAGCAAACAAATCTCAAGGCTGAATAATTTATATGTTCTTTGATAATAAATGCACTTTGAATATTCTGCTCTTAGCCTTTTCCATCTATCACCTCCTAGCTTCTCACTTCATCCCCCCCCTCCCCAAACCACCCATCTTCCCCCTCACCTGGTCTCACCTATCACCTGCCAGTTTGTACTCCTCCTCCTCCTCCTCCTCCTACCCCCATCTTCTTATTCTGGTTTCTTCCCCTTCCTTTCCAGTCCTGATAAAGAGCCTCGGCCAGAAACAGCAACTGTTTATTCATTTCCATAGAGGCTGCCTGACCTGCTGATCCTTCAGCATTTTGTCTGTGTTGCTCTGGATTTCCAATTAAGTAATTCACCTTGACTCCACATTCTTATCCCGAGGCTGATGCACAAACCTGAGACCTACTGTGATTTTGGTGTAGGGCAGGGGTTAGAAACAGAAACATAGAAAACCTACAGCACAATACAGGCCCTTCGGCTCTCAATGCTGTTCTGAACATGTATTTACTTTAGAAATTACCAAGGTTTACCCATAGCCCTCTATTTATCTAAACTCCGTGTACCTATCCAGGAGTCTCTTAAAAGACTTTATCGTTTCTGCCTCCACCACCATCACCGGCAGCTTATTCCACGCACTCACCACTCTCTGCGTAAAAAAAACTTACCCCTGACATCTCCTCTGTACCTGCTTCCAAGCACCTTAAAACTGTGCCCTCTCATATTAGCCATTTCAGCCCTGGGAAAAAGCCTCTGACTATCCACATGATCAATGCCTCTCATCATCTTGTACACCTCTATCAGGTCACCTCTCATCCTCCGTCGCTTCAAGGAGAAAAGGCCAAATTCACTCAACCTATTCTCATTAGGCATGCTCCCCAATCCAGGCAACGTCCTTGTAAATCTTCGCTGCACCCTTTCTATAGCTTCCACATCCTTCCTGTGACCAGAACTGAGCACAGTACTCCAAGTGGGGTCTGACCAGGGTTGTAGATAGCTGTAACATTATCTCTTGGCTCTTAGACTCAGTTCCACGGTTGAAGAAGGCTAATGCACCGTATGCCTTCTTAACCACAGAGTCAACCTGCGCAGGCTCTCAACTTTTTTTATTCCGTGGACCAATACCATTAAGAAAGGGGTCTATGGACTCCAGGCTGTAAGCCCCTGATGCAGGGTAACACACTGACACTGTCAGTACAGACAAGGATGGGCAGAGAAACCATTACCCCAGGCCAGTAATTGCAACAGCGGCGACGGTACTTGCGATTCTTATGGAAAGTAAAGAGGGTGTGTTTGCAAATTAGTTTTCCATCCTGGTTAATCATAGCAACAATGAAACCATCAGCCCAGCAAACATCACAAGTCTCATTTGTATTGGAATGACAATGAAATTATTACTCAGATATGTTAATAAGATGATGAGGCCTCTGTCGGTCGGCTTGACAATGGACGTTGCGTCCTGGCTGTCCAGATACATAAGCTTGGGCAGTACGATATGGAAGGCAAGCTGTTGCCCGTGTAGCAGGCTCCCCCTCTCCATGCAGCTGATGAACCCAAAGGAACGACAGAGTTTGGCACAGATTGGCACCAGTGGCGTTGCAGGAGTTGGCATTCAGTGTTGAGCTCAATGTCAGTCTGACTTAGCAACTCCAGCTCCAGATTTTTCCCTTGGGGTTTACTTGGGGTTCGAAAGGGTACAGCCACAAGGCAGAGAAGGATTGTGTTTCAGTTTTCCTTCTCCTAGACGAGCTGCCAACCATGGCTGACCAGCCCCTTCTGCCTGAAGTGGCTGGTATTCAGGCGTCTTTGTGGAGTTGCTTGGAGTGTTCTTTTGTCTCCATGATGTAGTTTTTGTCAGGATACTGACTCACCTGCAGTTGGATCTTCCAGATACAGCTGTATTTTTACTACAATCAATGGAAACACATTGATTGCACATGGTGATCTCTACTTAACTAATTATGTGACTTCTAAAAGCAACTGGCTGTACCAGTGAGTAGAGTAGAGCTACTAGGACTTGATGTTTCAGTCCCTATGGTAAATTGGCACTCTCGATGTTGGCAGTGGGTTTGGAGTGGTGACAAGGAGGGAGGGTAGGTATGTCATCGGGGTCATCAGGTGGGCACCCTCCTTCTTTGACGTTTCATTGATAAGTCCACAACGTCTCCAGAGTACTCAACGGTGCTACCTGGCGTCCCAGATACACCCCCCTCAGTTCCATACCCTCCTGTCTTCATCTTGCACCCCAGTTGTTTTTCATTTTAATCCAAATCCAATTGCTGTTTTCTTCTGCTGCATTTGACAAGGACTTGATTGCTTGTTGGAGGGAGTGACCCCTCACCCCCATCTTCTTCAATAGACTGGTCGTAGATGTAGCAATGAATCCCCTGCATCCCACTTCTACAGGGAAAGACTTGGTCTTCCAGCCATTCTGGGCAGCTTCAGTTGCTAGTTCAGAGTACTTGGTCTTTTTCCTCTCATAAGCTTCTTCCACACCAGCTTCCCATGGTACTGTCAATTCCACAACATATGCCAGCTTGGCTGTTGTGGACCACAGGACCATGTCTGGCTGGAGTGTTGTAGCTGCAATGTCTGGGGGAAACACAAGTCCACGTCCATTTTCCAATCTCGAGCAACCTGTAGAACGCTTACATCTTTTGATGTTATATGGTGCTCTGGAAGTTGGCTGCTGGTACAAATCGTGTGATGTGGACATTTCCTGCCGATGTTTGTGGGAGAGCATTTGTGGTGATTCGCCTCTGTTCCAAGTTTGATGCCAGCTGTCTGAGAACTTGGTTATGCCGCCAGGTGTACTGCCCCTGGGTGAGGCTCGTGGTGCGTCCTGTTAAAATGTGCCTTAGTGATGCAGGTTCTTGACAAAGAGAGCAAGCGGGTGAGGATTTAGTGTGGCATATTAAAGGGGGTAAATACTTATGCCATAAATGAGGTTTGTGTTTTATATTTGTAATTAATTTAGATCATTTTGCAGAGATCTGTTTTCACTTTGACACGAAAGAGTCTTTTTCTGTTGATCAGTCTCAAAAAAGCCAAATTAAATCCATTGTGATTCAATGTTACAAACAATAAAACATGAAAGTTCCAAAGGGAGTGGGGTAAAGACTTTTTATGGGCACTGTACCACCAGGCTCAAGGGCAGTTCCTATCCAGCTGCTATAAGACCATTGACCAGTCCTCTAGTACGATGAGATGCACTCTTGATCTCAAAGTCTTCCCTGCACCTTATTGTCTACCTGCTCTGCACTCTTTCTGGAACTGTTACACTTCATTCTGTTATTGTTTTCCACGCACAGCCTCGATACTCTGTTGTAATGAAATTACCAGTATAGATGGCATGCAAAACGGAGTCTTTCACTGTAATTCTGTACCCCAGTTTTATACAGTGACAGACACGACCCACTGGTACTGTACCCTGGTGTTGTACAGTGACAGAACTGACCAAAGCCGTATTGTACCCCAGTGTTATACAGTGACAGACCCGTCCCCACCGGTACCGTACCCCGGTGTTATACAGTGACAGACCCGTCCCCACCGGTACCGTACCCCGGTGTTATACAGTGACAGACCCGTCCCCACCGGTACCGTACCCCGGTGTTATACAGTGACAGAATTGATCCTCTCCAGTGCTGTACCTTTTTTCTCTCATTTATTGACCTCTGGGTATAAAGGCCACCTCTTCAATAAATCGTTCAATTATTCTGTGTGCATTTTACCGACCTATATGTACGGACCCAACGTGCTTTTCTACCTGCACCCTTGTACATTCATATTTCTTCAGATGCATTCCGTTCTATCCTTTACTGGATCTGAGAGGGTGTCTTAACAATTACTGACACTGAAATCTATTCATCATGGAAAATAGAACAGGCCCTTCCGCCCACAGTGTTGTGCCAACCTTTTGATCTACTTCAAGATCAACCTAACCCTTCCCTCCCACATAGCCCTCCATTTCTCTGTCATCCATCTGCCTGTCTAAAAGGCCTTTAAATGTGCCTAATGTATCTGCCTCTCCCGCCACCCCGGCATCACATTCCATGTATTCACCATTCTTTCTGTAAAAAGCTTTCCGATATCCCCCCCCCATACTTTCCTCCAATCACCTTAAAGTTATGTCCCCTTCTATTAGCCATGTCTGCTCTGGAAAAATGTTCCTAGCTGTCCACTCTATCTATACATTATATTAGCTTGTACACCTTCATGAAATCACCTCCAAAGACAAAAGCCCAAGCTCACTCAGCCTATCCCCATTACACATGCTCACTAATTCAGGCAGCATCCTGGTAAACCTCCTTTGCCCATTCACTCAATCGTCAGAAATCTCTTTGTGATTTAATGCTCCCATCTTCTTCCCTTCTTGCGATCACTTGAGTCAAGTAAGATCTTCTCCTGAGGGGTTCTCCTGGTGGGACCCTTCAGATGGCCGCAGAGGCGTTTAAATTTTCTCGCATCTAAAATGATTACACTGACACTTATCTTTGTGTAATCAGCAGACTTGGTGACGTGGCTTCCAGTTCCACATTTCGGGCAATCTATGTGATGTAACGCAGTGAGTGCATCCTCAGTGAGGTACTGACAGGAGAAGTATCTCACATGCTTTTTCAGTTCCCTTTTCATTTCCACCTACTTTTTGCTGAGTGATTCAGATTTTTGTGCTGAATAATTGCTGAATAGTTTCTTTCTTCCTTAGTCAGCCTGTATTGATGCTGTTCAATGGCATTACACGTGGTACCATTGTGTCATTTCTATCTCACTGTTTTAAGACAACTGAACAGTCCCAGCATGATAAAATAAACTCTCGAAAAGGTAAAGATTTGTCACATGTATATCGAAACGTCAAAACATACAGTGAAATACGTCGTTTGTGGCAAGGAGGCAGCCCTCAAGTGTGGCCATGCTTCCAGCCTGCATTGCACGCCCACAATCCACTCACTTGTCCGCCTTTGGAATCGGGGAGGGAAGGCACACAGTCATGGGGAGAGCGTATTAACCCCCTACAGACAGCGGTAGGTATTGAACCCAGGTTGCTGGTGTTGGTGTGATGCAAACCATTACTCTTCCATGTTTTGACCTCAGAATCTACCCTGTCATGGTCTTGCACCATATTGCCGACACACTGAGCTCCTCCACCAGATCGCTTGTTGCAGTTGCTTCAATTGTTCAGGCTCAGCTGCTCTCTGCGGTTTAGATTACACAGACATCACAAACCACCTCCCCCAAAGTAAATTACCTCTGATCTCTGTCTTAAATGGGGCACCTCTCACTCACTGCCAGAGGAAACTTTACCTTGCCAGGTCTTCTCCAGGCCTTGTGTCGGTTAATAAGATCAGCGCTGATTCTTCTAAACACTAATGAGTTGATGCGATAGATTCTGATTCCTTCGGTCAGTGGGAGTCCAAAACAAAGTTCAACGTTCTAAGTACATTTATTATCAAAGTAAGTATATGTCACCAAATACCACCCTGAGATTTATATTCTTCCAGGAATTTACAGGAAAATAAAGAAATACGATAGAATTTATGAAAAAAGTTATAAATAACAAAGAGAGAAAAATAACCAATGTACAAAAGACAAATCATGCAAATATTAAAAAAAGTAAATGAGCAGTGGCCAATCAGAGAGATCAGAAGCCTGAGAAGACGTAATTCACTCAGGTTCGCGAATCAAGTGAGAAAGGCAGGGACTCGCGGCAGGTTTGGAGCTTTGAGCAGCAGCCAATCAGTGTTCAGGTTTGATTAGCAAGAGCAAATTAAAATAAGAAAGGGACAGGCCACCATTGGAGTCGCAGAGCCAGAGTGGAGCTTTTGAGCCTTTGAGGCTTCAGCAAGGAGAGACCTGAGTGAGAGAAGGCAAAATAAGCTGTAGGTGGAGCTTTTTTCCCCCCTTGCTCAGGTACAGCAGTAGAGATGACAGGCAGGATAGTGGAATGCTCCTCCTGCAGGATGCGGGTAAGTTGTGAGTAGCAGAGTGCATCTGAGGAGGTAAATGAGTATCCCCTCATTCCATGAATGGTGGTCTGATACTCTTGCCCTGTTGCTGTTGACAAATAGGAATAAAACATTTGGGTGTTTATCCCAGGCTAATCAGAAAAATGGTGGCCAAGGTCTGAGGAGTGGTGTTCGGAGTCTGCTATCACCAGGCCTGGAGCAGGGGCCTGGATTTTGGGTCTCATCCAGGGCCCTCATTGGTGAGTCCTGGGTCAATGCCAAGGATCTAAGCCCAGGGGTTGATCATAGGTCTAGAAGCTGCAGGCCCAGTGTCTACGAATCCACAGGTCTACCGGAGGCTAGAGGCTGAAGATGGCCTGTCCTGGAGTTAAAGGGCGGTGTAATGTGTGTGAGTGCCAGGGAGGAATGGGGCTTGTTTTGCTGTTGTTGCTTTGTCGCTCGTTGTGTTCTGTGTTGTTCTTATCGAGAAATGTAGGTAGGTTACGTTGGCGCCAGAGTGTGTGGCGACACTCATGGGGTGCCCCCACTACATTATTGGCTGAGTTTGTTGCTAATGCAACCAATGAGTTATAAGGAAAGGTTGAATAGGTTAGAACTTTATTCCCTGGAGCGTAGGAAAATGAGCGGAGACTTGATAGTGATATACAAAATTATGAGGGGTATAGATAGGGCAAATGCAAGCAGGCTTTAGCCTCTTAGGTAGGGTGAGACTAGAACTAGAGGTCATAGGTTACAGGTGAAAGGTAAAATAATTAAGGGGAACAAGAGGGGAAACTTCTTCACTCAGAGGGTAGTGTGAGTGTGGAATAAACCTCCAGTGGAAGTGGTAGATGCAGGTTTAATTGCCACATTTAAGAAAAAGTTTGGATGGATACTTAGGTAGGAGTGGTATGGAGGGCTATGGTCCTGGAGAAGGTCGATGGGACTCAGCAGAATATCAACTTGGCATGGACTAGATGGGCCGAAGGGCCTGTGTCTGTGCTGTAGTGCTTTGTCACTCTATGACTGCACTGGTTGGAACATCAGTAACGTTTGGTCTCACTCACTTGATGTTTGTCCGTAACCCTGTAAGTTCCTCTTGCAGAGATACGTTCCATTGACCAACAGAGGACACAGGAGAAGCTCAGTGGGTCAGGCAAGCAACTGGACTGTTGGCATTTTGTATGAGATCCTTAAAAGGTCAAGGTTTTGAAGGCAAGGCTGAAAAAAACAACTTTACAAGAGAGGAGGCTATGTAACCCACTGAGTCCATACTAACTCCCTGTAGATCAAAGCCAGTAGTCTCACTCTCCTTCCATATTTCCTGTAGCCCTATAACTTATGTACCTCTTTCTCTCTCTCTTTATTCTTTTCCTCTCCCTCTCTCACTCTCTTTTTCTCCCCCTCTCCCTCTCTTCCTATCGCTTTCTCTCTCATTCTCTCTCTTCCCCCCCCTCTGTCTCCTTCTCTCTTCCCCCTTCTTTCTCTCCTTCTCTCTCTCCCTCTCGCTCTCTCTCTACCTCTCTCTCCATCTTTTGGTTTCAGAGTGGGTGTGGTCTGAAAACATAGAATTTAGAGTGTCTTTGGCTGTCCACTCTGTCTGAGCCTCTTACCATCTAGTCCACCTCTGTAACGTCTCCTCTCATCCTCCTTTGCTCCATAGAAAAAAGCCCTAGCTCGCTCAATCTATCCTCAAAAGCTGAGGTGAGGGCCTCCTTTGGTCAGAGTTGACCATGGATGTTGTGTCCTAGCTGTCTAGATACCCAAACCTGGGCAGCGTGATTTGGAGAGTAAGCTCTTCCTCTTCTCCATGCATCCGATGACCCCAAAGGGATGGCAGAGACTACTAGAAGCATCGCAGGAGTTGCGCTCGGCATTGAACAATGTAGGACTGCCTTAGGGACTCCAGCTCCAGATTTTTCCCTTGGGGTTTACTCCCGAAGCCTTCCCCATGAGGGGGTGTAGCTGCAAGGCAGCGGAGGTTTGAGATCAGAGTTTTTCTTCGTCTAGGTGAGTTGCCAACAACGGCTGATGAGCCCCATCTGCCCGAAGCAACTGGTTTTAAGGTGCCAGTAACTCTCCTTTGCCCCTTCTCCTGTCAGTGGAAATGGTTCCACCGGGCTTAGTAGCTAAGCCACACGTGAAAGCCAGGAGCTGGGCTTGGTTGTGAGAGGCTATTTGAGATGCACACCATTGGGAGCACTTAATAGGTAGTGGGAGTTTGTTCCCATTACCACCCCCCCTCAGCTATAACAACCTTATGGAAACATTCTCATAAGACATGTTCTCTAATCTAGGCTCTATCTGGGTAAATCTCTTCTGTACCCTCTCTAAAGCTTCCATAACTCAACGGCTGTGAAGGCGGATGAAGGCTGCAACAAATCCATCAGCTCCAATCGTCGTGGTTTCCATGCCATTGGAATCAGTTGGTTGATTTGTGAAGTATCGTGTGCTTCTTGGAGTGCAACATCAAGTACACATTAAACAAATACACACACAGGCGTCTTCACTCTGTGGGCCACTTCTTCAGAACGAACACCATCATTCTCAACCTTGAGGGATAGCCATGACGATGAAAGCTTCCACATCCTAACTGTGCTGTAATATTTGATATTTACAACATTTATTTATTTTGTAATTTATAGTAAATTTTATGTCTTTGCACCGCACTGTTACCACAAAACAAATTTCCTGTCATTAAGTCAGTGACAATAAAGTTGATTCTGATTCTTTCGCTATTAAAACAGGAATACTATTTGAGATAGATTTGGGCAATATGTGGTGTAATTGGTAAGGATTGAGATGGCTGTTCAGTTTGATTAAGGTTCATTTTATCAGAGGAGGTTTAACTCACAAGTTGATCTTAATCAGGTGTCCTTAATGCACTATCGCAGGCAAGACAGCTGTGGACCAGACCTTGCTCTAACGTTGGGTATTAGCTTCGGGAACAGGCTCTGCAAATTTCCGGAATGTTTTATGGAGCTTGAAAATTTAACCTTTGCAAAACCAGCATGCTTTCCAAGAAAGGGAAGTTATTTTCTTAAACAATTGTTTCAGGGTGTGTCAAAGTCTGCTGAGACCACCAACTGCCAGATTTTTAGAGATTCCTCTATGCAATTCTGATCTACAGAGGCACCACAAGGTCTTCAATAGACTGACTAAGTGGCAGCTTGCATATCACCCCTGTGCTAGCTGGTCTCAGCGGATCTGGGGACTTGAAATTTCCACTCATCCTAATCTTGCACCTCGAGTTCTCTAAAGCAGGTCACAGAATTTGTAAATCACCCACACCAAGTAGAGGATCAAAGGGATCTTGGGGTCCACATTCATGGATCTCTCAAAGTTGCCTCGCAGGTTGATTGGGTTGTTAAGAAGATGTATGATGTGTTGGCCTTCATTAGTCAGAGGATTTAAAATCAAGGATTACAAGGTAATGCTTGTTTGTTCATTTGTTATGTGCTGTGTTGTGTTTCCGTGACCATGGTCGTTCTTGGAAAATTTTTCTATAAAAGTGGTTTGCCATTACCTCCTGGGCAGTGTCCTTACAAGATGGGTGATCCCAGTCATTAACAATACTCTTTAGAGATTGTCTGCCTGGTGTCAGTGGTCACATAACCAGGACTTGTGATATATACCAGCTGCCCAAATGACCATCCACCACCTGCTCCCATGGCTTCACGTGACCCTGATTGGGGGTTAAGCAGGTGCCACACCTCGTCCAAGGGTGACCTGCCAGGCTAGCGGAGGGAAGGAACACTTTACACCTCCTTTGGTAGAGAAGCATCTCCACTCCACCATCCATACAAGGTAATCTTACAACTCTATAAAACGCTGTGCAGGCCATGTCATTGGGTGAGTGGGATGGAGGGGGTGGGAGATTGTTTTGCTGTTGTTGTTTTGTTGCTTGCTGTGTTTTGAGTTGTTCTCCTGAACATTGTGGGAATGCTATATGTGGCACACTTCCCTACGGCCTCTGGGACATGTTGGTTGTTAACGCAAATGATGCATTCCACTGTATGACAACATGTGCGTGATAGAACTAAACCTGAATCTGAACTTGAATGTTTACATTGGAGGTGATTAGTCAGGGCATCAAATATTGTGGAGAGAAGGCAGAAGAATGGGGTTGAGAGGGAAAATAAATCAGCTGTGATTGAATAGTCAAGTAGGCTTGGTGGGTAAATGGCCTAGACTGTACATGGAAATAGCAAGTTTCTGTCCTGGCCTCAGAACAGTGTGGGAGACAGGGGCCATGCTGTTCTCCTTGTGCACAAGCAAAATAAAGTGCGGTTGAGTGGTAAGAGTGCATGTCTTATGGGCCCAGTTTTCTAGTTATTTTATGTTATTATCGAAAATGACACTAGATTCTTCATTCATCAGGGTGTCAAATGTTATGGGGAGAAGGCTGGAGAATGGAGTTGAGAGAGATAATAAATCAGCCATGATTGAAAGGTGGAGTAGATTTGATGGGCTGAATGGCCTAGTTCTGTTTCTATGTCTTGAGGTGCAATCGAACCAGAAGGTGTACAGAATTCAGTCCACTCACTCAGTCAGCAGGTTACTTCCTGTTCAGGGTGAGCACTTCTTACCACTATATCAGAGATCTCAGACCTGAACTCTGGCCAAACCCGCTTGTGTGTGACCTGGCACTCTGGGAGTGATGCCAAATTTCTCAAGAAGTCTACAGAATAGCTCATGATGACATTGACCTTTTGAACTGTTACATCTGCATCAGATACAAGTGAAAATGTGCACAATCCTGAATGAATCATGCATTGTATGTGAAAAGGGAAGCAATGGTTTTTTTTGGAAGATTTAGAGATAAAGGTTAGATTTAATTATAGGCTGTAGTCAGCATGATTTCCTTAAGGAAAAATCTTGCCTGACAAATCTGTTGGAATTATTTGAAGAAATAACAAGCAGGATAGACAAAGGAGAATGCGTTGATGTTAGGTACTTGGATTTTCAGAAAGCCTTTGACAAGATGATGCATATGAAGATATGAGCCCGTGGAATTACAGGAAAGATTCTAGCATGGATAAAACTGTGGCTGATTGGCAGAAGAAAAAGAATAGGAATAAAGGGAGCCTTATCTAGCTGGCTGCCAGAGACTTGTGGTGTTTCATAGGGGTTTGTGTTGGGACTGCTTCTTCTTACATTGTATGTCAATGATTTAGATGATGGAATTGATAACTTTGTTGCAAAGTTTTCAAATGATACAAAGCTACTATATGTGGAGGGGCAACACACACAAAATGCTGGTGGAACACATCCGGCCAGGCAGCATCCATAGGAAGAAGCACAGTTGATATTTCATGCCGAGACCCTTTGTCAGGTGGAGGGGCAGGTAGTTTTGAGGAGTAGAGAGGCTACAGAAGGACTTAGACAGATTAGGAGAAAAGGCAAAGAACTGGCAGATGGATGGCAGTGTTGAGAAGTGTCTAGTCATGAACTTTGGAAGAAGAAGTCTCTTCTGGGGGAGGGATGTATGACCTGTTCAAAAGTGATGGGTTGCACCTGAACCCGAGGGGGACCAATATTCTTGCAGGCAGATTTGTTAGAGCTGCTGGGGAGGGTTTTAACTAATTTGGCAGGGGCATGGAAACTGGAGTGAAGGGACTCAGGATAGGACAGATGGTAAAAAAGTAAAGATAGCATGCAGTCAAACTGCCAGGAAGGGCAGGCAGGTGATGGGACTTAGTTGCAGCCAGCAGGCTGAGTATCACATCATTAGGGATGCAGAATCAGAAAGGATAGCAAATATGGTACTCAAAGTGTTGTATCTAAATGCGCGTAGTATAAAAAATAAGGTGGATGATCTTGTTGCAATATTACAGATTGCCGGGTATGATATTGTAGCCATCACTGAATGTAGCTGAAGGATGGTTGTTGTTGGGGCTGAATGTCCAAGGTTACACGTTATATCAGAGGGAAAGGAAGGTAGACAGAGGGAGTGATGTGGCTCTACTGGTAAAGAATGGCATCAAATCAGTAGAAAGATGTGACATAGGATCAGAAGATGTTGAATCCTTGTGGGTTGAGTTAAGAAACTGCAAGGGTAAAAGGACGTTGATGGCAGTTATATACAAGCCTCCCAACAGCGGCTGGGAGGTGGACCACAGGTTATAACAGGAAATAGAAAAGGCGAGTCAAAAGGACAATGGTATGGTAGTCATGGGAGATTTTCACATGCAGGTTGATTGGGAAAATCAGGTTGGTAATGGATCTTAAGAGAGAGAGCTTGTTGAATGCTTAAGAGATAGCTTTTTAGAGCAGTTTGTCGTTGAGCCTACAAGGGGATTAGCTATACAGGACTGGGTGTTATGTAATGAACCGGAGATGATTAGGGAGCTTAAGGTAAAAGAACTCTGAGCAACCAGTGCTCACAATATGATTGAGTTCAACTTCAAATTTGATAGGGAGAAAGTAAAGTCTGATGTAGCAGTATTTCAGTGGAGTAAGGGAAATTACAGTGGTATGAGACAGGAGTTGGCCAAAGTAAATTGGAAGGAGATGACGAGAGGGATGCCAGCAGAGCAGAAATGGCTTGCGTTTCTGGGAAATTGAGGAAGGTGCAGGACATGTGTGTTCCAAAAATGAAGAAATACTCAAATGGTAAAATAGTACAACCGTGGCTAAAAAGGGAAGTCAAAGCTATTGTAAAATCAAAGGAAAAGGCGTAAACAAAGCAAAAATTAGTGGGAAGATAGACGATTGGGAAGTTTTTAAAAACCTACAGAGAGCAACTAAAAATTCATTAGAAGGGAAAAGACGAAATATGAAAGCAAGCTAGCAAGTAATATCAAAGTGGATAGTAAAAGATTTTTCAAGTATGCTAAAAATAAGAGAAATGAGAGTGGATATAGGACTGCTAGAAAATGAGGCAGGAGAAATAATAACAGGGGACAAGGAGGTGGCAGATGATCTAAATGAATATTTTGCATCAGTCTTCACTGTGGAAATCGCTAGCAGTATGCCTGATGTTGTAGTGTGTGAAGGAAGAGAAGTGGGTGCAGTTACTGTTACAAGAGAGGAGGTGCTCAAAAAGCTGAAAGACCTAAAGATACATAAGTCACCTGGACCAGATGAACTGCACCCTAGGGTTCTGAAAGAGGTAGCCTTAGAGATTGTGGTGGCATTAGAAATGATTTTTCAAAAATCATTGGACTCCGGCATGGTGCCAGAGGAATGGAAAATTGCAAATGTTATTCCACTGATTAAGAAAGGAGGAAGACAGCAGAAAGGATAGACCAGTTAGACTGACCTCAGTGGTTGGGAAAAAGTTAGAGTCAATTGTTAAGGATGAGGTAATGGAGTACTTGGTGACACAAGACAAGATAGGAAAAAGTCAGCATGGTTTCCTTCAGGGAAAATCCTACCTGACGAACCTGTTGGAATTCTTTGAAGAGATTACAGGTAGGATAGATAAAGGGAATGTAGTAGATGCTGTATATTTGGACTTTCAGAAGGCCTTTGACAAGGTGCCACACATGTGGCTGCTTACCAAGTTAAGACCGCATGGTATTACAGGAAAGTTACTAACATAGTTAGAGCATTGGCTGATTGGTAGGAGGCAGCGAGTGGGAATAAAAGGATCTTTTTTTGGTTGCCTGCTAGTGACTAGTGATGTTCTGTAGGGGTCAGTGTTGGGCCCAATTTTTTATGCTGTATATAAATGATTTAGATAATGGAATAGATGGCTTTGTTGCCAAGTTTGCAGACAATACAAAGATTGGTGGAGGGGCAGATAGTTTTGAGGAAACAGGTAGGATGCAGAAGGACTTAGACAGATTAGGAGAATGGGCAAGAAAGTGGCAAATGAAATACAATGTTGGAAAATGCATGGTCATGCACTTTGGTCGTAGAAGTAAATGTGTAGACTATTTTCTTAACGGGGAAAAAATCCAGGAATCTGAGATGCAGAGGGACTTGGGAGTCCTTGCGCAGAACACCCTGAAGGTTAACTTACAGGTAGAGTTGGTGGTGAGGAAGACAAATGCAATATTTGCATTCATTTCAAGAGGTCTAGAATACAAGAGCAGGGATGTGATGCTGAGGCTTTATAAGGCACTGGTGAGGCCTCACCTTGAGAATTGTGAAGTTTTGAATTGACTTTATTTCTTACATCCTTCACATACATGAGGAGTAAAAATCTTCATGTTATGTCTCTGTCTAAATGTGCAATGTGCAATCACAGAAATTATAATAATTCATAATAAATAAAATAGTCAATGTAATATAGAGTACATTCAAATCAGTGTGAGTTCATCAGTCTGATGGTTTAGTGGAAGAAGCTGTCCTGGAGCCTGCTGGTCCTGGCTTTTATGCTGCGGTACCGTTTACTGGATGGTAGCAGCTGGAATAGATTGTGGTTGGGGTGACTTGCGTCCCCAATGATCCTACGGGCCCTTTTTACACACCTGTCCTTGTAAATGTCCTGAATCATGGGAAGTTCACAACTACAGATGCAGAGTCAGATACAGATACACTCTCTGCAGAGTCCTGCGATTGAGGGAGGTACACTTCCCAAACCAGGCAGTGAAGCAGCCAGTCAGGATGCTCTCAATTGTGCCCCTATAGAAATTTCTTAGGAGCTACAGGGAGGTAGTCATCCCTAGGCTACAAGGGTCAGAAAACTGGGTCACTGTCAAGAGAGGGAAGGGACATGCCCGGATAGTGGAGAGCACACCTGTGGCTGTCCCCCCTCAGCAACTAATATCTTGTTCTGGATGCTGTTGAGGGGGATGACCTGACAGGGGATGCCCACGGTGACCGGGTCCCTGGCACTGAGCCTGGCACTCTTGTGCAGGAGGGAAGGAGGGAGAAGAGGAATGCGGTAGTCATAGGGGATTCCATAGTCAGGGGAACGGAACCTGATAGAGGTACCCACATGGTGTGTTGCCTCCCAGGTGCCAGGGTATGGGATGTCTCGGATCGGGTCCAGAATATTCTGAAGGGGGAGGGCGAGCAGCCTGTTGTCTTGGTACATATTGGTACCATTGACATAGATAGGACAAGGGAGGAGGTCCTGAAGAGAGATTTCTGGGAGTTAGGAAGGAAGCTGAGAAGCAGGACCTCCAGGGTAGTAATCTGGGGATTGCTACCTGTGCCACGTGCTAGCGAGGGCAAGAATGGTAGGATCAGGCTGAGAATGCGTGGCTGAGAGACTGGTGCAGGGGGCAGAGCTTCAGATTCTTGGATAATTGGGATCTCTTCTGGGGGAAGTATGACCTGTTCAAAAAGGACAGGTTACACCTGAACCCGAAGGGGACCAATATCCTGGCGGGAAGGTTTAATAGAGCTGTTAGGGAGAGTTTAAACTAATTTGGCAGGGGGATGGGAACCGGAATGATAGAGTGGAGGAAGGGGAAAACAGAAATAAATCTAAGATAGTGAGCAGTAAAGATGTCAGGAAAGACAGGCAGGTGATGGGGCAAATTTGTAGCCATTGGGATGAGTTGCAGTGCAATAAATTTGCAGTGAAATCAAAGCGAGAAGTACCAGATACTGGTCTTAAGGTTTTATACTTAAATGCACTCAGCATAAGGAATAAGGTGGATGATCTTGTCGTACAGCTACAGATTGGCAGGTATGATATTGTGGCCATCACTGAGACCTGGTTAAAGGATGCATGTCTCTGGGAGCTGAACATCCAAGGATACACGGTGTATCGGAAGGATAGGAAGGTAGGCAGAGGGAGAGGCGTGGCTTTATTGGTAAGAAATGATATTAAATCATTAGAAAGAGGTGATATAGGATCGGAAGGTGCAGAATCTTTATGTTTTGAGCTAAGAAATCGCAGGGGTAAAAGGACCCTGATGGCAGTTATGTATAGGCCTCCAAACAGCTGCAGGGATGTGGACTACAAATTACAACAGGAAATAGAAAAGGCTTGTCAGAAGGGCAGTTTTATGATAATTGTGGGGGATTTTAACATGTGAGTGGATTGGGAAAATCAGGTCGGTACTGGATCTCAAGAGGGAGAATTTGTAGAACGTCTGCGAGATGGCTTTTTAAAACAGCTTGTTGTTGAGCCCACTAGGGGATCAGCTGTACTGGATTCGGTATTGTGTAATGAACCGGAGGTGATTAGAGAGATTGAGGTGAAGGAACCCTTAGGAGACAGTGATCATAACATGATTGAGTTCACTGTGAAATTTGAAAAAGAGAAGCCGAAATCTGATGTGTCGGTGTTTCAGTGGAGTAAAGGAAATTACAGTGGCATAAGAGAGGAACTGGCCAAAGTTGACTGGAAAGGGACACTGGCGGGAAGGACGGCAGAGCAGCAATGGCTGGAGTTTATGCGAGAAGTGAGGAAGGTGCAAGACAGGTATATTCCAAAAAAGAAGAAATTTTCGAATGGAAAAAGGATGCAACCATGATTGACAAGAGAAGTCAAAGCCAAAGTTAAAGCAAAGGAGAGGGCATACAAGGAAGCAAAAATTCGTGGGAAGACTAGTGGGAAGACAGAGGATTAGGAAGTTTTTAAAAGCTTACAAAAGGAAACTAAGAAGGTTATTAAGAGGGAAAATAACTATGAAAGGAAGTTAGCAGATAATATCAAAGAGGATATTAAAAGCTTTTTCAAGTATATAAAGAGTAAAAGACAGGTGAGAGTAGATATAGGACCGATAGAAAATTATGCTGGAGAAATTGTAATGGGAGATAAGGAGATGGGGGAGGAACTGAATGAGTATTTTGCATCAGTCTTCACTGAGGAAGACACCAGCAGTATACCGGACACTCAAGGGTGGCAAGGAAGAGAAGTGTGCGCAGTCACAATTACGACAGAGAAAATAGACAATAGGTGTAGGAGTAGGCCATTTGGCCCTTTGAGCCAGCACCGCCATTCACTGTGATCATGGCTGATCATCCACAATCAGTATCCAGTTCCTGCCTTATCCCCATAACCTTTGATTCTGCTATCTTTAAGAGCTCTATCCGTCTCTTTCTTGAAAGCATCGAGAGACTTGGCCTCCACAGCCTTCTGGGGCAGAGCATTTCATATATCCACCACTCTCTGGGTGAAAAAGTTTTTCCTCAACTCCGTTCTAAATGGCCTACCCCTTATTCTTAAACTGTGGCCTCTGGTTCTGGACTCATCCATCAGCGGGAACATGCTTCCTGCCTCCGGCGTGTCCAATCCCTTAATAATCTTATATGTTTCAATAAGATCCCCTCTCAGCCTTCTAAATTCCAGAGTATACAAGCCCAGTCGCTCCAATCTTTCGACATATGACAGTCCCACCATCCCAGGAATTAACCTTGTGAACCTACGCTGCACTCCCTCAATAGCAAGAATGTCCTTCCTCAAATTTGGAGACCAAAACTGCACACAGTACTCCAGGTGTGGTCTCACCAGGTCCCTGTACAGCTGCAGAAGGACCTCTTTGCTCTTATACTCAGTTCCCTTTGTTATGGAGGCTAGCATGCCATTTATTCAGGAAGCTGAATAGTCTAAAGGTAGATAAATCTCCCGGACCAGACCGGTACAGGAGGAAGCTTGAGTGGAAAATCCACCAGAAAAACATGAGAGGGGTCTGGAGTGGGATGAGGACCATCACTGGATTCCGACAAACTAGCAACAGAGAAGCTGAAGGCAGTGTGGACAGGGCCAATGAACTTAACCTGTTCTTTAACAGATATGACATTGTGGCCCCTGCCCATCTCCCACATGAGTCATCTGTTATCGGTCCCCAACCAACACATATTCCACTCTCCCCTCCTACCCCTCATCACAGTCCCCCACCCTGCGCTCATGACTATACCCCTTCCCGACACGAAACCACCACAGTGGGCTTCACAGCTGAACGGGTGAGAAGACAGCTGAAACGTCTCAACCCAAGCACAGCTGCAGGACCGGATGGTTTCAGTACCAGGGTGCTCAAAGTCTGTGCCCCTCAGCTATGTGGAGTACTTCGCCATGTATTCAGCCTGAACCTGAGGCTCCGGAGGGTTCCTGTGCTGTGGAAGATGTCCTGCCTCGTCCCTGTGCCAAAGATGCCGCGCCCCAGCGGCCTCAATGACTACAGACCGGTGGCATTGACCTCCCACATCATGAAGACCCTGGAGAGACTTGTTCTGGAGCTGCTCCGGCCTATGGTCAGGCCACACTTAGATCCCCTCCAGTTCGCCTACCAGCCCAGACTAGGAGTTGAGGATGCCATCGTCTACCTGCTGAACCGTGTCTATGCCCACCTGGACAAGCCAGCGAGCACTGTGACGGTCATGTTTTTTGACTTCTCCAGTGCGTTCAACACCATCCGCCCTGCTCTGCTGGGGGAGAAGCTGACAGCGATGCAGGTGGATGTTTTCTTGGTGTCATGGATTCTTGATTACCTGACTGGCAGACCACAGTACGTGTGCTTGCAACACTGTGTGTCCGACAGAGTGATCAGCAGCACTGGGGCTCCACAGGGGACTGTCTTGTCTCCCTTTCTCTTCACCATTTACATCTCGGACTTCAACTACTGCACAGAGTCTTGTCATCTTCAGAAGTTTTCTGATGACTCTGCCATAGTTGGATGCATCAGCAAGGGAGATGAGGCTGAGTACAGGGCTACGGTAGGAAACTTTGTCACATGGTGTGAGCAGAATTATCTGCAGCTTAATGTGAAAAAGACTAAGGTGCTGGTGGTAGACCTGAGGAGAGCTAAGATACCGGTGACCCCTGTTTCCATCCAGGGGGTCAGTGTGGACATGGTGGAGGATTACAAATACCTGGAAATACAAATTGACACTAAACTGGACTAGTCAAAGAACACTGAGGCTGTCTACAAGAAGGGTCAACCGTCTCTTTTTCCTGAGGAGACTGAGGCCCTTTAACATCTGCCGGACGATGCTGAGGATGTTCTACGAGTCTGTGGTGGCCGGTGCGATCATGTTTGCTGTTGTGTGCTGGGGCAGCAGGCTGAGGGTAGCAGATCCCAAAAGAATCAACAAACTCATTCACAAGGCCAGTGATGTTGTGGGGATGAAACTGGACTCTCTGATGGTGGTGTCTGAAAAGAGGATGCTGTCTAAGTTGCATGCCATCTTGGACAATGTCTCCCATCCACTACATAATGTACTGGTTGGGCACAGGAGTACACTCAGCCAGAGACTCATTCCACCGAGATGCGACACAGAGCTTCACAGGAAGTCATTCCTGCTTGTGGCCATCAAACTTTACAACTCCTCCCTTGGAGGGTCAGACACCCTGAGCCAATAGGCTGGTCCTGGACTTATTTCCTGGCATAATTTACATATTACTAATTAACTATTTATGGTTTTATTACTATTTAATTATTTATGGTGCAACTGTAACGAAAACCAATTTCCCCCGGGATCAATAAAGCATGACTATGACTATGAATGCACCCTTGTGTTCTGAAGGAAGTAGCTGTGGAGATTGCGGAGGCATTAGCGATGATCTTTCAAAAGTCGATAGATTCTGGCATGGTTCCAGAGGACTGGAAGATTGCAAATGTCACTCCGCTATTTAAGAAGGGGGCAAGGAAGCAAAAGGGAAATTATAGACCTGTTAGCTTGACATCGGTGGTTAGGAAGTTGGTGGAGTTGATTATCAAGGATGAGGTTACAGAGTACCTGGAGGCATATGACAAGATAGGCAGAACTCAGCATGGATTCCTTAAAGGAAAATCCTGCCTGACAAACCTAATACAATTTTCTGAGGAAAGTACAAGTAGGCTAGACAAGGGAGATGCAGTGGATGTTGTATATTTGGATTTTCAGAAGGCCTTTGACAAGGTGCCACACATGAGGCTACTTAACAAGATAAGAGCCCATGGAATTATGGGAAAGTTACATACGTGGATAGAGTGTTGGCTGATTGGCAGGAAACAGAGAGTGGGAATAAAGGGATCCTATTCTGGTTGGCTGCCGGTTACCAGTGGTTTTCCACAGGGGTTCGTGTTGGGGCCGCTTCTTTTTACATCGTACATCAACGATTTGGATTATGGAATAGATGGCTTTGTGGCTAAGTTTGCTGACGATATGAAGATAGGTCGAGGGGCCGGTAGTGCTGAGGAAACAGAGTCTGCAGAGAGACTTGAATAGATTGGAAGAATGGGCAGAGAAGTGGCAAATGAAGTACAATGTTGGAAAGTGTATGGTTATGCGCTTTGGCAGAAGAAATAAACGGGTAGACTATCATTTAAATGGGGAAAGAATTCAAAGTTCTGAGATGCAACAGGACTTGGGAGTCCTCGTACAGGATACCCTTAAGGTTAACCTCCAGGTTGAGTTGGTGTTGAAGAAGGTGAATGCAATGTTGGCATTCATTTCTAGAGGAGTAGAGTATAGGAGCAGGGATGTGATGTTGAGGCTCTATAAGGCGCTGGTGAGACCTCACCAGTTTTGGTCTCCTTATTTAAGAAAGGATATGCTGACGTTGGAGAGGGTACAGAGAAGATTCACTAGAATGATTCCGGGATTGAGAGGGTTAACATATGAGGAACATTCGTTCACTCTTGGACTGTATTCCTTGGAGTTTAGAAGAATGAGGGGAGACCTCATAGAAACATTTCGAATGTTGAAAGACATGGACAGAGTGGATGTGGCAAAGTTGTTTCCCATGATGGGGGAGCCTAGTACGAGAGGGCATGACTTAAGGATTGAAGGGCCCCCATTCAGAACAGAAATGCCAAGAAATTTTTTTTGCCAGAGGGTGGTGAATCTATGGAATTTGTTGCCACGGGCCGCAGTGGAGGCTAAGTCATTGGGTGTCTTTAAGGCAGAGATTGATAGGTATCTGAGTAGCCAGGGCATCAAAGGTTATGGTGAGAAGGCGGGGGAGTGGGACTAAATGGGAGAATGGATCAGCTCATGATAAAATGGCGGAGCAGACTCGATGGGCTGAATGGCCGACTTCTGCTCCTTTGTCTTATGGTCTTATGGATTTGGGGGCAAGTTCCAAACATCCACATCCATCTGAGATGAAAGAGGTGCTGTTGTGCCTTTCTCAGCACACAGCTGGTATGTGCAGACCACGTGAAGTCTCTGGTGATGTGGATGCTGAGGAACTTTTTACCCTCTCAACTACAGATCCATTGCTGCCAATGGGTGTTAGCCCTTCTCCATTCCTCCTGTAATCCACAACCAGCTCCTTTGTTTTTGCGACATTGAGGGAGAGGACACCGCTGTGTCAGAGAGATGACTTCTTCCCGGTAAGCCACCTCAGTATTGTTTGAGGTAAGGCCAATCAATGTAGTGTCGTTGACAAATGTAATTAGCAGATTCGAGCTGTGGGTGGTGACACAGTCATGGGTATACAGGAAGTAAAGGAGAGGACTCTGTACACAGCTCTGAGGGACTCCTGTATTGAGAGTCAGAGGGGTGGAGGTGAGGGAGCTCACTCTTACAACCTGCTGGCGATCTCATGGGAAGCCCAGGATCCAGCTGCACAAGGCAGGGTCAAGGCCGAGGTCTCTGAGCTTCTTGTCGAGCCTGGATGGAACTCTGGTGTTGGATGCTGAACTGTAGTCCAAGAACAGCATTCTCACATAAACATCCTTCTTCTCCAGATGTTTAAGGACGGTACATAGAGCAGTGGCTATTGCGTTGTCTGTTGACCGATTGTGTCGGTACGCGAATTGTAGGGGGTCCAGGCTGGATGGTAGCATGCTACAGATGTAATCCTTGACCAGCCTCTCAAAGCATTTGCTTATTATTGAGGTGAGTGCAACAGGATGCTAGTCATTCAAGCATGTTACCTTGGTCTTTTTTGGTACAGGGACAATGGTGGATAATTTGAAGCAAGAGGGCACTCTACACTGGGAGAGGGAGAGATCAAAAATGTTATTAAACACACCTGCCAGTTGTGCTGTGCACATCCTGAGTACTCACCCTGGGATGCCGTCCAGTCCCGCAGCCTTGCGACTGTCCACTTGGGCCTCTCATCTTAGAAAAGATGTGCTGGCATTGGAGAGGGTCCAGAAGAGGTTCACAAGGATGGTTCCAGGAATGAAAGGGTTATCATACAAGGAATGTTTAATGCCTCTGGGTCTGCACTCACTGGAATTCAGAAGGATGAGGGGGAGTCTCATTGAAACCTTTCAAATGTTGAAAGGCCTAGACGTAGTAGATGTGGAAAGGATGTATCCCATGGTGCAAGGGTTTAGGACAAGACGGCACAACCTCAGGATAGAGGGTGCTCTTCCAAAACAGAGATGTGGAGAAATTGCTTTAGCCAGAGGGTGGTGAATTTGTGGAATTTGTTGCCACATGCAGCTGTGGAGGTCAGGTCGTTGTGTGTATTTAAGGCAGAGATTGGTAGGTTCTTGGTTGGAAGTGGCATCAAAGGTAACTGGGGTTGAGGAGGCGAGGAGAAACAGGATCAGCCATGAATGAATGGTGGAGCAGACTCGATGGGCCAGATGGCCTAATTCTGCTCCTATGTCTTATGGTATTATTGTCTAAAAATTGAAAGGGTTGACTATTTTCTAAATGCAGAGAAGATACAAAAAAATGAGATGGAAGGGGACTTGGTAATCCTTGGTCAGGATTTCCTAAAGGTTAATTTGCAGGTTGAGTCTGTGGGGAGCATTTATTTCAAAGGACTACAATATAAAAGTGTGAATGTAATGTTGAGACTTTATAAAGCACTGGTGAGGCTTCACTTGGAGGATTGTGAGAAGTTGTGGGCCTCTTTTCTTAGAAAGGATGTGCTGAAATTGGAGTGGGTTCAAAGGAGGGGTTCATGAAAATGATTCCAGGAATGAATGGCTTGTTATATGAAAAGCGTTTGATGGTTGTGGACCTGTATTCACAAGAATTCAGAAGAATGAGGGATGACCTCACTGAAGCCTATTGAATGGTGAAAGGCCTTGATAGAGTGGATGTGGAGAAGATTTTTCCAGTGGAGGGAGAGACTAAGAGCAGAGGACACAGCCTCAGGATAGAGGGGTGTCCTTTTAGAATGGAGATGAGGAGCAATTTCTTTAGCCACAGGCTTCTGTGTACATTTAAGGCAGAGCTTGATAAATTCTTGATTGGTCAGGGCCTGAAGGGATATGGTGGGAAGGCAGGAGATTGGGGCTGAGAGGAAAAATGGATCAGCCATGATGAAATGGTGGAGCAGACTCAAAGGGCCAAATGGCCTAATTCTGCTCCTATATCCTATGGTCTTATGGTCTTTATCACTTGTACATCAAAACATGTGATGATAATAAGCCAACTTACCATTTTACCCATCAATCACAGTTTTATTTTCCTTAGTCTGAGATCATAAGACCATAAGACTTAGGAACTGAATTAGGCCATTCGGCCCATCAAAAAGGAGCCCAAAACTGCTCACAATGCAACTGATGTGACCTGAAACTGTGAGATTTCTTTCCAAAGTCCAAGGCAAAGTAAAATTTATTACCAAAATATGTGTATGTTACCATGCACTGCCTTGAGAATCAGCTACTTGCAGGCATTTACTGGAAAATAAATACAATTTACATAAAACTGATACATAAAGTAAGACTGACACACAACCAATATAGAAAAGAAGACAAATTGTGTATATTAAAAAAAAAAAAAAAAATATTAATATTGAGAAAGTCAGTTGTAGAGTTGTGGGTAGGTGATCTGGGCAAGATGCTTTCCCTAGAGTCACCCTCCTGAAGGTGTCAACCTCTGAAACTGTGATCACAGCATCATCGGGGGCTGTGGCAGTTTTACCGAACACTGGAAGTCCAATGTGAGTAACTGCAATTACAGATAATCAGAATCAGGTTTATTAAAACTGACATAGGTCATGACATTTATTGCTTTGCTGCAGCAGTGCCATGCAATACATATAAAACTGCGGTTATAATAAGAGATATATAAAAATAGTGAGAAAAATGGAGATTAAGCGCTCATGAAATTTGTTGTCAGAGGGGAAGAAGCTGTTCCTAAGATGTTGAGTGTATACATTCAGGACCCTGTACTTCCTCCCGATCGTACAGCAAGCTACTCAGGTCAAGGGTTACAAGGGATGTGCAATAAATACTGGCCTTGACACTGACACTCAGAACTTAAAAAGTGAAGTGAAAGCAATAACTTTATATGAGAGACGTCGTGAAATGGAATTCACAACAGGATGAAGATGAAGGGTTCTGAGGGAAGGACTTCCTCTCCATAGATGCTGCTGACCTGCTGAGTTCCTCTAGAATTTTGAGTGTGTTACTGAAGAGAAGAAAATCATGGTTTTTGTCCAAGTTACCCAGCATCAGCTCCTAACAGTCGTGTTTAGGAAACCTTTAGAATAAGGGAGAATCCAACCTCCATCATTTTCAATTTACAAAATAGAAATGGGAATTGGGACAGTAATTCCCAATGAGAATTACTTATTTTGATAAACTGGGAATATGATCTGCAATCATTTCCCAGGATAATTATGAGTCTCAGGAACTGCCTTTGGAGAATTCTGAGCAGAGGCTCCAATTTATAAACTGTGGTCTTGAAACACCCCTAAGCCATACTTACTGTCTCAATATGTGTACAGCATACACATATGCACACATATACAGCATATACACACATGCACAGACACATAGACACACATATACACACACACACACACACACACACACACACACACCCATATGCTCACAAATTCTATGTATGCGAACAGGTCACTGCACACAAGTACCTGTATATTATACATGTCATACATAGATGCACCCAGGCACGCTTCTACCCATGAAGAGGATGTACATTTGTCTATAACCTGCAAGGACAGGGCACAGAGACATGCACAGGCTGAGAAAGCAAAGGAGATGGGCGGGATGGGGGTGTTGGTGGTGCATCAGATGGCATAGTGGTGAATTGTTGGAACAGTTTCCAATGGCCTGGATTATGGTTTTCTTGGTGGACTGGGCTGTGTTCACAGATCTTTACCATCTAACTTGCCATCTCAAGCTGTGATTCACCTGGATGGATAAATCTGTAAATATTGGTAAAGCCATTGGGACGGGCGCCATAACGAAGTGTTTTCTTGGTTACAGCATCCATGTAGCTGGACCAGGATAAATCCTTGGTGCAATTTACACCTAGGAACTGGAATCACTCAGACATCTCCAGCTCAGCAGCCTTGACTACACACCGGTATGTAGACTGCATCCCACGTGTGGATTGAGCAGAGGTTTACAGCAAAGAGTGACCCATCTCGTGTCTTGTTTCTCCTGGATGGTGGAGGCCATGTTGTGAATATCAAATATGATAGGCTAGATCGGAAGAATTATAAAAATATTAGTTAAAATACAGATAACAACAATTAAAAGACATTTGGGCAGGTATGTAGATAAAAGGTATCCTGGGCTTCACAGACCCCTTGCTTAATGGTATTGGTCCATGGCATAAGAAAGATTGGGAAGCCCTGGTTTAGGAGTTGAGCCAAACATGGGCAAATGGTACCAGCTTAGATGGGAATCTTGGTCAGCATGGGTGTTTCGGGCCAAAGGGCCTTTTTCTGTGCTCTGTGTCTCTATGAGCGAGTTGAAGTGAATCACTGCTCCACCTGGAAGGCAGGTCTGTGTACAGTACCGTGCAAAAGTCTTGGGCACATGTATATAGTTAGGATGCCCTGTACTTGTCAATGTGAAGCGGAGAGTGGGCTTGTTAACCTGGTGGGAGCAAAGGATGTTGGGAATGGTGAGGGTGGAGCACCACGGGAGGAGTGTGGGACAGGTGGCAGAGGAGGAGTGCCGGGGTGGGTGGTAGCATGGGCGCAGACACACCAAGCCCCCGAGACTCAAGGCAAGGTCATCTGATTCCAAACAACTGGTTTATTGATCATTACTTCCTTCCTCTTTTCCCAACCAAGATTCCCCTTTTCCTGATCCTTTCTCACTCTCAGTCCACAATAGAGACCCATATCAGAATCAAGTTTATCATCACTCACATATGTCATGAAATTTGTTTTTTTTGTGGCAGCAGTACAGTGCAATACATAAAATTACTACAGTACTGTGCAAAAGTCTTTGGCACCCTAGCTATGTATAGACATAGGCATAGACATAGACATACTTTATTGCTCCCGAGGGAAATTGTGTTTCGTTACAGCTGCACCAACCAAGAATGGAGCATGAATATAGAAATACAAAAACCACAAACAATCAAACAACAATATGCAAGCTATGCCAGATGGAAATAAGTCCAGGACCAGCCTATTGGCTCAGAGTGTCTGACCCTCCACGGGAGGAGCTGCAAAGTTCGATGGCCACAGGCAGGAACAAACTCCCATGACGCCCAGTGTTGTATCTCGGTGGAATATGGCTGAAGTCCAACAGCAAAAAGTTCAATACCCGGGCTACAAACACGTTCCTCGATCGTAATATGACCAGGATTGCACCATCTGTTGTTAACCAGAACAGCAAGCCCCCAACTCCTTTACACTTACTGCTCTCAGTGCACTTCCGGTCAACCCGTACGGTCTGGAAGCCCTCCATGGAAAAGTGGAGGGCTTCCAGACTGTTATATGTGCCTAAGACCTTTGCACCATACTGTATGACAACAAATATCCACAAAGTCAATACCCCTAGCCCCTAGATGTCCTTACGTGTGTTTCAGAATCTAAATCAGTCAGGTTCATTATCACTGATTTGTATACAGTGTGAAGACACAAATTGTATAAATATTTTTGCACACAGAAAAGGAATATAGAGAGATGAAGTGTGTGGGTGAGAAGGCAGAGGGTGTATAATGTCAAAAAGTGTGGAGAAGGCAGAATTTGGAGTAGGTTAAAGATAGGCACAACGTCATGGGCCAAAGGGCCTGTTCTGTGCTGTAATGTTCTATGTAGTTGCATATAATTGTGAGTTTTGTTACAATGAAAAACTTACCTACAGCAGTATCACAGGAACATGGCATCAGATAAGAAGTATTCACAAGAACAACTCATCAATGGAAAGTAAATGATATGCAATTATACAAAGCAGAACACAAATAGAACAAAAAGTAATCATTGTAGTGCAAAGTAGTCCTGGTGTTGCTATTCTGAGGTGGTGATTAGGATCTTGTCTGCTGATTCAAGAACTAAATGGTTGAAGGGAAACAGCTGTTCTTGAACCTGATGGTGTGGGACTTCAGGCTTCTGTATGGACTGAGAATACAGATCTGCCATGGACACATGACATATTCTAAAACAGATATATATGTGGAGATGAGTGAAGGGATGCTGTGTAAACTGGAACTGTAGCGAGTCTGCAGTGGTGTTTCTTCAGCATGGAAATGTTTCTCATAGTTTGCTTCTGTCCAAGACTCGCTCACTCAGTCAGTGTTGTTCCGTTGGTTTGTTCTGTCTAAGTGGTTTTCTTGGCAGTGTATAAACACTACAGTTGGCCTCGTACACATTCCTCAGTAAAGACTTTGTGATTTCCAGATTTAACATTGTTCAGATATTGAGCAATCCCTGCCTAGGCACTTCCAGCATTCAGAGTTCCTGATGAAGGGTCTTGGCCCAAAATGTCAACTGTTTGTCTGACTTGCTGAGATCCTCCAGCATTTCAGACCATAGAACATTACAGCACAGTACGGGCCCTTCAGCCCACAATGTTGTGCTGACCTTTAAACCTACTCTAAGATCAATTTAACCCCTTTGACCCACATAGCCCTCAATTTTTCTATTATCCACGTGTTTCCCTAAGAATCTCATAAATCTCCCTAATATATCAGCCTCTAATACCATGCATGTTCCATGCACTTTGAGCAAGAAACGTACCTCTGAAAACCTCCCTGTACTTTCCTCTAATCACCTTAAAATAATGACATATTGTATTAATGGGTGGCAGGCTGGAAATACATCTCTACCAAAGAAGGTATAAGATGTTCCTTCCCTCTGCTAGCCTGCAGGTCACCCTTGGGCAAGGTGTAGCGCCTGCTTAGCCCCCAAGTCCTGGTTATGTGACCACTGACACCAGGCAGACAATCTCTGAAGAGTATTGATAATGGCTGGGGTCACCCGTCTTGTAAAGACACTGCCCAGAAAAAGGCAGTGGCAAACCACTTCTGTAGAACAACTTGCCAAGAATATTCATGGTCAAAGACCATGGTTGCCCACATAATGATGATTGTATTAGTTATTTTTGCCCTGGGGAAAAGTCTCTGGCTATCCACTCTCTCTATGCCTCAGATCATTTTGTATGTGTTGTTCAAGATTTCCAGCATCTTATTTATCTGTTTGTTTGTCTGTCTGTCTATTTATTTATTTATTTATTATTTAGAAATACAGTGTAGAACGGGTCCTTCTAGCCCAACGGCCACACTGCCCAGCAACCCACTCATTGAAGGCGAGCCTAATTGCTGGACAATTTACAATGACCAATGAACTGGTACAGACTGTGGGAGTAAACTGGAACACCTGGAGGGAACCCACCCGTTCACAGGAAGGACGTACAAACTCCTTGCTGGAAATGAACTCCGATCTCTGACGCCCCAAGCTGTAATAGCGTAGCACGAACCACTACGCTACCATGGCCCCCAACCTCTTGTGTCTATTCAGAATTCTAGTCTGGAAATTCTATACCATCAGTCCTCTTCCCTTAGTTCCACCTCCTCTTTCTTTCTTTATTAATCTTTTTATTGATTTAAAAGGAACATAAATACAAACAAGCAGAGAAATCTCTCAAATATATATATATATATAACAATACAAACAGAGATTGAAATAGACATTATCAAAACTATACATAGTGTTAAGTTAGTATATAATATGAAAGAAAACAGCAATTCTCCTCTTATCAGTTCATGAAGAGGAAAGAAAAAAACTTTGAATTTTAAATGAAGGAAAAAAAAACCCACTACACTATACAAAAAAAAAAGGGACTGGGCAGTCCATTCTGAGGATATGACCAAAAAAATAAGAAAGACCTTCTGATCAAATCTAAAACTTCAAAAAAATAGTTCCACTTCCTCTTTGTCGGTCCTACCCCTTACCATTCACATCTCATAACTTCTTCAGATTGATAACCTTAGTATGCCGGTGACATCAGAATGCGATTGCGGCAGCACGGTAGTGTAGTGGTTAGCACTTTTTTTTACCGTACCAGCAACCCAGGTTCAATTCCCGAGGCGGCCCGTGAGGAGCGTGCACGTTCTAGGTTAATTGGTCATTGTAAATTGTTCCGTGAGTAGGCCACGATTAAATCAGTGGTTGCTGGGTGGTACAACTCAAAGGGCTGGAAGAGCCTACTCTGCACTGTATCTCAATTAAAAAAAAATAAAGCCACTTGTCTATAGGACAGCCAACAATCTACTGGGTGGAGCAGTATCTGTGGGAAGGGAGAGAATTGTTGACATTTGGATCAAATCCCCATATCAGGACTGAAACTCGAGGGGCTTGGCTCCCGGTTATTTTGCCTCTCTACCGAATATTGAAAGGCCAAGACAGAGTAGATGTGGAGAGGATGCTTCCTACAGTGGGGGAGTCAAGGACTAGAGGGCACAGACTTGGTATGGTTCTATGCAAATGCCTCTTTAGAATGGAGTTTCACCTTGTTTTACCTCAAAGCACTGTGTGATGATCTGATCTGTATGAAGGACAAGCTTTCCTTTGTACGCTGGTACCTGAGGCTCTCAGTTGACCATGGGTGTTGTGTCCTAGCTGTCTCCATGATTCACAAGCCAGGGCAATATAATATGGCGAGCAATCTGTTGCCCACGTAGCAAGCTCCTCCTCTCCACACATCTGATAAATCCAAAGGAACGGCAGAGACTTATACAGTTCGGTACCAGCAACGTTGCAGGAGTTGCCTGTCAGTGTTGAACTCAACGTAGGACTGCCTTAAGGAGTTTAACTACGGATTTTTCCTTGGGAATTACTCCTGAAGCCTTCCCATTGAGTGTGTATAACAGCCAAGTTTGAAATTAGTTTTCCCTCTCCGAGATGAGCTGCAAACCATGGGTGACAAGCCCCATCTGCCCAAAGCAACCAGGTTTAAGGTGCCAGTAACCCCCCTTTGCACCTTCTTCTGTCAGTAGAAACAGGTTCTGTTGGTCTTCGTACCTAAGCCACACGTGAAGGCCAGGAGCTGGACTTGACTGTCAGAGGCTATTTGAGACGTTTGCCATTGGGAGCATTTAACAGGTAGTGGGAGCTTATCTCCACTATCATCCCCCGACTATGACAACCTTAAGGAACTGCCTTTGTACACTTAACAATAATAAACCCATACCGATACCAATATGCAGGGCCCTTGGAATGGGAGCCAAGAGGAAAGTGCTTCCAGCCAAATCACAGAGAAAGAAAACAACAGCGACCAAAGAACATTATATTTGTCTGAACAAATCCGTCAGCAGCCCCATTACACCAGGTGTGGCAGAAACTCAACGACCTGCAGCAACTTGTGCGCTATTGTTGTCAGACCAGGAAGAAGTTCCAAACCAGTGTCATCGATGTTCAGTAACTTGTACACCTGACAGAGCATAATGTCTCACTATAGATTAATATTGTTCAAAACTCTCTGTGCAGAAAATCATTAGCACAAGAGATCCTACAGCTGCTGGAAACACAGAGTAACACTCCAAGGAGCCTGAAGACACACACTCAATAGTTAAGGATCAGCTTCTTACTCTCTGATTTCCGAACGGACTTGAACTACTGACTTTTTGTTCTTTTTTGCACTACATATTTATTCTTTTGTTTCTTACTGTAACATATAGTACAGTGTACTGCTGTAACATATAATAGTGTACTGCTGTGACATAGTACAGTGTACTGTAACATATAGTACAGTGTACTGCTGTAACATATAGTACACTGTACTGCTGTAACATATAGTACACTGTACTGCTGTAACATATAGTACAGTGTACTGCTTTCATGACAAATGTCAGTGATAAAAAACCTGATTTGATTCTGATAATAAACCTGATTCAGATTATTAGAATATCCTGAAGGTCTGGTGTTTGGTGGTTGCCACATTGTGTGGTCGATGCCCAGGATCAAGGCCTGAGGGTCAGATTGGAAACTTGGAAGCTGAGGCATGTTGGCCCGAACCCCAGGCCTGTGAATCTCTAAGGGTCTGCTGTGGCCTAATGTCTGCACATTTGTATCCAAAACAAGTCCAAGTCCGGGTCTGCTGGGGACCGGAGGCTGATGAATATGGGCTGTCTTAAGGTTAGAGGACTGTGTATTTGTGTGGGAGGGAGGGAGAGAGGAACTGGGCTTGTTTTGCTGATGTTGATTTGTTGCTTGTTATCTTCTGAGTTGTTCTACCGAGCATTGTGGACATGCTGTGTTGGCACTGGAATGCGTGGTGACACTTGCGAGCTGTCACACGTCTTGAGTCACACGTCTTTACGCAAATGACACACTTCACTGTATGTTTTGATGTACACATGATAAGTAAACTTGAATCTTGAAAGTTCTTGTGCTCTGATTATCCCAGTCCATTGTTCTGTTGATCACACACACACGCACAGGCAACAAAAAGAAGCAAGGACAAAGATTGGATCTGAGACAAGATGTCTTCACAACAAGAGGGAGAGAAGGACCATTCAAAGGATACTGTTAGCTTCTGGAAGACCAGGTCTGAGCTAACATCTTTACTTTCTTATGAAGTTGAGGAGGTTCGGTTTGTAACCAGGCACGCACATTTGTACAGATGAGTAACAAAGTCTTTAATAATCAATGCCGCTTTCTTGGGGCATTGCCTTTTGAAGATGCCCTCAATGCTGGGGTAGCTAGTGCCCATGTTGGAGCTGGCTGAGTTCACAAACCTCTGTGGACTTTTCCAACCCTGTGCCAAAGCCCTCCCTCATACCAGACAACGATGCAACCAATCAGAATGCTCTCCATGGTACATCTGTAGAAACTTGCTAGAATCTTTGGTGACATACCAAATCTCCTCAAACTCCTCATGACATATAGCTGCTGACATGCCTTTTTTGTAATTGCATCAATAGCCATTTTCACCTTGGGATAGAGTCTCTGGCTGCCCACTTGACAGTACTAAACTTCTCCTTTTGGCCAACCCGTAGAAGTTGTGATATTTGCTGGTGTACTGTCATCTGCTACTTTCTCTCTCGTTAACAAGTCTTTCATCATACTGCGTTGAATTCAAAATGTTTCCATTTCTCAGGTTTACTATTTTTTTCCAGCACAAAATGTCTGGTTCATTACAACATCTGCTGTGTCTGTAGGAACAGGATCAATGAGGAAGTGAAACTCAAGGTCTTGTGCCTTGACGTGGGCGCTGTGTGATGAAACCCACACTTCCTACTGCTGGCGCTGGTGCCTTCTTTCATCTTTTTTGTGAGTTCCTCTAACCCAGGGGATTCCAACCTTTTTAATGCCATGGACCAAGGCATCTGTGAACACCAGGTTGGGAACCTCTGCTCTAACCCCATTCACCATTTTCCCTCTGGCTTCTAGAAACTTGATAGAGGTGAACAAGATGATAGGAGTTGATAGCTTCCTCATAATTTGATTGGGTGGTTAAGAAGGTGTGTTGGCCTTCATTAGTCAGAGGACTGAGTCCAAGAGTTGTGAGTTAATGTTGCAGCTCTGTAAAACCCTGGTTAGACCACACTGGAATCTTGTGTTGCATTCTGGTCCCCTGATTATAGGATGGATGTGGAAGCTTTAGAGGGTGCAGAGGAGGTTTACTAGGATGCTGCCCGAATTAGAGAGTATGTCTTCTCAGAATAGGTTGAGCGAGTTAGGGATTTTCTCTTTGGGGTTAAGGAGGGTGTGAGGTATCTTGTACAAGATGATAAGAGGCAGAGATCAAGTGATTTTTTTCCCAGGGTGGGAATGGTTAATACATGAGGGCATAACTTTAAGGAGATTGGAGGAAAGTAAAGGTGGGAGGGAGGATATCAGAGACAGGTGTTTTACACAGAGAGTGGTGAGTGTGCACAATGCTCTGCTATGGGTGGTGGTAGAGTCAGATAGATTAGGGGCATTTAAGAGACTGTTAGGCACATGGATGATAGAAAAATTGAGGGTGATGTAGGAGGGAAATGGTAGATTGACTTTAGAGTAGGTTAATTGGTCAGCACGACATCGTAGGCTGAAGAGCCTGGAATGTGCTGTAATGTTCTATGTTAAACCCAAATGGATCTTAGATAATCCTTTCTTGTAAGATTTGAAGCATAGGACAGTACAGCACATGAACACAATTCAGAACTACACTACATATCTTCTACCTCCATTCCTTGCAGATCCATGAGCCTATCTAACAGCCTTTTAAATGCCATTATTGTATCTGCTCCTACCACCAGCCATGATAGCCTGTTGTAGACACCCAACACTACCATATAGAAAACCTGCCCTGCACATCTCCTTTAAACCTCCTCCCCCTCATCTTAAATACATGTCCTCTGCTCTGGCAAAAAGGTTTCTGACTGTCTACTGTATCGATGCCTCTTGCAATTTTATAAAACTCTATCAGATCTCTCCTCAGCCTCTGCTGCTCCAGCAAAAACATTACAAAGTTGTCCATTCTCTCCTTATTGATCGTACCCTCTATTCCTGGTAGCATCTGGGTGAACATCATCTGCACTCTTTCCACCGCCTCCACATCCTACATCATTCCTATAAAGGTGGGGGGGGGGGCAGAATTGCACACAATTTAGGAAAAGACTGCAATGTCCACTGGTGCAGAAACATTAGTTCAAATTTGAAAGGAAGTTAATCATCAAAGTACATATATGGCCATAAGACCATAAGACATAGGAGCAGAATTTGGCTATTCAGCCCATCAAGGCTGATCCCGGATCCCACTCAGCCCCATACACCTGCCATCTTGTCATATCCTTTGATGCCCCGACCGATCAGGAAACGACCAACTTCCGCCTTAAATATACCCACGGACTTGGCCTCCACCACAGTCTGTGGCAGAGCATTCCACAGATTCACTACTCTCTTGCTAAAAAAAATTCCTCCTTACTCCTGTTCTAAAAGGTTGCCCTGCAATTTCGAGGCTGTGTCCTCTAGTTCTGGACACCCCCAACATAGGAAACATCCTCTCCACATCCACCCTGTCTAGTTCTTTCAACGTTCAGTAGGTTTCAATGAGATCCCCCCCAAATTCTTCTAGATACCAGTGAGTACATGGCTAGAGCTGCCAAACGCTCATCATATGTTAACCCCTTCATTCCTAGAATCACTCGTGAACCTCCTCTGCACTCTTTCCACTGACAACACATCCTTTCTGAGATGTGGGGCAAAACTATTGACAATACTCTAAGTGTGCCCTGACTAGTGTCTTATAAAGGCTCAGAATTATCTCCTTGCTTTTATATTCTATTCCCCTTGAAATTAATGCCAACTGGTTGAGTGAACTGGGCCTTTTGGTTGAGTGAAATCGGCCTTTTCTGCTTGGAGAGACGGAGGATGAGAGGTGACCTGATAGTTGTGTATAAGATGCTGAGAGGCATTGATCATGTTGATAGTCAGAGGCTTTTTCCCAGGGCTGAAATGGCTAGGGTGAGAGGGCACAGTTTTAAGATGCTTGGAAGTAGGTACAGAGGAGATGTGGGGGTAAGTTTTTTACACAGAGATGGGAAGTGCATGGAATGGGTTGCCGGTGATGGTGGTGGAGGTGCATACAATAGGATCTTTTAAGAGACTCCTGGACAGGTATATGGAGCTCAGAAAAATAGAGGACTATGGGTAAGCCTAGGTAGTTTCTCAGGTAAGGACATGTTCGGTACAGCTTTGTGGGCCAAAGGGCCTGTATTGTGCTGTAGGTTTTCTATGTTTCTATGTTCTAACATTGCATTTGCCGCCTTTACCACAGACTCAACTTGTAAATTAACCTTCTGGGACTCCCAAGTCCCTCTGCACCTCTGATGTTTGAACCTTCTCCTCATTTAGATAATAGTTCACACTATTGTTCCTTTTATCAAAATGCGTTATCATACATTTCCCAGCACTCCATTTCACCTGCCACCATCCCCATATACAACTCTTGAGATTTATTTTCTTGCAGGCATACTCAGTAAATCCAGTAACCATAACAGAATCAATAGAAACATAGAAAACCTACAGCACAATACAGACCCTTCGGCCCATAATGCTGTGCCAAACATGTACTTACTTTAGAAATTACCTCAGGTTACCCAAAGCCCTCTGTTTTTCTAAGCTGCATGTACCTGTCCAGGAGTCTCTCAAAAGACCTTATCGTATCCACCTCCACCACCATTGCTGGCAGCCCATTCCACGCACTCACCACTCTCTGAGTAAAAAAAAACTTACCCCTGATATCTCCTCTGTACCTACTTCCCAACACCTTAAATCTGTGCCCTCTTGTGGCAACCATTTCAGCCCTGGGAAAAAGCCTCTGACTATCCACACGATCAATGCCTCTCATCAATGAAAGACTTCGCCTTACAGGACGGATAAACAGTATGCAAAGACAACAAAATGTACAAATACAAAGTAAAATCGAGAAATAATAATGATAAAGAAACAAGCAATAAATATTGAGAACATGAGATGAACAGTCCTTGAAAGTGACTCCATAGTTTGTGGGAACAGGTCAGGGTTGGGATGAGTGAAGTTATCCCTTCTGGTTCAAGAGACTGATGGTCTCTATTCCTGAACCAACTATTCCTGAACCCCTGGTGTGAGTCAAGAGGCTCCTGTACCTTCCTCCTGATGTCAACAATGAAAAGAGAGCATGTGGGTGGTTTGGGTCCTTGATGATGGATGTTGCTTTCTTGTGACAATGCTTCATGTAGATGTGATCGATGGTGGGGAGCGCTTCAGCTTTGATGAACTGGGCCATATCCACTACTTCTTGTAGGATTTTCCATACCAGGCGGTGATGTAGCCAGTCAATATACCACCACACATCTATGAAAGTTTGTCAAAGTTTCAGATGACACGCTGAATCTTTGCAAACTTCTAAGGAAGTAGAGGCATTGCCATGCTTTATTTGTAATTTCACTTATGTGCTGTGCTCAGGACTGGCACTCTGAAATGAAATGAGTACAAAGTAAATGGCAGGATACTTGGTAGTGTGGAGGAGCAGAGGGATCTCTGGGTACATGTCCACAGATCCCTGAAAGTTGCCTCACAGGTAGATAGGGTAGTTAAGAAAGCTTATGGGGTGTTAGCTTTCATATGTCGAGGGATAGGGTTTAAGAGTCACGATGTAATGATGCAGCTCTATAAAACTCTGGTTAGGCCACACTTGGAGTACTGTGTCCAGTTCTGGTCACCTCACTATAGGAAGGATGTGGAAGCATTGGAAAGGGTACAGAGGAGACTTACCAGGATGCTGCCTGGTTTAGAGAGTATGCATTATCATCAGAGATTAAGTGGGCTAGAGCTTTACTCTTTGGAGAGAAGGAAGATGAGAGGAGACATGATAGAGGTATACAAGATAATAAGAGGAATAGATAGAGTGGATAGCCAGTGCCTCTTCCCCAGGGCACCACTGCTCAATACAAGGGGACATGGCTTTAAGGTAAGGGGTGGGAAGTTCAAGGGGGATATTAGAGGAAGGTTTTTTACTCAGAGAGTGGTTGGTGCGTGGAATGCACTGCCTGAGTCAGTGGTGGAGGCAGATACACTAGTGAAGTTTAAGAGACTACTAGACAGATATCTGGAGGAATTTAAGGTGGGGGGGTTATATGGGAGGCAGGGTTTGAGGGTCGGCACAACATTGTGGGCCGAAGGGCCTGTAATGTGCTGTACTATTCTATGTTCTATGTTCTAAATGATAAGACCGAAGAGTTTAAAGTTGCTGACCTCCACTTTTGATATTGACAACGAAGACCAGAATCAGAATCAACTTTGTTATCACTGGCATGTCACAAAATTTAGTGTTTTATGGCAGTAGTACAATGCAAGACATAAACATTACTGCAAGTATGAATATTTAAATAAATAATGCAAAAGAGGAATAACGAGGTAGTGTTTGTGAGTTCACGGACTTTTCAGAAATTTGATTGTGGAGGGGAAGAAACTATTTCGAAAACATTGAGTTTTTGTCTTCAGACTCCTGTACCGCCCTCCGATGGTAGTAATGAGAAGAGGGCATGTCGCGGTTGGTGAGGATTCTTACTAAGAGATGCCGTCTTCTTGAGACGACACCTGCTGAAGATGTTTTTGATGGTGGGGAGGGTTTTAACTGTGATGGCGGTGGTTGAGCCTGCGACCCTCAGCAGCCTCTTTTGACCCTGCGCATTGGAGTGACAATGTAATCTTTAACAGAGAGGACGTGGTGTGCTTTCCAATATGACCTTGCATGCAACAAGTTCTGACATTCAGAAGGTCCTTGTCCTTCCATAATTACCACACAACATCAAAAAAAAGATTTCATTTGGTAGCACTGTTCATAATGGATTGGTGTTTCGAAACAGCTTGGAGTTTAGACACAGTTGGGGTGAACTGGAGTTGAGGCATATAATAGTTGTGTAATTTTCTTTTCTGCAATTGTACATACAGTATACATCATTGTATGAATTGGCCCATCATGTCTAACCTGGCTCACAGAACAATCTCACTAAACCTGATTTTGTTGGTCTTGGGTCTCAGTACAAGTCCCTGTTTTATTAAATAAAGGCCAGAAATCTTTACATCCAAAGCTTTATCTTAATTGTCAATGTTTCTGGATAAAACTCTGTATCAGAAATGAGTCTCCTAACTCAGAACTGATGCATGACTTCAGCCTGAAATATTGACAGTTCCTTTTTCCCGTTGAGTTCCTCCAACAGATTGTTTATTGCTCCAGATTCCAGCATCCGTCGTTTCTTGTCTCTGCAAGAGGTATCCATCATCAAGGGCCCCTCTCTAACTGCGACTTGTTTTCTTATACTACAACTGGGAAGGAAGAGCTCCAGATTTCAGCATCTGCAGGCTCTTGTATCTCCTGATTTTATGAGTGGATATGAAAGCTAATGCATTCGGTAATGAGGCACTCCCTTGTCAGGCCAGATTTTTAATCTGATACCTGTTCAGATTCGGATTTAGATTCAGATTTATTTATCACATGTACATCGAAACATACAGTGAAATGCATCGTTTGCATTAACAACCAAAGCGGATCTGTCCAGGGATGTGCTGGGGGCAGCCACAAGTGTCGGCAAGATAGCATGTCCGCCATATTCAATAGAACAGCACAAGCAGCAACATCGACAGAACAAAAACAAGACAACCACAGCAGAATAGGCCCCATTTTCCACCCCCTCACGCACACAGATTGGCCTCCAATCCAGGACAGGCAGCATCCGGGCCTACAGCCTTTGGCCCCAGATTCTCAGACTCACAGACTTTGGGCCTTCAACCTCCAGTCCTTGGGCAGGACTCTCAGACTTGACCTTTGGGCCTCTACTTCATGCTGACCTCAGACTTTGACCTTTGAACTTTCTACTCTCACACTTGCCGAGCACTGGACTTCACCATTAATTGCTGTTTATATGAATGATTTGCATGCAAAAGTACAAGGAATGGTTTGTAAGCTTTGCAGCTGACATTTGAATTGATGGGATTGTATATAGTGAAGACTATCAAAATTATAGAGGGACTTTGATCAGCTAGGTAAATAGGCCAAGGAATGATAAATGTTGTTCAATTCAGAGAAGTGCAAGGCAATGCATTTTGGGAAGTCAAGCCTGGGTAGGACTCAGTGTGAATGGTAGGTACAAGAGGAGTTGTAGAATGGAGGGATTCGGGAGTACAAGTACATAATTCCCAGAAAGTTGTGTCACAGGTAGACAGGATGGTGAAGAAGGCATATGCATGCTGGCTTTCATCAGTCAGGGTACTGAATTACAGAAGTTGGGATGTTATGCTGCAGATGTCCACAATGTTGGTGAGGACACACCTGGAGTGCTGTGCTCATTATTAGTTATACTGTTATAGGGACGATGTCATTACACTGGAAAGAGTGTAAGATAAATGTACAAGTGTGTTGTCAGATCTTGGGCGCCAGATTTGCAGATATGGACAGAGAAATGGCAGATGGAGTTTAACTCAGATAAAAGTGAGGTGTTGCACCTTGGTAGGGCAAATGCAAAGAGATACAAGACCATAAGATATAGGAGCAGAATTAGGCAATTTGTCCCATTGAGTTTTCTCTGCCATTTCATCATGGCTGATCAATTTTTCTTCTCAGCCCCAGTCTCCTGACTTACCCTTGTATCCCTTCATGGCCTGACCAATCAAAAACCTATCAACCACTGCCTTAAATATACATAAAGGCTTGGCCTCCACAGCTGCCTATGGCAAAGAATTCCACAAATTCACAACCCTCCGGCGAAAGAAATTCCTTCTCATCTCCAGTCTAAAATGACACCCCTCTATTCTGAGGCTGTGTCCTCTGGTCTTTCACCATTCACTCATTCTTCTAAGTTCCAGCAAATACAGGCCCAGAGCCATCAAATGCTCTTCATATGACAAGTCATTCAATTCTGAAATCATTTTCGTGAACCTCCTTTGAATCTTCTCCAGTTTCAACGCATCTTTCTAAGATAAGGGGTGAAATCTGCTCACAGTACTCCAAGTGAGGACACACCAGTGCTTTATAAAGTCTCAACATTACATCTTGCTTTTATATTCCAGTCCTCTGGAAATGAATGCTAACATTGCGTTTGCCTTCCTCATCACAGACTCAACCTGTAAATTAACCTTTAGGGAACCCTGCACAGGAACTCACAAATCCCTTTGCACCTCAGATTTTTGTATTTTCTCTCCATTTAGAAAATAGTCAACCCTTTCATTTCCTCTGGCAAAATGCATGACCATACACTTCCTGACACAGCCATTTCTGAGGGCATTGGCCTGAGGGTGCTGGTCTGGTGAATAAATTAAAAGGGACCCTGAGGGGCAACTTCTTTCCAGAGGTTTGTGGCCAACTGCAATGAGCTGCTAGAGAAGTAGTAAAGGACATAAAATAATAATGGAAATGAGTAAACAGTCAACGTTATGGGCCAGGAGGGTCCTGATGAAGGTTCTTGGTCTGAAACGTCGACTGTTTATTCATTTCCAATAACACTGCCTGACCTTCTGAGTTCCTCCAGCATTTTGTGTGTGTTGCTTTGGATTTCCAGCGTCTGCAAAATCTCCTGTGTTTATAAAATAACATTATTTAAAAAACACTTGGACTACTGCTAATCTTACTACTACTGAGATTCAAAATTCAAGATTGTTTAATGTCATTTCTAGTACAGAAAGAAGAACAAAATAACCTAGAACCAATGCAACACAAAAAGCACAATGAGTAAAATAACATAATGATAGAATACAATGCAATAAATTAAAACACAATAAATATAAACACATAAGATAGTTTATTCATTGATTGCTTGTATGTCCATAAAGTGATGAGTGTCTGTATATTGGGTGACTCTGACAGGAAATAATAAAGTAGTGGTGGTGGGAGGTATGGAGGGGTGGGTTAGTGGGTAAAGGTATTGATCAGCCTTACTGCCTGGGGAAAGTAACTGTTATTAATTTCTTCAGTTATTTTTTGAGATACAGCATGGAACATGCTCTTCCGTCCCTTCGAGACACACTGCCCAGCAATCCCTCAATTTAATCCTAGCCTAATCATGATACAATTTACGATGACCAATTAACCTACCAGTCTTTGGACTGTGGGAGGAAACCCATGCGATCACAGAGAGAACTTACAGGCACACAAAATAATCTGCAGATGCTGTGATCAAAGCAACACTTTCAGTACGCTGGATAAACTCAGCAGGTCAGGCAGCATCAGTCAGAAACGATGAGTCGACTTTTTGGGCCGGAACCCTTCGTCAGGACTGAAGAATGAAAGATGGGGAAGGATTTGAAGAATGCTTGTAGCTCCAGTTGAAAGACCAGTAATTTGAAAGACAAAGGGGTGGGGAAGGGGAAGCATTGACGTCATAGACCTGAAAACAATGGGTAGTAGAAGAAGGAGGCGGAACCATGAGGGAGCTGGGGGAGGGGGTAGAGTGAAATAGGGATAGAGGAAGGGAGGGGGAGGGAATTACCGGAAGTTGGAGAATTCTATGTTCATACCAAGGGGCTGGAGACTACCTAGACGGTATATGAGGTGTTGCTCCTCCAACCTGAGTTTAGCCTCATCATGGCAGTAGAGGAGGCCATATATGGACACCGGATGCAATAGATGATCCCAACAGACTCACAAGTGAAGTGTTGTCTCACCTGGAAGGACTGTTTGGGGCCCTGAATGGTAAGTGTAAGTGCTACACCTGTCCCTACACCTCATCTCTTGCAACCATTCAGGGCCCCAAACAGTCCTTCCAGGTGAGACAACACTTCACTTGTGAGTCTGTTGGGGTCATCTGTTGCATCTGGTGTTCCCGGTGCGGCCTCCTCTACATCGGTGAAACCCAACGCAGATTGGGGGACCGCTTTGTCAAGCACATCCACTCCGTCCGCCACAACAGACAGGATCTCCCGGTAGCCACCCACTTCAACTAGGCTTCCCATTCCCATTCAGATATGTCCATACATGGCCTCCTCTACTGCCACAATGAGGCTAACTCAGGTTGGAGGAGCAACACCTCATATACCGTCTAAGTAGTCTCCAGCCCCTTGGTATGAACATAGAATTCTCCAACTTCCGGTAATTCCCTCCCCCTCCCTTCCTCTATCCCTATTTCACTCTACCCCCTCCCCCAGCTCCCTCATGGTTCCGCCTCCTTCTTCTACTACCCATTGTTTTTAGGGCTATGACATCAATGCTTCCCCTCCCCCACCCCTTTGCCTTTCAAATTACTGGTCTTTCAACTGAAGCTGCAAGCATACTTCAAATCCTTCCCCATTTTTCATTCTTCAATCCTGACGAAGGGTCCCGGCCCGAAACGTCGACTCATTGTTTCTGACTGATGCTGCCCGACCTGCTGAGTTCATCCAGCTACTGAAAGTGTTGCCTAGAACTTACAGGCAGCAGAAGGAATTGAACCCAGGTCACAGGTACAGTAAAGCCTTGTGCTAACCCCTTCACTACCATGCTGCCCTTTTTGAGTCTGGTGCTCCTGGTGTGGATGCTACATAGCCTCCTCCCTGAGGGGAGTGGGACAACAGTCCCTGAGCAGGGTGTCGTTTCTACGTGATGTGTCCTGCACCTTTCTGTATACATGTCATTGCTAGTGAGTAGGCTGGTGTCGGTGATGTGTTGGGCAGTTTTGACTACCCATTGTAGAGCCGCCACTGTGCTATTTCCGTACCAAGCAGTGATGCAACATGTTGGGATGCTCTCTACTGCATGTTAAGAAAGATATGGTCATCTACCTGCAGGAAAGATATAAATAGGGTTGAAAGAGCAGAGAGAAAATTTAAAAGCATGTTACTGGGTCTGAAGGATCTGAGTTATGAGGAAAGATTGAATAGGTTAGGATTTATTCCCTGGAGTGTAGAAGATTGAAGGGAGATTTGATGGAGGTATACAAAATTATGAGGGGTATAGAGAGGGTAAATACAAGCAGGCTTTTTACACTGAAGTTGGGTGGAATTAAAGATCAGGGGGTAAGGGTGAAAGGTGACAAGTTTAAGGGGGACATAAGGGGAGACTTCTTCACTCAGGGTCGTGAGAGTGTGGAACGAGCTGCCAGCAAGGTCGATTTCAATGGTTAAGAGAAACATCATGGATGGTAGGGTATGGAGGGCCATGATCCTGGTGCAGGTTGTTGGGAGCAGGTAGTTTAAATGGTTCAGCATGGACTAGATGGGCAAAAGGGTCTGTTTCTGTGCTGTACGTTTCTGTGACTCTCTGACTCTATTTAGAGGGACATGAACCAAAGACAGGTTAAAGGGACTGGTAGGGGCATCTTGGTCAGCATTGATCAGTTGGGTGGAAGGGCCTGTTTTGTGTCATGTGACTCTATGATTCAGCAGCAATCCCGCATGAAGGATGAGAGCTGGGAGCTCTGACCGAGCAGGATTTATCTGACTTCTTGACCGATCATTTCACCGTGAGTGTCTCACATTAATCTGTCGTGAGGAAATGCAATCAGTTCCACTGTTCTGCCGAAGGGACTCGGTGTGAAACGTCGACTGTACTTTTTTTCCATAGATGCTGCCTGGCCTGCAGAGTCCCTCCAGCATTGTGTGTGTGATGCTCAGATTTCCAGCCCCTGCCGAGTTTCCCTTGTTTGCCTTTGTACACCTGCCCAGATGAGGGAAGTGAGATCATCGACGGCGGGTGCTGAGACAATTGAAGCAACAGTGTACCTGGAATGACTGGCAAGAACGAACCTGTCAGAACTCCAGCTGTTCGCCGCGGAAGCTATGGAACTCCACTCAGACCCACCTTCATTCTGGGTTTGTGCAGCCGAGTCACTTAACTAAATGCCTTGTCACTTTCTGTTTCAGCTGCTCCATTCCACACCAGTGTCTTTCTGTCTCTCTGTGTGCATCTCTCCCTCTGCTCTTCATGAAGGACTGATGCGATGACAGGCATGGTTACGGGTGCCACAGCAGTGTAGCAGTTGTGCCTTTACAGCTCAGGGCATTGGAGTTCAGAGTTCAATTCCAACGTCCTCTGCAAGGAGTTTGTCCATTCTTCCCCATAAACATGTGAATTTTCTATGGATGTTCTGGTTTCCTCCCACAGTCCAAAGACGTCCTGGTTAGTAGGTTAATTGGTCATTGTAAATTGCCTTATGGTTACTTACTTACTGCCCATTAAGCCGCTGGCTTTTAGGGAAACAGTGAAGATCCTCAATCTCTGTCTGTCCTTGGCCGTACTCAGATGTAGAAGGATTCTTCATTGCTGTTTCTGTAAGTCTTTTTTTGGCCAGTCACGTTTGTTCACCCTGAGCTGAACCCCCAAACCTGGACCACTCTTTGTCTGGTCGCTAACCTTTGACCTGTTTGGCATGGGTGACCATGCCAAGAGCCAAAGCATAAAGCCGTGATTTTAGCCAGCATAGTTCTCCAGGTCATTGGAACCAAACCACGACAAGGTTGTGGTCCTCTAGGAGGGTCCTATGATTAGGCTATCGTTAAATAGGTGGGTTGCTGGATAATGCCGCATGTTGGGTCAGAAGGGCCTGTTCCTCCTTGTATCTCTAAATAAATAAATAAACCAGTAAATACATATGAAAGTAGAGATATTATGCTTTAATTATATAGCGAATTTGGGCATACACACCTGGGGTTTTGTACTTACCAGTGTGTTGCCTTGATTGGGGAGAGATCGGATAGGCTGGACTTGTTTTCCCTGGAGCGAAGGAGACCAAGCAGTGACCAGATAGAGATGTATAAGACTTTGATAGGTATAGCTAGGGTAGATTGTTTCCTATAGTAAAGTAAGTAAAGTTAAATTCATGTATTTTATAAATTTGTTCTCTCAGTATGCACTACGTATTACCTTGAGATTCATATTCTTGCAGATATTTACAGGAAAATAAAGAAATACAATAGAATTTATGAAAAAATATACATAAATAAAGACTGATAAACGACCAAGATGCAAAAGGAGAGAAATTGCACAAATAAAAACTAGAAATAATCCTGAGAACATGAGTTGTAAAATGACCTTGAAAGTGAGTCCATAGGCTGTGGAATCAGTTCTGTGTGGAGGTGAGTGAAGTTATCCACTCTGGTTCAGGAGCCTGATGGTTGTAAGGTAATAACTGTTCCTGAGTCTGGTGATGTGTGACCTGAGGCTTCTGTGCTCCTTCCTATAGGCAGTGGCGATGCTGGATGGCAGGTGTCCTTGATGATGGACGCTGCTATTTTGTGGCAGTGCTCTTTGTAAATGTGCTCAATGGTGGCGAGAGATTTGTCTGTGATGGACTCGGCTATATCCATTACTCTCTGTAGGCTTTTCTGTTTCTGGGCATTGGTGTTTCCATATCAGGCCGTGATGCATCCAGTCAGGCGTCATGCCTTCTTTAAAATGGCACTTACATCCAGGACAGATCCTCTGATGTGATAATGCCAAGGAATTTAAAGCTACTGACCATCACCATCTCCATCTCTTGTCCCCAATGAGGACTGGCTCATGGACCTCAGGTTTCCTACTCCTGAACTTGATAATCAGCTTTTGGTTTGCTGACATTGAGTGAGAGATTATTGTTGTAGCACCATTCAATCACATTTTCAATCTCCCTTGATTTGTCACCAATTTGATATAGCAGGGGTATCAATAACAAGAAACATACACTCAGTGGCCACTTCATTGGGTACAGCTGCTCATTAATGCAAATATCTCATCAGCAACTCTGTACATAAACTATGGTCAAGAAGTTCAGTTGTTGTTTAGACCAAACATCAAAATGGGGAAGAAATATGATCTAAGTGAACTAAAGAATGATTGTTGGTGCCAGACTGGGTGGTTTGAGTATTTCAAAACTGCTGATATCCAGAGATTTTCACGCACAAGTCTCTAGAGTTTACAGAGAATGATGCAAAAAACAAAAACTTCCAGTGAGTGGCAGTTGGGTGGGTGAAAACACCTTGTTAATGAGAGAGGTCAGAGGAGAATGGCTAGACTGGTTAAGCTGTCAGGATGGGGACAGTAACTCCAATAAACGTGTTACAACAGTGGTGTGCAGAAGAGCATCTCTGAATGCACAACACATCGAACCTTGAAGTGAATGGACTACAGCAGCAGAAGACCATGAACATACACCCAGTGGCCACGTTGTTAGGAACAGGAGCTACCTAATAAAATGGTCGCTGAACATTTGTTTAAGTTGAGAGGTAGGAGTTCTAAAAGGAATCTGAGGAGTAAGTTTTTTTACTCAGAGAGTGGTAAATACAATCATAAGGAAGGTTCAGATTGTTACTGAACACTCTGACAAACTTCTGCAGGTGAAAGATTCCTGACTGGTTGCATCATGGTCTGGTATGGCAGAAGGATTGTATAAAATCTGCAGAGTAGTGGACTCTGCCCAATACATCACGGGCACATCCCTCCCGCCATCGGTGGTATCTGTAGGAGGTGCTACCTCAACAAGGCAACATCCATCATCAAAGATCCCCACCACTTAGCTCGTGTCATCTTCTCATAGCTGCCATCAGGTAGGAGATACAGAAGCCTGAAGTCCCAAACCACCAGGCTCAAGAACAGCTACCTCCTTCCAACCAGAATGGGAACCAGCATCAGGTTTATTATCACCGGCATGTAACTTAGCAGCAGCAGTACAGTATAATACAGAATAACATAGAAAGAGGAAAATAAATAAGTGAATAAATTACAGTAAGTATATATATGCACATTAAATAGTTAGATTAAAGATAGTGCAAAACAGAAAGAGTATTTAAAAGTGAGGCGGTGTTCATGGGTTCAATGTCCATTTAGGAATCGGATGACAGAGGGGAAGAAGTTGTTCCTGAATCACTGAGTGTCTGCCTTCAGGCTTCTGTATCTCCTTACAATGGTAACAATGAGAAGAGGGCACGTCCTGGGTGATCAGAGTCTGTAATGATGGACTTTTCTGAGGCACTACTCCTTGAAGATGTCTTGGTTGTTATGAAGGTTAGTACCCATGAAGAAACTGACTAATTTTACAACCTTCTGTGGCTTCTTTTGATTCTGTGTCTAACTTAACCCAATCAGTTAAGTTAGATAACCTGTCCTCCTCCACTCTCACCCTGAACACTGGCGTGCCTCAAGGCTGTGTGCTGAGCCCTCTTCTGTACTCCCTTTTCACCTATGACTGCCTTCCTGAACATGATTCTAACTCCATAATCAAGTTCACAGACGACACCGCGGTGGTTGGCCTGATCAAAGGGGATGACGAGACAGCCTATAGGGACGAGGTCCAGCACCTGGCCACATGGTGTGCCAACAACAACCTGGCCCTTAACACCCAGAAGACTAAGAAGATCATTGTGGATTTCAGGCATGCTAGGAGCCACACTCACATCCCCACCTCCATTAACGGAGCTGTAGTGGAGCGTGTATCAAGCTTCAAATTCCTTGGTGTCCACGTTTCCGAGAATCTCACCTGGTCCCTGAACTCCTCCATCCTGATCAAGAAGGCGCAACAGCACCTTTATTTCCCGCAGAGCATCAAAAAAGCTCACCTCTGTCCCAGGATACTGACGGACTTTTACCGCTGTACCATTGAGAGCATACTCACTAACTGCATCTCAGTGTGGTATGGCAACTGTCCCGTATCGGACCGCAAAGCACTCCAGCGTGTGGTGAAAACTGCCCAGCGGATTATCGGCACCCAATTGCCCACCATTGAGAACATCTACCATAAATGCTGCCTGGGCAGGGCGAAAAGCATTATCAAGGATGCATCTCACCCTAACCATGGACTTTTTACTCTCCTCCCATCTGGTAGGCGCTACAGGAGCCTCTGCTCCCGCACCAGCAGGTACAGGAAGAGCTTCTTCCCTGAGGCTGTGACCCTGCTGAACCTCACATCACAGCGCTAAGCACTATTGCACCCATCTTGTACTGTCTCAGTACTTTTATATTTGTGTGCTGTAGCACTTACTTTTTATTCGCAGTTATTTTGTAAATCACACTATTCTTTGCATTTCCGGTCAGATGCTAAATGCATTTCATTGGCTTTGTATCTGTACTCAGCACAATGTCAATAAAGTTGAATCTAATCTAATCTAATAGCCCCCCCTCCCCATTCCAGACAGTGAGCCATTCAGTTCTTCAACCAAATTGTACAACCCTAATCACTTCAGTTTACCAACACTATGATCACTTTGATCACTTTACACAATAACAGACTTACAGTTTACTAATTATGTTCTTGTAAAAAGTGAGTGTCATTTGTGATTAATTTATGTTTTTCTTGTGAACGTTCTGTATTGAACTACTTTTGTTCTCTTTTTGCACTACTTACTTAGTTACCTGTATGTGTTTTTCTTAGTATAATTTATGGTACATCTTACTGTGTGTATTGCTTTGAACTGCTGCCACAAACAAAGAGATTTCACAACATATATCAGTGAAAACAAACTTGATTCTAGTTCAACATTCAAGTTTATTTATCACGTTTACTTAAGACCATCAGACCATAAGATACAGGAGTAGAATTAGGCCATTTGGCCCATCAAGTCTGCTCCACCATTTCATCATGGCTGATCCAATTCTACTCTCACCCTGGTCTCCTGCCTTTTCCCCGAATCCCATTATGCCTTGACCAATCAAGAATCTATCAACCTCTTAAATATACATGAAGACTTAGCCTCCATAGCTGCCTATGGAAAAGAACTCTGCAGATTTACTGCCCTCCGACTAAATAAATTCCTCCTCATCTCCATTCTAAAAGGATGCCCCTTTATTTTGAGGCTGTGTCCTTTGGTCTTAGACTCTCTCACCATGGGAAACATCCTCTCAACATCCACTCTATCAAGGCCTTTCACCATTCGATAGGTTTCAATGAGGTTACCCCTCAATCTTCTGAATTCCAACAAATACAGGCCCAGAGCTATCTAACAGTCTTCATATGACAACCCATTCAATCCTGGAACCATTTTCGTGAATCTCCTTTGAACCCTCTCCAGTTTCAGCACATCCTTTCTAAGATAAGAGGCCCAAAACTATTCACAATACTCCAAGTGAGGCCTCACCAGTGCTTTATAAAGTCTCAATATTACATTATTGCTTTTATATTCTTGAAATAAAAGTTAACATTGCATTTGCCTTCCTCACTGCAGACTCAACCTGCAAATTAACCTTTGGGGAATCTTGTACAAGGACTCCCAGGTCCCTTTGTATCTCAGTTTTTTTTGTTGTTTTTCTCTATTTAGAAAATAGTCAACTCTCATTTCTTCTGCCAAAGTGCATGACCATACACTTCCCGACACTATATTCTATCTGCCATTTCTTTGTCCATTCTCCTAATCTGTCTAATCCTTCTGTAGCTTCCTTATTTCCTCAAAACTATCTGCCCCTTCGCCTATCTTCATATCATCTGCAAACATTACAACAGATTCAACAATTCCGTCATCCAAACCACCGATACTTAATGCAAGAAGAATTGGCCCCAACACAGACCCCTGTGAAACACCACTAGTCACCGGCAGCCAGCCAGACAAGGCTCCCTTTGTTCCCACTCTTTGCCTCCTGCCAATCAGGCACTGCTTTCTCCATGCTAGAATCATTCCTGTAACATCTTGGGCTCGTAGCTTGTTAAGCAGTCTCGTGTATGGCACCTTGTCAAAGGCCTTCTGAAGATCCAATTACACAACATCTACCAATACTCCTTTGTCTATCCTGCTTGTTATTTCTTCAAAGAATTTTAACAGATTTGACAGGGAAGATTTTCCATTGAGGAAACCATACTGACTCTGACCTATTTTATCATGTGCCTCCAAGTACCATGAGACCCCATCCGTAATAATCAATTCAAACATCTCCCCAACCATTGAGGTCAGACTAACTGGCCGATAATTTCCTTTCTTCTGCCTCTCTCCCTTCTTGAAGAGTGGAATAACATTTGCAATTTTCCAGTCTTCTGGAACCATTCCAGAATCTAATGATTTTTGAAAGATTATTACTAATGCCTCCACAATCTCTTCAACCACCTCTTTCAGAACTCTGGGGTGTGCACCATCCAGTCCAGGTGACTTATCTAACTTCAGACCTTTCAGTTTCCCAAGGATCTTCTCCCTAGTAATGGGAACTTCACATACTTCATCACCCCCGACACTGGAGCTTCCACCATATTGCTAATGTCTTCCACAGTGAAGACTGATGCAAAATACTTACTCAGTTCGTCAGCCATTTCATTTCCTTGTCCCCCATTACTACTCTCCAGCATCGTTTTCCTGTGGTCTAATATCCACTCTTGCCTCTCTTTTACGCTTTATGTATCTGAAGAAACTTTTGGTATCCTCTTTAATGTTATTGGCTAACTTAATTTCACATCATGGCATTGGTTGGTGGGGTGGAGATATGTCTCTGTCAAAGTGTAAGGTGCTCCTTCCCTCTGTTAGCCTGCAGGTCACCCTTGTGCAAGGTGTGGCACCTGCTTAGCCCCCGATCAGGGTCACATGAAGCCATGGGAACAGGTGGTGGATGGTCGTGTGAGCAGCTGCTGCAGATCACAAGTCCTGGTTATGTGACCACTGATGCCAGGCAGACAATCCCTGAAGTATATTGATAATGGCTGGCGTCACCTGTCTTGTAAAGACACTACCCAGAAGAAGGCAATGGCAAACCATTCCTGTGGAAAAATTTGCCAAGAATATTCATGGTCATGGAAACACCCACGTCATACGACATGGCACATAACGGTGATGACATCATGACATACAGTGGATTGCATCATTTTTTGTTAACTACCAACAAACTCAAGGGTGTGCTGGTGGCAGCGCACAAGTGTCACCACACATTCTGGTGCCAACATGCAATGTTCACGATGCTCGGTAGAAGAACAGCTTCAAAAACAAGTGTCATTCCATCAATAATACAACTACAAATTCAATTTTTGCACTGCGTTGAATTTCTAAAATGAACCTGTGATTGTAATTTCCGCCCAAATGCATTTGCATAGACACATAGGATACGGTGTAGGGGGGAGGGTGAATACTGAATGTGTTAACCTGGCATTAGTAGAATGGAAAATGCTGGAATCTAAAATGAAAGATGTGATCTAATGTCATGGTGTGCGTTGACAGATGACTGAATCCAAGCATGGAGGGTAACAAACTCCCATGTTCGGACAGAACCCAGAGTTCATTCACCAAAACTCTAACTGTACCTCGGCGCCTTGACCGAGTGACACTGTGAGATGAATCATTCTCGAAACACACAGACAAGGACACAGTGGTGAGTGCTAATCAGGAGTCTGCTTTAAATAATCACTGATAGTTAACTTGAGAAGATTAAGCAGAGAGCAGCAGGACTTAGCGACTCTTGTAAAGACAACAGACAGTAAATACAGGTGCTTGAGAACCCTGAAAGTCCAATGCTCTGTGGCTCATCGCAGAGGCCTGTAAGGCTCATGATAGTACCAAGTCTTGTACCTTCGCCCCAGAGGAACAATGTTTTTTTTAGCAGTATACATGTGTATGGTTGAATGACAATAAAGCTGAACTTGACATACTACCCTCCAAGGGGACAATAACTTCATTGTAGGGTTTGGAGGCTTGCGTGCCTCAATGTCCCGGAGGGCTACGTTCACGGGAGATGGCTCCTTGTGCTTATACTCTTGGTAAGGTCACCCATGCCAAACAGGTCAAAGGGTAGAGGCCTGATAAAGAGTGGCCCACCATGAGACAAATCATTCTCCACAAACACACAAGGACTCCGCTAAGATGCTAAATGAGAGAGCCCTTTAAATAATCACAGAGTGCAGATAAAACCCATGCCTGTCACAATTAACTTGTCAAGATTAAACAGAAAGCACCAGGGCTTAATAACTGGTTAAGATAACAATTAGTAAATGCAGGTGCTCGAGAAATCTCGTGACATCTAATGATCCATAGAAAATAAATAATAATTGAATTTGATTTTGTATCTAGCAGAGAAAGTGAGGGTTTAGTTATTTAGAGATACAGCATGGAACAGGCCGATCTGAACCTATGAGCTGCACTGCTCAGCAACCCACCTATTTAACCCTAGCCTAATGCAGGACAACTTACAATTATCAATGAACCTACTAACTGGTACACCTTTGGACTGTGGGAGGAAACCAGAGTATCCGGAGGAAACCCACAGGATCACAGGGAGAACATACTAACTCCTTACTCGCCGCGCCAGAACTGAACTCCGGTAGTTGTGTAACGCTAACCACTATGCTTCCGTGGTGCCTGTATCAGGCAGAGTCAGTATTGTGGTTCTGATTCAGATCTGATGCTGAGTGCCTGTGATGCTTCTGCAAGTACGCCTTTCATTGCACCTGTACATACATGTACTTGTGGTTGTGACGATAAACTTGACTTTGACTTTAACTTTGGCTTTGATATCTGAAGTATGGTATGCCCGAGGAATATCATCCAGGCTGGGAATTTCCACATGTTCCTTGCTGAGTTTTGGGGAAGGGCAGACTTTGATCTGCCAGCATTGGTTTAGGCTTGCCTGCTCCCTGGTCTGTGTAGATAATAACTTCTTGATATTTATTGCTTTATTATTTATTATTATTATATTTTTTGTTTTGTATTTGCACAACTTGTCTTTTGCATGTTGGCTGTTTGTCCACCTTGTTGTGTGTGGCTTTTCATTGACTTTATTGTGTTTCTTTGTATTTACTGTGAATGCCCACAAGAGAATGAATCTCAGGGCTGTATATGGTGACACAGATGTACTTGGATAATAAATTAACTTTGAGATGTGAACTTTGAAGATAACACGTAAAAATAGTTCAGCCTTCCGTGTCTGAGCCTTCAGCATACTTGTTCCATTTCGCACTCTATCCCAGGCTGTTTCTTTGCTCCGTCAGAGCAGCCTACTTATCGTTCTCATCTCTCTGATCTTTTTTTATACATGAGCGTGTGACTTATTTAATTCTGCCCATGGATCAATCAAAGCATTTGCGTGGGCTCAGCCATGTGCAGGCAGGAAACAAGAGACTGCAGATGCTGAAAGCAAAGAACACATACAACACAGAATGTTGTGACACAATACAGGCCCTTCAGCCCACCATCTTGAGCTGACATTTTGATCTACTCTAAGATCAAACAAATCCTTTCATCCCCCATCGCCCTCCATTCTCCTTTTATCACGTGCCCATCGAGGAGTCTCTTAAACGTTGGTAAAGTATCTGCCTCTGAGAAGGCATTCCATGCACGCACCATTCTCTGTGTAAATGTCCTACCTCGGACATCCCCGTATACCTTCCTCCAGTCACCTTAAAATTTATGTCCTCTCATATTAGCCAATACAATAAGTATATATAAATAATTAAATTAAATAAGTCGTGCAAAAAGAGAGGAGGAAAGTTAGTGAATGGGTTCTTTATCCATTCAGAGCACAATTACTTTACAACGCAAGCGATTGCTGTTCGGCAATGTCGCTGCCTGTACGTTCTCCCAGTGACTGTGTGGGTTTCCTCGGGGTGCTCTGGCTAACCCCCATAGTTCAGAGATGTACAGGTTAGTTTAGTGAGCTGTAGGCATGCTACATTGGCACTGCAAGCATGGCGACACTTGTGATCTGGCCTCTGCATATCCTCAGACAGTGTTGGCCATTGACTCAAGCGACACATTTTGTTGTATGCTTCAATACTCTTGATGTACATTTATTTATTTTTTATTGAGACACACCAAGGAAAAGGCCCTTCTGGAACTTCGAGCCACGCTGTCCAGCAATCCCCTGATTTAACCCTTGCCTAATCACAGGACAATTTACAATGACCAATTAACTTACCAACTTGTACGTCTTTGCACTGTGGGAGGAAACCGGAGCACCCGGAGGAAACCAACGCGGTCACGGGGAGAATGTACAAACTCCTTACAGACAGCGCTGGAATTGAACCCTGCATCACTGGTACTGTAAAGCATTCTGCTCACCCTGCCACCCTAAAGTAGTGGTGGGTATACATTTTAAAACCTAATACAACAGGTGTAACCACAAGATTTGCAACTCATTTTTGACTTCTGAAGGACTATATAGTATCATCTGCAGATCCAGCAAGTCCAACTCTTTGTCTACTGAATCACAATTATGTGCTTGATCTCTGATTGCAGATGTAAGAGAGGATGTTAAAGGCTGCTTGAAACTAACCAATACTTCTGGTAATTACTCCCCTCTGTCTCCCCACCTTTGCTTTGCCGCAGTCTGGAGGCCCTCTCACCCTTTTTACTCCTCCGCCCTCATTATGTGCCCATCACCTCCCTCTGCTTTCCTCACTTCCTTCCCTTTCTCCCACGGTCCACACTCCTCTCCTACCAGATTCCTCCTTCTTCAGCACTTCACCTCTTCCACCTATCACCTCCCAATTTCTTTCTTCATCCCTCCCTCTCCCACACACCCACCTTCCCCCCTCACCTGGTTTCACCTATCACCCACCAGCTCGTACTCTTTTCCCACGTCACCACCTTATTCTGGCTTCGGCCTGCTTTTAAAATTATTATTCTTTTTATTTGCAAAGATTGTCTTCTTTTGCTCGTTGGTTATTTATCAGTCTTGTTCGTGTATAGTTTTTCCACTGATTCTGTGGTATCCCTTTCTTATACTGTGAATGCCTACAAGAAAATGAATCTCAGGGTAATATATCACGTTCAAGTTTACCGTCATTCAACCATGATTATGTATACTACTAAACAAAATATTGTTGCTCTGGGGCCAACATGCAAAACACAGTACTGTCATGAGCTGTAAACTGTTGTGCTTCTAGGTTTTTCAAGTGCCTGCCGAAGGATTTAGGCCTGAAACATTGACTATACTTTTTTCTATAGATGCTGCCTGGCCTGCTGAGTTCCTCCAGCATTTTATGTCAGTTGCTTGGATTTCCTGCATCTGTGGATTTTCTCTTGTTGATAATTACTAATTGTTGTATTCAATAGAGTCATTAGTCCTGGTACTTCCTCTTTAATTCTGTCAAGTTAATTGTGACTGGCACGGGTTTTCCACATTCTGGGATTATTTAAAGTGGTCTCTCGTTTACCGCTGTAGTGGAGTCCTTGTGTGTTTGTGGAGAATGATTTGTCTCACGGTGTCACTTGGTTGTGCATCCGATGCTCTGTTGGTATTCCTATGTATAACCTCTTGTTGCCTTCTCTAAACGGGAGTCTGCGTTCCTTCACTCCTGGGTTCAGTCATTACCGGCGCTCACCGTGACACAGTCTGCTGTTCCTCCACACCTGGGTTCAGTCATTACCGGCGCTCACCGTGACACAGTCTGCTGTTCCTCCACACCTGGGTTCAGTCATTACCGGCGCTCACCGTGACACAGTCTGCTGTTCCTCCACTCCTGGGTTCAGTCATTACCGGCGCTCACCGTGACACAGTCTGCCGTTCCTCCACACCTGGGTTCAGTCATTACCGGCGCTCACCGTGACACAGTCTGCCGTTCCTCCACACCTGGGTTCAGTCATTACCGGCGCTCACCGTGACACAGTCTGCCGTTCCTCCACACCTGGGTTCAGTCATTACCGGCGCTCACCGTGACACAGTCTGCCGTTCCTCCACACCTGGGTTCAGTCATTACCGGCGCTCACCGTGACACAGTCTGCCGTTCCTCCACACCTGGGTTCAGTCATTACCGGCGCTCACCGTGACACAGTCTGCCGTTCCTCCACACCTGGGTTCAGTCATTACCGGCGCTCACCGTGACACAGTCTGCCGTTCCTCCACACCTGGGTTCAGTCATTACCGGCGCTCACCGTGACACAGTCTGCCGTTCCTCCACACCTGGGTTCAGTCATTACCGGCGCTCACCGTGACACAGTCTGCCGTTCCTCCACACCTGGGTTCAGTCATTACCGGCGCTCACCGTGACACAGTCTGCCGTTCCTCCACACCTGGGTTCAGTCATTACCGGCGCTCACCGTGACACAGTCTGCCGTTCCTCCACACCTGGGTTCAGTCATTACCGGCGCTCACCGTGACACAGTCTGCCGTTCCTCCACACCTGGGTTCAGTCATTACCGGCGCTCACCGTGACACAGTCTGCCGTTCCTCCACACCTGGGTTCAGTCATTACCGGCGCTCACCGTGACACAGTCTGCCGTTCCTCCACACCTGGGTTCAGTCATTACCGGCGCTCACCGTGACACAGTCTGCCGTTCCTCCACACCTGGGTTCAGTCATTACCGGCGCTCACCGTGACACAGTCTGCCGTTCCTCCACACCTGGGTTCAGTCATTACCGGCGCTCACCGTGACACAGTCTGCCGTTCCTCCACACCTGGGTTCAGTCATTACCGGCGCTCACCGTGACACAGTCTGCCGTTCCTCCACACCTGGGTTCAGTCATTACCGGCGCTCACCGTGACACAGTCTGCCGTTCCTCCACACCTGGGTTCAGTCATTACCGGCGCTCACCGTGACACAGTCTGCCGTTCCTCCACACCTGGGTTCAGTCATTACCGGCGCTCACCGTGACACAGTCTGCCGTTCCTCCACACCTGGGTTCAGTCATTACCGGCGCTCACCGTGACACAGTCTGCCGTTCCTCCACACCTGGGTTCAGTCATTACCGGCGCTCACCGTGACACAGTCTGCCGTTCCTCCACACCTGGGTTCAGTCATTACCGGCGCTCACCGTGACACAGTCTGCCGTTCCTCCACACCTGGGTTCAGTCATTACCGGCGCTCACCGTGACACAGTCTGCCGTTCCTCCACACCTGGGTTCAGTCATTACCGGCGCTCACCGTGACACAGTCTGCCGTTCCTCCACACCTGGGTTCAGTCATTACCGGCGCTCACCGTGACACAGTCTGCCGTTCCTCCACACCTGGGTTCAGTCATTACCGGCGCTCACCGTGACACAGTCTGCCGTTCCTCCACACCTGGGTTCAGTCATTACCGGCGCTCACCGTGACACAGTCTGCCGTTCCTCCACACCTGGGTTCAGTCATTACCGGCGCTCACCGTGACACAGTCTGCCGTTCCTCCACACCTGGGTTCAGTCATTACCGGCGCTCACCGTGACACAGTCTGCCGTTCCTCCACACCTGGGTTCAGTCATTACCGGCGCTCACCGTGACACAGTCTGCCGTTCCTCCACACCTGGGTTCAGTCATTACCGGCGCTCACCGTGACACAGTCTGCCGTTCCTCCACACCTGGGTTCAGTCATTACCGGCGCTCACCGTGACACAGTCTGCCGTTCCTCCACACCTGGGTTCAGTCATTACCGGCGCTCACCGTGACACAGTCTGCCGTTCCTCCACACCTGGGTTCAGTCATTACCGGCGCTCACCGTGACACAGTCTGCCGTTCCTCCACACCTGGGTTCAGTCATTACCGGCGCTCACCGTGACACAGTCTGCCGTTCCTCCACACCTGGGTTCAGTCATTACCGGCGCTCACCGTGACACAGTCTGCCGTTCCTCCACACCTGGGTTCAGTCATTACCGGCGCTCACCGTGACACAGTCTGCCGTTCCTCCACACCTGGGTTCAGTCATTACCGGCGCTCACCGTGACACAGTCTGCCGTTCCTCCACACCTGGGTTCAGTCATTACCGGCGCTCACCGTGACACAGTCTGCCGTTCCTCCACACCTGGGTTCAGCCATTACCGGCGCTCACCGTGACACAGTCTGCCGTTCCTCCACACCTGGGTTCAGCCATTACCGGCGCTCACCGTGACACAGTCTGCCGTTCCTCCACACCTGGGTTCAGCCATTACCGGCGCTCACCGTGACAGAGTCTGCCGTTCCTCCACACCTGGGCTCAGTCATTACCGGTGCTCACCGTGACAAGTACATACAGTCACATTGATACTAAATTTGCTTTGAACTTTGATCCCCGATGAAGAATCTCAGCGTAAAAAGTCGATGGTTCATTTTCCCTCTACAGATGCTGCCTGAGCTGCATCTCAGCACTTGGTGTGTGTTGCTGATGACAGTGATCGAGTGACCACTGCAACGCTGAACGAGCAGACAGCTTGAAGCCTATCTTACAATACAGCAGAGTGACACTGTATCCCAGGTGCAGGAGAGCCCCGGCTGTTAAATAGCAGTGAAAGGCTTTCTTTATTCAGCTTGTTTACACCTGAGCTGTGTGATGTGAGTTCAGATCTTCCATAGCACCCTGTTCAACCCCTCCCCTGAATAAAACAGGATTAATATTGATTGTGCTTAATTCCCAACAAGCATTCCTTGTGGTTTTACATGAGAAGTGATGATTTATGATAAGGGCAAACAAGACAAAATCTGCAGATGCTGGAAATCCAAGCGACGCCAACAAAATGCTGGAGAAACTCAGCAGGCCAGGCAGCATCTGTAGAAAATAGTACAATCAACACTTCAGGTTGAGACTTTCAGGTAGGTGATGGGTGAAACTGGGAGGGGAGAGGGGTGAAGGAAACAGCTGGGAGTTCGATTGGTGAAAGAGATAAAGGCTAGAGAAGGGGGAATCTGACAGGAGAGGAGAGAAGGCCATGGACTAATGGGAAGGGGAGGAGCACCAGAGGGAGGTGACGGGCAGGTAAGGAGATAAGGTGAGAGAGGGAAATGGAAATGGGGCAATGGTGAAGGGGGACAATTAACAGCAGTTTGAGAAATCGATTATGATAAGGAGCCTGTTTCAGTTGGAAACTTACCATCTCCGATACATGTGCTACTGTGTGTAGTTAACAATACCAGCGACCCAGGTTCAATTCCCTGGGTCTGTAAGGAGTTTGTACGTACTTGCCATGACCTTGTGGGTTTCCTCCAGATACTCTGGTTTCCTCCCACAGTCCAAAGACATACCGGTTGGTAAGTTAATTAGTCATTGTAAATTGTCCCGTGATTAGGCCAGGATTAAATCAGGCATTGCCGGGCAGCGCGGTTTGAAGGGCCAGAAAGGCCTATTCCGCGCTGTATCTAAAGAAATAAAATAAAATAACATTTTTCAGAGATCTGATTGTTCTGAACAATGACCCACACAGTGTTTGTGTGGGACAAGAGGCACTGTCTTTTTCACCTTTGCAAGACTCAAGATTCAAGCTTGTTTATCATCATTCTTCAGTACAGGAGTGTAAAGGAGAACAGAATGATTATTACTCTGGACCTGAAGCAGCTTAGAAAAACACAATAAATATCAGTATAAAAGCAATCCTGTAAAACACAATGCACAGGTAACCGTAAAGTGGCAGTGAATGGTGGGGTGGGGTGTGGAATGAAGGGTGCTGAGGAGGTGTGGGGGGCAGTGGCTGTTGTGGATGTAGTGGTGGTGTGTGCTGTTTGCGATGGGTTAATGGATGGAGGTATTGAAGGCTTGGGAGAACTATGTTTTTTTTAAAGTCTAGTTGTCAGAATTTTCAAATTTCGCCCAAGTGTGAAGAGAGAGAGAGACTCTGAAGCGGGTCAACTTTAATGAGAACTGTTGGAAAAGAAAAACAATGAACTCTGAGGGCACAGGGCCATTAACTAAAACTCTCAAACTGAAAGTTAACACCAATATAGCAGCTGGAGACAACAACTAAGTACCAAATGAATACCGGTCCTTTCCAGCGTCTGCCGAAACAGTAGTCCTCCTTCCCAGGCAAGGATGAGGGTAAGCAGGGAGCGTAAACATTGCTTGCTGTGCTTTTGGCCCAGTGCCAACTAGAATGAAAAGAAGGCTACGTCCACACTAGACTGGGTAACTTTGAAAACGCCGGTTTCGCGTAAAAACAATAAGCATCCAAACCAGGTGTTTTTGAAAATACCTCCGTCCACATTAAGACGGGTATTTGGGCGAATCTCCTACTGGGCGTGCGCAGGACACATCTACAGAAAACAAGTGAAGAGGAAACGGTATACCTGGCGCGCTTTTGCCCAGTTGCAGACTAGAAAAACTTAAAAGGAAATTGCCAAACGACGGACAGCTGCTGGCTCTCGCGCAGGAGGACTTAAAACTAAAAAAACAAATACTGGAGCATATGGAGGCAGCTGACAGGGAGTTCACGGACAGTATGACCTGGCTGACGACGAACATTGAAAAACTGACTAACTTTGTTGCAGAGGGATTTACAATGATGAGGAATATGATGACTCCCACCCCCCCCCCCCCCGTACTTTTCACCGCCACAATACCAGCCTCACAGCCACTACAGTAGCTACACATACGGACACACAGACCCCCGGGTGGCCCCACCAACATCTTCCCCACTCCCACAGAGGGGTCACCCCGGAAACATTTCCTACAGCCATAGTCTCTTCACTGATGAAAGGGACAACAGATTTTTTAAAAAACTTCCAGTTATCCCGTACACACTACAACGCCCAACCGGCGTTTTCAGATTTAAACACTCTGGAGAGTGTTTTAGAAAAGCTCCATTTTCAGGGGATGAAAACGCCATTTCAGTGTGGACGGAGGGTCAAAAGGAAGAGAAAAAGCTTCGGTTACCGATTTATCCAGTCTAGTGTGGACGTAGCCGAAGGGTTAAATCCCACCATAATGAGATGGTCATTAGCAGGAATGTGCATTCACAAAAGCACGGTTGCCAAAGCTGTTGCACAACCTGTCTGTGGGGCACGTAGCCCCCACAGTAGAGCCCATGGTTGTGACACTAGTAGTCCTGGCATGGATGCTGCATAGCCTCTTCCCTGATGGGAGTGGGACCAACAATCCGTGAGCAGGGTGGGTGGATCCTTCATGATATTGCTGGCAAACATAAACACAGGAGATTTTGCAGAAGTTGGAAATCCAGAGTAACCACACAAATTGCTAGAGGAACTCAGCAGGTCAGGCAGCAGAAACAGTTAATGTTTCAGACCAGAACCTTTCATCAGAACTGATACTGCTGGCCTTTTTCTGACCCCTTTCTGTATATATGTTCTTGATGACAGGCTGAAACCTTCAAGGTTAAACCAAAAACTGAGCAGCTTGTTGAACTTGGACTGTTTTTATCTACCAGATCCTTTAACATGAACCTTTTCCAATACCTCGGATATATCCAATATAAAAAGGCGGAGGGAACGAGGAGGGACAAGAGGATTTCACACTGGCTATTTGCCGCCCTCCTTCTTTCAGTCCCAATGAAGAGTTGTTCTGGATTCCAGCGTCTGCAGCCTCCTGCTTCTCTGTAGAACGTATCGGAATAATTTGGAAGGTATGTAGCTTGGGTGGTTGATGGTTGGGTTGAGTTGTTCTCTGATCTTGGCAATTTACTTGCAAAGGTTTCATCACGACACGAGGAGACACCATCAGTGCGTTATTGATCTCCCAGTGGCCACAATCAACAGCACACTGACAATGTCTCCTCGTATGGTGATGAAACGTTTGCAAGTCAATTGCCAAGACTGGAGACCACCTCAGCCCAGATATGGAATGTTATGGGGAAGGAGCACGTGGAGGTTGGCTCCATGGATACAGAGTTGTAAAGCACAGGAGAAGGCCCCATGGCCCATGACATCCATCCTACCAGTTGTACCTGTCCTGATGCAGAGTGTCAAACCAATACATCGACAATTTCTTTACGCCCACAGATGCTGCCCGACCCGTTAAGATCCTGTAGCAGATTATTTGCTGCTCCAGATCCCAGCATCTGAAGTCTTTCGTGTCTGCTGAGCATCTCAAGAGGTGATGCCTCAAGGGGAAATCCACCCTCTTCATCCTGGACATGCTCTCTCATCACTTCCATTAGGGAGTAGGTACGGGAGCCTGAAGACTCACACTCAATGTATCAGGAACAGCTTCTTCCCCTCTGCTATCAGATTTATGAATGGACATTGAACCATGAACACTTGCTCATTATTCCTTTTTTTTTTGCACAATCTACTTGTTTTTGTAATTTATAGATTTTCATCTTTTTGCACTGTACTGCTGCTGCAAAACAACAAATATCATGTCAGTGCTAATAAATCTGTATCTGGTTCTGATTCGGAGTCACCCCGATTCCACTTACACACATTAGATCTGGTGCTATCCATAACTCTACCCAACAGTCTGCTGTAAACGGCAGGATCCAGGTGGCCACTAACTTCAGTTCCACTTTAATGCAAGAAGCATCATGAACAAAGCGGATGAGCTTATAGTGTGGATCAGTGCTTGGAGCTATCATGTTGCAGCCATTACAGAGACTCAGATTGCTTGGGGCAGGAATGACTACTTTGAGTGCCAGGCTTTAGATGTTTCAGAAAGGACAGGGAGGGAGGCAAAAGAGGTGGGGGCATGGCACTGCTGATCAGAGATAGTGTCATGGCTGCAGAAAAGCAGGAAGTCATGGAGGGATTGTCCACTGAGTCTCTGTGGGTGGAAGTTAGAAACAGGAAGGGGTCAATAACTCTACTGGCTTTTTTTTATAGATGACCCAATAGTAACAGGGACATCAAGGAGCAGATAGGGAGACAGATCCTGGAAAGGTGTAATAATAACAGGGTTGTCGTGGTGGGAGATTTTAATTTCCCAAATATTGGTATCTCCCTAGAGCAAGGGGTTTAGACTGGGTGGAGTTTATTAAGTGTGTTCAGGAAGGTTTCCTGACACAATATGTAGACAAGCCAACAAGAGCAGAGGCTGTACTTGATCTGGTATTGAGAACTGAATCTGGTCAGGTGTTAGGTCTCTCGGTGGGAGAGCATTTTGGAGACAGTGACCACAATTCTATCTCCTTTGCCATAGCACTGGAGAGGGATAGGAACAGACAAGTTAGGAAAGCGTTTAATTGGAGTAAGGGGAAATATGAAGCCATCAGGCAGGAGCTTGGAAGCATAAATTGGAAACAGATGTTCTCAGGAAAATGTCCAGCAGAAATGTGGAAAATGTTCAGGGGATATTGGCGTGGAGTTGTACATAGGTACATTCCAATGAGACAGGAAAAGCTTGGTAGGGTACAGGAACCGTGGTGTTCAAAGGCTGTTGAAAATCTAGTCAAAAAGAAAAGAAACGCTTACAAAAGGTTCAGGGAGCTAGGTAATGATAGAAATCTAGAAGATTATGAGGCTAGCAGGAAGGAGGTTAAGAACGAAATTGGGAGAGCCAGAAGGGGCCATGAGAAGGCCTTGGCAGCCAGGATTAAGGAAAACCCCAAGGCATTCTGTAAGTATGTGAAGAGCAAAAGGATAAGACGTGAGAGAATAGGACCAATCAAGTGTGACAGTGGAAAAGTGTGTATGGAACTGGAGGAGATAGCAGAGGTACTGAATGAATATTTTGCTTCAGTATTCACTGCGGTAAAGGACCTTGGCGATTGTAGGGATGACTTGCAGCGGACTGACTTGAGCATATAGACATTAAGGAAGAGGATGCGCTGAAGCTTTTGGAAAGCATCAAGTTGGATAAGTCACTGGGACCGGATGAGACGTACCCCAGGCTACTGTGGGAAGTGAGGGAGGAGATTGCTGAGCCTCTGGTGATGATCTTAGCATCATCGATGGGGACGGGAGAGGTTCCAGAGGATTAGAGGGTTGCAGATGTTGTTCCCTTATTCAAGAAAGGGAGTAGAGATAGCCCAGGAAATTATAGACTAGTGAGTCTTATTTCAGTGGTTGGTAAGTTGATGGAGAAGATCCTGCGAGACAGGATTTATGAACATTTGGAGAGGCATAATATAATTAGGAATAGTCAGCATGGCTTTATCAAAGGCAGGTCATGCCTTATGAGCCTGATTAAATTTTTTGAGGATATGACTAGACACATTGATGAAGGTAGAGCAGTAGATGTAGTGTATATGGATTTCAGCAAGGCCTTGTACCCCATCCAAGGCTTATTGAGAAAGTAAGAAGACATGGGATGCAAGGGGACCTTGCTTTGTGGATGCAGAATTGACGCCCACAGAAGACAAAGAGTGGTTGTAGACAGGTCATATTCTGCATGGAGGTCGGTGACAAGTGATGTGCCTCAGGGGTCTGTTCTGGGACCCCTTCTCTTCATGATTTTTATAAATGACCTGGATGAGGAAGTGAAGGGATTGGTTAGTAAATTTGCTAATGACACAAAGGTTGGGGATATTGTGGATAATGTGGAGGGCTGTCAGAGGTTACAGCGAGATAGTGATAGGATGCAAAACTGGGCTGAGAAGTGGCAGATGGAGTTCAGCCCAGAAAAGTGTGAGGTAGCTCATTTTGGTAGGTCAAATATGATGGCAGAATATAGCATTAATGGCAGTGTGGAGGATCAGAGGGATCTTGGGGTCCGATTCCATAGGACACTCAAAGCTGCTACACAGGTTGACTCTATGGTTAAGAAGGCATACAGTGCATTGGAAGAGCCAAGAGGTGATGTTACAGCTATATAGGACCATGGTCAGACCCCACTTGGAGAACTGTGCTCAGTTCTGGTTGCCTCACCATAGAAAGGATGTGGAAACCATAGAAAGGGTGCAGAGGAGATTTATAAGGATGTTGCCTGAATTGGGGAGCAGGCCTTATGAGAATAGGCTAAGTGAACTCGGTCTTTTCTCCTTGGATCATGTGGGTAGTTAGAGCCTTTATCCCAGAGCTGAAATGGCTAACACGAGAGGGCACAGTTTTAAGGTGCTTGGAAGTAGGTACAGAGGGATGTCAGGGCTAAGTGTTTTATGCAGAGAGTGGTGATTGCATGGAATGGGCTGCCAGCGGTGGTGGTGGAGGCGGATACAATAGGGTCTTCTAAGAGACTCCTGGATAGGTACATGGAGCTTAGAAAAATAGAGGGCTATGGTAACCCTAGGTAATTTCTAAAATAAGTACATGTTCAGCACAGCATTGGGGGCTGAAGGGCCTGTATTGTGCTGTAGGTTTTCTATGTTTCTAACTTCCCTTTCCAATTCTGAGATGGCAGTCCATGACTTCCTCTACTGCCATGACACGGGCAAACTCAGGATGGAGGAGCAACACCTCATATTTTACTTGGGTAGCCTCCAGCCTGATGGCAAGAACATCGGTTTCTCTAACATCTGGAAACCTCCCACTCCCCCCCTCCCCTTCATTTTCTATTCCCCATTATGGTTTCCCTCTCACACTTTTACTTCTCTACACCTGCCAATCACCCCCTTCTGTGTCCCATCCTCCTCCCCTTTCTCCCATGGTCCCCTCTCCTCTCCTATCAGGCTCCTCCTTCTTCAGCCCTTTAGCTCTTCCACCTATCCCCTCCCAGCTTCTGACTTCACCCCCCCTCCCCCACTTTCCCCCTCACCTGGTCTCACCTATCACCTGCCTGCTTGTACTGTTCTGCCCCTCCCCCTCCCATCTACCTTCTTATTCTGGCTCCTGCCCTCTCCCTTTCCAGTCCTGATGAAGGATCTTGGCCCGAAGCATCGACTGTTTATTCCTCTCCGTAGATGGTGCCTGATCTGTTGAGTTCCTCCAGCATTATATGTGTGTTACTCTGGATTTCCAGCATCTGCGGAACCTTTCGTGTTTACGGGCATTCAATGCTGTGAAATTCTATGATGCTGGGTAATTATGACTTAAGCAATACAGAATGTACTGCCCAATGGCTTCTATTATTCCTTGACTGAAAAGGAATGAGAATTATGTTACAGGAACAATTCGGAATCGAATGCCAAGCTAAAACCTTCCACTGTGAGGTGGAATTTGGCTTCTAAGAGAGGACTGTATTGTATTCCATTAATGTGGAATTCAAAGAGCCAGCAGACTTCATTGGCAGCTGAAACATTGTGGTTTACCATAAGACTATTAGACATTGGAGACAAATTAGGCCATTCAGCCCATCAAGTCTGTTCCGCCATTCCTCATCCCATTCTGCATGACAAGTAGAATTCCAGAATAGTCCAAGGAAAAAAGAACAGGGAGACAGGGTGCTAAAGTATGGAACTGAGGGAGGATCAAAGGGTTACTGTGTGCATAAACCCTTGAAAGAGCATGATCTACTGGCTTTTTGGGCTAGGTGGACGTTCAGTTGTTCACTTGGTTCGGCTGTGGCGTTCATGTCTCTGAAGAGAGGGTACAATCTCTAACAGGTAACACACACAAAATGCTGGAGGATCTCAGCAGGTTAGGCAGCATCTATAGAGGGATATAAGCAGTCAACAATAAGGGCCAGGACACTTGATCAGGACAGAAGTCCTCCATTTACTGCTGCCAACCTCATGGTTTCCAGACACAGCACTGCTTGTTTCTACTCCTTACACACGATCCAAGAACCTGACTGTCCCAGTAGGCCCATTGTTTCTGCCTGCTCCTGCACTACTGAATCTGTGCTCACATATCTCAACTCCATTTTGTGCCGTCTGGTTCCGTCCCTTCCATCCTTGGGTGCTCTCAATCAGGTCAATTGCTTTTAAGTTTCCCGGCCCTGATTACCTCTTTTTTAATGAGCCCTGATGAAGTGCCTGAGCACAAAATATCAACTGATTTCTTCCATCCATAGATGCTGCCTCCCTTGCTGAGTTTCTCCAGCATTTTGTGTGTTTTGCTCAAGATTTCCAGCATCTGTAGAATCTAAGCACATCCTTCCCTCCCCCCTTTCTCTGCTTTCCGCAGGGATCTCTCCCTACGCGACTCCCTTGTCCATTCGTCACCCCCCCATCCCTCCCCACTGATCTCCCTCCTGGCACTTATCCTTGTAAGCGGAACAAGTGCTACACATGCCCTTACACTTCCTCCCTTACCACCATTCAGGGCCCCAAACAGTCCTTCCAGGTGAGGCAACACTTCACCTGTGAGTTGGCTGGGGTGATATACTACGTCCGGTGCTCCCGATGTGGCCTTTTATATATTGGCGAGACCCGACGCAGACTGGGAGACCGCTTTGCTGAACACCTATGCCCTGTCCACCAGAGAAAGCAGGATCTCCCAGTGGCCACACATTTTAATTCCACATCCCATTCCCATTCTGACATATCTATCCACGGCCTCCTCGACTGTAAAGATGAAGCCACGCTCAGGTTGGAGGAACAACGCCTTATATTCCGTCTGGGTAGCCTCCAACCTGATGGCATGAACATCTACTTCTCTAACTTCCCCCTATGCCCCACCTCCCCCTCGTACCCCATCCGTTATTTATTTTTATACACACATTCTTTCTCTCACTCTCCTTTTTCTCCCTCTGTCCCTCTGTATATACCCCTTTCCCATCCTCTGGGTCCCCCCCCCCCACCTTGTCTTTCTTCCCGGACCTCCTGTCCCATGATCCTCTCGTATCCCTTTTGCCAATCACCTGTCCAGCTCTTGGCTCTATCCCTCCCCCTCCTGTCTTCTCCTATCATTTTGGATCTCCCCCTCCCCCTCCAACTTTCAAATCTCTTACTCACTCATCCTTCAGTTAGTCCTGATGAAGGGTCTCGGCCTGAAACGTCGACTGTACCTCTTCCTAGAGATGCTGCCTGACCTGCTGCGTTCACCAGCAACTTTGATGTGTGTTGCTTGAATTTCCAGCATCTGCAGAATTCCTGTTGTTTGTATCTGTAGAATCTCTTGTGTTTTTGGGAAGCTACACTGATCTGTTTCAGGAGCATTGTTAAGATCCCACCTGTCCCACAATTTTTTTCACCCACTACAAAAAGAAGGTGGTTCAGGAGCATCAGGGCTAGGATTGTCAGAATGGGTGATAGATTCTTCCCTCAGGCTGTGAGAATAGTGAATACCCTACCACCACCAAGGTCTCGTCACCAGGATTGCAAACTGTTTACCGTTTACTGTAATGTTTATTGTTCTGCGCACTACATGCATTTTGAATTATAATTTATTAACTTATTTGTGGTAATAGTTTCTTTACATTCTGTGTGATATACGCTTTGTGGGTGTACCACGGTCTGGAGGAACACTGTTTCATTGGGTTGTGTATATGTACAGTCAGATGACAATAAACTTGAACTTGGAGTGGACTCCTCTGCAGAAGGTGGGGAACCTCTGGAATTCCCTGCCCCAGGCAAGTGTGGAAGCTGGATCACTGGAGATAAATTAAAAGGAGATAGGTGTATTTTTGAATGACTTGGGTATGGAGGTGTATAGGGAACAGAGCAGAATATAAGCAGTAAATGTAAGGGTGTTAAGGAATGTTGACTTGAGTGTCTTTGGTGACAAACTAATTCTCCTCCAGCTCCTAATGAAATATAGCTGCTGTCACGCCTTTGTTGTAATTGCGTCAATTTGTGGGCCCAGCACAGATCCTCAGAGATGTTGACATCTACTTCCCTAATGAGGTCTGATGTGTGTTTCTTCGTCTTTCCCTTCCTGAAGTCCACAATCAATTTCTTGGTCTTACTGATGTTAAGTGCAAGATTATTGCTACAAAACCACTCAACCAGCTGATCTATCTCGCTCCTCTATGCCTCCTCATCCGCATCTGAAGTTCTGCCAATGATAGTGGTATCATCGACAGAATTATAAATAGTATTTCAACTGTGCCCAGCCACACAATCATGGATGTAGAGAGAGTAGAGCAGTGGGCTAAGCACGCATCCTTGAGATGTGCCACTGTTGATTTTCAGAGAGGAGAAGATGTTTTTTACCAATCTGTACTGACTGTGATCTCCTGGTGTGGAAATCAAGTATCCAGCTGCAGAGGGAAGTACAGAGGTCCAGGTTTTGGAGCCTGTTAGATAGAACTGATGGTTGAATGCTGAGCTGTAGTTAAAAAAAAGCAGCCTGATGTAGGTATTATTATTGTCCAGGTGATCCAAGGCCAAGTGGAGAGTCAGTGAGATTGCATCCTCTGTAAACCTGTTGTGGTGATAGGCAGACTGCAGTGGGTCCAAGTTCTTGCTTTGGCAGAAGATGATTCTGGCCATGACCAGCCTCTCAAAGCACTTCATCACAGTAGATGTGAGTGTCACTCGCTGATAGTCATTGAGGCAGCTCACCCTGCTCTTCGTGGACACGGGTAAGATTATCGCCTTTTTGAGGCCGATGGAAATCTTCGGCTGCAGCAGTGAAACTGCGAAGACTGTCCTTGGACACTCGCCTGGTTGGTTGGCACAAGTCTCCTGTGTCACCATCAGTGCCTTGCGAGGGTTAACCCTCTTGAAGGACATTCTGATGTCAGCCTCCATGACAGATCACAGGGTCACCGGATGCTGCAGAAACTTTCACAGCTGTAGTTTTATTCTCCCTTTCAAAGCTACATAAAAGGTGTTGAGCTGATCTGGGTTGCATCTCGTAGGCAGTAGTGGCCTGCAAATTCTGCTAGAGCTGACGCCCATCTGATTCCATCTCTAACCTCAATCAGAATTGTCGTTTTTCATCCTTAAAGCAGCCTTCCATAGGTTGTTCCTGGACTTCTTGTATAGTTCTGGATCACCAGTCTTGAATCCCACAGACCGAGCCCTCAGCAGAGGTCCATCCACAGCTGTGGAAGGCACACACACATAGAGTGGGTTAAAAGGTCGACGCAACAGTGTTGGCCAAAGTGGCTGTACTGAGGTATCGTTCTATGTTCCATAACATGAAAGTATTCTGCAGATGCTGGAAATCCAGAGCAACCCACGCAAAATGTTGAAGAAACTCGGCAGGTTATGCAGCATCTGTGGAGGGGAATAAACAGTCAATGTTTTGGATCGAGCCCCTTCATCAGGACTGACTAAATAAGTCTATGAATTCCCGCAGTGGGTATATGGGAGTGTTTAGATAATCTGCTGGCAGCCTCACTCTAAAAAAAAACCTCAGAGCGACTATGCCTAAATCCTCATTGCTGAGCTATTTCCTGACGTACTCGGTTATTGTGGAATCAAATTGACTAAACTCACATCCAGGGCCAAGACCAACACAGCACACCAAACACGCATCAATTTTAACCATCCATGACAGTAGCTGAAAGCAATATTTTTCTTTTTGAATTTAATAATTGGATGACTGCATAAAGATAGGAATTCTTTTCTATGAGGAACCTTGCTTGAAAGGGCTGCTTACTTGAAAGCGAGAAAGGAACTTCCAGAAGGTTTCTATTCAAAGTCGAATTGGATCTGGTAATCTTCCAGCAGTGAAAGCAGAGACAGGAGCTTCTGCAGGTGCTGGAGATCTTGAGCAACACACAGAAAATGCTGGAGGAACTCAGCAGGTCAGGCAGCATCTCTGGAGAGAAATAAACAGCAAATGTTTCGGTCTGAGGCCCTTCATCAGGACTGGAAAGGAAGGGTGAAGAAGCCAGAATAATAAGGTGGGGGTGGGTTGGGATGGGAGAGGAAGGAGTACAAGCTGGCAGGTGATAGGCAAGACCGGGGGAGGAGGGAGGTGAGTGAGCAGAGGAGGGGGGATGAAGTAAGAAGCTGGGAGAGGATAGGTGGAAGAGGTAAAGGGCTGAAAAGAAGGAAACCTTTTGTCAGGATTTCCAACAGAGAAACACTTCCAAACCTAGAGGAATCATAGGGTACGAGCTCATTGCTTCCTGAAATTCACAATACAAGTAGATAGGGTGATAAAGGTGTATGGCACGCTGGTCTTGATTTGTCAGGACATTGAGTTTCAACATTGGCAAGACATGTTGCAGCTATATAAAACTTTTGTTCCTCCCACTGAACTTAGTACCTAACACAAACTCTGTGTCCTAACCAGAGCCTCTGTTGCTCCAAGTGGGAAGCCAGACTGTTCACAATCCCGTCTCACCTGACCACAGATCTGCTCTGGACTATATCTCTGGATCCTCACTTGTTGTCTGTAAGGAGTTTGTGTGTTCTCTTTGTGACCAAATGGGTTTCCTCCGCATTCCAAAGACAAACGGTTAGAATCAGTGAGTCGTAGACGTCCTGCACTGGTGCCGGAAGTGTGATGACACTTGTGGGCTTTCACCAGCACAATTCCCTCTGATTTGATTTGACACCAACGACGCAGTTCACTGTATGTTTCGATGCACGTGTGACAATTAAAGCTAATCCTTATGGAGCTGCCTGACTCTGATCTCTGATAACACCAGGTTAGCTGTTCCAACACACTTCCCACCACCCTCCCTTGTTCTGCAAAAATGAAGACACAAAACACAGCTGCTAGCATGCTAACCAGCATCACCTCTCGTTCACCCAGCACCCCTGAGATTGCTGACTGACACTAGATCTCGGTTACGCAATAACGCAAGCTTTAAAATCCTTGCATTCATTCATCCTCTCTCCCTCTCTCCCTCTCTCCCTCTCTCCCTCTCTCCCTCTCTCCCTCTCTCCCTCTCTCCCTCTCTCCCTCTCTCCCTCTCTCCCTCTCTCCCTCTCTCCCTCTCTCCCTCTCTCCCTCTCTCCCTCTCTCCCTCTCTCCCCTCTCCCCTCTCCCCTCTCCCCTCTCCCCTCTCCCCTCTCCCCTCTCTCCTCCCTCTCCTCCCTCTCCTCCCTCTCCTCCCTCTCCTCCCTCTCCTCCCTCTCCTCCCTCTCCTCCCTCTCCTCCCTCTCCTCCCTCTCTCCCTCTCTCCCTCTCTCCCTCTCTCCCTCTCTCCCTCTCTCCCTCTCTCCCTCTCTCCCTCTCTCCCTCTCTCCCTCTCTCCCTCTCTCCCTCTCTCCCTCCCTCCCTCCCTCCCTCCCTCCCTCTCCTCCCTCTCCTCCCTCTCCTCCCTCTCCTCCCTCTCCTCCCTCTCCTCCCTCTCCTCCCTCTCCTCCCTCTCCTCCCTCTCCTCCCTCTCCTCCAGCCCCACAATCCTCTTCAGTCTTCCAAATATGGCTGTAAATCGAGAGCTTCCTGAAAGTGTCTAGACAAATAGCTAGGTGGTTTAGAAAACATATAGCATGCCTGCCCTCATTGCCCAGGCATTGAATATAATAGTCACATTGTAAGGCCTCATTTAGAGTATTGTGTGCGATTGAGATTATAGACTTGGATTTTCAGAAGTCCTTTGACAGGGTACCGTGCACAAGGCTGCGAAACAAGATAAGAGTCTGTGGTACTTGCATGGGCAGAAGAACAGCTGTCTGGCATGAGCCAGAGAGTGGGGATAAAGGGGCCTTGTCGGGGTGGCTGCTGATGACTGGTGGAGTTCTGCATGGGTCAGTATGCAGACCATAACGTTTTACATTTCACCTTACACATGAATAATCTGGATGATTGATGGCATTGAGGCCAAATTTTCAGATTAGATTAGATTATGAGGACACATAGTCCTTTTTTATTGCATGCATTAAGAAATGATACAATATTCCTCTGGTGTGATATCACAGAAACACAAGACAAATCAAGACTGAAAAACTGACAAAAACCACATAATTATAACATACAGTTACAACAGTGCAAGCAATACCGTAATTTGATGAAGAACAGGCCATGGGCATGGTAAAAAAAAAATTCAATGTCTCTCGAAAGTCCCATCATCTCACACAGACGGTAGAAGGAAGAAAACTCTCCCTGCCATGAGCTTCCAGTGCTGCAAACTTGCCGATGCAGCACCCTGGAAGCACCCGACCACAGTCCGACTCTAAGTTGTCTGAAAACTTCGAGCCTCCGACACCGAGCACCGAGCACCATCTCTGCCGAGCACTTCGACCCCGGCCCCGGCCGCCAGCAACAGGCAAAGCCGAGGATTTGGGGCCTTCCCTCTGGAGATTCTCGATTGCACAGTAGCAGCGGCAGCGAACCGGGCATTTCAGAAGTTTCTCCAGATGTTCCTCTGTGCTTCTCACGTCTGTCTCCATCAAATCAGAATTGTGCACGGCACCCTATTTGACAAATACGATATCATTTCACCGGAGAGGCCACGCGTGCTGCGTCGCGCCATCTTCTCCTCCCGCCTCCTGGTACCAAATTGTGGAATGCTTTGCTAGCACTAGAAGTATGGGACACTTTCAGGCTGCCTCCAGGACATCTTTGGACTGTGTTGGTCATTGACGCAGATGGCGCGTCTCACTGTATGTTTTGATGTTCCGCTCTACACGTGACACTTCTCCGAGGATTGTCATCTTATGCTAGTGAGGAGGCGTTGTGAGATCCCGAGAGTGATGCCGTCTGGAGTTTAGCTCCTGGTAGGGTGGCCCTTGCCAGTATGGTCAAGGAAGAGAATCCAGACAGAGAGCAATCCACCCGAGACCTCACTGGAGGAGCTGGTGGAAGATGATGACACCTCTGGACGCTGACCCCGATCTGTCAAGGATTGTGTGGTGGCTGCCCGTGCATCGACCTCCCCTTGTTAAACGAAGTTACACACAGAATTCCACCCTTATATCCCGAAATATGAGAATCCCGGATCGGCCTCTACAACCACCTGAGGACCCACCAATACACAACAACCCCTCAGGAAAACATCATACTCCACTCGAGTGATCGCACTGTGTACAAACAACAAATGAAGCTAATCTTTAAAATCTTCAATCTTTAAATTAATGTAAGGGATGTGCAGTCATTATTTAAGGTGCGGGATTCAGAGGTCCCTGAGGCAGATTATTTATTTGTCCTCACCTGCACATCTCTAGATTTTATGTGGGTGAGATCAGTACAGGATGTTTTCTTCCTGTGTACATAACCTGGGGTCTTGTCGAAACTGATTTCAATTGAGTAATCTACCTGAAGAAATTGCTTAATGTATGATGGTTATCAAGTCACACTAGGGCCTGCAGCTTTTAGCTTCAAAATTATCAAGTACAAAATGAATTAGAATCAGAATTAGGTTGATTATCACTGACATATGGCGTCAAATTAGTTCTTTTGCAGCAGCAGTACGGTGCGATGGTTCCTTAAGGTTGTTATAGCCGGGGGTGGTAATGGGGACATATCAGCTCCCACTACCTACTAAATGCTCCCAATGGTGTGCCTCTCAAATAGCCTCTGACAGCCAAGTCCAACTCAATCCAGTGTGGTTTAGCTGCTCAACCCATGGAACAGTTTCAATCTCAGAAGAGCCAAAGGCGAGTTACTGGCACCTTAAAACCAGTCGCTTTGGGCAGATGGGGCTCATCAGCCGTGGTTGGCAGCTTACCTAGGAGAAGGAAAACTCTGATCTCAAACCTCTGCTGCCTCGCGGCTACACCTACTCACGGGGAAGGCTTTGGCAGTAAACCTCGAGGGAAGATCTGTAGCTGGAGTCCCTGAGGCAGTCCTACGTTGAGCTCAGTGCTGACTGGCAACTCCTGCGACACTGCTGGTGCCGAGCAGCACCAGCCTCTGCCTTTGAATCCCTTTGGTTTCGCCAGCTGGGTGGAGAGGGGGAGCCTGCTACATGGGCGACAGCTTGCTCTCCATAGTGTACTGTCCAGGCTTGCGAATCGCATAGACGGCTGGGACGCAGCTTCCATGGTCAATCCTGACCAACAGACAGCCTCAGTGACAGTGCATACTGAGAGAAGTACAAATATAAACAAAGAGTGCAAAAGGCAAAAGTGGGTCCGTCTACACTGGAACTGGAGACAGTGATCCACTGTTATATTAGTTCACCGTTAACCCTGGACGTAAGCTGCTTTCTGGTCCAGTCATAGACCTGTGCATTGCCAAAACTCTAGGATTATTATTATTTCGCACAGTGCTGAAGAATTGATGTATAATTTATGTTTAGTGTACCTATATGCCTGCGATGTTGCTACAGGCGAGTTTTTCATTGTATCTGTAACTCACTGTACCTGCGCATACGTCAATAAACGCGTCTTGACTCAAAAACACAAAAGATTCTCCAGATGCTGGAAATCTTGAGCAACTGGATTCATTTCAAGAGGCCTAGAATACAAAGGCAAGGATGCAATGCTGAGGCTTCATTAGGGAATTGGTCAGACCACACTTGGAGTACTGCGAGCAGTTTTGGGCCTCTTACCAAAGAAAGGATGTGCTGGCATTGTACAGACTGCAGAGGAGGTTCACAAGAATTATCCCAGGAATGAAAGGGTTAATATCTGAGGAGTGTTTTATGGCTCCTAGCCTGTACTTACTGGAATTTAGAAGAATAAGGTGGGGGATCTTATTGAAAACTATCAAATATTGAAAGGTCTGGATAGATTGGATGTGGAGAGAATGTTTCCTATAGTGGGGGAGTCCAGGACTGGAGCGAACAGCCTCTGAATTGAGGCACGTCCATTTAGAACAGAGGTGAGAAAACATTTCTTTAGCCAGAAGGTAGGAATCTGTGGAATTCTTTGCCATAGACAACTGTGCGGTCCAAATCACTGGGTATATTTAAAGCAGAGGTTGATAGGTTCTTCATTAATCAGGGTGTCAAAGGTTACGGGTAGAAAGTAGTAGAATGGCGTTGAGAGGTAATAAGTCATCCATGATGTACTGGCAGAGCACACTCGATGGGCCAAATAGCCCAATTCTGCTCCTAGCTCTTATCATCTTATGGTGTTATGGTCAACACACACAAAATGCTGAAGGAGATCAGTAAGTCAGGCAGCATCTGTGGAAAGGAATAAACAGTCGACATTTCGGGCCGAGATGTGAGAGATGCATGAATATGCACTGATGGGTAAGATGTGTTCATCAGTTCTAATGAAAGGTCTAAACTTAAAAAGTCGACTGTTTATTCCCTTCCATAGATACTGCTTTACCTGCTGAGTTCCTCTGGCATCTTGTGCGTGTGACTTGACTCGAGACTGGCAGAATGAAGAATCTTGTTAATCACTGTTCGCTGATGACAAATGTAGGTGAAAAGTCATAGGAACTCTGATAATAATTATCCATTTCCTGTTGTTTTGAAACAACCTCCCTTATGATTGAGAAAGTGGGGAACAAAGAGATGTTTGACAACAGCTGGATTGGACTTAGATTTGGGAAGTCTTGTGTGGTAAACTTTACAAATACCTCCAATTCCTGCCAGCCTTACACATCGGATTCAAAGAAGCTTGCTATGAATTGGTTGCAGGCCCTGTTACAAACTCTGGACTCCCTGTGTTCGTTTTAATTGGAGTTCTTGGGAAAAGTCACAAGGAAGAATGACATTGTGATTATGTTACCAGAGAATTTCAGAGCCCTCGTCTGAAGATCCAGAGACACAAGTTCAAGCCCAGTCTCATCTTCTGCAAAATTTAAATTCAGATCCTTTAATGAGGATGTGATTGAAACTGTGTTCAGTTCTGATTATTTCACTGCAGGAAGCACATGGAAGCTTTAGAGAAGGTGCAGAGGACATTAACCAGGATGCTGCCTGGATTAGAGAGCATGTCTTATGAGGAAAGGTCGAGTGAGCGAAGGTTTTTCTCTTTGGAGTGAAGAAGGATGAAAAATGACTTGATAGAGGTGCAAGATGATAGGAGGCATAGATCCAGCGGACAGCCAGAGACTTTTACCCAGGGAAGAAATGGCTAATACAAGGGGGCATAATCTTAAGGTAATTCATCATCATCATGATCATCATCATTATTCCCATGTCATGTGACCTGGGCGATCATGGTCTTCCATCTGTCTTTAATCTGAAAAGTCCTAATAAGCTCTCCAAAACTTTTGCCTGTCCATCCCTTGATGTAACCCATGAATGTCATGAGCTGTCGACCGTGAGCTCCATTAATTTTTCCTGTCACTGCAAAATGTTCAAGCTTCTCTTTCCTCAGTACATATCCCAGAAATTCCAGGGGGAAAGACATCTTGATCCTCTGGCTGATGAGAAATTTCTGGGTGTTGAAATTAGCATAGCATTCTACAGTCTGTGAGAATTAGGGGTGACCTTAATGGTTAGAAGGAATCTTTTCTAATTGCTCTATAAAAGCCTGGCTGGACAACACCTGCTGAGGGACTGTTTATTCCACTCCATAGATGCAGCCTGACCTGCTGAGTCTCTCAAGCATTTTGTGCGTGTGGCCTTGCAGTATTGTGTTCAGTTCTGCTCACCTCATTACAAGAAGGACGCAGAAGATTTAGAGAGGGCACGAATGAGATTTGCCAAGATGCCTCCTGGATTGGAGAGCATGCCTTATGAGGAAAGGCTGAGTGAGCTGAAGCTTTTCTCTTCGGAGCACATGTGTGTAATATGATAAGGGGCATAGATAGAATGGAAAGTCAGCACTTCTTCCCAGGGCAGCAATGGCTAACGCAAGGGGGTATCATTTTAAGGTGATTGGAGGAAAGTATAGGAGGGATTCAGAAGTAGAGTTTTTTTTTAATACAGCAAATGTTAGGTGCATGAAATCCCTGCCAGGGGTAGTGGTGGAGGCAGATACTTTAGGGGCATTTCAGGGATGCAGGTTAGGCACATGGATGATAGAAAATGGAGGGCTATGTAGGAGGGAAGGGTTTGATTAATCTTGGAGTAGGTTAAAATTTCCGCACAACATCATGGGCTGAAAGGCCTGTATTGTCATGTAGTGTTCTGTTTGATGTCCTATAATCTTTTGATACTTAATATTCAAAGCACTTACCAGTCTTATCTAAGTATGTTATTAAACAAGAAGCTCCTGGGGTCAATTATAAACACAAGAGATTCTGTAGATGCTGGACATCCAGAGAAATACGTACACAATGTTGGAGGAACTCAGCAGGTCCTGACCCTTCTTCAGGACTGGAAAGGAAGGGGGAAGATACCAGAATAAAAAGGTGGGGGGGGGGTGCAGAAGAGGAAGGAGGATAGCTAGAAAGAGATATGTGAAAACAGGTGGGTGGGAAAGGTAAAGGACTGGAGAGGAAGGAATTTGATAGGACAGGAGCGTGGACCATAGGAGAAAGGCATGGAGGAGGGCATCGGGGGAGGTGATGGGTGGGTGAGAAGAGGTGAGAATCCAGAGTGGGGAATAGAATAAGAAGGGATGGTGAGGAAGGAGAAGTCAATGTTCATGCCATCAGTTTGGAGACTACCCAGATGGAATACAAGATGTTGCTCCTCCACCCTGAGGGTGGCCTCATCAAGGCACAAGAGGAGGCCGTGGACCAACATGCCTGAATGGGAATGGGAGTAACCTGGGGTTAATGTTTACATTTAGTCATTTTATGTTACCAATTACAATTCCAATTTCCAATTCCCAAGCCTTTTCAAAGTCTCCAGCAACTTATACTTATCTAAGGACATAAGGAAGGAGGGAATGAGTCAGCTAGCTGTGGGGACAAGGCAGGAGATTGAGGCTGAGAGAAAAATTGGATCAGCCATGAAGAAATGGTGGAGCAGGCTCAATGGGCCAAATGGCCCAGCTCTGCTTCTATATGGTCTTATGGTCTTTGTGGGAAAGGAGTACAAGGATGTCACAGGAGGATAACTGGTAAATTGGATTATTGTAGTTACATGTCCTGAGGAACAGAGAGAAACATTGTTTTACATGACACGTTATCTCATCACATCGATACATTGAAATAGTGCATGGAAAAACTAACAGGGTGCAGAAGACAAAAGATTCTGTAGATGCTGGAAATCCAGAGTAACACATAGAAAATGCTGAAGGAATTTCCCATCCCCTTGTTCCTCTCTCATGTTACCTCCTTGTCTGCCCATCGCCTCCCTCTGGTACTCCTTGTCCCCCCGCCCACCCCACCTTTCTTCTTTCTTCCATGGCCTTCTGTCTCTTTCACCAATGAACTTCCCCGCTCTTTCCTTCATCCATCCCCCTCCAAGTTTCACCTATTGCCTGGCATTTCTCTCTCCCCTCCCCTCACCTTTCAAATCTCCTCTTCAGCTTTTTTTTCTCCAGTCCTGATGAAGGGTCTTGGCCCAAAACGTTGACTGTACATTTTCCCCTCATAAATGCTGCCTGGCCTGCTGAGTTCCTCCGGCATTTTGTGTGTGTTGCTCGGATTTGCAGCATCTGCAGACTTTTTCTTGCTTGTGAGCTGAAGGAATCAGGACCTGATTAAGGATCTCAGCCCGAAACGTCGACTGGTTATTCCTCTCCAAAGATGCTGCCTGACCTGCTGAGTTCCTCTAACAGAATAAAGAGTTACAGATACAACAGTTCCAGAGAAAGTGCAGAGCGGGTAGACAATATGGTGCAAGGCCATGATGAGGTAGATTGTGAGGTCATGAGTCTATCTCATAATCCTAGGGGACTGTTCAATTTTCTTATGCAGAAGTGGAGAAGATGTCCTTGAGTGTGGTAGTATGTGCTTCCAGAATCTTGATAGAGGTATACAAAATTGTGAGGGTATGGAAAGGGTAAATGCAAGCTGGCTTTTTCCACTGAGGGTGGCTAAGACTAGAACTAAGGGTCATAGGTTAGGGATGAAAGGTGAAACCTTTAAGGGGGACCTGAGCGGGAACTTTTTCACTCAGAGTCTGGTGTGAGTGTGGAACAAGTGGAAGTGGTGGATGTGGGTTTGATTGCAACATTTAAGAGATACTCGGATAAGTACATGGATGGGCGGGATACAGAGGGCTATGGTCCAGGTGTGGTTGATGTGACTAGGCCGAATAACCATTTGTTGCAGACTAGATGGGACAAAGGGCCTACTTATGTGCAGTAGTGCTCTATCTGTATGGATGGCATACAAAGCAAAGATTTTTATTTTACCTCTGGTGAATTATATCTTCCCTGTAGAGAGATGACCAGAAGTACACAATGCTTCAAGTTCAAATGGTGCTACATCTTGACCAGGGGATGACCAGCAGGCTAGTGGAGGGAAGGAGTGCCTTACACCTCCTACGGTGGAGATGTATATCCACCGGGCCACCCATTGTACCCAAGGTATGGAACTCAATACACTTGGAACTCAAAAGCTTTGTCAGGATGTTTTTTGTAGAAACTGAAGACAAAAGAATAATCTTTGTTATTCAAGGCATTGGATTCAAGAGTCAAGAAGTAACGTTGCAATTTATAAATCTCTGGTTAGGCTACATGTGGAATATTGCATCATTTCTGGTTGCCAGAAAAGAAAATATGTTTTGTTTTTTTAATTAGAGATACAGCATAGCAACGGGCCCTTACAGTCAAATGAGTGCACACCTCCCAACTACACCCATGTGATCGATTAAAGTACTAACCCACACATCTTTGAGCACCCAGAAGAAACCTATACGGCCATGGCGAGAACATGCAAACTTCTTACAGACAGGGGCTGGAATTGAACCCAGGTGGTTGGTGCTGTAATTTATTTTTCTATTGAATGCAATCGTGAACAATAGCCAGATCAGAAACGCTGATCAAGTCAACTAGTTCCCAAAGAGAACTCTGATAGGCCAGTCCGCTACTGCTCAGCGCTAGGACACAAAAAAATCATATGTACAATTAAGAAACATTACAAAATAGTAGAAATACTGGAGTCATGATGATGTCTGCTGGAGAGAGACATTTATACACATGCATAATTCAAAGAGATTGAAGGATAAGGTTGCAGGGTGACAAAACGTGGCAGGAGCACTTGGGACTCTTATAGCGTGACACTAACTGCTACACTACGGTGCTGCCCCAGCATAGTGTGTGGAGGCTTTGGAGAGGGTGCAGAAGAGGTTCACAAGGATACTGCTTAGATTGCATAGGATATGCTATAATGAGAGGCCCGACAGACTAGGGATGTTTTCTCTGGAGCGGCAGAGGCTGAGAGGAGACTTGAGAGAAGCTATAAACTTATGAAAATTCAGCTCTTCCCCCAGGGTCAAACTGTGTAATACTAGAGGGCATGTGTTTAACGTGAGAGGGATCAAGTTCAAAGGAGAAATGCAGACAGCGATACGTGTGCCAGGAATTTGCAGCCTGGGGTGGTGGTGGAGGTGAATGAGGCCTTTAACGGGCCTTTGAGTGCATGAATATGCAGGGACAGAAGGGTGTGGACTATGTCAAGGCAGAAGAGATTAGGTGTCATTAACTTGACACAACACTGTGGGTCAAAGGGTCTGTTCCTGTTCTTGTGCTGTTCTATGTTCTAAAGTCTATGTTTTACATTCTAGGTTCTGTGTCCTGTCTTCTGTGGTCTATGTTCTATAAACCATAAGACAAAATGTCAACAAAATAGAGAGAGAACAGAGGAGATTTACTAGAATGTTTACCTGGGTTTGAGCACCTGAGTTACAGAGAAAGGTTGAACAAGTTAGGTCTTTATTCTTTGGAGCGTAGAAGGTTGAGGGGGGACTTCATAGAGGTATTTAAAATTATGAGGGGGACAGATAGAGTCGACATGGATAGGCCTTTTCCATCAAGAGTAGGGGAGATTCAAACAAGAGGACATGAGTTGGGAGATCAGGGGCAAACGTTTAGGGGAAACGCGAGGGAGAACTTCTTTACTCAGAGAGTGGTAGCTGAGTGGAATGAGCTTCCAGCAGAAGTGGTAGAGGCAGGTTCGATGTTGTCATTTAAAAAAGAATTGGATAGGTATATGGACGGGAAAGGAATGGAGGGTTATGGGCTGAGTGCAGGTAGATGGGACTAGGTGAGAGTAAGCATTCGGCACGGACTAGAAGGGCCAAGATGGCCTGTTTCCGTGTTGTAATTGTTATATGGTTATATGGTTATAGGAGCAGAACTAGGCCATTTGGCTCATTGAGTCTGCTCCGCCATTTCATCATGCATGGCTGATCTAATTTTCCTCTCAGCCCCAATCTCCTGCCTTCTTCACATATCTCTTCATGCCCTGACCACGTTCTAAGTTCTGTGTTCTATGTTCTGTACTCTAGGTTCTGTGTTATATGTTCTGTGTTCTGTGTTCTAAGTAGATTATTATCAAAGTCTGCATGCTGTATACAACCCTGAGATTCATCTTCCCACAGACAGCCACGAAACAAAGAAAACCATGAAATCAACCCATTCAACAATTGTTCATCCCAGTTTGGCAAAAGAATAAATCAAGGAAGGTAGTGCACCCGTGGCTGACAAGAGAAATTAGGGATAGTATCAATTCCAAAGAAGCAGCATACAAATTAGCCAGAGAAAGTGGCTCACCTGAGGACTGGGAGAAATTCAGAGTTCAGTAGAGGAGGACAAAGGGCTTAATTAGGAAGGGGAAAAAAGATTATGAGAGAAAACTGGCAGGGAACATAAAAACTGACTGTAAAAGCTTTTATAGGTATGTAAAAAGGAAAAGACTGGTAAAGACAAATGTAGGTCCCCTACAGACAGAAACAGGTGAATTGATTATGGGGAGCAAGGACATGGCAGACCAATTGAATAATTACTTTGGTTCTGTCTTCACTAAGGAGGACATAAATAATCTTCCAGAAATAGTAGGGGACAGAGGGTCCAGTGAGATGGAGGAACTGAGCAAAATACTTGTTAGTAGGGAAGTGTTGTTAGGTAAATTGAAGGGATTGAAGGCAGATAAATCCCCAGGGCCAGATGGTCTGCATCCTAGAGTGCTTAAGGAAGTAGCCCAAGAAATAGTGGATGCATTAGTGATAATTTTTCAAAACTCGTTAGATTCTGAACTAGTTCCTGAGGATTGGAGGGTGGCTAATGTAACCCCACTTTTTAAAAAAGGAGGGAGAGAGAAACCGGGGAATTATAGACCGATTAGCCTAACGTCGGTGGTGGGGAAACTGCTGGAGTCAGTTATCAAAGATGTGATAACAGCACATTTGGAAAGCGGTGAAATCATCGGACAAAGTCAACATGGATTTGTGAAAGGAAAATCATGTCTGACGAATCTCATAGAATTTTTTGAGAATGTAACTAGTGGAGTGGATAGGGGAGAACCAGTGGATGTGGTATATTTGGATTTTCAGAAGGCTTTTGACAAGGTCCCACACAGGAGATTAGTGTGCAAACTTAAAGCACACAGTATTGGGGGTAAGGTATTGATGTGGATGGAGAATTGGTTAGCAGACAGGAAGCAAAGAGTGGGAATAAACGGGACCTTTTCAGAATGGCAGGCAGTGACTAGTGGGGTACCGCAAGGCTCAGTGCTGGGACCCCAGTTGTTTACAATATATATTAATGACTTGGATGAGGGAATTAAATGCAGCATCTCCAAGTTTGCGGATGACACGAAGCTGGGTGGCAGTGTTAGCTGTGAGGAGGATGCTAAGAGGATGCAGGGTGACTTGGATAGGTTGGGTGAGTGGGCAAATTCATGGCAGATGCAATTTAATGTGGATAAATGTGAAGTTATCCACTTTGGTGGCAAAAATAGGAAAACAGATTATTATCTGAATGGTGGCCGATTAGGAAAAGGGGAGGTGCAACGAGACCTGGGTGTCATTATACACCAGTCATTGAAAGTGGGCATGCAGGTACAGCAGGCGGTGAAAAAGGCGAATGGTATGCTGGCATTTATAGCGAGAGGATTTGAGTACAGGAGTAGGGAGGTACTACTGCAGTTGTACAAGGCCTTGGTGAGACCACACCTGGAGTATTGTGTGCAGTTTTGGTCCCCTAATCTGAGGAAGGACATCCTTGCCATAGAGGGAGTACAAAGAAGGTTCACCAGATTGATTCCTGGGATGGCAGGACTTTCATATGAAGAAAGACTGTATGAACTGGGCTTGTACTCGTTGGAATTTAGAAGATTGAGGGGGGATCTGATTGAAACGTATAAAATCCTAAAGGGATTGGACAGGCTAGATGCAGGAAGATTGTTCCCGATGTTGCGGAAGTCCAGAACGAGGGGTCACAGTTTGAGGATAAAGGGGAAGCCTTTTAGGACCGAGATTAGGAAAAACTTCTTCACTCAGAGAGTGGTGAATCTGTGGAATTCTCTGCCACAGGAAGCAGTTGAGGCCAGTACATTGGCTATATTTAAGAGGGAGTTAGATATGGCCCTTGTGGCTACAGGGATCAGGGGGTATGGAGGGAAGGCTGGGGCGGGGTTCTGAATTGGATGATCAGCCATGATCATAATAAATGGCGGTGCAGGCTCGAAGGGCCGAATGGCCTACTCCTGCACCTATTTTCTGTTTTTCTATGTTTCTATGTTTCAAGGAAAAAACATCACCCCCCCGATATGCACAAAATAAATCTCGCAAATGGCAAGAAGAACATCAACTCCCCCTGCGCAAAAAGCAAACCACGCAAACTGCAGCAAGAAATAAAGAGTAAAAATACAGAAAATAAAACTCAAAAGTGAAAGGGTCCATATTCAGTTCAGCTCTGTGATCACTATCTGCAGGCCACCCCAATTCAGTCACCCAAAAGAGCAAAAAAAGCAACAGAGGAAGAAGTGACAGGAACTACAGTCCAATCCACAATCCACAGGCCCAGAGCTTTAGTTCCATGTCCTATACTCTGTGTTCTAGGTTTTGTGTCCCCTATGTTCTGTGCTTTAATTTTTGTGTTTTATATTCTATAAAAAAGCCATTAGGCCCACTAATCTGCAAAACATCACAGAGTTTAATCCTACAATCTTGTTCGTCTGTCTGTTGTCTCGGAGATTGCAGCCTCCCAGGCTACCTCTGGGTATTGTATAAATGTGCTGAGGGTGTCAGGTCCTTCACATTCTTCCCTTCAATCATCCCCTAACAATTAAGCTTCAGATCTCAAAGATACAACAGTTTCTGTTTTCTCTGTGTTTTATTGCTCACTCCTATTTTATCTTCCTGCGCCAGTAGGGAAGGTACTGCTGACCATCGTCACCACTGTGAGCCGTGATAGCCGACACGGAGCTGAGTGTCTCTTACGTGATTGTCATTTCCCTGTGAGGGGAGGGGAAGGTTGGAGAAGAGAAGTGCTGGGGGTCTGTGAGTCAGAGACAATTTCCAGCACATGCTCTTGCAGTGACAGAGCACAGGATATTGCACAGCGAGTGATGAATCTGCTTCGGAGCGCACAGGAGGCTTCCTGACTTGAGCAACAAAGATTTAAGGAGCTGTGTCAGCTGAGAGTGATTCAGAGTTTCCATCCATTAAGGCTTCCCGGATCACCTTTGGACAGCAGCCTTCATCCTACGGTGTCCACGGCAGCAGGACCCTGTGCGGCAGGTTGTTACCTCTCAACTGACCCTCGTGTGCTGCATATAATCCTCAGTGCTGGAACTGGGCCAACGTTAAAAGTATGCTCTGTTCCTAGGTGTCAATACTACCACTTTGAACAGAAATTCAACAGAAACATGATTTTTACATGAGGTGGGGTGGGGTGGGGTGGGGGGCTTCCTGTCTGCCAGGGAACTAAACGTACAGCGGCAGCAATTTGAAAGCTATTTACCATCCCCAGAAATTATTTCCCTGACTGCTTCTCCCCAGGGAGGAAATGGGCAGGGTTGGCTCTGAGCCACTAACTTCTCCCCACTTCGTAAAGTTAGGAGCATTTTGTTGAAAATACAACTGAAGTTTATTGGATTTTTTTTTACTTCACAAGCCATTGATTTGTTTCGTAATTTACATCAGATCAAGGTCAAAGTTCAAAGTAAATTTATTATCAAAGTACCATATACTACCCTGAGATTAATTTTCTTGCGGGCATTTACAGGAAGATGAAATAAAGAAAAACTATACATAAACAAAGACTGACAATGCTCAAAATAAGACAAATTGTGCAAATCAAACACTGCTGAGATCATGATTGCAAGGAGTCCTAGAAACTGAGCCTGTAGGTTGTGGAATCAGATCTGTGTTGAGGGGACTGAAGTTATCCACAATGGTTCAGGATTGTTCGATAATTGAAGGGTAATAACTGTTCCTGAACCTGGTGGTGTGAGCCCTAAGGCTCCTGAATCTCCTGCCCGACGGTAGAAGTGAGGAGAGTGTATGCCCTGAATGGTGGGGGTTCTAGATGAATTATGAACTATGAAATTGCTCAGACTTGAGGCACTATTATGTGCTGTCAGCCTATAAATGGTTAAAGGTCTTGTCACATCTCTTTGAATTGTTGGGAGATTTCCTCATTACTTGCATTTCACTGTAAAGGATTCTCAGCAGAGTGATACCCCTTTTATGTTCCAGAGAACAGTCCACAGACAGACCATCTGAATGTTATTACTGGCAAGATCTTTCATTTTCAATGCCGTAGCCTTCTCCTTAATAAATTATGCTGCGACCCTCCCTATCCAATTTCTCCTACTCTTTGAAAATTCCTTTAACCCGTTCTGGTCTCTGGTGAAGCTGACTTATTTAAACAAAACACAGTTTTTCACCACAGTAAAACTCAGCTTTATAAACCTCTTTACTGTGTTGCATTGACAAATGCATTGGTGCTGCTTCATCAATTTCATCAACTTTGCATCCAACTTCCATCCTGCCCTCAAATTCACTTGGTTCATTTCTGACACCTCTCTCCCCTTTCTCGATCTCTGTTTCCATCTTGGTATAAAGCTTCCAATTCCGACAGTTATCTTGACTATACCTCTTCCCACCCTGTCCCTTGTGAAAGATGCTCTTGCCTTTTCTCAGTTACTTCATCTCTGCCGCATCTGTTCTCAGAATGAGCCTCTCCTTTCCAGGACAACAGAGATGTCCTTCTTCTTCAAAGAATGGGGTTTGCCTTCCTCCACCATTGATGCTGCCTTCACCCATCTCTCCTCTATTTCCCAGACATCTGCACTCACCCCATCTTCCAGTTGCCTTAACAGGGATAGAGTTCTTCTTGTCCTCATGTATCACCCAATGACCCTTTGCAGCCAACACATTATTCTCTGCAACTTCCACCGTCTTCAATGGATCCTACCACCAAATACATCTTTACCTCCTCCTCACTCTCTGCTTTCTGAAGGAATCGCTCCATGATTCTCTTGTCTATTCATCCCTCCCTACTAATCTCCCTCCTGGCATGTATCCCTGCTACACCTGGAAATGCTACACCTGCCCATTCACTTCCTCCCTCACCTCCATTCAGGGCCCCAAACAGTCCTTCCAGGTAAGGCAACAATTTACCTGAGAATCTGCTGGGGTTGTCTATTGTGTCCAGTGCTCCTGATCCATCCTCTTCTACACTGGTGAGACCTGACGTAAATGGGGGAAGAGCTTTGTCGAGCTCTTCCACTCCATCTGCCAAAAATAAAATTTCCTGGTGGTCAACCATTTTAATTCTGATTCCCATTCCCGTTCCCGTTCTGACATGTCGGTCCATGGCCTCCACTTCTGCCATGATGAGGCCACACTCAGCATGCAGAAGCAACATCCAGGTGGCCTCCAATCTGCTGGCATTAACATCAATTTCTCCATCTGGTAGTTTTTTTCACTCCCCCCTTCCCACATCTTCTCTTCCCCACTCTGGCCTCTTGCTTCTTCTCCTCACCTGTCCATCACCTCCCATGGGGCCTCTCCTTCCCTTTCTCCCATAGTCCACTCTCCTCACCTGTCCATCACCTCCCGTGGGGCCTCTCCTTCCCTTTCTCCCATAGTCCACTCTCCTCATCTGTCCATCACCTCCCGTGGGGTCTCTCCTTCCTTTTCTCCCATAGTCCACTCTCCTCACCTGTCCATCACCTCCCATGGGGCCTCTCCTTCCCTTTCTCCCATAGTCCACTCTCCTCACCTGTCCATCACCTCCCGTGGGGCCTCTCCTTCCGTTTCTCCCATAGTCCACTCTCCTCACCTGTCCATCACCTCCCGTGGGGTCTCTCCTTCCCTTTCTCCCATAGTCCACTCTTCTCACCTATCAGATTCCTTCCTCTCTAGCCCTTTGTTTTTCCTACACACCTGGCTTCACCTCTCACCTTCCAACTATCTTCCTAACCTCCCCCCCCCACCCACATTTTTTAATTCTAGGATCTTCCCCCTTCCTTTCCAGTAGTTTTGGCCCAAAACATTGACTGTTCATTCACTTCAATAGATGCTGCCTGATCTGAGAGAGAGACTGAGAGAGAGAGAGAGAGAGAGAGAGAGAGAGCGATTCAAAGGAGATGTGGAGGACAGAATTTGTACATGGAGGGTGAATGTCTGGAATGCACTGCCAGGGTTGGCGGCCGAAACAGAAACAATAGAGGCATTTAAGAAGCTCTTAGATAGGCACTTGGGGCATATGGGGTGTCCAAAGAGGGATAACACCTTTGGTGAAGGGGCTTGTCATGTCCAGTTTGGGGCAGTTTGCTCACCTTTGGCTTCAAATAGCTGTTTGCATGCAACAGCAGTTACACCCCAGTACACCACTTAGACAGCTAGGCTAAACCAGGTGAGGGTAGCTGGCATGTTTATACCCCGGTGAAATAGTGTGTAAGAATAAAGGGTTATTTATCTGATGGCACCAGAGTTGCTAGTGCTTTTCCATTATGACCATTAAAGTTACAGAACTATGAAACCTCCTCACTCATCCGGTGTCGCTAAAATTTTGCACATAGACAGCCATAAAATCTGTCAGGATGAGCTAGTCAAAGGGTTAGCTAAAGGGTTAATGAACTAAGAGGCTAATTTGCATTTTTCTATTTGAACTTTGTAACTTAATAATCAAATGTCTTAAGCTTAGACTTAGAGCAGACAGTCTTTCGTGATCAAGGTGCAGCCCTAGGTGCAGAAAAGAGGAACATACATTCATATGACTTTGTTACTGTCTGTTCTATGATTAAAAAATACCTTGTGCTATGGACGTATTTATTTGTTCCTGTTTTTCTGTGTGGTTGAAGTACAGTTAAGACTAAAATTATGAACATCTTGTTTCTGAAGAAGGAAATTCCCACTGCTTATTTGGAGTCCAAGACGACGCCCTGATTGTGGGATGGGCTCCTTATGATATATCTCGTTAATAAAGTGGGGTTTGATCCTAGTCTTCTCAGAGTCTGCGTTTAATTGTCTGATCAAAATAGTTAGTTTTGCTAACAGATAGGGACATGCCTGTCCCAGCATGCAAAGTCTGCTCTGACGGACTGGGGGGAATGAGATCTACAGTGAAATCCAACAGCTATTATTAACCTACAGTCTCACATGCACTCACTCACTCACACACACACACTGTCTCACACACAGCCACCCACACACATGCTCACATACATACACACCTACACACACACTCTCTCATACACACACTCACAATCACACATACACACACTCTCACATACACACCCTCACCCACACAATCTCACATGCACTCACTCACACACAGGCAAGCACGTACTCAGACACACACACACACACACATTCTCAAACACAGCAACACACACACCCATGCACACAAACACATATAGACACATACACACACAAACACACACGCATACACACACACACACACACACACACACACACACACACACACACAGATGGGGGAATGGTAACTTGATTTATTTAAGAAATCACCTCAGTTTTCCAAGGGAAAGGTTTTGGCAGCAATATAAAACATGCAAAATTTCCCGCTGCCCTCTGTAAAGTTTGTACGTTCTCCCCGTCATCGTCTGGGTTTCCTCCAGGTGCCCTGGTTTCCTCCCACAGTCCAAAGAAAAATGGGTTAATTGGTCACATGGGTGTAATTGGGTTGGGTGGGGTGAGCTCATTGGGCTGGAAAGGCATGTTACCGTGCAGTGTTTCCAAACAAAATGTAATGAAGAATTAGGAGCAGGACTAGGCCACCCGACCCTCCAGCCTGATCTGCCACTTATCAAAACAGAAACATAGAACAGTACAGCACAGGATCAGGCCCTCTGGCCCACACTTTTGTGTTGAACCAGTTAAGCTAGTCTTTAACAACCTAATCAAACTAACGGTCCATATTCCTCTTGTCTCTGCACTTTCACATGCCTATCTAAAAAGCCTCTGTCCTATTTGGCCCCACCACCACTCCCCTGGCAGTGCATTCCAGGTACCCAAACCTTCTGTGTTAAATCTTGTCCATGTCCTTCAAGCTTAATCCCTCTCATCTCTGATTATGCTGTGTTCTTGGTGGTCTGTGTTATGTTTTTGTAGCTTCAAAACACTAACAGAAGTCCAAAATGTGAGTCTAACTTCATGTTTTATTTTAAGCGAGGCGCACACACGTATCACATGGTAGCGCCGTTCATACAATTCATGTATTTTTACAGATTAATGAATTATATAATGAATGAATTATATAAACAACAAAGTTTAAAGTAAAATTTATAATCAGAGTACATACATGTCACTACAGACAACCCTGAGATTCTTTCTCCTGTGGGTATGCTTAGCAAATCTAGAACAGTAGATACAATAGGGTCTTTTGTATCAGACAGCTCTATTACCATCTTTAACATCTCTATTTTTCCCTTCCAGGGTTCTTTTGAAGACCTTGACCCGGAGGTACATGCTGACGGTGGTTCTTTGCGGGAATGGGACCCACTCTTGGGGTTTCATAACCGGCCATTGTTGTTCGGCACGTCAAGGGCTTGGCCTAAGTATTTGGCTCAGCTGTGGAAGCCTAGGTTCTCGGGGGTCTAGAGACAGGCGGATTGAAGGTCAGGGTCATGACAGGAGACCCGTGTGTCATCGGGGGAGTTCGGAATATCTGTGGCTGTGCGCCCAGAGACTCGTGAACTTTGGGCACAGAGCTCGAAAAAAAGCAACGTGGCAGACTTTTAACATCATAAGCCAGTGAATTGTTTGTTATGTCTCCCCGCTTGCTGTGAAAACAGAGAAACCTCTTTCTCCCTTATTAGGGAGAGAGAGAACCTGTGGTATGTCAAATACTGGATGAAACGCTAAGTCTTTGGGGTAACTGCAAGTCTGTGTCTTTGCTGTTGCTTTGCTCACACTTGAGTGCTTGGTGGTGGGTGCCGATGCTGGTGGGGGGAGGGGGGATTGTTGCTTGCTGCTGCGTACGTGCGGGAGGAGGGAGCTGGGGGGGACTTTGGGGTTCTAACATTTGACTGTTGTTCACGCTTTGGGGCACTCCTCTGTTTTCATGGATAGTTGTGAAGAAAAAGCATTTCAGGATGTATATTGTATACATTTCTCTGACATTAAATTGTACCTTTGAAACATTTAAGAGACTCTTAGATAGGTACATGGAGTTTAAAAAAATAGAGGGCTATGCAGTAGGGAAATTCTAGGCAGCTTCTAGATTAGGTTACATGCTTGGCACAACATTGTGGGCTGAAGGGCCTGTAATGTGCTGTAGATTTTCTATGTTCTAAAACAGCAACTGTAAACAGGATCAATGAACAACAAACTGTGCAAATGTATATATAAATAAATAGCAATAAATAACGAATTTGAAATAACAGATAAAGAGTCCTTAAACTGAGACCATTGGTTGTGGGAACAGCAGAAATAGAATGAGTGCAGTTATCTCCTTTTGTTTGAGGGGTAGTAACTGTTTTTAAACCTGGTGGTTCAATAATGCTTAATCAAAGAATATATTTACAAGATTACTCACATATTACTGAATATACAACAGTTTACATTTCAGCCTGCTGTGCTCTGGACTGACAGAACCTGTAAAGAGTATATATTCCAATCGGTTCCAATTTTTATCCCAAAATCTTTTTTTGATAACGTAGATTCAAAAATTTCCTCATATATTTGGCAGAATGAAAATCCTAGGTTAGGTAAAAGGTATCTACAGAAATCTAAAAAGGAGGGGGAGCTCGCCTTCCCGAATTTTAGATTCTATTATTGGGCAATTAATATTTGATATTTAAAATTTTGGTTTCAAGATTTGGATGCACCTTTAAACCCTCACTGGGTAAATCTTGAATCTAATTCATTACAAGGGTTTTCCTTGGGTTCGGTTTTAGGAACTTCACTTCCTTTTACTTCTTTTAAATTATATAAACAAATGAATAACCCAATAGTTAAGCATACTTTACATATATGGTTTCAATTCCGAAGAATTTTTGGGTTTAATCAATTTATTCTAGCAAGTCCCATTATATCAAATTTTCTTTTTCAACCTTCCACGATAGATCAAGCTTACTTTGATTGGAAAACCAAAGGTATAATATCTTTTCATGATTTATTTTTGGATAATTGTTTTATGTCTTTTGATCAACTCTCTAATAAATATAACTTACCCAGATCTCACTTTTTTAGATATCTACAGATTAGAAACTTTTTAATTACTGTCTCCCCTAATTTTCCACACCCATATCCAATGGACACTTTGGAAAAAATCTTAGATTTAAATCTCTCTCAGAAAAGTGTAGTAGCAATTATATATAATATAATTATGAATTTATGTCCGGATGCTTCTAATAAAATTAAAGCTGACTGGGAAAGAGAACTTGAGATTAATATACCGATTGAAAAATGGGAAAAAGTTCTTCAGTTGGTGAATTCATCCTCTGTATGTGCTAAGCATAGGTTGATACAGTTTAAAGTAGTGCACAGGGCTCATATGTCCAAAGATAAACTATCTCGTTATTACTCTTATATTAATCCAATATGTGACAGATGTCATTCCGAGATAGCTTCTTTAATCCACATGTTTTGGTCATGTCCCTTGTTGGAGAAATATTGGAAAGATATTTTTGATATTATTTCAACGGTCCTAAACATAGACTTACAACCTCATCCAATTACTGCTATCTTTGGACTACCAATGATAGACTTAAATAATTTAACCTCTTCATCACGAAGGATGATTGCATTTCTTACTTTAATGGCTAGAAGGTCCATTTTGTTGAATTGGAAAGAGATCAACCCTCCTAAGGTATTTCATTGGTTTTCACAAACTATGGTGTGTTTGAATTTGGAGAAAATTAGAAGTGCCGTTTATGACCCTTCCATTAAGTTTGAAAAAACTTGGAGGTCATTCATTCAACATTTTCACTTGATGTAATTTGATCATTTCCAAACTTGTTTTATCACTCTGTACTGTTGTTGGAGGGGAATGGAGTCGTCGACGCTGAGGTTTTCTTCTTTTCCATTTTTAAGTTGTTAGTTTTGCCCAAGTCTTTTAGTTTAGTTGATTAATTTTGTTCTTCTTTGGAGATGGAGTTTGCTTTTTTTTGTTTTGTTTTTTTTCTTTTTCATGATTTTTTTTCCAGTTTTTTTTTTGCTTTGTATTATCCGTGGTTAGTTCTACATGTTTGGGAGCTTTGTTAATTTACACTACTTGGTTTTGCAATTACTTTTTTTAAGTGTAACAATATATCTCCTACTATTTGTATTATTGCTATGTTTTGTTTCTATATTTTGAAATTAATAAAAAGATTAAAAAAGAAAAGAAAAAAAGAGTTCTGCAAACACTGCCCAGCCCATCTCAGGTTTGTCACTTTCTTCCATTGAGTGGTACGTTGCTTCAGGAAGGCTGAAAGCATTGTCAAGGATGTCTGCCACCCTGGCTATTCCCTTTTCTCCCTTTGATCTTCCAGGAGAAGGTACAGGAGTTTGAAAGCCCCAGTGAGCAGACTCAAGAGTAGTTTCTCCCCCACTGTCAATCTGCTGAACCAATTACCTGTCCCACATCCCCTTCCTGCTGTGGCTGCCATATTCCCATTCTCTGAATTCTACCCCTCTCAAATGTCTCTTTGATGTTTCTTTTTCAGATTTCACCAATCTTCTGTTTTGTTCTTAGGGGAGGAGAAGATGGCGGCGTGACGCAGCGCGCGCGGCTGCTCCGAAATGATATCGTATTTGTAAGTAGGTACCGTGTACAATCCTGATTTGATGGAGACAGACGTGAGAAGCACGGAGGAACATCTGGAGAAACTTCTGAAATGCCTGCTTCGCTGCCGCTGCTACTGTGCGATCAAGAATCTCTGGAGGGGAAGGCCCCAAATCCTCGGCTTTGCCTATTGCCTGTTGCCGGGGCTGAGCTCGAAACACTCGACAGAGATGGTGCTCGGTGCTCAGTATTGGAGAGCTAGTCGGAGGCTCGAAGTTTTCAGGTGGATTCAAGAGTCGGTTGTGGTTGGGTGCTTTCAGGGTGCTGCATCGGCAAGTTTGCGGCGCTGGAAGCTCATGGCAGGGAGAGTTTTTCTTCCTTCTCTGTCTGCGTGAGGTGATGGGACTTTCAAGAGACTTTGAGACTTTCTTTTACCGTGCCCATCGTCTGTTCTTTATCAAATTACGGTATTGCTTTGCACTGTTGTAACTAAATGTTATAATTATGTGGTTTTGTCAGTTTTTCAGTCTTGGTTTGTCATGTGTTTCTGTGACATCATTCCGGAGGAACATTGTATCATTTCTTAATGCATGCATTACCAAATGACAATAAAAGAGGACTGCGTGTCCTCATAATCTAATCAAATCTAATCTAATCTAATCCTGTACTTATAGTTATATATACAATTGCCATGTGAACTATTTCCTTTGTGATATACAATTGCCATGTGAACTATTTCCTTTGTGAGCTTCATTAGGAATTTCTTTGCCCCCTGATCTCCAATAAACTAATCTGAATCAAACTCCTCAGGTGTAAAAAAAAGTTCTGGAGCAACTCAGTGGGTTGAGCAGCATCTCACAATCAGAAACAGAATCAGGTTTATTTTCACTGACATTAGTCTGCAATTTACCTCCCAAAGTCCAACCCTCCGACCCCAATGTGAGAGGTGGAAATGGGTAAGGCTATGGTGAAGCTGTATAGTTCAAATCCCCTGTACAGTGGACGCAATGGATTGTAGAAACATTGATGAACTCCAACCATAGCATCAACTTTGTGAGAAGGAGCTTACCAATGAGTGAGTACATGACTCTCTGGGTCCACCCTTGAGAAACTGGCTCAGAACAGAGACAGGAGGTCATCGACAGCCTATGCTCCCCTGGGAGTTAAGGGCCCAAGAAGAAGTCGTCATGCAATTTGTTGTCTTGTGGCAGCAATACAATGCAGGCAATACAAATTACTATAAGTAATAAAGCAGATAAATAATTAGATTTTATTTTATTGAGATGCAGTGCAGATTAGGCTCTTTCCACCCTTTGAGTCATGCCACCCTTCAAACCCCAATTTAACCCTAGCCTAATCACAGGACAATTTACTATGACTAATTATCCTACCAACTGTATGTCTTTGGACTGTGGGAGGAAATCTGAGCACCAGGAGGAAACCCACGCATTCCACAGGGAAGACGTACAAACTCCTTACAGGTAGTGGCAGGAGTTGAACCCTGGTCACTGGTACCGTAAAGCATTGCGCTAACTGTGCTAGATAGATAGTGTAGTCATTAACACAATGCTATTATAGCATGGGGTATTGGAGTTCAGCGTTCAGTTCTGGTGGCATCTGTAAGTAGTTTGTATGTTCTCCCCATCACTGCTAGGGCTTTCTCTCACAGTCCAAAGACATCATGGCTAGTATGGTAATTGGTGATTGTAAATTGGCCTCTGATTAGGCTAGTATGAAATAGGTGGGTTGCTGCAGCACGGCTCGTTGGCCCAGAAGAGCCTGTTCTGCACTGTATCTCTAAATAAATAGATAATAGATAGATAGATAGATAGATAGATAGATAGATAGATAGATAGATAGATAGATAGATAGACAGAGAAAAAGATAGATAGATGGACTGATAGATAAATGAGAAGCAAGAGAAAATCTGCAGATACTGGAAATCTGAGCAACACACACAAAATGTTGGAGGAACTCAGCAGGCCTGGCAGCATCCATGGAAAAAAGTATAGTCAACATTTTGGGCCGAGACCCTTCAACAGGGCAGCAGAAAAAAAGGTGAGGGGTAGATTTAAAAGGTGGGGGAGGGGAGAGAGGAACACAAGGTGAAAGGTGAAACCAGGAGTGGGAGGGATGAATTAAAGAGCTGGGAAGTTGATTGGTGAAAGAGATACAAGGCTGGAGAAGGGGGAATCTGATAGGAGAGGACAGAAGGCCATGGAGGAAAGAAAAGTGGGGAGGAGCACCAGAGGGAGGCGATGGGCAGACAAGGAGATAAGGTGAGAGAGGGAAAAGGGGATGGGGAATAGTGAAGGGGAGGAGCATGACTGGAAGTTCAAGAAACCAATGTTCATGCCATCAGGTTAAAGGTTACCCAGACAGAATATAAGGTGTTGTTCCTCCAACCTGAATGTGGCCTCATTACGACAGTAGAGGAGGCCATGGATTGACATATCAGAATAGGAATGGGAAGTGGAATTAAAATGAGTGGCTACTGGGAGATCCCACTTCTTCCAGCAGATGGAGCGTAGGTGCTCGGCAAAACGGTCTCCCAATCTACGCCGTGTCTCACTGATATACAAGAGGCCATACTGAGAGCACTGGACACAATATCTGGCCCCAAAAGACTTACAGGTGAAGTGTTGCCTCACCTGGAAAGACCGTTTGGGGCCCTGAATGGTAGTGACAGAGGAGGTTTAGAGGCAGGAGTAGCACTTGTTCCACTTGCAAGGATTAGTGCCAGGAGGCAGATCAGTGGGGAGGGATGAATGGACAAGGGGTCGCGTAGGGAGTGATCCCTGCAGAAAGCCGAAATTTGGGGGGGAGGGAAAGATGTGCTTGGTGGTGGGATCCCTTTGGAGATGGTGGAAGTTCTGGAGAATTATGTGCTGGAAGCAGAAGCTGGTGGGGTGGTAGGTGAGGACCAGAGGAACCCTATCCCTGGTAGGATGGTGGGATGATGAGGTAAGAGCAGACATGTATGAAGTGGAAGAGATGCGATTGAGGGCAGCATTAATGGTTCAGGAAGGAAACCCGTTTCTTTGAAAAAGGAAGACACCTCCTTCATTCAAGAATGAAAATCCTCATCCTGAGAGCAGATGTGGTGGAGAAGGAGGAATTGAGGGAAAGGGATGGCATTCTTATAAGTAGTAGGGTGGGACAACTTGTAGTCTAGGTAGCTGTGAGAGTCGATGGGTTTATAATAGACAGCAGTAGATAAGCTGACTCCAAAGATAGAGAGTGTGAGATTGAGAAAGGGGAGGGAGGTGTCAGAAATAGACAGGCAAATTTGAGGGCAGGGTGGAAGTTGGAGGCAAAATTGATGAAGTCGATGAGCTCGGCATGGGTGCATGAAGCAGCACCAATGCATTTGTCGATGTAGTGCAGGAAAAGTAGGGGATGGTTACCAATGTAGGCTTGGAACATAGACTATTCCAGATAACCGACATAAAGGCTAGCTGAGACCCATGTGAGTGCCCATGGCTACACCTTTTGTTTGAAGGAAGTGGGAGGAGCCAAAGGAGAAATTCGTTGGAGGAGAGTGGTGGTGGAGGGGAACTAGTTGAGTCTGCTATCCAGAAAGAAGCAGAAAGCTTTGAGGCCTTCCTGGTGGGGGATGGAGGTGTATAGGAACTCGACATCCATAGTGAAAATAAGATGATGAGGGCCAGGGAACTGGAAATCATTGAAGAGATCCAGAGCGTGTGAAGTGTCATGGATGTAGGCAGGAAGGGACTGAACTAGGGGGAGAAGACAGAGTTGAGGAATGCAGACATGAGTTCAGTGGAGCAAGAACAAGCTGGAACAATGGGTCTACCTGGACAAGCGGGTTTGTGGTCTTGGGTAAGAGGTAGAAATAGGAGGTGCGGGGTGCAGGAACTATGAGGTTGGTGGCAGTGGATGGGAGATCCCCAGAGTCAATAAGGTCGGTGATGGAGTAAGAGACAATAGCCTGGTGTTCCTTAGTGGTGTCCTGTTTGAGGGGTAAGTAAGAGGATGTGTCTAAGAGTTGACGCTGGGCCTCAGCAAGATCGTGGTCAATTCGCCAGACTACTACAGCACCTCGCTTATCTGCGGGTTTGATAGTGAGGTTAGGATTGGTGCAGAGGGAGTGGAGAGCTGAGCGTTTGCAAGGAGTGAGGTTTGAATAGGAGAGAGGAGTGTTAAAGTCTAGAAGGTTAATGTCCCATCAACAGTTGGCAACAAAAATGTCCAGGATAGACAGAAGACCAGAGTGGGGAGTCCAGGAAGAGGAGGAGGGTTGAAGACAGGAGAAAGGGTCATCGTTGCTGGGTGGAGGGTCCTTGCCAAGATAGATAACGGAATGAATAAGTAAATAATGTGAATAAGTTAGTGTTCATAGATTCATGGACTGTATAGAAATCCGATGACAGAGGAAAAGAAGCTACTTCATAAATGTTGAGTGTGCTTCTTCAGGTTGTGGATGGAAAGAAGTTGTTAATATCCTGGTTTAACCCTGCTGCAAAACAAAGAAACACAAAGGGTGTCTCCTCAGTTTATACGTCTCGGATCACTGGAGATAGACTCCCAGATACAAACCCATCACACAACTGCACGCAATAATTTGCAAATGTCATGATTACAGTGAAAATAATAATGGTGTGGTTTGTATGCAGAAGCTTCTGGAGAGGGACTTTCCAGTGAGACTGAGCCCCAGCATGCAGTAACCTTGCAAAGCTTTTGGTTTGAAACATTAGGATCCTGCCCTGCTTGTAAACTATGTGGGATTAGGAAACCCCACATCTAACATCTATGGTGCAACCCAATCATTAGCTCAGCAAATATAGCCACCATGCATAAACTCAGGTAATAACCTCCCTTGAATAATCCTAACTATGTAACTATGGGTCGAGACACTTCAAAGCTGAGGTAAGGTCTCTGCTCTCATTCTTGGAGTGCCTTGCTCTTTCTTCTGTAAGGAAAAGTATTGGGCGGGATAACTCAGTAACGAAACAAGTCACACTTACGCAGCAACTTTGGCGTGGAAAAGGTGATGCAATCTGCTGATGTTCTACGAACATGTAGGTTTTTTACACAGAGAGTGGTGGGTACCTGGAATGCACTGCCAGGGATGACGGTACAGGCAGATGCAATAGGGACTTTTAAGAAACTCTTAGATAGGCACATGGGTGACAGAAAAATGAAGGACTATGTAGGAAAGAAAGGTTAGGTTGATCTCAGAGTAGGTTAAAAGGTCGGCACAACGTCGTAGCCCAAAGTGTCTGTTCTGTGCTGTAATGTTCTAAGTTCTATGTCATATATAGAAGCAAAATTAGGTCATTAAGCCCATTGAGCCTGCTCTGACTTTCAGCCCTGGTTGAACATTTCATCCCAGGTTATCAGGTTAGCACAACATCATGCGTCGAAGACATGCGATGTTAAATGTTCCCTGTGACCACTACTCCTCAGGGCACCTCAAGCAAGCAATGAAATTCCAGTGATGTTGTGCTCACTCCTTAACTGTTGGCCAACAGTAAGTCTGTGGCAGGAAAGACTCTGTCATAATCTCTGGGATGTGGCCATTGCTGACAAGGCCAGCATTTACTCCTCATTCCCTCTTCTGCTTTGAGAATGGGGGTGCTTTCTTGGACAGCTGGACTTTTAGTGAAAGACTTTTCAGGACTGTCATCCCCACTGGGGCACTGGCTGCCGACAGCAGCGCACCTGAATCCTTTGTCCTGGGCCAGTCTTTCAAGTTGTCACCGGGGGAGACCATCAAAGTTCCTTTTTCTCCCAGGGATGAGGACTTTGGAGTTTCTGTAGTACTGTAGTACAGAATGGGGTTGGTAGCCGCATACCCACTCCTCCTCCTTTTGCAGCTGGGCTTAGGACTGCCCATGGCCAATTTGCTCTTGGTGAAGGGATTCCCATAAGGCAGTTTAGTAAAGCTGCAAGATTTAGGGCACAAAAATGCAGAACATAGAACATAACAAAAATATAGAACATTACTGAACAGTACAGTCTCTCCGGCCCACAATGTTATGCTGACCTTTTAATCTACTCTGAGATCAATCTATCCTTCCTTCCTACATGGCCCTCCATTTTTATATCATCCATGTGTCTATCTAAGAGTTTCTTAAATATCCCTAATGTACCTGCCTCCACCACCCCGGCAGGGCATTCCACACTCTGTGTAAAACATGCCTATGACAATCACCCCTGTACGTTACTCCAATCACCTTAAGATTATGCCCCCTTGTATTAGCCATTTCCACCCTGAAAAAGTCTCTGGTTATCCACTTGATCTACGCTTCTTATCATCTTATCAACCTATATACCTCTATCAAGTAATATCTCATCCTCCTTCCCTCCAAAGAGAAAAGCTACAGCTCGCCAACCTATCCTCATAAGACATGCTGTCTAATCCAGACAGGGTCCTGGTAAATCTCTTCTGCACCATCTCTAAAGCTTCCACATAATGAAGTAACCAGAACTGAACAATATACTCCAAATGATGTCTAACCAGGTATTCATAGAGCTGCAGCATTACCTTGCTCATTTGAACTCAATCCCCTGACTAGTGAAGGCCAACACACCATACATCTTTTTAACAACCCTATCAACTGCCATGGCAGCTTTGAGAGATCTATGGACGTGGATCCCGAGATCCCCAGTCGCTATGTGGCAAACCCTACAAACTTTTATCAAAGGTGTGAAGTGGTGGATATAGCCGTCCCCATCGTTGAGCACTGCTGCAAGAAGGCAGGACCCCACCATTCAGACCATGCTCTCTTTCCGCCGCTGCCACTGGGAAGGAGGTCCGGAAGCCTTATGTACCACACCACCAGATTCAGGAACAATTACCTTTCAACCATCACGTTCTTGAACTGGTGTGGATAACTTCCCCCATCACAACTCTGAGCTGATTCCACAACCTACGGTCTCACTTTCAAAGACTTCACCGCTCATGTTCTCTGGTTTTATTTACTTATTATTATTTGCACAGTTTGTCCTCTTTTTCAGATTGGTTGTTTGGAGTCTTTCTTTGTGTGTATTTTTTTTATCGATTCTATTGTATTTCTTTGTTCTCCTGTGAATGCCTGCAAGAAAGTCCCTTCAGGCCAGGAAGGGATATGGGGAGAAGGCAGGAGATTGGGGCTGAGATGAAAATTGGACCAGCCATAATGAAATGGTGGAGCAGACTCGATGGGCCAAATGGCCCAATTCTGCTCCTATATCTTATGCTCAAAAATGAATCTCAGGGTAAGTATATGGTGAAATATGCATATTTGATAATAAATTTACTTTGAACTTTGAAACAGCCCAGGACTCTATGTGGTACAATTAACATTATATACTGCGCTGAAGAGGGTTTTGGCCCGAAACATCGACTGTTTATTCACTTCTATAGAAGCAGCCTGACCTTCCGATTTCCTCCAGCATTTTTTATGTGTGTTGCTAGAAGAAGCTTTTTTGGTTTACCCCCATAACTTTCTGAAATTAGCCCCCTTGTTCTGATATATGCCTCCAGTTTCACCCACACTATCATTCAACAAGGGCACAAACCGATTTACACAAAGGGTAAAGCAGTTTAGTTATGAAGTTCTTACAGGTTTGAAGAATTTGCTTTCAAAAAGTCTATTTAAAACTAGTGGTGTCACAACGAGCTGCAACAAAATAAATCTGTTCATAACTTCATTGCATTCATTGTATGTAAATGATTTGGAATGGGAAGTTACAGCTGGATGTAATCTATCTAATGTATGGTAAATGCTCTGCAGAATGCTTCTGTGTGTGTGAACATGCCTAAGTAAAGAAATACACACTGATTAGACTGGTCAGTTCTTGTTTGAGTTGCTTTCCCAATTCCGTATGTAAATAGATTGACATAATCAGTTTGTACAGCAAGATTCAGCCAGCAGACCGATAGAGCCACCCAGTCGCACAGAACAGAAAGAAGCCCTTCAGCCCTTCGACTCCATGCTGACCATCAAGCTCACATTTACACTAACCCTATTTATAGGATCGTAAAATCCTATGGCGTCCATCATCAAGGACCCCCATCCCTCCGGTGATGCCTTCTTCTCATTGCTACCATCAGGAAGGAGGTACAGGAGCCTGAAGGCACACACTTAATGATTCAGGAACAGCTTCTTCCCCTCTGCCATCTGATTTTTGAATGGACGCTGAACCCATCAACACTACCTCACTACCTTTTTATTTCAATTTTTGCACTACATATTTTATATATATATGCATACTGTAATCCACAGCTTTTTCTATTATTATGTATTACATTTTACTGCTGCTGCAAAGACAACAAATTTCATGACACATGCCACTGATACTAAACCTGATTTCTGATTTTGAGTCTGGTTCTCCCTCCCAGGTTCTACCGTTCACCTACATTACAACATGGAAAATAAATGTAGAACACAGAACATACACTCAGTGGCCACTTTGATACAGGAGGTACGTAACAAATTGGTCACTGGGTGTAGGTTCATGGTCTTCTGCTGCTATAGCCATCCATTTCAAGGTTCAACATGTTCAGAGAGGCTGTTCTGCACACCACTGTTGTAATGTGTGGTTATTTGAGTTACTGTCATCATCCTGTCAGCTTAATCCAGTCTGCCCATTCTCCTTGTTAGAGTGAGTTTTTGGGTAGATGATTCATTTACACTTAAATGATTTTGGCCGCCGGTCTTCTGTTTTGGCAACGTACTGTGGATTGAGTTCACAACAATGCATTTCCTAAAAGCTGTGAACCCAGTTCATTTGTAACAATGCCGTTCCTAAAAGCTGTGAATACCGGAATACTAGCCCAGACGCTGCTGGTGCCTCTGGGATGGAAGTGTGAAGTTTACAGGTAGTTTCAAAGACAGACTTATCTATCCTTTGCAAATATGGATTGTCCTTCATGTTAAGCATGTAAAATACCAAATAACTGTATTGTGGATTCGGTTTGGAACAATGCATTCCTGAATACCAGCCAGGATGCTGCTGGCGCTGGTGGAACGGACTTAATCAAAAGATGTGAAAGCTTCAAAAGAAAGCATTGTCTATACTTGTAAATATGGATTGTCCTTTGTGTTTAGCAAATAAATATCGAGCCCCATCACAGGGCCAGCAGACCTTTCCACTGAAAGCATCTCCATCCGTATGATGCCTGCTGAACCTTGTTTAGTTGAATAAAGAAGCTGCTTTGTATCCACCAGTAACTCTCTCTCTCCAGTGATTTCATTCACGCTACAACATTTGGTGTCAGGAGCGGGATACCTTCGTGACCCGTCGTGTGGCCAGCGTTCCTAGTAGTCTAAATTGGTGAGTATTTTTCTAAGCTAACACTCACACTTGGATCTGCTCGGTGGGTGGTGCACAGGAACACAAGGTATCATGAACGCGGAGAGCTGAACTGGTAGATATAAGAGTAGTGTGTGCATGTGCATGTGTGTTTACGTAAGTGAGGAAACTTTGCGTGTTAACTTGGTGAGACGGAGCCACCGGTTGCGAAAGGTGGTAACGGAGACGCCAGAGTAGGGGCGTGAATACTCATTTGGGGAGCTGCATTTTAGTGTATGCGTGTGCAAGTGTGATGCAAGGGAATACAGCGGGCATCATGAGTTCAGGTACTCAAAAGTGGCAGGTTGTGGAATACATACTCTGCGGTTTTATATTTTGCGTAGTGTGGGAATTAGTGTGGAGGTATCTCAGGGAGAGGATTTACACAGACAGATCTACCAGAATGGCACCTATTGAGATCAGGCAACGTCAGGTTGAGAACCCTGATGATCCGAGCCAGCCCTTGACCTTGATTACGACTATTCATAAGCCCTTCACCCCCAGGGAGAAACAGAGCATTTTGTCTGAATTGCCCTCACTTAAAGTCGCCTGTGGGAATACAGAATTCTGGCGTAAGCTCAAGGAAATGGTTGAAATTCACCAGGTGCACCCTAAAGATATACATGTGTTGGTGAAAGCGAAGTGCCCGAGGAATATGTGGGACAGGATGTCCCAGGGGGTGTGAGATGGTACATGAGCAACTACCGGGAGTGCCAGTAATGAAGAAAGATATCGCTCTTTTAAAGGGGAAGGGAGGCAGTGGCTGGGGGGAGGCGAGAGTAGCTGGGGAACGATAATGGCAGTGACCCAGAGGGCTGACGAGACAGCCATGGATTATGCAGAAGGTAAATACTGAATGTACGAGGAGTATTCCGGGTTGGATAATCCGGGGAGGGATGACCCAGTCTTCCTGAAAGTGCTGAAGGAAGACCTGAGCTCAGCCCACCAGGAAGTTTTAGACTTAGGGATAACGGCGGGATCGACCTACTCTGCGTTAGTTTTGTGGGCCAGTGAGATAGACCAAAGAAAAGGCAAGAGAAATTGTAAAGTGGATATAGTGGGTGCAGCTGTTACGATGACACAGAGGAATTGTTTTAGGTGCCAACAACCAGGGCACCTAGCAAAGGACTGCCGGACCAGGTATAAGACAGTGAAGGAGTTGATATGCTACAGCTGTGGCCTATCAGGACATGGCTGGAGACAGTGTCCAAAAGGGAGGGGGAAAACCCAGGCGAAGGTCACGACAAACACCCAATCACTCACCCCTCACCTGTAGATGTACACAACAGCATTGTTAGGGGGACGGCAATGCAATATATTAGTGGACACAGGGTCATCAGTATCAATAACTGATCTACCCATGCCAGCAACTGGACAGGCTATTTATATAACGGGAGTGGGAGGAAAAACAGTAAAAGCAGAAAGAAGCGAGTCGCAAATACAAGAAATTGGGTGAGTGTAGCTTCTGGGTATGTCCAAATAATGAGGGCACGATCCTTGGAATAGACATCCTAAGGGAAACAGGAGCTGTTATAGATTCAGGAAAGGGAGAAATAATATGGACAAGTCAGGGGCAGCGAACGTGTACAACCAAAAGAATACACAACCTGGCTAGCATAGTCGCAGCTGCCCCGACCACATGAGGCTGTAGCCAGGATGGTGTCTATAGTATACCTTGTCAGCAGTTCCCAGCTGTGTGGGCTACACACAAGCAAGATTGTGGTGAAGTGAAGATAAACTCAGTTAAAATAGATGGGGACCTGCATAAACCCCATAAGCAGAAGGGAAATGAGTGGGCAGATGTTGCAGCGAATAAGGCAGCAGACGAACAAGAGGCAATTGAAATTGCAAATGTGCAGGAGGAAACAACAGAAGCCAGCTTAGTAAAATCATATGAAGAGGTAGAGGCTGAAGAGAAGGAAAAATGAAGGAGAAAAGGAGCAAAGGAGGGATCAGACGGGTGCTGGACACACGGGGAGGAAGGAAGTTGCAGTGGCCCCACACTGTATTAGACAGATACTACTAAAGTTTTATCATGGGGCGATGCATCAGGGAGGGCAGAGCATGATCACAACCCTTTGGCAGGACTGGTGTGGCCAGGGATGGGCGGGGATGTTGAGAAATTCTGCCGCCGTTGTATCATTTGTGCCCAGCATAACTCTGGTTAGGGCAGAAAGCTACACGTGGCAAATCAGCCTCGGCCGAGGGGACCCTGGGAAAACATCCAGATAGACTTCACAGGGCCCCTGCCGAAAAGCAGGGGGAAAAGCTACTGTCTAGTAATTATGGATCACTTCACCTGGTGGGTGGAGGCTTTCCCCACAAGGGACTGCACCGCCCGCACCGCTGCATGGATCCTAGTTCAGGAAATCCTCCCAAGGTGGGGAACCCCAGTTCAGGTGGATTCAGAGCAGGGAACACATCTCACGGGGAAAGTGATGAAGGAAATGTGCCGACTGCTAGGGATTCGACAACGGTTCCACGTACCCTACCACCCCCAGGGTTCAGGGATGGTAGAATGGATGAACCGAACAATCAAGAATGTGTTAGCCAGAGCTATAGCTGAGACAGGAAGGAAAGACATGGTTTGATGTATTACCAGGAATCCTGATGAGATTGCGCACAACCCCAAACCGCACGTTGGGTCTCAGCCCCTACGAATTATTGATGGGGCGAGCAATGCGGCTCCCTTATGGGGTAATTATGGGTTGCGGGGAGCCTGGGGTTTACACATAGAATGACACAATACGTGAAAGACCTTTGTAACCAACTTAAAGTATTAAAGGACTGAGCGAAACAACAACAGTGAATCGCTGATCAGAGAGAGCCAGAGGGAAAGGGGATAGTCCTTCCACAGTCTGGTGACCAAGTTATGGTGAGGGTGCTGCCGGAAAGGCCGGGGTTTGCCCCCAGGTGGATAGGACCACAGACAGTACTCGTAACCAATGATACATGTGTCTGTGTACAGACTCGGCGAGGCAGCCAGTGGAAACACTGGACCCAGGTTAAAGCATACAACTCACCCTCTTGTTGCTCCCACAGACAGAGCGGGGCAACCAAGTGTACCCAGTAACCATGTAGTTACAGAGAACCTAAGAGAGGAACACCAGCTGGCCATGCCAGACCCGACCACACTGATGAAAACATACCCGGAGAAAACTCAAGGGCAGAAAACGCCAAGAGCGTGACAGGAGACACTGAGAACGTGAAGGAAAACCATGAATAGCCTGCTAAAGTGTGATGATGATGGTACTCTGTAAAGAAGGCTGGTTGCTGAAGGTAGATGATTAATTTTATAGCATAGTATAGAAATTTATTGGGAAATAAACAGGGAGGGATTTTTGAGTTAAAGCAGAGAAGACAAGTTCCACCACTTCGACGGCATTTCGGACTGCACACGGTATCTGAAAGCGGTCACCCCCAGTCTGAGGAGCTGGGCCCTTTCAGCAGTTGGGCCAGTGATCAACCAGACAGTTCGGAAGGGGGTGCCACCAGGGAGAGGTCCTTGCAGACATTTACGTAGAGGCCACCCCAACCCCTTCCTGTACATCGATGAGAGAGCCTGTGGGTGCTCCTGGAAGGAGAGTTTCAGCAACCAGAGGATAAAGGGCTGAAGACAAAGGAATGTGATTAAGCTGCAGTCAGCCTACAGGAAAAGAGCCGACAGGCCCACAATAGGAGCCGCATTTCTAAAGACTTGGAACAGCCTGTCTGCTTAACATTTGGTAGGTAGCGATTAGGGAAATGCTAGGATAGATATCGGGGCACACAAAATTGGTGGGGGGGGGTGGGAATTTTGAGACAGGGAGTTTCTGCTGCCCTATTTGAGTAGTTCCTCCTAGGTTGGCCTTTCATGGTACAAATTTATTTTTGTCCAGGAGGGCCAAGCAGAGATACTGTTAGAGTGAGTTTTTGGGTAGATGATTCATTTACACTTAAATGATTTTGGCCGCCGGTCTTCTGTTTTGACAACGTACTGTGGATTGAATTCACAACAGTGCATTTCCTAAAAGCTGTGAACCCAGTTCATTTGTAACAATGCCGTTCCTAAAAGCTGTGAATACCGGAATACTAGCCCAGACGCTGCTGGTGCCTCTGGGATGGAAGTGTGAAGTTTACGGGTAGTTTCAAAGACAGACTTATCTATCCTTTGTAAATATGTATTGTCCTTCATGTTAAGCATGTAAGATACCAATTAAGTGTTTTGTGGATTCAGTTTGGAACAATGCATTCCTGAATACCAGCCTGAATGCTGCTGGCGCCGGTGGAAAGGATTTAATCAAAAGGTGTGAAAGCTTCAAAAGAAAGCATTGTCTATATTTGTAAATATGGATTGTCCTTTGTGTTTAGCAAATAAATGTCGAGCCTCATCACAGGGCCAGCAGACCTTTCCACCGAAAGTGTCTCCGTCTGTATGATGCCTGCTGAACCTTGTTTAGTCGAATAAAGAAGCAGCTTTCTATCCACCAGTAACTCTCTCTGTCCAGTGATTTCATTCACGCTACAACACTCCTCCGATCTGATTAACAAGGCGTTTTCACCCACAGAACTGCCGCTCACTTTTTTGCCACACCATTCTCTGCAAACTCTAGACTGAGGATTTGTGTATCAAAATCCCAGGAGATCAGCTGTTTCTGAGATTCTCAAACCACCCCCTTCAGGCACCAACAACCATTCCACAGTCAAAGTCACTTACATCACATTTCTTCCCCATTTGAGGCTTCAGTCAGAGAAAGCAAAGAAAAGCTAGGTTAAGTTTTTTTCTCTCTTTCCCTTCTTTGTATTTGCTCAGCTCGGTCAGTCGAGATGCCAGGCAGGATAGCTGAATGTTCCTCTTGTGGGATATGGGAAGGCAGGGAGACCTCCAGTGATCCTGACCACTACAACTGTGAGAAGTGCATCCAGCTACAGCTTCTAACAAACCCCATTAAGGAGTTGGAGCTGGAACTGGATGAACTCTGGATCATTTGGGCGGCTGAGGGGGTGATAGAAAAGGCTTATAGAGAGGTGCAGGACACAGGAAACTGGGTGACAGTCAGGAAGGGGAAAGGGGGTAAGGAGCCAGTGCAGAGTACTGTGGCCAGCACCCTCAACAGCACTCTGGATGCCGTCAGGGATGATTGACCTAACAGAGAAAAGTCACAGTGGTCAAGTCTCTGCCCCTCAGCGTTACATCCTTACTTGTTGGACAAGTATTATAACAATCTTGTACAATATCCTCAACCAAAATTGATAAACCAGATTATTTGAACAAGGTGCCACCACTTTTTTTTTTGTTAGCTTGTGCATGCAAGTGAGGGTTGTATTTTGTACAGGAAAGATGTCAGAGCCTGCATTTGGCTGTTGCTACATTTTAGGTTATGCAAGTTCCTGTAGAAATCCAAGAATTTCGTTGTTTTCTACAGAGAAAAGTAGCAATCAGTGTTCAGAAGTGGGAATGAGGAAGAGCTTGGTTATCAAGTGCATGCACAGTTGGAGAGATTCTTTACGAGATTAAGATTGCCTTCAATTGAAGAGCTGTGACCAGCAGCCAGTCCAGACATTGGATGTTTGGAGAGGAGGGAACTTCGTACAGAGTCCACTGGCTCAACGATAAAAGACAGCAGTAGGTCGTGGCAGTTTAATAGAGCTTTGACCAGTGACCAGTGACTGATTAGCAGGAGCAAATTAAAGGAAGGCAGGGGCAAGTGCAGTGACCATTGTCTGAGTGGACATAGTGAGAGTGGTGATCTTAAGGCTTTAGCTCTTTGAGGTTTCACTCAGAGAAAGCAAAATAAAGAAAAGCTCAAGTTTTTTTCCATCTCTTCTTTAAATCTGCTCAGTTAGGATAGTAGAGATGCCAGGCAGGATAGCTGAATGTTCCTCTTGTGGGATGTGGGAAGGCAGGGAGACCTCCAGTGACCCTGACCACTACAACTGTGAGAAGTGCATCCAGCTACAGCTTCTAACAAACCCCATTAAGGAGTTAGAGCTGGAACTGGATGAACTCAAGGGGCAGGACACAGGAAACTGGGTGGCAATCAGTAAGGGGAAAGGGGGTAAGGAACCAATGCAGAGTATCCTCATCCCAACAACAGGTATATCACTTTGGATACTGCTGGGGGAGGGGGGAATGACCTAACAGAGGAAAGTCACCGTGCTTGGGTCTGGCGCTGAGTCCAGCTCTGTGACTCAGAATGGAAAGGGGGGAAGAAAAAACGCATTGTGGTGATAGGGGATTCATTGATTAGGGGTACAGATAGGAGGTTCTGTGGGTGAAAACTAGATTTCTGGATGGTATGTTGCCTCCTGGGTGCCAGGGCCTGGGATATTTGAGATCAAATCCTCAGCATTCTTTAGTGGGAGGGTGAACAGCCAGAGGTCATGGTCCATGTAGGTACCAATGGCATGGGTAGGAGGGGTGATGAGATTCTGCAGAGGGAGTTCAGGGCGTTAGGTGCTAAGTTAAAGGGCAGGATCTCCAGTATTGTGATCTCAGGATTACTACCCATGCCATGTGCCAGTGAGGCCAGAACTAGAAAGATTATATGTGGCTATGGAGTTGGAGTAGGAGGGAGGACATAATATTTTTGGATCACTGGGCTCTATTCCAGGGAAGGTGGGACCTGTACAGAAAGCATGGTTTGTACCTGAACTGGAAGGGGACTAATATCCAAGCAGGAAGGTTTGTGAATGCTGGATGGTAGGGTTTGAACTAGAGTTTCAGGGGGATGGGAACCAGAGTGCCAGAACAGCTAGTGGAGAGGTTGTGGAGGCAGATGTTGGTAAGACCTCAGACAAAGTTAGGAATCAAAAGGTTGAGCATGGTGCGGCCAATGTCCTGAGCTGTGTATACTTCAATGCAAAAAGTATCGTAGGAAAGGTGGATGAAGGTGAGGTAGCTGGTTTACAGAGGCAATTTGTACTGAGGAGAGGCTGCAGATAAGGCAAAATTGAAGTCAGCAAGATGAGTTCCAATGTAAAAGTTGGACAAAGCCAAAAAGGGTGAATACAGGACTGAGTGCACGCAGCATATGGAATAAGGTAGATGAACTTGCAGCACAGTTGCAGATTGGCAAGTATGATGTAGGATTCAAGAAATCATGACTGAGAGAAGATAATAGCTGGGAGCTAAATGTCCAAGGATACCCATTGTATTGAAAGGACAGGCAGAATGCAGAGGGTTGCTCTGTTGGTAAAAAATGAAATCAAAACATTAGAAGTAGGTGGCATAGGGTCAGAAGGTGTTGAATCATTCTTGATAGAGCTAAGGAACTGCAAGGGCTAAAAGACTTTGTTGGGAGTTATATACATACTCCCAAACAGTAGCAAGGATGTTGTCTACAAATTACAACAGGAGATAGAAAATGCATACCAAAAGAGCAAAGTTACAATAGCAGTGGGGGATTTCAATATTGGGTGTTGTGCAACAAACTGGAATTGATTAGAGAACTTAAGGTAAAAGAACCTTTAGGGGAAAGTGATCACAATATGATGGAATTCACCCTGAAATTTGAGAAGGAGAAGCCAAAGTCAGATGTATCAGTATTACGGTGGAGTGATGGGAATTACAGAGGCATGATAGAGGAGCTGGACAGAATTGATTGGAAAAGAACACTGGCAGGGATGATGGCAGAGCAGCAATGACAGGAATTTCTGGAATCAATTCGGAAGGCACAGGTTATCCCAAAGATGAAGAATTATTCTAAAGGCAAGATGACACAACTATGGCTAGCAAGGGAAGTCAAAGCCAATATAAAAGCCAAAGACAGGACATATAATAGAGCAAAAATTAGTGGGAAGTTAGAGAATTGGGAAGCTTTTAAAAACCAACAGAAGGCATTTAAAAAAGTCATTAAGAAGGTAAAGATGGTATACAAAAGTAATCTAGCCAATAGTATTAAAGAGGATACCAAAAGATTCTTCAGCTACATAAAATGTAAAAGAGAGGTGAGAGTGGATTTAAGACCACTGGAAAATGAAGCTGGAGAGGCAGTAATGGGGGTCCAGGAAAAGGCGAATGAACTAAAGAAGTATTTTGCATCATGTGGAAGACACTAGAAGTATGGTGGAAGTTCCAGGTGTCAGGGGCATGAAGTGTGTGAAGTTACCATTACTAGAGAGAGGTCCTTGGGAAACTGAAAATCCTGAAAGTAGGTAAGTCACCTGGACCAGATGGTGTACACCCCAGGGTTCTGAAACAGGTGGCTGAAGAGATCGTGGAGGCATCAGTAATGATCTTTCAAGAATCACTAGATTCTGGAGAGTTCCGGAAGACAGGAAAGTTGCAAATGCCACCCTACTCTTCAAGAAGGGAGAAAGGCAGAAGGAAGGAAACTATAGGCCAGTTAGTCTGACCTCAGAGCCCATGGTATTTCAGGAAATAGTCTAGCCTCGATAAAGGAGTGGTTGATTAGCAAGAGGCAAAGAGTGGAAATAAAGGGAGCCTTTTCTGGCTAGCTACCACTGGTGTTCCACGGCGGTCTGTGTTGGGACCTATTCTTTTTACATTATATGTCAATGGTTTGGATGATAGGATTAATGTCTTTGTTGCAAAGTTTGCAGATGACATGAAGATAGGTGGAGGAACAGATGGTTTTGAGTAAGTAGAGAGGCTACAGAAGGACTTAGACAGATGAGGAAAATGGGCAAAGAAGTGGTAGATAGAATACAGTGTCAAGAAGTGTATGGTAAAGTGTATGGTCAGGCACTTTGGTAGAAGAAATGAAAGGGTTGACTATTTTCTAAATGGAGAGAAAATAAAAAAATCTGAGATGCAAAGGGATTTGGGGGTCCTTGTACAGGATTCCCTAAAGGTTAATTTGCAGGTTGAGTCAGTGGTGAGGAAGGCAAATCTGATGTTCGCATTCACGTCAAGAGGACTAGAATATGAAAGGAAGGATGTAATGTTGAGACTTTATAGAACACTGGTGAGGCATCACTTGGTGTATCGTGAGCAGTTTTGGGCCCCTTATTTTAGAAAGGGTGTGTTAAAACTGGAGAGGGTTCAAAGAAGATTCTCGAGAATGATTCCAGGATTGAATGGCTTGATGTGAAGAGCATTTGTTGGCTCTGGGCCTGTATTGACTGGAATTGCAAAGATTGAGGATTGACCTCATTGAAACCTATCGAGTTATTTCCCATGGTAGGGGAGTCTAGGACAAGAGGGCATGACTTAAGGCTTGGAGGACGTCTATTTAGAACAGAGATGCGAAGAAATTACTTTATAAACCAGGGCATCAAAGGGTATGGGGAGAAGGCAAGGGAGTGGAGATGTCTGGAAGAACTGGATCAGCCCATGATTGAATGGTGACGCAGACTCAATGGGCCGAATGGCCTACTTCTGCTCCTATATCTTATGGTGATATGGTCTTATGGAATGGTGAAAGCCTTGATAGAGTGGATGTGGAGAGGATGTTTTCTGTGCTGGAGAGTCTAAGACCAGAGGACACAGTCTCAAAATAAAGTGGAGTCCTTTTAGAATGGAGATAAGGCAGAATTTCTTTTGCCAGATGGAGGTGAATCTATAGAATATTTTGCCGCAGGCTGCTGTGGAGGTCAAGTCTTTATGTATATTTAAGGCAGAGGTTGATATATTCTAGATCGGTCAGGGCATGAAGGGATATGGGGAGAAGGCAGGAAATTGGAGCTGAGAGGAAAATTGGACCAGCCATGATGAAATGGCAGAGCAGACTCAATGGGCCAAATGGCCTAATTCTGCTCCTATATCTTACGGTCTTATGGTCTTATTCTGATATTTGGTCTGAACAACAACTGAGCCTCTTGAACATACACAAGTCTGCATGTTTTTATGTGTTGGGTTGCTGTCACATGATTGGCTGATTAGATATTTGCATTAATGAACAGGTGTACAGGTGTAATAAAATGTACTAACGAAGTGATCACTAAGTGTATATTTCTTAGTATAATTTATAGTAAGTTTTATCTACTGCACTGAACTGCCGCCACTACAGTGCTAATAGGCCTGATTCTGGAAGTGTCAGTAAGCTTCCTGGGAAGTTGTATCTGAATGTCTGGCCAGCTCCAGGGCTGGTTGGAACACATCAGGTCAGCTGCTTGACACGCCAGTGGGGAAAGACACCAGACGTGTGCGGTGATGCACGTAGTGAGCTGCAGTGGTTTTGACATCACTTGGGACTGTGGGACTGGACACTATGACACTGCACTCTGCACTCTGACAGCGGTGGGACTGAACACTCAGAGCTGTGTACTTTCCCCTGGACGCTAGCCAAGCAGGATTTTGCCGCACTCCACTGATGCAGAGTCACATTGCTCAACAGACGGGCTCCGAGTACAGGAGAGAGAAACAAATTGCAACGTACCATGCAAAAGGAAAATGAATTCGTGTGATTCGATCTCTTAAACAAAATAGGCATTCCATTGAGAAAAAACAACTTTTCTCCATTCAGTCACTGTGGCTGTGGTGCATACATTTAGAACTTAGAATATAGAACAATATAGCACAGGAGCAGCCCTTCGGCCCACAGTGTTATCCCGAACCAATCAAATGGCTAATTCAACTAATCTCTTCCCCCTTTGCAATGTCCATATCCTTCCATTTCACTGACATTCATGTATCTATCTAAATGCCTCTTAAAATTCCCTAATGTATCTTCAATACTTCTAGTCAAGTCAAGTCAAATTTATTGTCAGTTAGCTATGTACATGCATGCCATCAAACAAGACAACATTTCTCCCGACGAGGGTGTAAAGCACAGTGGTACACATAACACACAATAACTTAGGAAAGTAAGGATTAAATCTACAAATTAATTAGGTATAGATAAACAAGGTAAAGTTCATAAATTAAGTATTGTAGGGTAAAGTACTAATAATCTGTCAACACTTTGAATATGATGCGGTAGGGAGTTCAGAAGCCTAGTGGCCTGAGGGCAATTACTGTCACCCCAGGCAGTGTATTCCAAGCACGCACCACTCTCCGTGTAAAACGACTGCACCTCACATCTCCTTTGAAGCTCCCCCCGCTCAGCTTCAATGCAGCCCTCTGGCATCAGGCATTACAACCCTGGGAGAAAGATACTGTCTGTCTACACTGTCCATGTCTGTGTCAGATCTCCACTCAGCCTCCAACACTCCAGAGAAACTCATAGTCATAGTCATAGTCATACTTTATTGATCCCGGGGGAAATTGGTTTTCGTTACAGTTGCACCATAAATAATAAACAGTAAAAGAAATAGTAATAGCAATATTACTATTAGTAAATAGTAAACAGTAAATAGTAATAGTCATAGAAATAATAAATAGTAATAGAATAGTAATAGAAAATAGTAATATGTAAATTATGCCAGTAAATTATGAAATAAGTCCAGGACTAGCCTATTGGCTCAGGGTGTCTGACCCTCCAAGGGAGGAGTTGTAAAGTTTGATGGCCACAGGCAGGAATGACTTCCTATGACGTTCTGTGCTGCATCTTGGTGGAATGAGTCTCTGGCTGAATGTACTCCTGTGCCCACCCAATACATTATGTAGTTGATGGGAGACATTGACCAAGATGGCATGCAACTTAGACAGCATCCTCTTTTCAGACACCACCGTCAGAGAGTCCAGTTCCATCCCCACAACATCACTGGCCTTATGAATGAGTTTGTTGATTCTGTTGGGGTCTGCTACCCTCAGCCTGCTGCCCCAGCACACAACAGCAAACATGATAGCACTGGCCACCACAGACTTGTAGAACATCCTCAGCATCGTCTGGCATCCCAGAGTGCTTAAGGAAGTAGCCCAAGAAATAGTGGATGCATTAGTGATAATTTTTCAAAACTCGTTAGATTCTGGACTAGTTCCTGAGGATTGGAGGGTGGCTAATGTAACCCCACTTCTTAAAAAAGGAGGGAGAGAGAAACCGGGAAATTATAGACCGGTTAGCCTAACGTCGGTGGTGGGGAAACTGCTGGAGTCAGTTATCAAAGATGTGATAACAGCACATTTGGAAAGTGGAGAAATCATCGGACAAAGTCAGCATGGATTTGTGAAGGGAAAATCATGTCTGACGAATCTCATAGAATTTTTTGAGGATGTAACTCGTAGAGTGGATAGGGGAGAACCAGTGGATGTGGTATATTTGGATTTTCAAAAGGCTTTTGACAAGGTCCCACACAGGAGATTAGTGTGCAAACTTAAAGCACACGGTATTGGGGGTAAGGTATTGATGTGGATAGAGAATTGGTTAGCAGACAGGAAGCAAAGAGTGGGAATAAACGGGACCTTTTCAGAATGGCAGGCGGTGACTAGTGGGGTACCGCAAGGCTCAGTGCTGGGACCCCAGTTGTTTACAATATATATTAATGACTTGGATGAGGGAATTAAATGCAGCATCTCCAAGTTTGCGGATGACACGAAGCTGGGTGGCAGTGTTCGCTGTGAGGAGGATGCTAAGAGGATGCAGGGTGACTTGGATAGGTTGGGTGAGTGGGCAAATTCATTGCAGATGCAATTTAATGTGGATAAATGTGAAATTATCCACTTTGGTGGCAAAAATAGGAAAACAGATTATTATCTGAATGGTGGCCGATTAGGAAAAGGGGAGGTGCAACGAGACCTGGGTGTCATTATACACCAGTCATTGAAAGTGGGCATGCAGGTACAGCAGGCGGTGAAAAAGGCGAATGGTATGCTGGCATTTATAGCGAGAGGATTCGAGTACAGGAGCAGGGAGGTACTACTGCAGTTGTACAAGGCCTTGGTGAGACCACACCTGGAGTATTGTGTGCAGTTTTGGTCCCCTAATCTGAGGAAAGACATTCTTGCCATAGAGGGAGTACGAAGAAGGTTCACCAGATTGATTCCTGGGATGGCAGGACTTTCATATGAAGAAAGACTGGATGAACTGGGCTTGTACTCATTGGAATTTAGAAGATTGAGGGGGATCTGATTGAAATGTATAAAATCCTAAAGGGATTGGACAGGCTAGATTCAGGAAGATTGTTCCCGATGTTGGGGAAGTCCAGAACGAGGGGTCACAGTTTGAGGATAAAGGGGAAGCCTTTTAGGACTGAGATTAGGAAAACCTTCTTTACACAGAGAGTGGTGAATCTGTGGAATTCTCTGCCACAGGAAACAGTTGAGGCCAGTTCATTGGCTATATTTAAGAGGGAGTTAGATATGGCCCTTGTGGCTACGGGGATCAGGCTGGTGTAGGGTTCTGAGTTGGATGATCAGCCATGATCATAATAAATGGCGGTGCAGGTTCGAAGGGCCGAATGGCGTACTCCTGCACCTATTTTCTATGTTTCTATGTTTCTATGTTAAAGGACCTCAGTCTCCTCAGGAAATAGAGACGGCTCTGACCCTTCTTGTAGACAGCCTCAGTGTTCTTAGACCAGTCCAGTTTATTGTCAATTCGTATCCCCAGGTATTTGTAATCCTCCACCATGACATTCTCCAGCTTATTTGAGACTGCATCAATGGTCGGCTGTGATCATGGGTCATAATCACATTCCATCTCGCCCACAGCACCAGATTTCTACAAAACTATCCTGCAGAAAATAAAGATACGCTAAAGCTTGGTGTCTGATTCGTTTTCTGTCAGCGTTGGTGTCTGGGATCAGCTTGTGCAAGTTCTCCAGTGGTACCTTCTCCCCACACAATCAGAGCTGTTGCAACCACGCAGATGGTTCCAGGGCAGGGCAGGACGCCATTCACCTATCGAGTCCATACTGGTACATCGGAAGAGCAATCCAGCCAATCTCAGAGCCCTTTCATTTAGAGTCATTGAGTCATGGAGTGCTACAGCACGGAAACAGGCCCTCAGCCCATCTATTTGTGTCAGACTGTATTTTGCCTAATCCCTTCGACCTAGACCGTAGCCCTTTGTACCCCTGTCATCCATGGACTTATTCAACTTTCTCTTAGTTGTTGAAATCAACTCCACACCCACCACTTCTGCTGCCAGATCTCACCACCCTCTGAGTGAAGAGGTTCCCCCTCAAGTTCCCCTTAAACATTTCACCTTTCACCTTTAACCTACGATCTTTAGTTCTAGTGTCACCCAACCTCAGTGGAATAAGTCAGCTTGCATTAACCCTATCTATACCCTCATGATTTTGTGTACTGATCCATAAGAACACAAAAACATAGGAGTAGGAGGAGGATGCTTGCCCGCCATGCAATATGATTAAGACTGATCTAGCGCAGTCCTAACCCCTTCCTCTCTGCCCGTTCCCCAGACACTCCAACTCTTTTGAATGCTACGACTGAACCTGCCTCCACATTAACCCCAGCAGTGTCTTCTACACCCCAACTACTCTGTGAAATCTCTTCTCATCATCTCACTTCTGGTCATTCATGAGTCACTTCTGTTCTATATCCTACGGTTATCAATCTCTCCACCATTGTGAGCAGTTCCCATCATGTGGGATAACGGTTAGTGTAACAATAGACAATAGACAACAGACAATAGATACAGGAGTAGGCCATTCGGCCCTTTAAGCCAGAACCGCCATTTACTATGATCATGGCTGATCATCCACAATCAGTATCCAGTTCCTGCCTTATCCCCATAACCTTTGATTCCGCTATCTTTAAGAGCTCTATTTAACTCTTTCTTGAAAGCATCCAGAGAATTGGCCTCCACTGCCTTGTGGGGCAGAGCATTCCACATATCCACCACTCTCTGGGTGAAAAAGTTTTTCCTCAACTCCATTCTAAATGGCCTACCCCTTATTCTTAAACTGTGCCCTCTGGTTCTGGACTCACCCATCAGCGGGAACATGCTTCCTGCCTCCAGCGTGTCCAATCCCTTAATAATCTTCTATGTTCCAATCAGATCCCCTCTAATCCTTCTAAATTCCAGTGTACACGAGCCCAGTCGCTCCAATCTTTCGACATATGACAGTCCCGCCATCCTGGGAATTAACCTTGTGAACCTACGCTGCACTCCCTCAATAGCAAGAATGTCCTTTCTCAAATTTGGAGACCAAAACTGCACACAATATTCCAGGTGTGGTCTCACCAGGGCCCTGTACAACTGCAGAAGGACCTCTTTGCTCCTATACTCAATTCCCCTTGTTATGAAGGCCAGCATGCCATTAGCTTTCTTCACTGCCTGCTGTACCTGCAGGCTTGCTTTCAGTAACTGATGAACAAGAACACCTAGATCTCATTGTGCTTCCCCTTTTCCTAACTTGACTCCATTTAGATAATAATCTGCTTTCCTGTTCTTACCACCAAAGTGGATAACCACACATTTATCCACATTAAACTGCATCTGCCATGCATCTGCCCACTCACCCAACCTGTCCAAGTCACCCTGCATTCTTATAACATCCTCTTCACATTTCACACTGCCACCCAGCTTTGTGTCAATGATTTACAGTGCCAAGTCATTGAGTATATTTAAGGCAGAGGTTGATAGATTCTCGATCAGTTAGGGCACCAAATGTGCTCTGGTTTCCTCCCACACTCTGAAGACGTACATACGTTGCGAGCGTGCTACGTTGGCGCCAGAAGCATGGCGACACTTGCAGGCTGCTCCCAGCGCATCCTCAAAATGTGTTGGTCGTTGATACAAACGATGCACTTCACTGTATGTTTTGATGTACATGTGACAAATAAAGCGAAAGCTAATCTTACAGTTCCCCTTTATCCACTCTCAATACACATCTCATTATCTGAAGACCTTCCATCATATTCCCATACAACCTTCTCCATTCAGTGAGAACAACCTCAGTCTCCCTAGCCCAGGGGTTCCCTTCCTGGGGTCCACAGGACCCTCCATTAATGGTAGGGGTCCATGGCATAAAAAAGGTTGGGTACCCTTGCACTAGCCAATCTTGAGAGCAAGCTTATAGAATAGCCCTCTTCCCTCCACATTCCCATCCACACTGGTGAGGAAAGGGCAAATTACCGCAGCCACATAACCAATATACCCACACATCCTTGGGAAACCAGAGCCCCAGGGGAAACATGTGCAGTTACAGGGTTAACATGCAAACTCCACCCAGACAGCGACCTGCCATGGAGTGACCAAACGTGACAGGTTCTGTCAATCCATTGCAGAGCAATTGCCATACCAGGCTGAGGTACAACCCATCGGAATACTTTCCACACTACATTGCATCCTTAGATGTATGAGAGAATCTTCATGATCAACCCAGATCTTTGCAGATGCCCAAGGCAGTACATGTGACGATATTCTTTCTTGACCGCTGCATTAGAGTATAGGGATCAGGTGATGTAGCTAGTTTGATACAGAATCAGAGAAAAGTACAGCACAGATAAAGGCTCTTCAGCCCATCTAGTCTATACTGAACCACTTAAGCTGCCTACTCCCATCGATCTGCACATGGTCCATAGCTCTTCATGCCCCACCATCCATGTACCTATCCAAACTTCGCTTAAATGTTGAAATCAACCCACATCCATCACTTGCACTGGCAGCTCGTTCCACACTCTCACCACCCTCTGCGTGAAGAAGTTTCTCCTCACGTTCTCATTAAACTTTTCCCCTTTCACCCTTAACTCATGGTCTCTGGTTGTGGTCCCACCCAACCTCAGTGGAAGAAGCCTGCTTGCGTTTACTCTGTCTATACTCCTCTATTCTGTATACCTCTATCTATAAAATATCTTTAAAATGAGATTAGTGTACGATTAGTGACGGCACTGCAGCAATCAGTAAGGAAATACAGGAACCTCAGGACACACACCAGCAGATTTGGGAACAGACAATACCCCTCAACCATCAGGCTCTTGAACCAGAGAGGAAAACTTCATTCACTTCAACTCTGCACTGTTCCCACAGCCTATGGACTCACTTTCAAGGACTCTTCATCTCATGTTCTCGATATTTATTGCTTATTTATTTATTATTATTATTCTATTTTTTTTGTATTTGCATTGCTTGTTGTCTTTTTCACATTGGTTGTTTGTCTTGTATGCAGTTTTTCAATGATTCTATTGTATTTCTTTGTATTTTCTGTAAATTCCCTAAAGAAAATGAATCTCAGGTTTATGTATGGTAACATAAACGTACTTTGATACCAAATTTACTTTGAACGTTGAACTTTTGATGTTCTCACGGAATATAAATGCACACTCATGGAACATAAAACAGTGCAGCACCTGGGAAAAGCCCATGCGGTCCCAGGGAGAGCCTGCAAACTCCACACAGAGAGCAGTAGACAGAATCAAATCTGGGTTGTTGGAGTTGTGAGGCTCTGCCATCCATAGCCACATAAAATCCTTTACTTCTGCAATCATTTGATTACTTTTTTCCTGCACCCTTCCAAAGGTCTTCCTACCTTTCCTGAAGTGTGGCATCTGGACTGTCACATTCCAACTATGGTCTCACTTTGATCTTGAGCCATGTGTCTCTCTGTATAAAACCCAGGATCCTGTTGACATTTTTTTTAACCACATAACATAGAAAACCTACAGCACAATACAGGCCCTTCGACCCACAAAGTTGTGCCGAACGTGTCCCTACATTAAAAATTACTAGGGTTACCCATAGCTCTCTATTTTTCTAAGCTCCATGTACCTATCCAAAAGTCTCTTAAAAGACCCTATCGTTTCCGCCTCCACCACCGCCGGCAGCCCATTCCACGCACTCACCACTCTCTGCGTAAAAAACTTACCCCTGACATCTCCTCTGTACCTACTCCCCTACACCTTAAACCTGTGCCCTCTTGTGGCAACCATTTCAGCCCTGGGAAAAAGCCTCTGACTATCCACACGATCAATGCCTCTCATCATGTTAGATACCTCTATCAAGTCACCTCTCATCCTTCGTCGCTCCAAGGAGAAAAGACCATAAGATACAGACAAATAGGAATTTCCTTAGTCACAGTGTGGTGAATCTGTGGAGTTAATTGCCACAAGCAGCTGTGGAGGACAAGTCTTTGGTTATATTTAAGGCAGAGAATAGTTTCTTGATTAGTCTGGACATGAAGGGTTATGGGGAAAAAGCAGGAGTTTGGGGCAGAGACAGAAATGGATCAGCCATGATGAAATGATGGGGCAGACTCGATACACCAAATGGCCTAATTCTGCTCCTATATCTTACGATCTTTTGCACCATTTATTTTGTAATTGATAGTCATTTAATGCCTTTGCACTGTACTGCTGCCACAAAACAATAGATTTCATTCCATATGAGTCAGAGACAATAAACCTGATTCTAATTCTTTTCTTACTCTACTGTCCAAAATGAAAAAAAACTCATTTAATAGTTTAATAATTAGTAAAAGCTCACAAAAAGTCAAGATTAATCCAAGTGGCTAACAAAATCTACCTCCTTCTAATTTTGGCTGTGAATAAGGGGAAGGAAACAGCAGCCAGTAAGTAGTGGACTGTGGACATTATCAGGGTTCCAGGAGATTCCAGGAATCCAGATCAACAACCCAAGGGATTCCTAGAATTTTATATTCACATTCCTCTTTTTCTCATCCACGTTCTGTTTTTTCCTGTTTCATAGTTTCTCTTTCTCAATCTCCTCTTCCATTCCATCTCTCTCTTTTTCTTTCTCCTTTACCTTCTCTCTTTCACTTTTAATTGCATTGCTTTTTCTCTTTATCTTTCTCTCAGTGCTTTCCCTGTCTCACTTCCCTCTTTATCTCCCTCTCTCTCTCTTACACTGATTTATTCGCTCCTCATTCTCATTAGTCCTTTTCCTCTTCTCTCCCATATCACTACATTCCTTCAAGTTCAGGTTTACTGTCATCCAAGCATACACATGTATACAGCTAACAACGTTGTTCCTCTGGGAACCCAGTAGATATATCACATACAGCACATCAAATAATATTAACAGATAAGAACTATTCTGTAGATGTACAAGCCGGCATAAAGGACATTATCCTCTCCTCTCTGCTCTCTCAACTGCCACTCTATCTTCCCCACATTTCTATCCCCTTTCATCCTTTTCTCATTCCCACTTCTTTCTCTCTCCCCCTCTTCTATCAGTTTCCCTTCTCTCCCTCTCCCCACCTCCCCTTCTCCTCTTTCATCCTGTCTATACCTCTTTGTACGTATCTCTGTCCTCTCCCTATCTCTTCCTCTCTCCCTCTCTCCCCTTCCTCCTCCCTCTCTCTCTTCATCCTCCTGTTCTCCTCTCTATATCTCTCTGTCTCTTTATTCCCCTCTCTTCCCCTTTCTCTCTATGCTCCTCCTTCCTCCCCTCTCCCTCTCTCCTTTCCCTCTCCCCTCTCCCCTCCGTCTCTCTCTGTCTGTGTCTCTGTCTCTCTGTCCCCCCTCATCCCCACACTCTTCCCCTCCATACTCTCAATCTCTCTCTCCCTCTCTATATCTCTCTCTGTGACTCTCTCCCTCCCCTCCCTCTCTCCTCCTCCTCCTCTCCCTCTCCCCCTCTCCCTCTCCCCTCTCCTTCTCCCCCTCTCCCTCTCCCCCTCTCCCTCTCCCCTCTTCCTTTTTCTCTCTCTTTCTCTCACTCTCTATCCCTGTCCCTCTCTCCCCTCTCTGCCCCTCCCTTCCATCTCTCCTCTCCCTCTCCCACTCCATCCCCCTCTCCTCTCTCTCTCTCTCTCTTTCTATCTATTTCTCTCTGTCCCTGCCTCTCTCTCTCTCCCCCCCTCTCTTCCACTCTCCCCTTCTCCTTTTTGCCCTCTCCCTCTCCCCCTCTCTCCTCTCTATACATAACTATTTTTCTGTGTTTCTATCCCACTCTCTCCCCCTCTCCCTCTATTCCCTTTCTCTCTTTCTCTCCTTCTCTCTCTCCATACTCTCTCTCTCTGTAACTTTCCACTGTACAGTATCTAGTAACCTCAATATAATCCTTGTTGTTGCCAGTGAAGTCAACATACACATCCCAAAGTGACTAGTGTTAGTAACTAGGAACAGAGTGTAAAGGACAATAATTTGTGTATTCTGTAAAGTTTACAATGCAAATGAGGAGTGGTTTCCCTTTCAACATTGCTGTTTACCCTGAGCAATATGCAATAGGATGCAGGTTGGCCGTGACACGGTCGATCTTCCCGGTGAAGCCACCTTCCAGAGATATTATTTACCTTGTCCACACACATAGTCCCAGGACACCACAAGTAATAACAGAAAACACAAGAAACACTCTGTCAGGCAGACAGCATCTGTGGAGAGAGAAACATAATTAATGGTGGACTTTTAAGTTTTAAATTGCAGAAAAGGTGGGAGGAAATGGGGTGTAGAGGGGAGAGGAGCATTGGATAGGGAAAAAGAAAACATAAGAAAACATACAATGCAAAAGCAGGCCCTTCTGCCCACAATGAACTAACTTGCTGGCCGCGTTTGCAGACAGTACAAAGATACGCCCAGTAACTACTTTATTAGTTACCTCCTGTACCTAATAAGTGGCCACTAAGTATATGTTCATGGGCTTCTGCTGCTGTAGCCCATCCACTTCAAGTTTCGATGCGTTGTGCATTCAGAGATGCTCTTCTGCACAGAACTGTTATAACATGTGGCTATTTGAGTTACTGTCACCTTCCTGGCAGCTTGAACCAGTCTGGCTATTGTCCTCTGATCTCTCTCATTTACAAGACATGATTGCCATTTACTGGATTTTTTTTGCTTTTCGCAACTATTTTCAGTAAACTTTAGCGACAGTTGTGCGTGAAAATCCCAGTAGATCAGCAGTTTCTGAAATACTCAAACCATCCCATCTAACACCAACAATTATTCAGTTATTCCACAGCCAAAGTGACTTAGATTACATTTCTTCCCCATTCTAATGCTTGAACTGATCAACAGCTGAAGCTCTTGACCACGTCTGCATGCTTGAGTTGCTACCACATGATTGGCTGATCAGATATTTACATTATGGAGGAGATGTACAGGAGTAGCTAATGAAGTGGCCACTGAGTGTAGATGCATGAGTCGGCAGTGTTGAAGAATCGGGGAGTCTGCAGAAGAACTTGGATAGGTTAGGAGAAAAGACGAATAAGTGGCAGATGGAGTACAATGTAGAGAAATGTATGGTTATGCACTTTGGTAGATGGAATAAAGGTGTAAACTATTTTCTAAATGGGGAACAAGTTCATAATTTGGAGGTGCAAAGGGATGTGAACTCGAATGGCGGAGCAGGCTCTATGGGCAAAATGGCATAATCCTGCTCCTATGTTTTGTGGTCTCATGGAAGTTATTAAAGCTCTTTCCTTCTATCTGCATATGATCGATACCCATATTCCTCAGTTCTTTGAATACTTCAAAATGCCTCTGTTGTATCTGGCTCCACCACCATCCCAGGCAGGACATTCCAAGCACCCACTACTCATTGTGTAAAATATTTGATCCACATATCTCCTTTGAACTTACCACCTCTCACCTTAAATGCAAGTCCTCTGCCCTGGGTAAAAGATTCTGTCAACCTCATCTCAGGATATAATGCTAAGGTTTTGTAAGGTATTGGTCAGACTGCACTTGGAGTATCGCGAGTAGATTTGGGCCCCTTATCTGAGAAAGGATGCACCGGCATTGGAGAGGGTCCAAAGGAGGTTCATGAGAACGCTCCAAGGAATGAAAGGGTTAATGTTTGAGGATAATTTGATGGCTCTGGGCCTGTAATCATTGGAGTTTGGAAGAACAAGGCCAAGTCATTGAGTATATTTTAAACAAAGGTTGATAGGTTCTTGCTGGAGTTTAGAAGGATAAGGGTGGATCTCACTGAAAGGGTGGATATTGAAAAGCCGATAAAGTGGATGTGAAGAGGATGTTTCCTATAGTGGGAGAGTCACAGCCTCAGAATACAACTTCCCTTTAGAACAAGATGAGGAGGAACTTCTTTAGCCAGAGGGTGCTGAATTGGTGGAATTCATTGCCATAGACAGCTGTGAAGGCCAAGTTATTGAGTATAATTAAAGCAGAGGTTGATAAGCTCTTGATTAGTCAGGGCATCAGAGATCACCGAGCGAAGGCAGGAGCGTGGGGTTGAGAGGGATAATAAATAAGCCATGATAGAGTGGCTGAATGGCCTAATTCTGCTCCTATGTTTTATGGTCTTATCTATTCCTCTTTTAATTTTATAAACTTCTATCAAGTCTCCTCTCACCCTTTTGCTCCAGAGGAGACAGCCTGAGTTGGCAAGAAAATGACAAAAAAATCCTTTTACATTTTGTTTTTAATTTTTTTGGAATTTTTCATGCTGGTGATTTATGGATGATCAGACATTGAGTGTTTTCAAGTAGGAAGTTGGAAACTGACTGAAAAGTGGATGAGTCACTGCGTCATGACAGAATAGTAGGACAGGCTGAAATAGCAAAATAAAAACACAATCAGCCACAGGAGAAGAATTAGGCCATTCAGCCCATCCCATCAGCTTCAACATTCAATATCGGGTGATTTGTTTTCTCAGACCCATTCTCCCACCTTCTCCCAGTCATAATTGAAGTTTTTCACTTTCAGCTTAATGATTGAAACCTTTTGGCTGACACTTTAACCTACTCCAGGGTCAATCTAACCTTTCCCACCCACATGGCCCTCTGTGGCCTATCTCAGTGTCTCTTAAATGCACCTAATGCATCTTGGCAGCACGTTCCACACACCCGCCATTCTCTCTGTAAAACACTTACATCTGACATTCCCCCTATACTTTCCTCCATTCACCTCAAAGTTCTGCCCTGTTATGATAACCTCCTTACCAATCGATAACCAATCAATCCCTGCCCTAAGTACCATGAGTCCATAAGTCATTGGAGCAGAATTAGGCCAATTGTCCATTCAAGTCTGCCCTGTTATTTCATCATTATCATTCTCATCTGCATTTTCCTACCTTCACCCTGTAACCTTTGACTCCTTGACGAATTAAGAGCCTATCAACCTCTGCTTTAAATATACCTAATAACTTGGTCTCCACAGCCGTCTGTGGCAATGAATTCCACAGATTCACTGCACTCCGAAGAAATTCCGTCTCATCTCAGTTCGGACAACGGACATCCTTGTATTTTGAGTCTTTGTCTTTGGATCCTAAACTCTTCTACTAAATGGTCTTCCCCTTTTTCTGCTTAGCTGCTGTAATATCAAATGAGCCGTTCCAATACTCTCAAACTGCAAGACACAACTCTGATTGCTCTCAAACTATTTGTCAATAACAGTGCGTCCTCGAAAACTCTGGGCTTATTATGAACGAGAGACATTGTGTGAGTAGGCACCATCTCTACCGGACTGGGAACAAATTAACAATTCTTTCAAGGTTCAACATCTTTGTTGCTTTTGGCAAAGTCAGAAGATGGGTAATGTCAGGGTAGGGAGGAGGAGAGAGATATATTATTGCTAGTATGGACTATATGTGCGTGTTCTGTATTTCCAAAGATAGTTTCTTCAGTGATCACAGGACTACATTATGACAATATTAGTAGTAGTGTGATCACGTAAGTCAAGTTTGATGTTCTCCTAAGGTGTTGTCTATTGTTGGATCTTCAGTTGGCTATCCTGCAAGAGGACCACAACCTTGATGTGATTTGGAAGCCTGTGTGACCCAGTGACCCGGAGAGCAATGCAGGCTGGAGTCAGGGCTTTATGTTTTGGCTCTTGGTAAGGTCACTCATGCCAAACAGGTCAAAGGATAGAGGACAGACTAAGGGTGGTCCATTGCTCCTCCAGGTATGGGGGTTCATCTCAGGGCTAACAAACCTGACTGGTTAAACAAAATTGTTACAGAAACAGCAATAGGGAATCCTTCTCCGTCTAAGTGCGACAGTATTCCTGAGTCTCCACCTGGGACTTGCACGACTGACAGTAGTGAATACTGAAATGATGTGCCTGTCATGATGAGGGAAGCCGTGAACACCACCAGAGATGGAGGACCTCTGCTGATGCCCTCAGCACCAGCAGTGTAATGGGCAGAGTATGAGATGGATACAGAGGCCTCCCCACCACATCAAAGTGATGATCCTCGGAGAAGGTGACAATATCACAGTACACACACAAAGTGCTGCAGGAGGTCAGCAAGTCAGGTAGCAACTATGAACCCTGATGAAGGTCTCGGGCCAAAACATCAACTGTTCAATCATCTCCAAAGATACTGCTCAAGGTCTTCAGCATTTTGTGTTTGTTCTTTTGGAGTTCCAGCATCTGCAGAATCCCTTGTGTTTATGACTTCACAATACACACTATTTACAGTTCCAAATTGCAACACAGTCATCTCTATTCAGAATGCCCTTGAGCCCCTGTGGTGTTCATTGGTCCTGGAAACCCCTAATGTATCAATGGACACCATGTGCTCTATCTCCAGGGAAACCTGGGCATGGAAGTAACCCTGGGAGAAGGGCAAGCAGTCGGCTTGGGCAGAGCCTTCAGCGTCCCACTGCCTAGCCCTGTGAAAGGCCAGCTTGGCCAGGCTCAGAAGAGAGCCAACCAGGAGACCGTCCCCAAGTGACCCATGCCCCTCCACACTGGGTGTTCAAAGATCAGGAGCGTGCAGCCAGAACTGTAGGAGCAGCCCCTTCTAATTGTCAAACAGAGACTGTGACCTCTCACAGATTTTATGTACATAATACACCCTCTCACCCTGACCACAGAAATTACAGCCAGTCTGTAAACTGACCTAAGAGCCATTTCCACAGTGCTGCTCTATGCAATATTTCCACTTTTGGTTCCTGATATAAAGGGACACAGCTCCCTTGTCAATGCGTCAGACAAACTAAGTCATGAGGTTGAGCCTGTGTGTAACAATGAGTCAGGTCACACTGGATGGAGGCCAAAACCCCCATTATTGTGCAGGCAACGTGGATCTGCCAAGGACTCGGCTTAATGAGCAATGGCTTCCTTCTACAATGGTGATGTAAGCCATTCTGTGGGACTTAGTCAGACCCGCAGAGCATTGTCAGAGTGAGGAAGCAGGCCTGCACCAGCCAGCTGTGACATTCTTGGCTCAAAGCGGTGGAAGACATCCAATTTCATCGAAAGCGGAACAATAGAGAGAGAAAAAAACTTGGTTCAGCTTCAGTTTGAGCAGCGCATGAATAATCAAGTGCAAACTAATGCCTGCCAGACCGCAGTTACAAGGCAGGTTTCAAGTTCAAGTTTAAGTGTCACTCGACCATTAATGAACAGCCATGACTACAACCAAACCAAACAGCATTATTCCAGAATGCAGAAACATAAGAAAATGAGCCCAAAACATGAGGAATCATATTGGTATGAGGGATATTGTTCAGCACTATGGAAGTACATACTCTCTGAAAGTGACTGCACGGGGAGGCACGATAGTAATGAAGGTATCAGTTCAAAGTTCAAACGTCAAAGTCCATTTTTATTATCAAAGTATGTATACTTTATATAACCTTACAGGCAGCCATGAAGCAAAGAAGCTTAACAGAACCCACTAAAAACAAAAGAAGAATATAAAGCAGTCAATGCGCAGAGAGAGAGAGAAATAAAAACAAATCATGAAAATCATCAAAGCAAGCAAACAGCATTCAGAGCTGAAGCTCACAATGCCAGGCATCACTGCAGCCAATCTGGACATCCATCAGTTGCAGGCCACGGCCTCAGTCCAGCACAGATTCGAGCAAACCCCGCGGAGAAGCAAGCCAGACTGGACTGTCCCTTTCCTCCGACCGTGACACTCCAACCATTTCAATCTGGCCTGATGCTTAAATCGTCCAAACCCCGGGTGATTCTTCGCTCTCTGACTCAGGCTCTATCACTTCAATACAGCTTAATACCCAACCTTTGGCTCAACTCTTAAATCGATCAAACCTCGGATTTCTCCTCACCTCACTTCACCTCGGCCACATCAAATTACCTGACGTTTCTAAATCAGCTTTGCTTTTAAATCAATCAAACCTCTAATCTTTCCTCAGCTCCACCACATCAAATGAACTGAGTTCAAGAGTCAATAAGTTAAGATGCAGCTTTATAAAACTCTAGTTAGGCTGCATCTGGAGTGTTGCATTCAGTTCAGGTTACCCCATAATAGGAAAGGATGTCGAGGTTTAGGAGTGGATGGAGAAGAGATTGACCAGAATGCTGCCTGGATTAGAGAGCATGTGTTAGTAGGAGAAGCTGGACAAACTTGGGTTCTTTTAAAGTGGCAGAGGTTGAGCCAGACAGCAGTTTATAAGATTATGAGAGGCATAGATAAAGAGCTGTTATCTTTTTCCCAGGGTTGAATTGTCTAGCACCAGCGGGCATGATAGGGGTAAGTATAAAGGATATATGCTGGGCCAGTCTTCTACACAGGGAGCAGTGGATGCCTGGAATGTGCTACCTAAGTGGTGCTGGAGTCAGACAGTCAAGACCCCTCACCTGCCTAACCATGCCTAATCTTCACCAGTAAAGATCTTTATGAAAGATTTTGAAGGACAGACACGCTAAAACCAGTGTACTGGAGGAGCTCAAAGGAAATGCTTCAAAGATAACATCAGAATCATCCTGAAGAAATCCAACATTACATGTGAAAACTAGGCAGACATTGCACTCAATAGATACACCTGGAGGAAACCTGTTCAAGAGGGAGCTGCACTACATGACAGCAACCTCCACTGTGTCACAGAGAACAAGTGGCAGCTGTGAAAGGAGAGACTGAACAGCCAAAAGACCCGACCACTAACCTCAGCCACCAGTTACTCTTGTCCGCACTCCCGGATCAGCCTCTACAGCCACCAGGGGACCCACCAATAGGCAACCCTTTATGACAGGTGTTCTCAATCTGGGGTCCACAAACCCCCCGGTTAGTGGCAGGGATCCATGGCATAAATGGGTTGGGACCCCTGCCTTAGGAGAACATCATACTCCACTCAAATGATTGCACTCTAGAACATGCTCACCCACCATCTTCATGCCAATCTTTTTGCCCACCTACACTAATCCTATTTGCCCTCTTTAGGACCATGTCCTTCTTTCTCTTAGTGGAATCTTGCTGTGTATAGATTTTCCTGTCATTACAAAAGTAATTGCAACTTGCCTAGCTTTCATTGTTTTGCTTGTTGAGTCTGTATTGTTCTGCTGAGCCTTTTGGTCATGTTGTGTTGGTGCGGAATGGGTGGTGACGTTTGCAGGCTGCCCCAGCACATCCATCAGAGTGTTGGTTGTTAGTACAAATGACACATTTTCACGGTAAACTTTTGCCCATGTGTAATAAATAAATAGATTAGTCTGAATCCATTCCTTTCAGGAGGCAGGAGGAGAAGTTGGCGGTGCGATGCAACACGCGCAGCTCTCCGGTGAAATGATATCGTATTTGTAAGTAGGATGCCATGCATAATTCTGATTTGATGGAGTCAGAGGTGAGAAGCACAGAGGAACATCTGGAGAAAACTTCTGAAATGCCCGGTTCGCTGCCGCCGCTACTGTGTGATTGAGAATCTCCAGAGAGAAGGCCCTAAAATCCCTGGCTGCTGGCGACCGAGGCTGGGGTTGAAGCATTCGGCAGAGATGGTGCTCGGTACTCGGTGTCGGAGGGCTGATCGGAGGCTCAAAGTTTTCGGGTGACTCAGAGTCAGACTGTGGTTGGGCATGGCAGGGAGAGTTTTCTTCCTTCTCCCGTCTGCGTGAGATGTGGGACTTTTGAGAGACTTTGAACTTTTTTACTGTGCCCATGGCCTGTTCTTCATCAAGTTATGGTATTGTTGCACTGTTGTAACTATATGTTATAATTATGTGGTTTTTGTTAGTTTTTCAGTCTTGGTCTGTCCTGTGTTTCTGTGATATCACACTGGAGGAATATTGTAGCATTTCTTAATGCATGCATTACTAAATGACAATGAAAGAGGACTGCGTGTCCTCATAATCTAATCTTACCTCTAGCCTGGGCTCATTTATGTAAGTTAGTTTTGAGTGGTATGAATCTAAAACTAAGAATAATGTTTCATTCTTGAGCATACGTTCACAGTAGGTGTGCAATGGTGGTGACGGAATGTGTGGTGACACTTGCGGGCTGCCCCCAGCAGGTCCTTAGGTTGTGTTGGTTGTTAACACAAACAACGCATCTCACCGTATGCTTTGATCAGAATTAGAATCAGAATTGGAATCAGGTTTAATATCACTGGCATATGTCATGAAATTTGTTGTTTTACAGCAGCAGTGCATTGCAATATATAATAATATATAAAAATATAGAAATTGCAATAAGAAATAAAGGTTCAAAGTTTCATTTAATATCAGAGAATGTATGGTGTACAACCTGAAACTCGTGCTCTTCAGAGACACCCACGAAACGTAGAATGAATGATAGAAACGTCCAACCCTGAAGACCCCTCCCCTCGCACAGGCAGCAACAAAAGCATCAGCCGTCCCCTCCCCGCTTGCGCCAGCGGAAGCACTGACCCCTCACCCCCCCCCACCATGCAAGCAACATCAAGAGCCCCCCAAAGAGCCCTCGAACCAGTGGTTATCAATACTACAGTCCATATATAAAATTAAATTAAATTACTAGTGCAAAGAGAGAGAAGGAAAGAAACCTGAATCTGAGTATTAGTGCTTTAGAAATGCAACTCCTTTAATTTTTAAACAATCACCATAATTACAAAAGAATTGTTCTGCTAATTTGAGGAGTGTGTTGACTTTATTTTATTGACGAAGTCTCACCCCATGCAGGCAAACAAAAGAGGCTGTGAGTTCCGAGATGCAGTGTTCAAACAACAAAATATCAGTTTGAGAATAAAACTCAGGCCACTTTCTCTCTCGTACCCTGTGACACTTACAAGGTGAGACTGGGGTGTCCCTCAATTTTAGGTTTCATAAGCTCTACTCTCTATATACACATGACTGTGTGGCCAGGCATAGCTCAAGTTCCCTCTACAAATTTGCTGACGATACAACCATTGTTGGTAGAATAACAGATGGAGATGAGAGGGCGTACAGAGGTGAGATATGCCAACTAGTGGAATAGTGCCACAGCAACAACCTGGCACTCGACGTCAGTAAGACGATAGAGCTGATTGTGAACTTCAGGGAGGGTAAGACGAAGGAACACATACCAATCCTTATAGAGGGATCAAAAGTGGAGAGAATGAGCAGCTTCAAATTCCTGGGTGTCAAGATCTCTGAGGATCTAACCTGGTCCCAACATATTGATGTAGTCATAAAGAAGGCAAAACAGCGACTATATTTTATTAGGAGTTTGAAGCGATTTGGCATGTCAACAACTACATTCAAAAACTTCTATAGTTGTACCGTGGTGAGCATTCTGACAGGCTGCATCACTGTCTGGTATGGGGGGGATACTGCGCAGGACTGAAAGAAGCTGCAGAAGGTTGTAAATCCAGTCAGCTCCATCTTGGGCACTAGCCTACAAAGTACCCAGGACATCTTTAGGAAGCGGTGTCTCAGAAAGGCAGCGTCCATTGTTAAGGACCTCCAGTACCCAGGTCCTGCCCTTTTCTCACTGTTACCATCAGGTAGGAGGTACAGAAGCCTGAAGGTACACACTCAGCGATTCAGGAACAGCTTCTTCCCCTCTGGCATCCCATTCCTAAATGGACTTTGAAGCTTTGGACGCTACCTCACTTTTTTTAATATACAGTATTTCTGTTTTTGAACATTTTTAATCATCTATTCAATATATGCAATTTATTTATTTATTTACTATTATGTTTTATTTTTTAAATTTTTTTTTCTCTCTCTGTTACATTATATGTTGCATTGAACTGCTGCGGCTAGTTAACAAATTTCACGTTACGTGCCGGTGATAATAAACCTGATGCTGATTCTGACTCACGGAGCAAGAAATGATCAGATTTAGCTCTGCCACAGATTACAGTGGAGGCCAAGTCCATGCGTATATTTAAAGCAGAAGTTGTTAGTTTCCTGATGGGTCAGGGCATCAAAGTATATGGCGAGAAGGCAGGTGTATGGGGCTGAGTGGGATCCGAGATCAGCCATGATCGATGGGCTGAATGGCGTAATTCTGCTCCTATGTCTTATGTTTTATGTTCTTATAACTTCACTCACCTCAGCTCTGAACTGATGTCACAACCTGTGAGTTCACGTTCAGGGACTCTGTAAGTCATGTTCTCAGTAAATGGCAGGGTAATGTAGTGGTTAGCACACAGTTTTACAGTACTGGGGGCCCAGGTTCAAGTCCTGCCACTGCCTTTAAGGAGTTTGTATATTCTCCCTGTGACTGTGAGGGTTTCCTTCGGGTGCTCCAGTTTCCTCCCACAGTCCAAAGACAGACTACTAGGTTAACTGGTCATTGTAAATTATCCCATGATTAGGCCAGGGTTAAATCGGGGGTTGCTGGGCAGCGGGCCAGAAGGGCCTATTCTACACTGTATCTCAATAAATAAATAAATAAACAAACATATTTACTTATTTGCACAGTTTGTATTGTCTTTCACATTGATTGTCAATCTTTGTGTGTAGTTTTTTTCATTAATTCTATTGTAATTCATTATTCTACTGCAAATGCTTGAAAGAAAATGAATCTCAGGGTAGTATATGCTCAGTGTACTTAATAAAGTGGCCACTGAGTGTATATTTGTGATCTTCTGCTGCTTCACTTCAAGGACTGGTGCGTTATGCATTCAGAGATGTTCTTCTGCACACCATTGTCACTATTCCCATTCCCACATGTCAGTCCACAGTCTCCTCTATTACCACGATGAGGCCACTCTCAGGTTGGAAAAGCAACTCCCCATATTCAGTCTGGGTAGCCTCCAACATGATGGCATGAACCTTGAGTTCCCCAGCTTCCAGTAATTACCACCCCCACCCCCACCCTGTTTGGTTCCCCTCTTACCTCTTCTCTTCTCCTCACCAGGCTATCACTTCCCCCTTGTTCCCCTCCACCTTCCCTTTCTCCCACGGACCACTCTCCTCTCCTATCTGATTCCTTCATCTACAGCCCTTTACCTATCATTTCCCAGCTTCTCATTTCATACCCCTCCCCACACACCTACCTTCCCCCTTTTCCGGCTTGTACTCCTCTTCCCCCACCTTCTTATTCTGGTTTCTTCCCCTTTCCTTCTGAGTCCTGATAAACGATCTCAGCCGAAACATCAACTGTTTATTCCCCTGACCTGCTGAATTCCTCCAGCGTTTTGTGTGAGTTGCTCTGAAACATCTGGATGTGGCCTCAAACTATTACGAGGAAACTTCTTGCCATGAAAACTTAGCATGGTCAGACTACTGCCTCTGTACTTCCTTCTGAGAAAAATATGTTCTTTATTTTGCAGGAACTGTATCAAAAGAAACTCCAGGAAACAGAAACGTGGTTAAAGTTGAACTTGGCCATTTGAACATCAGTACATTAGTACATCAACAAAACCATTCATTACATCAGGGTGTCACAGGAAAGACATTATGAACTGACTGGCTCATTAGGGAAGTATTAGGAGTCAACCCCACTCTATGAGTCTTGAATCAGACGTTGCCGAAGCTGCTGAGAATAATTCTGCTGTGTGTTTAATATCTCAATAATATTTGAGTAATATTGTAAATATATTGTTTAAGTAAGCATTCTTTATTTGTTTAAATAATTCATTACGGGCTATGTGTAAAAGTACATGAATTGTATACATCATCACCCTGTCATGTGATATGTGCAAGTCTTATTAAAGTAAACAACAAACTAAGACTTGCTTTCCTGGTCCCAGTCTTTCTTTTAATTAGTTTAATATTTTGGAGTTACAAAACATAACATATCCACCACCACCCCCCTTCTTTTTCTCCTATGGTCCATTCTCATAGAGTCATAGAGAGGTACAGCACAGAAACAGACCTTTCAGCCCACCTAGTCTGTGCCAAAAACATTTAAGCTACCTACTCCCATCGACCTGCACCTGGGCCATACCCCTACTATCATGTACCTATCCTAACTTCTCTTAAGTGTTGACATCGAGCTTGCATCCACCACTTGTGCTGGCAGCTCATTCCACATTCTCACACTCCGAGTGAAGAAATTTCCCCTCATGTTCCCCTTAAATTTTTTCCATTCACCCCTTCATTCTCACTCTCACTCTCACCTTTCGCTCTCCTCTCCTATCAGATTCTTTCTTCTCCAGCCCTTGACTTTTCCCACCCATTGGCTTCACCTATTACCTTCCAGCTAGCCTTCTTCCCCTCTCCCCACCTTTTTATTCTGGCATCTTCCCCCTTCCTTTGCAGTCCTGCAGAAGGCTCTCGGCCCAAAATGTCAAGTGTTTATTCTTTTCCATAGATGCTGGATGCCCTTTTGAGTTTTGCGTGGGATGCTTGACAAATGCTCTTCTCAAAGGGCATCAGCAAGACACTTTGACTTTATTATTGTTGACCTTTATTCCAGATCTTGTTAACTGACTGAAGCAAATTCCATAGCTTCCTTGGTAAGATTTGGATGTATAAATATTAGTTTAATTGTTGGCATAATTAGCTCAGTAGTTTAACTAAAGCATCAAGGGACTACACACTGAAGGTTAAAATGGTAAACTGCCTTGTGTACTGAGGTGAAGTGGAAAACTTTGTTTTGCTTGCCATCCATACAGATCATCTCATCATATCTGTACATCGAGGTAGTCCAAGGGAAAACACTAAGAAGATGCAGAATAAAGTGATACAGTTACTGAGGAAGTGCAGTGCAGATCAACGATAAGATGCAAGGGTCATAACAGGTAGATTTTGAAGTCAAGTGTCCATCTTATTGTACTCGTGGACCATTCAATATTCTTATAAGAGTGGGTAGAAGCTGCCCAGGAGCCTGGTGGTACATGCTTTCAGGCTTCTGCCTGATGGGAGGGGGAAGAAGAGAGGATCTCCAGGTCCAGGCATGGATGCTGCCTACACCCCTCCCTGATGAGAGTGGGAGAAAGAGTCAATAAACAGGGTGGATCATTTCCTTCATGACATTGCTAACTATTCTGGCACCTTTCTGTAGATACGAGAAGATGAGGAGAATTTGATCTATACACAGTTTACTGTGTTCCAGAACGCTGTGCCTGAAGAGTGGTGGAAGCAGATTCCATAGTAGTTTCCAAAAGGGATTTGGATAAATATTTAGAAAAGGACTGCCAGGATGATAGATGGATAGTTCCATATAAGAGATAATGAGGCCAACTTTAACTCTCCATACCACTTTCGCTCTGATCTATCAGAATGTGATATCTTCCGTGGTATCCAAAACATCTTCAAGGAGGCAGCATCCATCATTAAGGACCCCCATCACCCAGGTCATGCCTTGTTCTCATTGCCACCATCAGGAAGGAGGTACAGGAGCCTGAAGGCACCCACTCAAAGATTCAGGAGCAGCTTCTTGCCCTCTGCCATCCAACACTGAACCCATGAAGACGACCTCACTACTTTTTATTTTTGTTTTTTAATCCACCGGTTAATATCACCGGCATGCATCGTGAAATTTGTTAACTGTGCAGCAGCAGTCCAACATGATAATAAATAATGAGGTAGTGTTCATGGGTCGACTATTTCATATAATACACACAGTTCACAAACGAGAGAAAATCTGCTGATGCTGGAAATCCAAGCAACACACACAAAATGCTGACGGAACTCAGTAGGTCAGGCAGCATCTATGGGAAAGAGTAAACTGTTGACGTCTTGGGCTGAGACCCTTCAGCAGGATTGGAAAGGAAACGATATGAAGTAGAGTTAAAAGGTGGGGAGGGGGAGAGAGAAACACAAGGTGATAGGTGAAAACAGGAGGGGGAGGGATGAGGTAGAGCTGGGAAATTGATTGGTGAAAGAGATACAGGGCTGGAGAAGGGGCAATCTGATAGGTGAGGACAGAAGATCAAGGAAGAAAGAAAAAGGGGGGAGGAGCACCAGAGGGAGGCAATGGGGAGACAAGGAGATAAGGTGAGAGAGGGAAAAGGGGGTGGGGAATAGTGAAGGGGAGGAGCATGACTGGAAGTTCAAGAAACCGGTCTTCAGGTTAGAGGCTACCCAGATGGAATATAAAGTGTTGCTCTTGCAACCTGAGTGTGGCCTCATTCACATAATGGAATGGGAATGGGAAGTGGAATTAAAGTGGGTGGCTACTGGGAGATCCTGCTTTTCTTGGCAGACGGAGTGTAGATGCTCGGTGAAACAGTCTCCCAGTCTATGTTGGGTCTCACCAATATACAGGAGGCCACACTGGGAGCATCGGATACAGTATATGATGCCATCAGGCTCACAGGTTGAGTGTCGCTTGTACTGTCCTCCACTGTTGGGTTGAGGCTGCACTCAGGTTGGAGGAATAACACCTTGTATTCAGTCTTGGTAGCCTCCAACCTGATGCATGAACATGGAATTCTTGAATTTCTGGTCATGCCGTCTCCTCCCCACCTCTCCTTCATCAGCCCCTTTTCCCTCTCTCACCTTATCTCCTTGCCCACCCATCGTCTTCCTCTGGTGCTCCTCCCCATTTTTCTTTCTTCCATGGCCCTCCGTCCTCTTCTATCAGACTCCCTTTTCTCCAGCCCTGTATCTCTTTCACCGATCAACTTCCCAGATCTTAACTCTATCCTTCCTGATTCCTCCCCCCACCACCCCCCTCCCGGTTTCAGCTATCACCTTGTGCTTCGCCCTCCCCTCTCGCACCTTTTGAATCTACTTATTTTTTATCTCCACCCGAAGATGGGCCTCGGCCTGAAACGTCGACGGTCCTTTTTTTCCATAGATGTTGCTTGGCCTGCCGAGTTCCTCCAGTATTTTGTGAGTGTTATGTACTGCTGCCGCAGAGTTAGCAATTGTCACAGCATGTGCCAGTGATTGTAATTCTGACGTGGTCACTCACTCACACTAAGGACCAGCACAACCTAAGGATCATCACTTTATTTTCCACCAATTTCCATGGTTCAATATCAACTTTCATTAAATTAGCTCACTCTCGCTGTACTGACGGAAGGAGCTCAGCAAGTCAGGGAGCCCAATGAAAGGTCTCGGCCCAAAATGCTGACTGTCTGTTCCCCTCCATTGATGCTGCCTGACCTGCTGGGCTCCCCCAGCATTTTGTATGCGTCACTCAAGCATTTCAGCATCTGAAAGCTCCCTTGGTATAGTATCCTGACCGTTTGCATCGTGGTCTTGGGACTGCAGTCTGAATGTGCAGGAACATAATAAGCCATAGGGCGTAATGGACTCATCATGGGCACATCTCCCACCTCTGTTGGTGTTATCTTCAGGAGATGCCGACTCAGAAAGGCAACAGATATCCTCGAAGATTCCCACCATGGTTCATGGGCTGAGGAATGAAATCAGGTTGGAAAGCATTGAGGACGAAGACTTGTGAATCCTGAGGTCAATGTGCCCCGAGGAGATGGGGGCTGGTGATTTCCAATGGGGAAGGGGGGGGTGGGGTTTGTTTTTGCTGCTGTTGTGTCTGTCTTGTTGTATGTCACTTGCATGTTGTTCTGCTGAGCATTGTGGGCACGCTATGTTGGCGCTGGAAGCGCAGCAAAACATGTGGGCTGACCCCCGCACATTCGCAAACTCTGTTGGCTGTTATCACAAACAGCACATTTTCTGATGTATGTGTGGCTAATAAATCTAATCTAATTTTTGTGGTGGTGAAAAAGGCGTTTGGTGCACTTGTCTTCACCTGTCAGGATACCCTGTACTGAGGTTGGAACCTCATGTGCGAGACATTGATAAGGCCACATTTAGAGTTGCGAAGAGTTCTGGTCACCCTGAAGGACATTATTAAACTGGAAATGGTACAAAAAAGACTTAACAAAATAGGACTGGAGGGTTGGAATTCTAAGACAAGGCTGGATAGGCTGGCACTATTTTCCTTGGAGTGTAGGAGACTGAGAGTGACCTCATAGACTGCAGGGGCTCCCAACATGGGGTCCGTGGACTCCTTGCTTAATAGTATTGGTCCATGGCATAACAATGGTTGGGAGCCCCTGTTACAGAGGTTTGTAAAATCATGAGAGGCGTAGGTAAGGTGAATAGCCAATCTTTCCCCGGGGCAGGGCATCCCAATCCCAGAAGGCATAGGCTTAAAATGAGAGGGGAAAGATTTAAAAAGGACCTTAGAGGGAATATTTGCATGCAAAGGATGGTGGGTCGACAGAATGAGCTGCCGAGCTGCCGGAGGACAAGGTTGAGGCAGGTGCAGTAACGACTCTTGGACAGGTCCATGGATGGGAGAGGTTTAGAAGGATAATGGGGAAAACGCAGCATTGCAGGATTAGCTCAGGTGCGTAACATGGCAGCACAGTAGTCTAACACTATTACAGCTCCAACGGTCGCCGATCGCAGTTGAATTCCTGCTGCTGTCTATAAGGAGTTTGTACGTTCTGCCCATGGCTGCATGATTTTCCTCCGGGTCCTCTGGTTTCCTCCCACATTCCAAAGATGTATGGGTTGGGGTTAGTAAATTGTGGGTGTGTGAAGTTGGAACAGGAAGTGTGGTGATGTGTGCATGCTGCCCCCGCCCCCCCAGCGCATCCTTGGTTGTTGACGCAAACGATGCATTTCACTACATGTTTCAATGTACACAGAGCGAATCTTTAAAGATCTCTAACTTTAACCCTGGACAATATGGATGAGTTGATGCAAGGAACCTGCATCCAACACACTGTAACTACGACTGACCAGCTCTACTATAGGTTATAATGGCTCAGTTCTTTTTCCTTCACAGATACTTACTGATTAACTGAGCATTTCCAGTATTCTTTTGATTCCATAAGACCATCAGACATTGGATCAGAATTAGGCCATTTGTTTCATCAAGTCTGCTCCACCATTCAATTATCACTGATTTATTACCCCTCCCAACCCCACTCTCCTGTCTTCTCCCCATAACCTTTGATGCCTTGACTAATCAAAAGCTTATCAACCTCCTCTTTAAATATACCCAGTGACTTGGCCTCCACAGCCGTCTGTTGTAATGAATTCCACAGATTCACCACTCTCTGGCTAAAGAAATTCTTCCTCATGTTTGTTCTAAAGGGAGATCCCTCTACTCTGAAGCTGTGCCCTCTGGTCCTGGTCTCCTCCACCAGAGGAATCTTACTCTACATGTCCACTTTCTCTAGGCCCTTTAATACTCAATAGGTTTCACTGAAATCCCCCTCATTCTGCTAAACTGCAGTGAGTAAAGGCCCAGAGTCATCAAACACTCCCCATATGTTAACCCCTTTATTCCTGGGATCATTCTCGTGAATTCCTTCTGGACCCTCTCCAAAGCCTGAACATTCTTTCTTATATATGGGGCCTAAAACAGCTCACAATAACGACCTACATTTCGCAGACTTAATACGACCCTTTGCTTTCTCTTCCTCTCACTGTTTTCATTAATCTATCAACCAGACCTCACTAACAGTAAGTCATCCTGGTAAACTTGTTCTCACCCAATCAGTGGTATTCTAGAGTCGGTGGTGAGGAAGGCAAATGCAATGTTAGCATTCTTTTCAAGAGGTCTAGAATATAAGAGCAGGGGTGTGAAGCTGAGGCTTTATAAGGCACTGGAGAGCCCTCACCTTAAGTATTGTGAACAGTTTTGGGTTCCTCATCTAAGAAAAAGATGTGCTGGCTTTGGAGAGGGTTCAGTGGAGTTTCACAAGGATGATTCTGGGAATGAAAGTGTTATCATACGAGGAATGTTTGATAGCTCTGGGTCTGTACTTGCTGGAGTTTAGAAGGATGAGGTTTTCTCCCACAGTCTCATTCAAACCTTTCGAATGTTGAAAGGCCTAGACAGAGTAGGTGTGGAAATGATGCTTCCCATGGTGGGGGGGTCTAGAACAAGATGACACAGCCTCAGGATAGAGAGGTGTCTCTTTAAAACAGAGATGTGGAGAAATTTCTTTGGCCAGGGGGTGGTGAATTTGTGCAATTTAGTACCACAGCAGCTGTGGAGGCTGGGTCATTGGTGGATTTAAGGCAGAGCTTGATAAGTTCTTGATTGGACACGGCATCAAAGGTTATGGGGAGAAGGCTGAGGAAGGGAATAAAGGATCAGCCATGATTGAATGGTGGAGCTGACTCGATGGGCCAAGTGGCCTAATTTTGCCCCTATGTCTTATAGTCATGGTCTTATGGTCTTATTCTCTCTATTCTGTCCATCTCTCCCCACTTCCTTTGCTACTAAAACTTAACTTGTCATTTTCCCAGTTCATGTTTTGTGGTGCCAGTGATCACCTCTCCGGGTTCAATTTTCACTGCTGTCTGTAAAGAATTTGCGCATTCTCGCTGTGACCATGAGAGTTTCCCCCAGGTGCTCCAATTTTCTCCCACAATCCAAAGGTGTAGTGGTTAGAATTAGTAATTTGTGGGCATGCTTTGTTGGCACTGGAAATGTGGTAACACATACAGTCTGCCCCCAGAACATATCCAGATTCTGCTGGTCATTGGCCAGGCTGAAACACAGAGGAATGAGACACGCTCCATCCAGCATCTTGTTAGCAGATGTGCAGATATGGAGAACTGTAAGAGCTGAAAGTTAGACTGCTATCAGAGGGAAATGAGAGATTGTTGTGTTCTATTTCTAACTGAGACGCAGCTTACTTCCAGCATGCCAGATACGGAAATCAGGCGCAAAGGATCTCAATTCACAGGATGGACCGAACTGCTGATTCAGATAAAGGTAAAAGATGGAGTTGTGTGTTTTATGACAAACTCTTGGTCATTGAATCATAAGGGATCACATAGCTCATCTTCACTTACTCCATCATTGAAATGTTCCCACAACCTGTGGACTCACTTTCAAGGACCCTTCATCTCGTTCTTGATATTTATTGCTTGTTTATTATTATTATTTTGTTCTTTTTGTATTTGCACATTGTTTCCTTTTGCAAACTGGTTGAATGCCCAAGTTGGTGAGGTGTTTCATTGATTCTGTTATATTATTATTATTATCCTATTATGGATTTATTGAGTATGCCCACAAGAAAATGAATCTCGGTTTTGTATATGCTGACATGTAAGTACTTTGATGATACATTTATCTTTTTAACTTTTTTGATGTGAGTTTTCATGTATGTGTGACAAATAAATTTCATCTAATGAAGGGTTTTTATACTGAAATGTTAACTGCGTTTCTTTTTCCACAACCACTACAATATTTGCTAAATTCTCCCTGCAATTTCTGTTTCTATTTCACATTTTAGTCATCTGTAGTTTTGACTTTCATTTACTGACCCTTAAAAGATACTCAAAAATTCCCCTGGGTTCTGACTACAACTCAACACTGAGTTTTAAGTGTGACTTCAGACTACCAAAATGACAATGTTTACTGAGACATTGTACTTCAAACATCATTGAAAACTGACCTATTCCCCAACAGGAGATAAAGTCAAAGTCAATTCACTATCAAAGCATGCATGTATTTCTCATCATATACCACCTTGACATTCACTTCCTTGCAGAAATTTACAGGAAAATAAAGAAATACAATAGAATTTATGAGAATCTATACATTAAACAAAGATGGATAATGTTCAAAAGACAAATTGTTCAAGGTGAAAAAATAATAAATAATATGAGAACAGGAGTTGTAGAGTCCTTAAAAGTGAGTGTAGGTTGGGGAATTAGTTCACTCTTGAGCTGAGTGAAGTTATCCACACTGGTTCAGGAGCCTGATGGTTAAGGGTGAATGACTGTTCCTGAACCTGGTGGTGTGGGGAATGCAGCAGCAGGAAGAGAGCAAGCATGGCTTGGATAGCTGGAGTCCTTGATGTTTGATGCTGCTTTTTTGTGGCAGTGCTCCTTGTAAATGTGCTCAGAGCTGGGGAGGGCTTTACCTGAGATGGACTGGGCTGTACTCACTCTTTCTGTAGGCTTTTCCTTTCCTGGGCATCGGTGATTCCATACTGGGCTGTGATGCAACCAGGCAGGAAACTCCCCACTGTGCATCTATAGAAATTTGTCAAAGTGTTGGATGACATGACAGGAAACTTTTTCAGTAATTCAGCTCTTCACTTGGTCTCCTCATGTTCAGAGCTAGCAAATGGGTCATGTGAATTCAGTCAGGAGCAACAAATCTATCACTATTATTCACTTATTACTTCTCCACTGGTGTCTGGTTTTCCATTATATAATTCCAGTACTGGAGTTCTCTTCCAACAACCACTCCTCTCTTTCTCTCTCTCTCTCTTTCTCTCTCTATATGTATTTTTTCCACTTATTTTTTCATTTTCTCTCTCTCTCTTTCATCCTCTGTCTCTCCCTTCCTCCTTCTCTCTCTTACACACACACACACACACACACACACACACACACACACACACACACACTCTCTAACCCTCTCTCCTCCCCCCCTCCCTCCACCCTGTCTACCTCTCCTTCTCCTTTAAAACCTATTTCAGCATGCTTTAACGTTATCTTCTTTGGCTGAGTGTCAAGTCTTGTCTCTTTATCTCCTGCAGCATCGCTCTCAGCATTAACAATGTGAGATAAACGTGAGTCACGTTGTGGAATGGTGGCCAAATCCAGTGCACACCAGATGTGCTCATGTCTGCATCCTTTGGTCTTGAGAGGAGTGAAGCTGCTTGAAATCACAAATGGGCGAAGGGGTGAGGGGTGGTTTGCACATATTACCAGGCTGAGAAATGAGACAAATCCTTATCAAGGCACACAAAACGCTGGAGGAACTCAGTAGGTCAGGCAGCATCTTTGAAGAGGAATAAACAGTCAAAGTTTTGAGCTGAGAACCTTCATCAGGATTGGAAAGGAAGGGGAAAGATGCCAGAGTAAGAAGGTAGGGGGAGGACAAGCTAGAAGGTGATAGGTGAGACCAGGTGGGTGTGGGAGGAGGGATGAAGTGAGAAGCTGGGATGTGATCAGTAGGGCTGGAGCAGAAGAGATATGAGGTCAGAGTGGGGAGCTGAAGAAGAAGGAAGGGGAGGGGGGGAAAATTACCAGAAGTTGAAGAAATCAATGTGTTTTTCCCCCTTTTTCAAAGGTGGTTTGTTCAGTGACTACAGGACCACAGTAATATTCCATTATTCGTAGTATTTACAGTTTCAAAATATAATACTGTCATCTCTATCCAAAAGTCTGTGGTGCCCACCAGTCCCAGAAATCCCCCCATTATTGCCATGGACACCAAGTGCTGTTTCTCCAGGGACTCACGGGCACGGAACTGTTTCTGTGCTATTTCTCTCCATGACCTTGAAAGCATGTTCCCCCAGGTTCCAGGGCAGCTTCCATCCCACTGTTATCAGAATACTGAACGGACCTCCTCGATGGACTCATCTTCGTAACTTACGTCGTTGTGATTTGTCTCTCTGCACTGCACTTCCCCTGTAGCTGTTACACTCTATTTTGTATTGTTATTGCTTTCCTTGTTCTACCTCCATTTCGCTGTGGAAAGGGCCTAGAAGATGATCCTAGGATTAAAAGAATAACATTTAAGGAGCATTTGATGGTTCTGGGCCTGCACTCACTGGAGTCTAGAAGAATGAGGGAGGGGGATCTCATTGAAACCTATTGAATGTTGAAAGGCCTCAACAGAGTGGATGTGGAGAGGATGTTTCCTATAGTGGGGGAGTCTAGTACTAGAGGGCACAGCCTCAGAATAGAAAGGCCTCTACTTAGAATAAAGATGGGGAGGAATTTCTTTAGCCAGATGGTGGTGAGTATGTGCAATTCATTGCCACAGAGGGCTGCCGAGGCCAAGTCACTGAGTATATTTACAGCAGAGACTTTTAGGTTCTTGAATAGTCAAGGCATCAAAGATTAGGGGGAGAAGACAGGAGAATGTGGTTGAGAGGGAAAATCAATCAACCATGATTAAATGGTGGAGCAGACTCAATGGGCCGAGTGGCCTTATTCTCCTCCAATGTCTTCTGGTCCAAGAAGCATCGATGGCAACTTGAGCACTGGAACACCACCACCTGCAGGTTCCCTTCTAAAGGCTGATTTAGACTTGTGTGTACGGGCTACGCCGTAGGCCTGATTTATACTTCTGCGTAGCCCTACGCCGCAGCGAGCATGCATAGTTGTTGTCCCCATCGCTCTGCAATTCACCACCAAAACACTAGTTGGCGGTGGGGTTTCTATGCCACTGTGTTGAGTTTCTTCATGACAGACATGGACGAGGAAATGCATTTCAAATATTTTCAGATGTCGGCAGGTAGATTTGACGATTTGGCTCATCGTCTCCAACTATTTATTTCACCTCAGTGTGCAGACATGGCGAAGAAAAGCAACAGAAATGCGTATGAGGAAATGCAATGCTGCCAAGTGGACCAATCACAGTTGTTGCGGTCTGCATCGCCGCGACGCGTGAGTTACATTTTTGGGGAGGTGCACGTCACCCTACGGCGTATGCGGTACCTACGGCGTACATTTGACGCACAAGTATAAATCAGCCTTAAATCCCTCACCATCCTGATGTGAACTGTACCCAAGTTGGAGTGGAGTATAACCCCTGTTTGTAACCCATGAGTAATCTGCCGAGTGCCTGCGGCTGATTTACAGACTCAGTTCTTTCCTGGAACACCAGTAAACCTGAGAGATTTGCTTCTTTATATAAGGTCTACAAGTTTCCTGTTTTCTTTTCCAAAGGCCGGCTCTTTCAAAGCATTATATTATTGAACTGCGTGAGTTTTAATGCTCCCAGCTGTCAATACTGCCGTTTCAATTCCCTTTTTTTGGGATCATTTATCCAGGGATGTGGACATGAAATCAATCATCATAACCAACACGGCGTCGTTGAGATTGCATGTGAGATGAGACTGTAAAGGGGTTTAAAGGGATTTTCTTTCTGCCGTGGGCTCCCGCTTAAAGCTATGGCTCTGTGTAACACAGTATGGTAGTGTAGTGGTTATCGTGATACTTTACAGCACTGGCTGTAAGATTGGGGCAAAATTCCCACTGTTGCCTGTAAGGAGTTTGTACGTTTTTCCTGTGACTGGCTGGGTTTCCTCCGGGTGCTCCAGTTTCCTCCCTCAGTCCAAAAATGTACCAGTTGGTAGGTTAATTAGTCATTGTAAACTGTCCCGCGATTAGGCTTGGGTTAAATCGGGGGTAGCTGGGCAGCATGGCTCGAAGGGCTGGAAGGGCCTGTTCTGCGGCTGTATCTCAATCAATAAATCAATTATCTCGAGTCCCACCTCAGTGGAGAAGGACCCAATGGCCTGGCAACCCCACCTTAGGCTGTGCTTCTCCTGCCTTCTCCCTACAGTTCTGGTGCCTTCCTGTCGAACTCCGCTTTAAATATACACAATGACCTGGCCTCCACAGCTGTCTGTGGTAACCAGTTCCACAGATGTCCCTTCCCATTATTATCAACACAGGTGATCGCAAGCCAGTGTGCTGACCCCATTTCTGTGTGCTCTGCTTACACATGACTGTATGGCCAAACACCCCAGCAAACACGTTATCAAGTTCACCCCCAACAGTGGTGGGGCTCGTCACCCACAATGATGAGATGGCCTACAGAGAGAAGGTGGAGGAGCTCGAGGCCTGGTGCCAGGCAAATGTCTTCTTCCTCAATGTCAACAAGACAAAGGAGATGGTTATTGGCTTCAGGAGAACTCACACCACCCACACCCCTCTTTACGTTGATGGCATAGCAGTGGAAACTGCAAGCAGTTTCAAACACACATCTCGCAAAAACGTTCGAGGTCCCAGAGCACATCCTACACAATCAGGAAAGCTTACTAATGCCTCAACTTCCTGAGGAGGCTGAAGAGAGCTGGACTATGCACATCCATACTCACATCATCCTACAGATGTGCAGTAGAGAGCATCCTTACAAGATGCCTCACTGCATGGTGTGGAAACTACACTGTGGCGGACAGGAAGGCTCTACAATGGGTAGTCAAAACCACACAACCCTTCACCAGTAACATCCTGCTCATGGATTATGTGACCCACTCCCATCAGGGAGGAGGTTACAGAGCAACATGCCAGGACCACCAGTTTCAGAAACAGTTACTTCCCTTCAACTTGAACCAACCATCACAACCCAAATCAATACCTCAATATAGCAACACCATGACCTCTTTGACCATGAGACCATAAGATATAGGAGCTGAATTAGGCCATTTGGCCCATCGAGTCTGCTCCACCATTTCATCGTGGCTGATCCACTTTCTTTCTCAGCCCCAATCTCCTGCCTTCTCCCTGTATCCTTTCAAGTCCTGACCAATCAAGAATCTCTGATTTAAATTTACCCAATGACTTGATCTCCACGACTGCCCGTGGGAATGAATTCCACAGATTCACTACTTTCTGGCTAAAGAAATTCCTCCTCATCTTCGTTCTAAAAGGATATCCCTCTTCTCTGAGGCTGTGTCCTTGACTCCCCCACCATAGGAAACATCCTCTCCACATCCACTGTATTGAGGCCTTTCACTATAATGGACTTTGGACTATAATGTGTCCTTTCTTGTATAATTAATGTATTTATCTGATGCTAAGACAGCATCTTGGTGTCATAGTGCAGGCTGAGAGTGTGCCTGTGAGCTGGCGAGTGGGTGGAGTTTGTTGCAAGGTACTCTAGAGTACACGTATTCTGTGTGGCAGTAAGGTTAGACAATTATTGCAAACCTGAAGGAAGATGCTCAGCCCAATGAGTCTGCCAACTCTAACAAGGAAATTCTATTATCTCACCTGAAACCACATCAATACTTAAAATATAAAATGTTAGCATCAGCTAGCTTGTGGGCCATTTTTCTTTACAGATCTCTGTGGTTCAGTTATGACAGTATTGATGATTCTGCAGTCTCTGATTTTGTCTGCTTAGTTGGGACTTTCCATTTGGCTTGACATTCTCTGAATGCGCTATCAATTATTATAAATTGGGAGGGTTATCTGCAAATGGTTGACAGATCAGGGAGCTGAAGATCACAGGGGAACTGACACAGAGGAGGAGGTGAGGCCCACATAGATCGATCTTCATCACATTGAATGGTGGGGCAAGCTTCAGCAGCTTTCATGCTCTTACCTTCTTGGTGGTTTTGGCTTGCTGGGAAGTCCTCGTTCTAACAAGCAAAGAACTGAACTCTACACAGCAGGAAAGTCCCTCGCTCTTAGCTCAGGTTACACCAGATGTGGCCTCATCACCTCTGGCTTTGCAAAGGTAGAACAAACCTTTACACTAGAGATTCTGCAGATACTGGAAATCCAGAGCAACACACAAAAAAAAAATGCTGGGGGAACTCAGCACACCAGGCAGCGTCTATGAAGGGGAATAAACAGCTCTCATTAGATCCTTCATTAGGACTGGAAAGGAATAAAAAGGTAGGGGGAGGGGCAGGAATATAAGCTGGCAGGTGATGAGTGAAACAGGTGAGGGGGAAACTAGATGGGTGAGGGTATGGGGATGAAGTGAGATGATGTAAGGTGAAAAAGGTAAAGGGCTGTAGATGCAAGAATCTGCTACGGGAGGAGAGTGGACCATGGGATAAAGGGAAGGTGGAGGGGCATCAGCAGGAGATAATAGGCAGGTGAGGAGAAGCAAAGAGGTAATGTATGAGGAGAGTTTGGTAGCTCTGAGCCTGTACTCACTGGAGTTTAGTACAATGATGGGGAATCTCACTGAACCCTACCGAATATTGAAAGGCCTGGACTGGATGTTACCTATAGTGCTGGAGTCTAGGACCAGAGGGCACAGCCTCAGAATAGAAGGACATCCCTTTAGAACAGAGATGAGGAGGAATTTCATTAGCCAGAGAGTAATGAATCTGAGGAATTTATTGCCACAGACAGCTGTGGAGGCCAAGTCATTGGATATATGTTCTTGATTTGGAAGGGCACCAAATGGAGAATGGGTTAAAAGGGATTGTAATTCAGCCATGATTGAATAGTGGAGCAGACTTGATGGGCCAAAATGCCTAATTCTGCTGCTATGTCATCAGCACTAGATCCATGCCTTTGGATTTTGTACACAGACAATATTGCACACCCTCCCTCTTGATTTGGGCGACTGAAATTGTTTGGATAGGAATAAAAAACAATATTTTCCATCTGCACAAGTTGAGATTGGCTTTGGTGCTTAGCTCTTGTGACTAATTGGACTTGTGCCACCTGTGTCTCAATGGGTGGAACATGTGTCTCTACAACGGAATGTCAAAGATCATCTTGGTATCGACTGACAATGTAGTGCTGTGAACGTTCTACTGTCATCGGGAAGGAAGTACAGGAGCCTCAGGTCCCATATCACCAGGTTAGGACCAGTTATTACCCTACAACCATCAGGCTCCTGAACCAGCATGGATAACTTCACTCACCTCCACACAGAACTGATTCCACGACCTACAGACTCACTTTCAGGGACTCAACAACTCATAATCTCAGTACTTGTAAAAAAAAATTTGCACAACTTGCTTTCGTTTGCACATTTGTTGTTTGTCAGTCTTTGTTTATGTAGAGCTTTCTGCAGGTTCTATTGTATTTCTTTTTCTTTCCTGTAAATGCCTGCAAGAAAATGAATTTCAAGCTAGCTTATGGTGATATATACTGTACATCCTTTGATTAAAAAAAATAAACACAAGAGATTCTGCAGATGCTGGAAATCTTGAGGAACTCACACAAAGTGCTGGAGGAACTCAGCAGGTCAGGCAGCATCTATGGAAAGGAATAAACAGTTGATGTTTTGGACCGAGGCCCTTCATTAGGACTGGAAAGGAAGGGGAATAAGTCAGAATAGAGTCATAGAGTCATAGAAAAGCACAGAACAGAAACAGGCCCTTCAGTCCATGATTTGTGCTAAACCAATTGCTCCTGAAGTACGTTTGTAATTGAATTCCTCTTCTCCACACATTTGCCATATCTAATCCTTCTAAATATCGCCTGCCAGCTCTTGATCCTAGCCTTCCCCTCACCACCTTATATTGGCTACCTCCCCTTTCTACAGTCATAGCTATAGAAAAACATAGCACTGAAATAGGCTCTTTGGCCCATCTAGTAAATGCCAAAGCATTTGAACTGTCTGATCCCATCGACCATAGCCGTCCTACCCCTATCATCCATGTATCCATCCAGACTCCGCTTAAACATTGAAATCAAGCTTGCCTGCACCACTTACGCTGGCAGTTTGTTCCACAGTCTCACAATGCTTTAGACCATAAGATCAGCAGATATAAGAGCAGAATTAAGCCATTTGGCTCATTGAGTCTGCTCCGCCATTTCATCATGGCTGATCCAATTTTCCTCTCGGCCCCAATTTCCTGCCTTCTCCCCGTATCCCTTCATCCCTGACCAATCAAGAATCTATCAATCTCTGTTTTAAATATACATAAAAACCTGGCCTCCACAGAATTCCACAGATTCACCACCCTCTGGCTGAAGAAATTCCTTCTCATCTCCATTCTAAAAGGACATCCCTCTATTCAGAGGCTGTGTCCTTGGGTTTTAGACTCTCCCAACAGAGGAAACATCCTCTCCTCATCTATTCTATCAAAGCCTTTCACCATTCGATAGCTTTCAATGAGATCACTCCTAATCCTTCTGAATTCTGGTGAATACAAGCCTAGAGCCATCAAATGCTCTTCTTATGACAAGCCATTCGATCCTGGAATAATTTTTGTGAACCCCCTATGAATCCTCTCCACATCCTCCACATAAGGGACCTAAAACTGCTCACAATTCTCCAAATGGGGTCTCACTAGTGCTTTATAAAGTTTCAATATTACATCCTTGCTTTTATATTCTAGTCCTTTTGTAATGAATGCGAACATTGCATTTGCCTTCCTCACCACTGACTGAACCTGCAAATTAACCTTTAGGGAATCCTGCACAAGAACTTCCAAGTCCCTTTGCATCTCCGTTTTTTTTTTGTGTTTTCTCTCCATTTAGAAAATAGTCAACCCTTTTATTTCTTCTACCAAAATGCATGACCATATACTTCCCAGCAGAGTATTCCATCTGCCATATCTTTGCCCATTCTCCTAATCTGGAGAAGTAGCCTCTCTACCTCCTCAAAACTACCTGCCCCTTCATATCATCTGCAAACTTTGGAACAAAACCATCAATTCCATCATCCAAATCATTAACATATAACATAAAAAGAATCAGTCCCAATGCAGATCCTGTGGAACACCACTAGTCACTGGCAGCCAACCAGAAAAGGCTCCCTTTATTCCCAACACTTCATTCCTTCCAATCAGCCACTGCTTTATCTGTGCTAGAATTTTTCCTATAATACCTTAAGCTCATAACTTGTTAAGCAGCCTCATGTGTGGTACTTTGTCAAAGGCCTTCTGAAAGTCCAAGTACACAGCATCAACTAATTCTCCTTTGTCTATCCTGCTTGTTATTTCTTCAAAGAATTCCAATAGATTTGTCAAGCAAGATTTTCCATTGAGGAAATCATGCTGACTACTGCTTATTTTATCATGTGCCTCATATGCTTTGAGTGAAGAAGTTTCCCCTTATGTTTCCCTTAAACTTTTTACCTTTCACCCTTGACCCGTAACCTCTAGTTATAGTCTCACCAAATCTCAGTGGAAAAAGCCTGCTTGCATTTACCCTATCTATACCCCTCATAATTTTCTACGTTTCGAGGAATCAAGTCCTAACCTATTCAATCGTTGGGATCCTCCAAACCCAGCAGCATAATCTCTTTAGAGGTTGCTCATCTCCAATATCTCAATCAACAAGTGTGCTGCCTGCCAGAAGCCGCACCAGCCCAAGGAGAAGCTGTCTTGCTGCACCGTCTGCTACCGAGTTGCCTTCTTTAACTATTGAGTCGACCCTTCTTTTCTGTGTACCACAGGCCTGAGCATGGTTTGCCTTGTATTTTTCTTGCACAGAAAATTTACAAGGATGCTGCTGGGACTTGAACATAGAACATAGAACATAGAATAGTACAGCACATTACAGGCCCTTCGGCCCACAATGTTGTGCCGACCCTCAAACCCTGCCTCCCATATAACCCCCCACCTTAAATTCCTCCATATACCTGTCTAGTAGTCTCTTAAACTTCACTAGTGTATCTGCCTCCACCACTGACTCAGGCAGTCCATTCCACGCACCAACCACTCTCTGAGTGAAAAACCTTCCTCTAATATCCCCCTTGAACTTCCCACCCCTTACCTTAAAGTCATGTCCTCTTGTATTGAGCAGTGGTGCCCTGGGGAAGAGGCGCTGGCTGTCCACTCTATCTATTTCTCTTATTATCTTGTACACCTCTATCATGTCTCCTCTCATCCTCCTCCTCTCCAAAGAGTAAAGCCCTAGCTCCCTTAATCTCTGATCATAATGCATACTCTCTAAACCAGGCAGCATCCTGGTAAATCTCCTCTGTACCCTTTCCAATGCTTCCACATCCTTCCTATAGTGAGGCGACCAGAACTGGACACAGTACTCCAAGTGTGGCTTAACCAGAGTTTTATAGAGCTGCATCATTACCCCACGACTCTTAAACTCTTTCCCTCAACTTATGAACGCTAACACCCCATAAGCTTTCTTAACTACCCTATCCACCTGTGAGGCAACTTTCAGGGATCTGTGGACATGTACCCCGAGATCCCTCTGCTCTTCCACACTATCAAGTATCCTGCCATTTACTTTGTATCCTGCCTTGGAGTTTGTCCTTCCAAAGTGTACCACCTCACACTTCTCCGGGTTAAACTCCATCTGCCACTTCTCAGCCCACTTCTACATTCTATCAATGTCTCCCTGCAATCTTCGACAATCCTCTACACTATCTACAACACCACCACTTGAGAAACTGAGTTATCAGGAAAGGTTGAATAGGTTAGTAATTTATTCTCTCGAGCATAGGCGAATGAGGGGAGATTTGATAGCAGTATACAAAATTATGAGGGATATAGATATGATAAATGTAAGCAGGCTTTTTCCTGTGATGGTGGGTGAGTCCAGATGAAGTGTCTTGAATTAAAATGTCAATTGTCTATTTTGTCCATCGACACTGCCTGCAGAGTTCCTCCAGAATTTTGTGTACGTGTGTGTGTTGATCCAGATTTCTGCAGAATCTCTTATACCTCAGTGGAGAGGAGTCTGGTTTGTGTGATGGACTGTGTCCACAACTCTCTGCAGTTTCTTGTGGTCAAGGACAGAGTGGTGGCATACCAAGCCATGATACATCCAAGCTGTACAAACAACTGTGGTGCCTTTTTTAGATGGTCCACATTGGATGTTGGTGGAGATGAGAGTGAGTAGACGCGGTGCCAATCTGGTCCTTTCTGAGTCACCCGCTGGAGCTGCTCGCTGAAGCCCGTGCCAACTTCTAAACATATGTTCAGCCACTCAGAGAAACAAACTCAACCACAAGATTCAAAGAATATACGCCATCAGAGATTTGTGAGCTCTGACACAGCATTATGGTTTACCAAGAATTTCCCAGTATACTCAGAAATGCTCCAAATTATTTCTCCTTTGGTTTGGCCACTGTTTAATAACAGAACCTTCGTGACTTTTCTACCAACCATCTGTTCCGACTGTAATTGTTTACAAGTTATCTGGGGTTGGACAAGGGTGGGGGAAGTTAATTCTCTAATTAACTTGCAGGTTATGTTGGGTTAGGATAATTATTAGCTCCTATAAGGTGCTTTGGACCCTATGGTTGTCATAGCCAGGGGTGATAGTGAGGATAAGCCCCCACCACCTATAAAGTGCTGCAAATGGATGCGACTCTAACAGCCTCTGACAACCAAGTCCAACTCTTGGCCTTCACGTGTGGCTTAGCTACTAGGCCCGGCGGAACTGTTTCTACCGACAAGAGAAGGGGCAAAGGTGGACTACTGGCGCCTCAAAACCAGTTGCTTTGGGCAGGTGGGCTCGTCAGCCTTGGATGGCAGCCGGCCTAGGAGAAGGAAAACTCTGATTCTAAACCTCCGCTGCCTTGTGGCCATACCCACCCATGGGAAAGGCTTCGGGAGTAAACCCCGAGGAAGAAATCCGGAGCCGGGGTCCCGAAGGTAGTTTGATGTTGTCTACAACTTCACTCTGGCAACCTCTGCGACAACACCGGTGCCAAACTGTGTCGGCGCTTGCCCTTCCCTTGGACTACATCAGTGACGTGGAGAGGGAGAACCCACTGCACGGGCAACAGCCGGTTCTTCAGATCTTCCTGCCCAGGCTTGCGCCCTAGAGAGGAGACAGTCCAGCAGAGGCACAAACCCATGATGCTCTGGGATCGATGGCTGCCTCCTACTATAGGGTACTTTCCTCCCAAGATATTTGACGTAAGGCCAGGGTGGAAGAAAAATGGGTGACAGTGACAGAGTTACACAGCGCTGAAACGGGTGATGTAGCACAATGCAGCACCAACATCCCGCGTTTACTTCCACCACAGTCTGTAAGGAGTTTGTACATTCTCCCCATGACTGGCTGAGCTTCCTCCAGGTGCCCCACTTTCCTCCCACAGTCCAAAGCTGTACCGGTTAGTAGGTTAATTGGTCGCATGGGTATAATTGGATGTCGCAGCCTTTTGGACCAGAAGGGGTTGTCAACGTGCCGTGTCTTAATTTTTTAAAAAGGCACTTTGGCTCAACTGGTCCGTGCCGGCCAAGATTCCCGTCTAGGTCAGTCACCTTTTCCTGCATTTCGCCCATTTCCCTTTCCTCCAAAGTTCAGAGCTCAGACTGCTTTTTTTATCAAAGTTATGTCCACCATATATATGCTTCCGGGGAATCTAAGACCCGAGGACATAGGCTCACAATAGTGGGGTGTTCTTTTAGAACGGAGAAGAGGAGGAATTCCTTCAGAAAGTTGTGGGTCCGTGGAATTCATTGCCACAAGCAGCTGTGGAGGCCAAATCACTGGGTATATTTAAGGCAGAGGCTGATAGATTCTTGATTGGTTGACACATGAAGGGATACAGGGAGAATGCAGGAGACTGGCGCTGAGAGGAAAAATGGATTAGCCATGATGAAATGGTGGAGAAGACTCGATGGGCCAAATGGCTGAATTCTACTCTTATCCCTTATCATCTTCTTGCAGGCAGCCGCAAAACAAAGAAACACAATAAAATTCACGAAGAACTCCACACCATAGAGAAGTCAAATATGCAACACCCTGGAAAAGGTTTCACGGCTTTGTGTGTTACGGTTAGAGATAACGGGTGCTTTGGAACGTGAGCTGGCTTTTTTGTGCAGTGAGAGATGAAGAGAGAAGATGCTGGAGAGAACCGGTCGTAGGTTACGAGCCGGTGGGGAGATCATGATTCGATGAAACCAGGCGGCGAGATTGACTGAGGATTGGTGAATTGAGCTCCAAGGGGCACACATTTGGCTGTTTAATTAATATGGCCCCTTTTTGTTTTTTCTTTCTTTTCTTTACTAACCCTTTAGTTAAGTTAAGATTCATAAATATAATTCCTTTAGTGTGCTGTCTGTTGTTTCTTGGCACTGAGCTGTAACCTGGTAGAAAGTCACACAGCATCCACACAAACCGGGGTTTGGGGTGGGATTGCCATCTCAATCGCACAAGTTTGGCGGTACCAGAGACTTACGCAACCAAGGAAACCAGGAAGGTTTCAAACATACAATGTGTGAAAAAGAAAGAGGAAATCATGTAAACAATTAAAACAATTAACCGTAGAGACCCTGAAGGTAAGTCCCCTGCCACAAAGCCCGTACAGTGCTCTAGCCGGCCCAGGGGCCCAGTGGCTGCAAGACACAGCCGTGCAGCCAGGCTCGGTGTCCTTGTGCCTGACCAAATGTCTTCTAGATGTTGTTAATGTACCTGCTTCAGCCACTCACACTGGCAGCCCATTCCATACACCGACCACTCTGGGGGTGAAAAAATTGCTCCTCAGCGGGGCACCTGGAAAGAAGTGGATCCATCAGGCAGACGCAGCATGGAGTCAGCAAAGGCAGGTCCTGTTTGACAAACTTACTGGAGTTCTTTGAGGACATAACAAGCGCATTGGATAGAGGGGAACAGATGGACATTATTAACTTGGATTTCCAGAAGGCTTTCAAAAAGGTGCCGCATAAAAGACTTATCCATAAGATAAGGATGCATAGAGTTGGGGGTGATGTATCAGCATGGAAAGAGGATTGGTTAACTAATAGAAAGCAGAGAGTTGAGATACATGGGTGTTACTCTGGTTGGCAATCAATGGTGAGCGGTGTGCCGCAGGGGTCGGTGCTGGGCCCGCAACTGTTCACAATATACATTAACAATCTGGAAGAGGGGACCAAGTGTAGCGTATCTAAGTTTTCTGATGTCACTAAATTGAGTGGAAAAGCAAATTATACAGAAGTGAGTGGGCAAGGGTCTGGCAGATGGAGTATAATGTTGGTAAATGAGAAGTCACTTTGAAAGGAAAAATGGAAGATCAGATTGTTATTTAAATGGTAAAAAAAATTGCAGCACGCTGCTGTGCAGAGGGACTTGAGAGTGCTTGTGCATGAATCACAGAAGATTGGTTTGCAGGTGCAGCAGGCTATCAAGAAGGCAAACGGAATGTTGGCCTCCATTGCCAGAGGGATTGAATTTAAGAGCAGGGAGGTCATGCTGCAACTATACAGGGTACTAGTGAGGCCGCACCTGGAGTACTGTGTGTGGTTCTGGTCTCCATACTTTAGAAAGGATATACTGGTTTTGGAGGCAGTGCAGAGGAGGTTCGCCAGGCTGATTCTAGAGATGAGGGTGTTACACTATGAGGAGAGATTGAGTCACCTGGGACTGTACTCTCTGGAATTCAGAAAAATGAGAGGAAATCTTATAGAAACATATAAAATTATGAAAGGTACATTGAGTGTGTCTTGTCATGACCTTTGCACCTTATTGTCATCCTGAACTGCACTTTCCCTGTAACTATAACACTTCAATTCTGTTTTCTACTTCTTTGTACCATCTACATACGCTGCTATGGTGAAATGATCTGTGTGGATTGCATACAAAACAAGTTTTTCACTGTATCTCCATGCTTGGGACAATAATAATCCAATTCAATTTGATTCAGTAAGCAATGTTTTGGATGTTGGAGGAAATAGATTATAAAAGTTCAAAGAGAAAGGGCCTGGCGAAGTCTCAGGGCAGGTGGGTGCATTGGTGGAAGTATTGCTTATCACTGATTCAGGGAAGATCCAATTACTATGAATCTATGGACAGTCAATACTGTACATCCATCCCATCAGGAGGAAGTGTCTGCCTGGCACTATAGAGTCATAGAAAAGTACAGCACAGATACAGTTCCTTCAGCACGTCTAGTCCATTTAACCACTCTACTCCCATCAACCTGCACCAGGACCATTGCCCTCCATGTAACTATCCACCTGCCATCCATGTACTGTACCTACCCGAGCTGCTCTTTAGGCATTCTAAATGCTGTTTCCTTTTTAGCAACTCAATGCACTTATATATGGCACAATCTGTCTGGACAGCATGCTTTCCACGTTTCTCACTGTGTTTTGGTAACAATAACAAAGCAATTCAATTTCCAACTTGGGGTTATAAAGGAGTCAATATCTTGAGCGTGGGTGAGTACGATGGTGGCAGAGGAAATGCAGAGGGAGGTTTTCGGTCGGGACTACTCTACGAGAGGGTGGTGGAGGAGACAGGGGCCAGCTGTGATGGTGAATGGCAATATGGCTGGAGAATCTTTACAGTCAATTCCAGTCTCCGATCAGTGCTGGTGTGAGTCAGTGCTGACTCTACTAATCTCAGACCAACAACCGCAAATGTCAAAGGAAAAGGGTGTGAATCTTCTCTCCTATCTGTCATCGTCATGAAGATTCAGCAAAGTACTTGAGTCAAATTCAAAGTAAATATATTATCAAAGTACATGTATGTTACCGTATACTACCTTGAGATTCTTGCAGGCACTCACAGTAGAACAGAGTAGAACAAAAGAATCAGTGAAAAACTACACACAGCCTATATATAAAAAAATTAAGGCAGATATAACAAGATGGAACCTAATTCCTTTTCTTGGTCTCAGTTCAAGGATTGAATCTATTAAAATGAATATACTGCCCAGACTATTATATCTCTTTCAGACCCTACCAATAGAGATTAACCAAAATCAATTCAATGAATGGAACAAGATGCTATCAAGATATATATGGCAAGGTAAAAGGCCTAGGGTTTGTCTCAAAACTTTGCAATTAGCCAAGGAAAAGGGGGATGGGACCTACCTTCTCTTAGAGGTTATTATTTTGCAGCACAGTTGAGAGCCGTGATATGCTAGTGAAACAAAATCATATGAATCTCAATGGAAAAACATTGAGGAGAGGATACTTTCCAACCCCATACAGGCAACTTTGGCTGATAACAACCTACAAAGTTACATAAATAATATTGACAACCCGTGGGTGAAATTGACTCTTAAAATATGGAAAACTATTATAAAAGAATATAAACCAGATAGAGACATTGCAATTCTTAAATGGTGTGCATATGACTCGGATTTTACACCGAATAAACTGGATGCTAGATTTAAGGACCGGACAGCTAAAGGAATAACAGCTATTTGCAATATAATGAAAGAAGGAACGCTGTTCAGTTTTGAAATGCTCAAAGAGAAACATTTATTAGAAAAACAAGACTTTTATCGGTATTTACAGATGTGACAGTATGTTAATAGGAAGGTTAAAAATGTAACCAAGGGAAGTACAAGTTTGATAGAGCTATTTAGAAAAAGCATATAATTCAAACAACAGTAGTAGAATCATTTCAAGCGTGTATAAGGGTTTGTCAAATCTTAAAACACCTTCGATTTCATACGTTAAAACAAAATGGGAGAAGGAAGGATAATAATATCTGAGGAAGAATGGACAATAATATGGAGGTATCAATGGAGGTGTACCAGTTCACAGAAATGGAGGAAGTTCAGGTGGAAAAACTTGATAAGATATTTTATTACACCCTCTCAGAAATCCCATTATGATAGTAACCTCCCTGTTTGCTGGAGAAATTGTGGAAATCAAAATGCAAACCATTATCATATTTTCTGGGAATGCCCCGTTATCAAAGACTATTGGAGTGGGATACATAATGCCCTACAAGACACCTTTAAATGTGAAATACCCTTAGAGAGTAAAACCATATATTTTGGGTATATACCTCAAGAATGGTTGAAAAGAGATAAATATTTAATGAATATACTGCTGGTGGCTGGTAAAAAGACCCTTACCAGGAAATGGCTAACACAGGAGACCCCAACTTTAAATGTATGGATGGAAATTACAACGGACATTTACAAAATGGAGAAGATAACAGCATCTGTTAATCATAAGTTGGAACAATTTCATACTGGGAAAAATGGTTTAACTACATAACACCTCATAGGCCTGATTTATTTTCACAAGTCAATGAATATGTTATAAAAATAATGATCACTCGCTACTTTGTACATAGTTTCCTTCTTTTGATTGTTCTATCTTTCCTCTCCTTTCTTAAGTGTATACCTCAGATAAATATTATGTGGAAATTTGTGACAAATATGATTATATGATATATATGTACAGTATCTGAAATACATCTTATGGAAATGTTTGTTTGATGATGAACTTCAATAAAAAATAAATTACAAGAATAAGAAAAACTACACACAAAGATGGACAAACAACCAACATGCTAAAGATGGCAAATTGTATAAATACAAAAAAAAGTGAATAAATAATACTGAGAACACGAGGGACTCTGCAGATGCTGAAATTCAAGCAACTCACACAAAATGCTGGTGAACTCAGCAGGCCAGGCAGCATCTATAGGAAGAAGTACAGTCGACATTTTAGGCCAAGACCCTTCGTCAGGACTAACTGAAAGAAGGGATGGTAAGAGATTTGAAAGTGGGAGGGGGAGGGGGAGATCTGAAATGACAGGAGCGGGAGGGATGGAGCTAGGAGCTGGACAGTTGATTGGCAAAAGGGATATAAGACTGGAGGAGGGAGAGGATCATGGGACGGGAGGCCGAGGGAGAAAGAAAGGGGGAGGGGAGCACCAGAGGAAGATGGAGAGCAGGTAAGGGGTGATTGTGAGAGGGATAGAGAGAGAAAAAAGAGAAAGAAGGAAAAAAAGAAAAAAAAGGAAAAATAATAAATAAACAAACAAACAAACAAATAAATAAATAAGGGATGGGGTAAGAAGGGGAAGAGGGGCATTAATGGAAGTTAGAGAAATCAATGTTCATGCCATCAGGTTGGATGCTACCCAGACGGAATATAAGGTGTTGTTCCTCCAACCTGAGTGTGGCTTCATTTTTACAGTAGAGGAGGCCATGGATGGACATATCAGAATGCGAATGGGACATGGAATTAAAATGTGTGGCCACTGGGAGATCCTGCTTTCTCTGGCGGACATACTCAGAACATGCCTTGTAGAGCCCCGACAATGATTTTGTAGGTTGTGGAATCATTTCAGTGTTGAGGTGAGTGAAGTTATCCATATTGATTCAGGACCCTGATGACTGAGGGGTAATAACTGTTCCCGAACCTGGTGGTGTGGGACCTGAGGTTCCTGTACCTTCTTCCTAATGGCAGCAGTGAGAAGAGAGCATGACCTGGGTGGTGGGGGTCTTTGATGATGGACGCTGCTTTCTTGTGATGGTGCTCCTTGTAAATGTGCTCATTGGTGGGGAGGGCTTTGCCTGTGAGAAACTGGGCTGTATCCACCAATCTATGTAGATTTTCCATCCCTGGACCTTGGTGTTTCCATACTAGGGTGTGATGTAATGAGTCAGGATACGCTATAGAAATTTGTCAAAGTTTTAATGCGAATGTCGGGATGCTCTTTGCAGTTCTTGATTACTGAAGAAACCTTGCACATGTGTCCAATAATCCAGATGTTGTGTATAAATTGCACCATGTAAGGTGCTGATAGTTGATCCAAATCTAGCACTGTCGCAGATGTTGGCTCTGGTACTTTAAAGCCCATTCAACAGAGCAGAAGGAATGCAAGACTAACACTTCATCTAAATGAGAGAGCAGCGCTCTCCTGGTGATGCCTTGCCAGAGTCTGTTCATATTTTGTGTTAGCCAGTCGAGCTTCATGCACAGACGTGCAAAAACTAACACTGGGACATCAGGGAAATAAGTTAGAACATTAAAACACTCTGCCCATTGGTTTAATTATGAAGTCCAAGGGTCACTTTGGTACAGAGATCACCTTGGTAAACATATCACACTGTAATTACACCTCCTGCAGTTATGGTTATCCCTCATTATTGCCACTAAGTACAATAACTCATTTACATAACCAGTTCCCAGAATAAATCTAACACAAACACAATGGAAAGGCTTGTGTGACATTCATCACATTCCTTCTCTCCGTAACTACCACAGCTTCATGGCTATCTTGCTGTCATGGTCTCCTACATGTCTCTGAATATAACTCCAGCACTGGCAGCCAGGGCACTAAACTCCGGAACTTCCTTCAGCAATGTACAGTGGATACATTAGGAACAGTTTAAACAAAATTCCAGCATCTTCCCCCTTCCTCTCCAGTCCTGATGAAGGGTCTCAACCCGAAAATATTGACTGTTTTTTCCCCTCCATAGATGCTGCCTGACTTGCTGAGTTCCTCCAGCATTTTGTGTGTGTTGCTCTGGACTTCTAGCATCTGCAGAATCTCTTGTGTTTTCATTACGGTCACATAAGAAACTCTTAGATACGTACATGGATGATAGAAAAATGGAGGTCTGTGTGGGAGGGAAGGATTAGATTGATCTTAGAGAAGGCTAAATTTACTAGAATTTTGAAAAGGTCGGCACAATACTGTGGGCTGAAGGGCCTGTACTGTACTATAGTGTGCAAGTTTTGCAAGGATCTCTGTCACACGGTAGCAGCACCCTCTATCAAGGGACCCCCACCCCCCCATGACCCAGGCCACCTTCTCTTCTCACTACCACCATCGGGCAGGAGGTACAGGAGCCTCAGGAACCACAACACCAGGTGCAGGAACAGTTATTACCCTCCAACCATCGGACTCCTGAACCAGTGTGGATAATTTCACTCACCTCAACTCCGAACTGATTCCACAACCTGTGGATTCACTTTGAAGAACTCTTTGCAACTCATGTTCTCAGAATTGTTTATTTTTTTGTCTTCTTTTGCACATTGGTCGTTTGTCAGTCTTCATTTATGTACAGGTTATTTTTCATAAATCCTATTGTGTTTCTTTATTTTCCTGTAAATGCCCACAAGAAAATGAATCTTAAGGTAGTATATGGTGACGTACTTGGATAATAAATAAATTTTGACTTTGACTTTGACACTGTGAAGGATATCCAGAGTGAATAGCAGGGCCACAGAGTGGTTTTGAACAGTGATATCTTGGAATGCAAGCAGTGATCTGGGCGGACAGGCTGGACAAGAAGGTACGTGGCATGCTTGTCTTCATCAGATGAGGCATCGAGGACAAGAGTTGAGGCATCAATATATGATCATACCGTAACTTTGCTTGGGCTGTGATTGGAATATTTATTGCAAATGCAAGAAAATCCGCAGATGTCGGAAAGCCGCAGCCCGAAACGTCGACTGTTTATCCCTCTCCTTGGAAGCAGGCTGACTTGCTGAGTTCCTCCAGAATTTTGTGAGTATTTTTAATGCATGCCGTTCTGGTTGACAGACTATGGAGAAGATACAACTAATGTGGAGAGAGTACAACAAAAAAGATTCACAATCTCTCTGCCTCTACTCCTTTAAGACACTCCTTCAAAAACCTCCCTTAATGAGCACCTGTCCCAATATCCCCTGTGAAGCACAATGGGTCCTTTTCACAGCATTAAAAGAGGTATTTGTTGTTGGTGTTTTAATCCAATGCCTGAGACAGGTGCTGGTGGAGATTTGCCTGCGCTGGGCAGTAACAGCATAGTTAAAGGTGTGGGACATAATTATCAGGGACCACTGTGAACCATATGGGTCGTTTCGAGCTGAGAGTTCCTCCACTCATTAAGCCTGCACCTGGATTGTTCCAATCACAGAGGGGCACATCGCATACAGCCCCACCCCACCAATGCTTTGGCTTTCCTCTGAATTAATTCAATTAAATGAATTTATACCGGAAACTGAGATTCTAATTTTTATGAGCGTGTTTAACCACAAACAATGCTTACTGCTTCCACAATACCTTGCCAATTAGGCTAATGTATCCGCACAGCTGGTGGCTGATTAAAACGGGATCGGATCATAAATGAGGAATGTGCGTTTGCAGCTGGCTTCGTAACCCCCAGGATATCCCAATCAGCGCGTTTTGCTTGTGGTTACCGCAGTAACGCAAGAAACTGGCAAATGGTACACAGCAAGATCCCGCAGGCTGCTGTGTGGTAATCACGAGGTAGCGTGGTCTCAACGATAGTCGTCAGATCATAGATCACAGAATCATACAATACTTTGCCCATGGCAGCCATGAGAGCTATGTACACTAATCCCATTTCCTACACTAGGCCCGTCACTCTCCCTATGACATTTCTATCCAAGGACCTGTCCAAGCATTGTAATTATATCAATAGGTGGCATGGTGGAGATATGTCTCTACCAAAGGAGGAGCAAGACGCTCCTTCTCTTTGCTAGCCCGTAGGTCACCCTTGGGCAAGATGGAGCACCTGCTTAGCCCACCATCAGGGTCACATGGAGCCATGGGAGCAGGTGGCGGATGGTCGTATGGGCATCCGGTGCAAATCACAAAGCCCGGCTATGTGACTATTGACGCCAGACAGGCAATCTCTGAAATGTATTGATAATGGCTGGGGTCACCCGTCTTGTAAAGACGCTGCCCAGAAGAAAGCAATGGCAAACCACTTCCGTCAAACTTGCCGTGAACAATTATGGTGATGGATTGTGGGCACGTAATGATGATGATGTAGGATGGAAGGGAGTGCTCTGCTGAATTTATGTCATCGCACCCCTTTGCCTACACTGCACTTTCTCTGTAACTGTGTGAACCTGGTGGTGTGGGACCCAAGGCTTCTGCACCTCCTACTCAAAGGTAGTAGTGAGAATGTGAGCAAGGTGGGAGTCCTTGATGATGGATGCTGCTTGATTTTGACAGCTTTCCATATAAATGTGTTCAATGGTGGGGAGAGGTGTGCCTGCGATAGACTGGGCCGTATCCACTATGTTCTATGGACTTCTCTGCTCCTGGGCATTGGTGCTTCCATACCAGTCAGATACTCTATCGAAGTTTGTCAAAATTTTAGATGACATGCTGAACCTACTCTGAAAGGTCTTATCTCCTATCTTAGGCTACCTTTTCTGGTAGTTTTTTACCTCCCTTAGTGCAAAAAACTTACCCCTCACATTTCTTTTAACTTTATTCCCTCTCACTTTAACCCTGTGACCTTTAGCTCCAGACCTCTCACCTTGGGGAAAAGACTCTCATCTACTTTTCCTATGTCCCTCATAATTTTATATACCTCCATAAAGTCACCATTTAGCGTCTTACGTTCCGGTGAGAATATTATTCTATCTGCATAGCCTCCATCTTGACAGTATCCCATAATGCAGAATAAAATTGATTTCTGAAACCCTGGTGATTTTGCACCATCCATTCTAGATCCCTCTTCTCCTCACATGCCTATCACCTCTCTCTGGTGCCCCTTCTCCTTCCCTTTCTCCCATGATCCACTATCCTCTCCTATCAGATTCCTTCTTCTTCAGTCCTTCATCTTTTCCACTTATCACCTCTTAGCTTTTCACCATCCTCCCTCCCCCACCGACCCACTCACCTGATCTCACCTATCACCTGCCAGCTTGTACTCCTTCACCTTGCCCCACCTTCTTACTCTCGCTTTCCCCCTTCCTTTCCGGTCCTGATGAAGGTATGGCAAGAGGCCTAGACAAGGATGGTAAGGATCCCAGTGTTGGAGTATCCAAGACCAGAATCGAGACTCGATTTCGAGATTGAGACGAGAACAGGGTTCTTGACTAGATGCTAGACGAGAACCTGCCAAGACTAGGTGAGAATCTAAATGAGACAGAAATTCTAAACACAAATGCAGACTGAACCAGAGTTGAGCTGACGAATGAGCTCTGAACCAGGGTTAGTTGAATCAGATCTTGGCGCAAAATCATGATCACCAATTAGCGATGTGGGCCATGCCAGCCATCTATACTCTGGAGAATCAGAGTGTCTAAACCCCAGAGCCTGTCCTGGGTGAGTGCATGTTGTAACAGAGGTGTCTTGGCCCAAAATGTGGACTGTTCATTTTCCCACGATAGATGCTGCCTGGCCTCCTGTGTTCCTCCAGCGTTTTCTGTGTGTTACTCCAGTAAGACTTAGCCCAGCTCCTCTAATTTCTCCTTACAGCCCAGTGAATCTCTTCTGCACTCTCTCAATTGTTCTGTCTTCCTTCCGATCGTGTGGCAGCCAGAGCTGAGCTCGACGGCTCATGACGTGACAGTTGGCAAAGAACATCTGTGGATGTGGGGCTGAGCCAGGTCAGTAGGTCCCAGGATCGATGTCCGTGTGAGCAGGACGGCATGATGTCCGGCGAGCCCAAAGTTTGAGATCTGCAGCTTGGGGTGCCGTTATTGGCTACTCTGGGGTTCACTACCAAAGATCAAAGCCTGTTGGTCAATAGGGAGTTCAAGCTCGAAGCCCAATGGCTAAAGTCTGGAGACAGGAGGTCCTGGGATTGGAGGACTGACCGTGTGTGAGGGTGGGAGGGAAGAAAGGGGTTTGTTTTGTGGTTGCCGTTCTGTTTGTTTATCAGTCTTTGTTCATATATAGTTTTTCATAAGTCCTATTGTCTTTCTTTATTTTCCTGTAAATGCCTGCAAGAAAATGAACGTGACATAACGTACTTTGACTTTGACATTATCTCTTTCTGGAGAATGCTGACAGGGGTCAGGTTTCAATGATGTTTGAAGTGGAATGGCTCTAGAAGCTGTTTCATCATTTTCAGGCAGTGCAATATATAAGATTACTACAGTACTGTGCTAAAGTCTTTGGCACCCTAGCTATGTGTGTGTAAGACTTGCGCACAGTACTGTACACTTCCTTCTTTTTCCAGTCCAAACCATCAACATTCATCATTAACCATCATTAAGCTTACCATCTTCGCCATTTATGCCTAGATCCATTATTTTAACCACTTACTGGCCTACCTTGCTGCCTCCACACCTTGACGTAAATGTATCCTCTCTCTTTAGAATTATGGCCTCTCTAATGCAATTGCTAAGGACCCTCATAATCTGGGACATGCCACTGCCTCGTTACTGCCATTGGAATATCGGAAGAATTGGACCTAATTTTCAACTGTTCTTGTTGCATAAACCACACAAATTCCTGGTGGAATTTATGAAGGTCGTGTTTCACTGGAATGGTGGGAGCTGATTAGGGATCACCATAGTTTTGTTTAAGGGAGATCATGTCTCATAAATCGAATAGTTTTTTGAGGAGGTAATGAAGAAAATTGATGAAGACAGAGTGGTAGACGTGGTTCTCATGAACTTGAGCAATCAAGAAATTAGATGAAGCACTTCAAGACTTAGAATCGGATTCAGGTTCAGATTCGGAATCAGAATCAGGTTTACTTTTATATGACATGACATCTGTTGTTTGCAGCAGCTGTACAATGCAGAGACATAAAAATCTCCATAAATTACGTTATCAATAAATAGAGCAAAAAAGGGAAAATAAAGGCAGTGTTCATTGATTCATGGAGCATTCAGAAGATGGTGGAGGGGAAGAAATTATTGAGCGTGGCTCATGTACCTCTTCTCCAATGGTAGTAATGAAAAGAGGGCAGGCTCCAGAATGGTGGGTCCTTAGTAATGGATACCTCCTTCTTGAGGCACTGCCTCCTGAAAGTGCCTTCATGGTGGGGAAAGGTTCAGCCAGTGATTATGAAGGCTGGGTCTACAGCTGTCTGCAAACTCTTGCGATCCTCTGTACTGCAGCCTCCAAACCAGTCTGTGATGCAACTAGTCAGAATATTCTCCATTGTATATCTGTAGAAACTTGTGGAAGTTATTGGTGCTGTGACATCCCAAATCTCCTCAGTCTCCTAACAAATGTGATTCCCTTTGAAATAGGTGTCATTGAAGCTTCCTTACAGCTATCATAGCTGGGGGTGGTAATGGGGACAAGGTCTCACTGCCGATTAAATGTTCCCAATGGTGTGCGCTCCAAATAGCCTCTGACAACCAAGTCCAGTTCCTGGACTTCATGTTTGGCTTAGCCACTGAGCCCAGCAGAACCATTTCTTCTGACAGCAGAAGAGGCAAAGGTGGGTTACTGGCTCCATGAAACCAGTCGCTTCAGGGCTCATCGGCCATTGTTGGCAGCACATCTAGGAGAAGGAAAACTCTAATCTCAAACATCTGTTGCCTTAAGGAAGGCTTTGAGAGTAAATGCCGAGGAAAAATCCAGAACTAGAGTCCCTAAAGCAGTCTTAGGCTGAGTTCAATGCTGACTGGCAACTCCTGCAATGCTGCTGGTGCCAAATTTTATCGGTCTCTGCTGTTCCTTTGAATTCATCAGATGCATGGAAAGGGGGAGCTTGAAACACGGTCAATAGCTTGGTCTTCTTATCGTACTGCCCTGGCTTGTGTATCTAGGCAACTAGGATGCAGTATCCACGGTCGACCCTGACCAATGGAGGCCTCACAGGAAATGATGTCATCGACATACACAATGGTCAGAACTCACTGACATAAACTGGATCAAGCTATGAATTGAATTTTGTATTCACATTAAAACAAGTAGCAAATCCAGTACCAACAATTAAATTATGTCCCCCAGTGTGTCCTTTCCACACATACATTTCAACGTGAGAGAATGTTTACATGTGCTTGCTGCTGCGCATGTTGATCCCGTGACCTCCCCTTGAGTGAGTTGCCTGTGACTCACAATGGTCTGGGGACAACTATGTATGGGAATTAAACTGTGGGCATGGATGCAAGGGTGAAGAAGGAGGCGGTGGTGTAGTCACAAACAATAAAAAACATTGGAAACCATTCGGTTTCTCCCATATCTGCCTGGTGTTGCTGTACGAAGGCGAACTCAGGGAGTGTGTTTAAAGCGTTGACTAAGCTCTCCGCATTCAGATGTAAACTCTGTGTACAGCTGTTGTGGGGACATGTACAGACAGAGTCATTGTGAAACTAAGTTGTAGTATTGATTGCAACCTAGAATTTTTGACTCTATTGCGGGTCTCTTTGGTGGACATGAAGACCATGTCACCTTAAGGAAAACGTCACCAACCTACAGGAAGATATCAATAAGAAGGAAGCTGTTGTTCTCACCAACATTGTTTTTGGAAGATTTATCCCATTAATGGGATGTTATGTTGAAGTTGTATGACACGTTGATGAAGCCAGATTTGGAGTATACAGTAGTGAGCAGTTCTGATCACCTACCTACAGAAAAGAATCAGAATCTCAATGCCATTAAGATAGAAAGAGTACAGACAAACATTGACAAGGATGTTGCCTAGACTTGAGGAGCCTAGTTATAGGGAAAACTTGAATAGGTAAGGACTTATATTCCTTGGAGCACATGAGAAGGAAGGGAGATTTGATAGGGGTTTACAAAACATTGGGTATAGATAGGGTATATACAAGTAGACCTCTTCCACTGAGGTTGGGTGAAATCAGAACTAGAGCTCATAGGTTAAGACAGAACGCTGAAGTACTTAAGGGTACCGTGAGGGGGTCTTCACTCAGAGGGTGGTCGGAGCTGCGAGCAGAAGTGATAGGTGCAGGTTCGATTGCAACATTTAAGAGAAGTTTGAGTAAGAACATAGATAGGAGGAGAATGGAGGGCTATGGTCCAGATGGGACTAGGCAGAATGATAGTTCAGAATGGACCAGGTGGGCCGAAGGGCCTTTCACTGTGCTGTAGTGCTCTATGACTCCAAAGAGTGAAATCCAGTTCAAGGTCGTTCCCTTTCCTTGTTCTTCTGACCAAATCAATACACTTCCCTGCATTAAGTTCTACTCCAACAACTTCAACACACACAAAACGCTGCAGGAACCCGGCAGGTCTGGCAGCATTGATGGAGGGGAATGAACAGTGAATGAGACCCTCCGTCGGCACACCCCTTTTGTGTGTAATGCTTTAGGTATCCAGCATCTGCATAATCTCCCGCTAACTGACGCCTATTCAGAGCTTGCCCGCGACACCTGCACGAACGGAAAATGCTGGGTGGCCAGGTTGGCATCACTTACACTACAGTTTGTCAGCTCACCCGATCTTGTGGATAAATCATTAGATTTTAATCCAAAGACCTGGATCACAGCTCCGTAGTCATGAGTTCAAATCCACACTCCATCTCCACGGCAACTGGAGAATACATTTCCATCTGGCACAATTTACATATTATTATTTAATTATTTATGGTTTTATATTGCTATATTTATACTGTATTCTTGGTTGGTGCAACTGTAACGAAACCCAGTTTCCCTCGGGATCAATAGAGTATGACTATGACTATGACTATATTCAAAAAAATAAACAAATCTGGAAGAAAATACATCAGGCCATAGACATAGGAGCAGAAAAAGGCATTGAGTCCATTGTACTATTCCACCATGGCTGATTTATTATCCCTCTCCACCCCCATTCTCCTGCCTTCTCCCTGTAACATTTGACAAACCATATTAACCAAGAGCCCATCAACCTCCACTTTCAAATTACCCATTGACTTGGCGTCCACAGCAATCTCTGGCAACGAATTCCACAGATTCATCACCCCCTGTCTCAAGAAATTGCTCCTCATCTCTGTTCTAAAGAGACATACTTCTATAGTGAGGCTGTGCTCTCTGGACCAATGATCAACTCATTCTGTCTGTTTCCAGCATTCTCTGCTTCCTTCAGAATTCCATTAGCTGCAGGGTTTTGCTTTCAGATGTCCGGTCAAGCGAGCATCCTTTGAACAGAACAGAACTGAGTGCATGGGTGTAATTGAATGTCTTGGGCTTGGACTGGGCCTGTTACTGAGCTGTTTTTTAAAAATACTGGAAACACTCAGTGGGTCAGGCAGAGGTTGTAAAGAGAGAAATTATATATATATTATCTCAATTAGAGAGTCAAACTCTTTTGACCTCAAGAAGTCCCAGTGGGCCTGTACAACTGCTGTTAAACGTTGGAAAGATGGCAGCCAGTTTGTGCCCTGTTAGATCCCACCAAAGAGCAGTGTGATAGTGACTAACAAAGTCCAAATTCCAAGATAAGTTTATTATCAAAGTACATATATTTATATACAAACCTGAGATTCATTTTCTGGGGGATGGCATTCTCAATAAATCTATAGAATAATAACTGTAACAGAATCAATAAAAGACTGCCCACCAGAGTGCAGAAGACAACAAACTGTGTGAGTACAAAAAGAAAGAAAGAATAATAAATAAGAAATAAACATTGAGGACATGACTCCTTGAAAGTGAGTCCATAGGTTGTGGGAGCATTTCAACAATGGGGCGAGTGAAGCTGAGTGACGTTATTCCCTTTGGTTGAGGGGTAAGAACTGTTTCTGAACCTAGTGTTGTGAGTCCAGAGGCTCCTGTACCTTCTTCCTGATGGCAGCGGTGAGAAGAGAGCATGTCCTGGTGGTGGGAGTCCCTGATGATGGTTGCCGCTTTCCTGTGACAGCGTTTCATGTAGATGTGCTCAATGGTTTGGAGGGCTTTACCCGTGATGGACTGAGCTAAATTCACAACATTGAGCATAGATACAGCACATTAACAGGCCATTGGTCCCACATTGTTGCGCCAAACTAATTCCATTAGTAATCAAACGACCAGCTAAACTAATATCCTCTACCTACACAATGTCCATATCCTTTCAGTCTCTGATGAGAGGCACTGATCGTGTATAAGATGACGAGAGGCATTGATCATGTGGATAGTCAGAGGCATTTTCCCAGGGCTGAAATGGCTAACACGAGAGGGCACAGTTTTAAGGTGCTTGGAAGTAGGTACAGAGGAGATGTCAGGGGTAAGTTGTCATTTATTTAAAAACGCAGAGAGTGGTGAGTGCGTGGAATGGGCTGCCGGCGACAGTGGTGGAGGCAGATACCACAGGGTCTTTTAAGAGACTCCTGGATGGGTACATGGAGCTTAGAAAAATAGAGGACTATGGATAACCTTAGGTTATTTCTAAGTAAGTACATGTTCGGCACAACATTGTGGGCCGTAAGGCCTGTATTATGCTGTAGGTTTTCTATGTTTCTATGTTTCATTCCCTGCACAAACATGTGCCTATCTAAGAGCTTCTTGAATGCCTCTACTGAAGTTGCTTCCATCAGCCCTGCAGTACATCCAGTCACCCACCATTCTGAATAATAAAACCTGCCTCACACACTTCCTTTAAACTTTTCCTCCCCCCCCCCACCCACCCCCAACTTATATGCATATCCTCTGGTATCAGACATTTCAACCCTGGAGAAAATACAACAGCTTTTCTTCTTTGTCTGTGCCTCTCATAATCTTATAAATTTCAGTCAGGTGCCTCGTGACTGCAGAGAAAACAACCGGTTTGTCCAACCTCTCCTGTGGCGTGTGCCCTCTAATCCAGGCAGCAGCCTGGTAAACCACACGGTCCTTGACAGATCGGGGTCAGGCCCCAGTGGCATGGAGTGCAAGATGACTGGGGACACTTCACTGCTGCAGCCTTCCCTGCCGTTGTGGTCTGTCATCATCTTCTGCCAGCCCCACCATTTAGGTCTTGGTTGGATCGCTCTTTGACTGGAACCTCCCCTTGACTTTGTTGCCATGGGTGACCCTACCAGGAGTTAAACTCCAGACGGTATTAGTCTCAGGAGCGCGGGAACTCTTCGCTGTGACAAGGTGATGATCTCCATCCTGCTAAACTTACTTCTATACCCTTTCCAAAACCTCAACATCCTTCCTGGCCACCGAAACTGAATGCAATATTAAATAGTCCATTGCAGGAATGCGAAAACAAAATTCCTCCGGTGCAAGCAATCTGTAATAAAAACAGCAAATGTTTGAGGGGATTAGCAGGTCAAACGCCATCTGGAGAAGGTATGGACAGCAAAGAAACTGATTTCTCCATCATCGCCACAGATACCACCTGAGAATTGACTCTGTTTCCTATTCTTTAGTGAAGTCTGTCCATACTTGGCACATTTGCATTGTAGTTTAATCTGTTTCTATGAAGTTTTCTTTTCAAAAAAGAGTAGCTGCCGTCCAGGATACTGGAGAAGGAACTGCTCCACTCCATAAAGAGTCCCACAAGACTGTTCTTAAAAGTGGACCACAGGTTAAACACCAAAAGACGTAGCAACAGAATTAGGCATTCAGCCCATTTAGTCTGCTCAGCCATTTCATTATTGGTGATTTATATTTTAATTTTATTTAGAGATACAGCAGGGAACAGGCCCCACTGGCCCTTTGAGCCATGCCACCAGCAACCCACCGACTTAACCCTAACCTAATGAAACGGTCAATGCCAGCAGGCTTCCTCCTCTGAGGCTGGGTGGGACTACAACCAGAGGTCAGGAGTTTAGGGTGAAAGGTGAAAAGCTTAAGGGGAACAAGAGGGGGGAACTTCTTCCCTCAGAGGTAGGAGCTGCCAGCACAAGTGGTGCATGCAAGCTCGAGTTCAACATTTCGGAGAGGTTTGGATAGGTACGTAGATGGTAGGGTTATGGAGGGTGATAGTTCCAGTGCAGGTTTTTGGGAGTAGGCAGTTTAAAATGGTTTGGCACAGTCTAGATGGGCTGAAGGGCCTGTTTCAGTGCTGTACTTTTCTATGACTCTATGATTCTAATCACAGGACAATTTACAAAGACTAAATAACCTACTAACCAGTACATCTTTGGACTGTGGGAGAAAACTAAAGCAACTGTATTTCCTCCTCATGCCTTCCATGGGGAGGATGTACAGACTCCTTTCGGAGGACGCTGGGACTGAACTCAGAATGCCGATGCCCCGAGCTGTAATAGTGCCGCGCTAACCACTACACTACCATGGCACCCTCTCAACGCCATTCTCCTGCTTTGATGCCCTGAGTAATCAGGAATCTATTAATCTCCACATTAAATATATCCAGTGGCTTGGTCTCCCCAGCATCTGTGACAATGATTTCCACCCTCTGGCTAAAGAAATTTTTCCTCATCTCTGTTCCAAATCGATGTTCCTCAATTCTGAGGTTATGCCCTCTAGTCCTATCCTCCCCCACTATATGAAATATCCAATCTATGTTGGCTTTCAATATTTGATAGGTTTCAATAAGATCTCCCCTCATTCTTCTAAGCCCCTGTGAGTAGAGGCCCAAAACCATCAAATGCTCTTCATAAGCTTAAAATATATGCCTGAAATACAATACCTCAGAAATCCCACAAGCAGCACGGAAACAGGTCTTTGTGCACAAGTCCCTGGAGGTGAATTTGATCACAAAGTTTTCAGGCTTGGAGACATGGAGGTGACTTCCCCTCCCACGCCATCATCTCACCCAGCACAGCTCAATTGACAACCAGAAGTCCTGCTAGTCAAAGTTCAAAGAAATATTATTATCAATTAATATACATGTCACAATATACTACCCTGAGATTCATTTTCTAGCAGGCATTCACAGGGTTAGCATTTAATGCACGGCCTGTGATCACAGGGCCAGTGTGTAATGTGCGGATCATATTCCCAGGACAAATGTGTAATGCACGGATTATATTCCCAGGGCCAGTGTGTAATGCACAGGCTGTAATCAATCACAGCCCAGTGTGTAATGCACAGGCTGTGATCAATCACAGAGCTAGCGTGTAATGCATGGGCCCTCATCATTTTCTTTCTTCTGCCATGAACTTGATTCCAGACTTTTATTTTATTTTCAAAGATCACATCGCCACTCCTTACAATGTTATTTTTCCCAAGGAATGCTATTTACTCCATACAAAAATCACCATGGCAACAGCTGATATAACGCGGGGCTGCCGTGGAAATGAATAGGGGATAAAAGTAACATCTGAAACTGATACAGTGCAGAGGAGGAGGCCGGCAGGTTCTGGTCTTAACTGGACACGGATCCACAGGTTTGGCTTACAACTTACCGAAGTCTCCTTACCTCCAGACGACCTGATTGTGTTTCAACCAAACTCACAAAACTTTGCAAAGAAAGCAATTTGTCACTTAGTCTGCTCAATCAGCAACTCAGGCCAAATGGAAAAAAGCTTACAAAGAGCCATTTACAGTCATTTTACAATCTATATTAGAGACTGAGATGCTGCAGCAGATTGCATTATATGGAAAAAAGCTTACAAAGAGCCATTTACAATCATTTTACAATCTATATTAGAGACTGAGATGTTGCAGCAGATTGCATTATATGCAACTCTGCTGAACACACAAAGATGGCTGAGAACGCGCTCTGAGTCACACAGATATCAAAGCGATACACTGTAGATTTGTTTAAGATTGAGATTTATTTATTTATCACACGTATATCAAAAAATGCGGTGAAATGTGCCATCTGCGTTAAAAACTCTAATGATGTGCGGATGCAGCCTGCGAGCGCCAACGTGCCCACCACGTTCAGCAGAACAACACAAGCAACAACAACAAAACTTAATTACAGCAGCATCCCAGGCACAAAGCACCAGCTACACAACACCCACAAGAAAACAGATGTTTGAGACTTATGGAGAGATCAGCTCAGAAACAAATGCTTTATGTAACCCTGAAGACTGCCTGTATATTTAATTATTGTTGAAAAATGCACTTCCACTTTAGAAGCACCTTTCTAAATGGTCCAGATGCCCTCGACAACTGTTGGGGAACTATAGGCAAGCTGCCACATTCTAGAGCTGGAACGTTATTCTGGAGTAACACACACAAAATGCAGGAGGGACACAGCAGGTTAGGCAGCATCTATGGAAATGAATAAGCAATCAACCTTCTGGGCCAAGACCCTTCATCGGGACTGGAAAGGACAGTGGGGTGGGAAGAAGCCAGAATATGAAGGTGCGAGGGTGTGAAGGGGCAGGAGGACAAGCTGGAAAGTGATGGGTGACGTCAGGTGGGTGGAGGAGAGGGGAAATGAAGTAAGAAACTGGGAGGTGATAGGTGGAAAAAGTAAAGGGCTGGAGAAAAAGCAAACTGATAGGAGAGGGGAGTGGACCATAGGAAAAAGGGAAGGAGGAGGGGAGCCAGGAAGAGGTGATCAGCAGGTGAGTAAGAGGGAAAGGGAGGGGAAAAAGGGGGGGGGAGTTGGAGAAATCAATGTTTGTGCCATCAGGTTGGAGGCTATCTGGATAGAGTATGAGCTGTTGCTCCTCCAACCTGAGAGAGGCCTCATCATGGCAGTAGAGGAAGCCATGGACTGACATGTTGGAATGACGATTGGAATTAAGATGGTTGACCACCAGGAAGCTTTGCTTTTTGTGGGTGGAGCGAAGGTGCTGGACAAAGCAGTCCTCAGAATCTACGTCAGGTCTCGCCAGTGTAGAGGAAGCTGCATCGGGAGCACCTGATACAGTAGACGGCTCTGTCAGATTTGCAGATGAGGTGTTGCCTCACCTGGAAGGACTCTTTTGGGCCTTGAATGGAGGTGAGGGAGGAGGTGAATGGGCAGGTGTAGTACCTCTGCTTGCAGGGATAAGTGCCAGGAGGGAGATTAGTAGAGAGGGACAAATGGATAAGGGAATCATGGAGGGAGCGATCCCTGCAGAAAGTGGAGAAAGGGAGGAGGCAAAGATGTATCTGGTGGTAGGATACCGTTGAAGATGGCAGGAGTTGCAGAGAATGATCTGTTGGACATGGAGGCTCATGGGTGGTAGCTGAGGGCAAGGGGAACTCTTTCCCTGTTAAGGTGGTGGGAAGATGGGAGGCGGTTATGCCAGAACTGTTTAGAGTTTTGCTTATATCACAGCTTGGCAATTACAGACAGTTCTGGTCACCGCATTACAGGAAAGATACCATTGCACTGGAGAGGGACTGGAACAGAAGATGTTACTAGGACTAGAACATTGTCCAATTCCAACCTAGGTTACAGAATGATAGAGTTATTGATATGTATCAGAATCAGATTCATAAGACATAGGAGCAGAATTAGACCATTCGGCCCATCGAGTCTGCTCCACCATTCAATCGTGGCCGATTTATTATCCCTCTCAACCTCATTCTCCTTCCTTCTCCCCTAACCTTTGATACCCTAATTAATCAAGAACCTATCGACCTCCCTTTAAATATACACAATGACTTGGCCTCCACAGCTGTCTGTGACAATGAATTTGACAGATTCACTACCCTCTGGCTAAAGGAATTCCTCCTCATCTCTGTTCTGATACTGTTATGACTGGAAGAATATAGTTATATAGAAAGATGGGATTGTTTCCTTTGAAATGGAAGGGCTGAGGGGAGGTGTAATTTCTGAGTATTGGCACCGTGAGAGGCCGAGAGAGAGTAAGTAGGAAGAGGGGTCAGATATTGAGAGCAGGGGTGTAAAGTGATAGGTAGAAGCACCAGAACAGAGGGAGGGAATATACTCTTACCCAGATCAACACACACAAAATGCTGGAGGAACTTAGTCAGTCAGGCAGCAGCTATGGAGGGGAAAAAACATCATCTTTTTACCTGGCTTCACCTTTCATATGTATCCACATGCATGCTGTATACACAGTACTGTATTCTGTACAGCAACAAAGCTTTCAAAGTAATGAAGTTAAAAGTTTCTTGGTATCAAAAATATTACTATAAAGAGCAGTAAATAGAAAAAACTAAATCAAATCTATATTTGGTGTGACCACCCTTTTCCAGTTTTATATGAAAATAGGCTGGTAGTTTGTTCCCAGCACCTTGGAGGACTTGCCACAATCCTTCTGTAGACTTTGGCTTGCTTCTGTCTCTCCAGGTAATCCCAGACAGCCTCAATGATGTTGACATCAGGGCTCTGTGGAGGCAAAACCATCTGAAACCAGATAAAAAATCTAGGGTACCTAAGACTTTTGCGCAGGGCTGTATACACTATTTCAATTTGTTTCCCTTTTTGTACTATGTACTTCATTTCACAGCATGCGCCAGTGATAGTAAACCTATTCTGATATATATATATCACACACAGTACAGGTATATTATCAAGGGAAGCACAGGTGACTGAGAACTACGTAGGCAATCACACGTGAGCAGTTTCCATCACTTTCTCTTTATTAACGGACAATGAAAAACAGGAAACAAAAATGCTGAATGCAGCCCTGAATCCAGTGAGTTCCCATTCCCATTTCACATCATTCCTGATGTTCAGTTTCATCTTCGGATATTTCTCCAGTTTCTGCTGGGGGATTGTTATTGAATCTGATTCCACCCTGACAGACAGGTTGTTCCACTGAAATAGTTCAGATTTCTTCTTTACCCAAGAGTATTTATATCTGGATATCATCCGTTCAGACATTAGAACTTTGATTTACTTAATTTAAAGTTAGTCTGGAATTTAAGCATCTCTATCTGATCTCCCCTGAGCCTTCCCTACCCTGAAGGGAACATCATCTTCTTTCACACTCCTCCCAGTATCTAAACCCTTAACAGTTCAACCATTTCCAAAATCAGAATTAGGTTTTTAAATCACTGACATACGCCATGAAATTTATTGTCTTCAGGCTCCTGTGCCTGCTCCCTGATGGTAGTAATGAGAACAAGTCATGTCCTGGGTGACGGGGGTTGTTCATGATGGATGCCGCCTTTTGGGGAGGCTAGTGTCAGCGATCGAGCAGGCTGAGCAAAGCAACCCTCTGCAGATTTCTTCCATCATGAGCATTGGTGCCTCCATCCTAGACTTTGATGCAACCTGTTAACTGTTTTGTGTTGTTTTGTTCTGGCCGTGGCACCTCAGCTGTCCACCTGCACTGCATCTTATCTTTAGAATGATCCGTGTAGATAGCAGGCAAAATAAAACTTGGCATTCTCAGGATTGCTGCCAGTGCTACGTGACAGTGATGGTAAGAATTGGAGGAGATGGCAGTTGAATGCGTGGCTGAGGAGTTGGTGCAGGGAGCAGGGTTTTAGATTTTTGGATCATGGGGATCTCTTCTGGGGAAGGTGGGACCTGTACAGATTGGATGGGTTGCACCTGAACTCGAGGGGGAGCAATATCCTTGCAGGTAGGTTTGCTAGCATGGTTCGGGAGGGTTTAAACTAATTTGCAAGGGGGATGGGACCCGGAGCGATAGAGCAGTGAAAGAAGTGCATGGAGTAAAGCCAGATCTAACGAGAGGCTTTGAGGAAAGAGAAGCAGAATAAACGGTGTAAAGGTAGTAAGGCAAAAGGGCTGAAGTGTGTGTACCTCAATGCAAGAAACATCAGGAACGAAGGTGATGAACTGAGAGCTTGGATACATACATGGAATTATGATGTAGTGGCCATTACAGAGACTTGGCTGACACCAGGGCAGAAATGGATTCTCAATATTCCTGGATTTCAGTGCTTTAAAAGGGATAGAGAGGGGAGGGAAAGGGGAGGAGGGGTGGCATTACTGGTCAGGGATACTATTACAGCTACAGAAAGGGTGGGTAATGTAGCAGGATCATCTTTTGAGTCGGTATGGGTGGAAGTCAGGAACAGGAAGGGAGCAGTTACTCTATTGGGGGTATTCTATAGGCCCCCTGGTAGCAGCAGAGATACAGAGGAGCAGATTGGGATGCAGATTTTGGAAAGGTGCAAAAGTAACAGGGTTGTTAACACGGGTGACTTTTATAACTTCCCTAATATTGATTGGCACCTGATTAGTTCCAAGGGTTTAGATGGGGCAGAGTTTGTTAAGTGTATCCAGGACGGATTCCTGTTACAGTATGTGGACCGGCCGACTAGGGGGAATACCATACTAGATCTAGTACTAGGTAACGAACCGGGTCAGGCCACAGATCTCTCAGTGGGTGAGCATCTGGGGGACAGTGACCACCGCTCCCTGGCCTTTAACATTATCATGGAAAAGGATAGAATCAGAGAGGCCAGGAAAATTTTTAATTGGGGAAGGGCGAATTATGAGGCTATAAAGCTAGAACTTGTGGGTGTGAATTGGGATGATGTTTTTGCAGGGAAATGTACTATGGACATGTGGCTGATGTTTGGGGATCTCTTGCAGGATGTTAGGGATAAAGAATGGTAGGGTGAAGGAACCATGGGTGACAAGTGAGGTGGAAAATCTAGTCAGGTGGAAGAAGGCAGCATACATGAGGTTTAGGAAGCGAGGATCAGATGGGTCTATTGAGGAATATAGGGTAGCAAGAAAGGAGCTTAAGAAGGGGCTGAGAAGAGCAAGAAGGGGGCATGAGAAGGCCTTGGTGAGTAGGGTAAGGGAAAACCCTAAGGCATTCTTCAATTATGTGAACAACAAAAAGATGACAGGAATGAAGGTAGGACCAATTAAAGGTGGGAAGATGTGCCTGGAGGCTGTGGAAGTGAGCGAGGTCCTCAATGAATACTTTTCTTCGGTATTCACCAATAAGAAGGAACTTGATGATGGTGAGGACAATTTGAGTGAGGTTGATGTTCTGGAGCATGTTGATATTAAGGGAGGGGAGGTGTTGGAGTTGTTAAAATACATTAGGACCGATTAGTCGCCGGGGCCTGACAGAATATTCCCCGGCTGCTCCACGAGGCCAGTGAAGAGATTGTTGAGCCTCTGGCTAGGATCTTTATGTCCTTGTTGTGCACGGGAATGGTACCAGAGGATTGGAGGGAGGCAAATGTTGTCCCCTTGTTCAAAAAAGGTGGTAGGAGTAGTCCGGGTAATTATAGACCAGTGAGCCTAACGTCTATGGTGGGAAAGCTGTTAGAAAAGATTCTTAGAGATAGGATCTATAGGCATTTAGAGAATCATGGTCTGATCAGGGACAGTCAGCATGGCTTTGTGAAGGGCAGATTGTGTCTAACAAGCCTGATAGAGCTCTTTGTGGAGGTGACCAGGCATATAGATGAGGGTAGTGTAGTGGTTGTGATCTACGTGGATCTTAGTAAGGCATTTGACAAGGTTCCACATGGTAGGCTTATTCAGAAAGTCAGAAGGCATGGGATCCAGGGAAGTTTGGCCAGGTGGATTCAGAGTTGGCTTGCCTGCAGAAGGCAGGGGGTCGTGGTGGAGGGAGTATTTTCAGATTGGAGGGCTGTGACTTGTGATGTCCCACAAAGATCTGTTCTGGGACCTCTACTTTTCATGATTTTTATTAATGACCTGAATGTGGAGGTAGAAGGGTGGGTTGGCAAGTTTGCAGACGACACAAAGGTTGGTGGTGTTGTAGATAGTGTAGAGGATTGTCGAAAATTGCAGAGAGACATTGATAGGATGCAGAAGTGGGCTGAGAAGTGGCAGATGGAGTTCAACCCGGAGAAGTGTGAGGTGGTACACTTTGGAAGGACAAACTCCAAGGCAAAGTACATAGTACTCTAGTCAGGATACTTGGTAGTGTGGAGGAACAGAGGGATCTGGGGGTACATGTCCACAGATGCCTGAAAATTGCCTCACAGGTAGATAGGGTAGTTATGAAAGCTAACACCCCTTAAGCTTTCTTAAGTCAAGGGATAGAGTTTGAGTCATGATGTAATGACGTAGCTCTATAAAACTCTGGTTAAGCCACACTTGGAGTACTGTGTCCATTTCTGGTCACCTCACTATAGGAAGGATGTGGAAGCATTGGAAAGGGTACAGAGGAGATTTACCAGGATGCTGCCTGGTTTAGAGAGTATGGATTATGATCAGAGATTAAGGGAGCTAGGGCTTTACTCTTTGGAGAGAAGGAGGATGAGAGGAGACATGATAGAGGTGTACAAGATAATAAGAGGAATAGATAGAGTGGATAGCCAGCACCTCTTCCCCAGGGCACCACTGCTCAATACAAGAGGACATGGCTTTAAGGTAAGGGGTGGGAGGTTCAAGGGGGATATTAGAGGAAGGTTTTTTACTCAGAGAGTGGTTGGTGGGTGGAATGCACTGTCTGAGTCAGTGATAGAGGCAGATACACTAGTGAAATTTAAGAGACTACTAGACAGACATATGGAGGAATTTAAGGTGGGGGTTATATGGGAGGCAGGGTTTGAGGGTTGGCACAGCATTGTGGGCTGAAGGGCCTGTAATGTGCTGTACTGTTCTATGTTCTATGTTTTCACGTTACCTTGGTACATATAGAGCACAGTACAGTACCTTCAGCCCACAACGTGGTGCCGATCTTTTTAATGTACTCTATGATTAATCTAACCCTTCCCTGCCACGTATCTCTCCATTTTTCTCAAACCTGTGTGCCTACCTAAGAGTCCCTTAAATGTCGTGAATGACAAGAATAAACTGATTACCAGTCCAGGATCAGGGTAACCTGCAGAAAGTTGTAAACTCAGTCAGCTCCATCATGGGCACCAGCCTCCCCAGCACCGAGGACATCTTCAAGGACTGAGGCCTCGAAAAGGCAGTGTCCATCCTTAAGGATCCCCAGCACCGAGGACATGCCCTCTTTTCATTACTCATCAGGAAGGAGGTACAGAAGCCCAAAGGCACACACTCAGTGATTCAGGAACAGCTTCTTCCCCTTTGCCATCCGATTTCTCAATGGGCATTGAACCCATGAACACTACTTCTTTTTACTGTGTATTGCTACCACATAAAAACAAATTTCACGACATATGCCCATGATACTAAATCTGATTCTGTTTGGTTCTACTTGTATTATTTTCTCTGGCAATCTGTAAACATCTTCTCAAAGTGTGGTGCCTTGAACTGGAGCCAGTACTCCAGCTGAGACCAAGGATCTGTCATAGAACAACAGGAAGAGACTAATGAGATTTTCGCACAGGCAATAAGATCTGCTACCTAGCTTCAAAACCCACTCCTCACCCCTTAGAAATGCTTTGGTTAACAAATATAGATTGAATACTGGCAAATAGTGTGACATCATTAGCCATTTATGAAGAGAGATGTTCACTGCCACTCTCCTCTGCAAGTAGAGTAACTGCTGAAGCTCTACCTCCTTGTCCCAAATTCCTTGTTCACTGCAGAAATCTCTCTCTCTGCCCATCCTATTGTGCTCTATTAACCCATCACCCAAACCAGCCTCCCCCCATTTACTCTGTCTACACTTCCTACTGTCTCAGTAAAGCAGTCAACATAATCGATGTCCCCTCCCACACTGGTCTTCTACTCTTTTCCGCTCTCCCATCAGGCAGAAGATACAAAAGACTTAGAACATGTACCATGAAGTTCAAAGACAATTTAATATACCTTTATCAAATATTCCCTCAATCTCCTACGCTCGGGAGAATAAAGCCTTAACCTATCTAACCTTTCCTTATAACTCAAGTTCTCGAGTACTGACAACATCCTTGTAAATTTTCCCTGCATTCTTTCAATTATTGATATCTTTCCTATAGGTGGGTGCCCAAAAATGCACGCAATACGCCATATGTGGCCTCACATCTAAACTTCAACATAACAACCCATTAATGAGATAAATCTTCTTAAGCTGCTGACAGTGGGATGAATTGCTTCCTTTTGTGTCCTGATCAAAGCTTAGCCTTTTAAATTCCAATGAATGAAGGAATGAAAATTCTCACTGTAAATTAACCCAGTCATGGGTTCATTATGATAAATGGCTTCCAGAGCCAATATATCCCTCACAAGGAGCTGCGCAGAACTGCTTACAGTTTTCCAACAGGGATTAATCATAGCTACGTATAAAAGTCCACATTCCAAAGACCTGAACAAATCCCTCCACAGACAATACCTGACTCACTGAATTCCTCTGTCTTCAAACACAAGATGCTAGAATCTGGAGCAATGCACGAGAGGCTAGAGGAGTGCATAAGGTGCTGGGGCGGCGCAGTAGCATAGTGGTTAGCACAACCCTTTACAGTACCAGAGACCCGGGTTCAGTTCCTGCTCGTGCCTTTAAGGAGTGTGTGCATTCTCCCCGTCACTGCACGGGTTTCCTCTGGGTGTTCCGGTTCTCTCCCACAGTCTAAAGATGTAGCAGTTGGTAGGATACTTGGTCATTGTAAATTGTTCCATCAGGCTATGGTTAAATTGAAGGAGTCGCTGAGTGGTCCTCCTGAAGAGTCAGAAGGGCCTACTCTGTGCTGTATCTCAATAAGTAATTAAATAAAGAAAGAAACACTGCTGGGGGACATTGGAGCATCAGCCAGTTGGTATATCTGGAAGAAGGGTCTTCTGACTGTTCATTTCCCTTCATAGATGCTGCCTAACCTATCTAGTTCCTCCAGAATCTTCTGCATCCATTTATTGCAAGGGTCCCCAACCTTTATTATGCTATGTTGGCGTGTGGCCAAGTGGTTAAGTCGTCCATCTAGTGATCTGAAGGTCGCCAGTTCGAGCCTTGGCTGAGGCAGCGTGTTGTGTCCTTGAGCAAGGCACTTAACCACACATTGCTCTGCGATGACACCGGTGCCAAGCTGTATGGGTCCTAATGCCCTTCCCTTGGACAACATCGGTGGCATGGAGAGGGGAGACTTGCAGCATGGGCAACTCTGATCTTCCATACAACCTTGCCCAGGCCTGCGCCCTGGAAACCTTCCAAGGCGCAAATCCATGGTCTCATGAGACTAACGGATGCCAAGGAAGAAGAAGGACCCCTACCATTAACCGAGGGGTCTGAGGACCCCAGGTTGGCAACCCCTAGCGGGCTTATGTTGTTCCAAATTCCAGCATCTGCCGTCTCTTGTGTCCCCACCTATTTTCTGTGTGTTTCTGTGATCTGCACACACAAGACCAAAACTTATTTGAGCTCCACACCTTCTAACTTTTCAACATGCTGAAAATATTCTGCACTCTCAACGTTTGATCCACATGTTTCCTCCCAATGAGGTACCCTCACCGCAGTTTCACCAGTTCAAAGTAGGTGTATTATCAAAGTACGTATACGTCACCATATATTACCCTCTGATTCATTTCCTTGCAGGTATTCACAGTAAAAAAAAGGTTCAAAGGTTCATTTGTTATCAAAGTATACAGCTCTAAAATTCTTATCTTCAGATAGCCATGAAACCAAGAAAGAGAAGAACTGCAACACAATCATCAACCTCCCCGCACAAAAAAAGTAAAAAAAAGGAACAAGCATATTGACCCCCAGATCCCCTTCCCCACACGCCAAAACTATAAAGATTAGGCAAAAAACACAGAATACAAAAAACTAAGACTGAAAAAAAATGTCTGTAGTCCAAGTCCATATCCAAAATGCAGAAAACCCGGGTAATGATTTCTGAGCACAGTGGCAGGCACTTGCCTCTCTTGCAGCAAGTGATCCCACCAGCTATAAAAAGGCAGCCTCCCCTCTCCGGTAACAGAGCAATCCCCAGCGATAAAATGTCAGGCATCCGACACCCGCCTTCCACATTCGCCTCAATGTTTCAATCTCCCTTGTCATTTTAATTGGTGAACAATGGAAGATTTAATCAGTGAAATGGAGTCAAATGTCAGCTCACACCCCCCACAACCTTCTTGCTAGGAGGTTACCACACACCTCTATTTCCTGGAATCCTCTCGGAGACTGCAGAGTGCTAAGACACCCAAACTATCTCCAGACTGCCAGTCACAGGCTCCAACAGTTCCCGAATCACAGTCAAGACAAAAAATAAATGTAAAACACATAAAAAGGTGAAATATATGGTTTCATGATTTATCCCGAAGCTGTCAACTGAAGTAGCATTGTACACAGGCGCCATCTTGACTGGAACAAAGAAACACAATAGAATCAATGAAGAACTACACACAAAGACTGACAAACAACTAATGTGCAAAAGAAGAAAAACTATGTAAATAAAAACATCATCCAATAAATAAATAAATAAATAAACAAACAAACAAACAAACAAATAAATAAATAAATAGATAACTAAATAAATAAATAAAGATTATTGAGAACATGAATTGTAGAGTCCTTGAAAGTGAGTCTGTAGATTGAGGAATCAGTTCAGAGCAGAGGTGAGTGAAGTTATCCACACTTGATGGTTGTAGGTAATGACTGTTCCTGAACGTGGTGGTGTGGGATCTAAGGCTCATTGTGGAAGTGAGGTTATCCACACTGGTTCAGGGGCCTGATGGTTGTCAGGTAATAGCTGTTCCTGAACCTGGTGGTGTGGGACTTGAAGTTCCTGGACTGCCTGCACAGGGGCAGTAGTTAGAAGACCTTGGGTGGTGGGGGTCCTTGATGATGGGTGGTATCTCCTTGTGGCAGTGCTCCTCGTCAATCTGCTCCGTGGTGAAGGGGGATTTTCCTGTGATGAACTGGGCCGTATCCACAATATTTTGTAAAACCTTTTCATGTTTAGATATCTGCGTTTCCATATCAGGCTGAAATGCAACCAGTCACCCAGTCAGAAAACATTTCTTGGTAACTTATTGTTTCCAACCACATAACTAACAACACACCTTGATTTTGAATCATCAGTACATTTGGACCTGAGTACTGTTTTCATTGTGCAAGTCCTTTATAATCACTAGGACTAATCGTAATTCCAACACAGATGGTTGCAGAAGGCCATTAGTCACACCCTACCAGTCTGGCTGTCTGTCCATTATACTCTCTGGATCCTCTGCATGGTTAATCAAAGTCATGCTAATACATTGATTTCAGTCCTGTCAGCTTCAAGGTTTGGTAACAAATCTTGTGAGGAATTTTATCAAATGCCTTTCTACAGTTAGCTGTGTAGCAGTTCGTGTAACTCTATTACAGCACCAGTGGCTTGGGTTCAATTCCAGTTACAGCCTGTAAGGAGTTTGTACATTCTCCCCATGAACACTTGAGTTTCTCCCACCTGTTCCGCTTTCCTCCCTCACTCCAAAGATGTCCAGGTCAGTAGGTTAATTAGTCACATGGGTGTAATTGGCCGGCGTGGGCTTGTTGGGCCAGAAGTTACTGTGGTGTATCTCTAAATAAAATAAAATTAAACCTTATAGGTAATCCCTGTACTCTTCATTATCCTTGCTTAAAATAGACTCTTATCACAAGCACAAATCGCTTTTACAAACGTTTGCCACTCCCCCTCTGATCAACAGAAAGTTGTTAGGGTGTTCAGGAGCTCTGTTCTGAATAACTTGCTCAGTGAGTTATGGTCTATGGTCTGATACCCAATCTACGGTTTTGTCCACTAGTTGAACAAAAACTGAACTTAGTTTGCTTCTTCTGTAGCAGTGGAGACTGAGTGGAGAACTTACAAACGTTTATAAGATTATGAGGAGCGTAGATCGAGTAGACAGTTGCATAAGAGAATCTGCATATGCTGTGGTTTTTGAGTAACAGACACAAAATGCTAGAGGACCTCAGCAGGCCAGGCAGCACCTATGTAGGAGAATAAGCAGTCGATGTTTTGGCCTGAGACCCTTCATCAGTGTCCAGTCCTGATACATATATACATATACAACATGCACAAACAGATAATATATATATCTTCTCCGAGGATTGTCACCTTATCGTGGTAAAAAGGCTTGTGAGTTCCTGGGACCCCAAGAGTGATGCTGTCTGCAGCTTAGCTCCTGGTGGGGTCACCCATGGGGGTAAGGTCAAAGAGGAGGTTCCAGGCAAAGATCGATCCAACCAAGACCTCAATGGTGGAGCTGGTGGGAGATGATGAGACATCTTCCCTTCAAGCTGCACCCCTCAGCAACTCACCAATCTAACCCTAGCCTAATCACAGGACAATTTACAATCACCAATTACCCTACTACCTGTTACATCTTGGGACTGTGGGAGGACACTGTAGCACCCGGAGGAAACCCACATGGTCACGGTGAAAACGTGCAAACCCTTTTACAAAGGGTGCTGGAACTGAACCCCAACCTCTGACGATGCGAGCTGTAATAGCGTCACACTTACCGCCACTCCGTGGCACCTCAACATATACAGTATAAAATTAAATAAGTCGTGCATAAAGGGACCATTATAATCCAAGGGTTCTTAGAGTTGAATTATGGGTAGACTTTCAACAAACTAAGGCTTCATTCTCCAGAATCTAGAAGGCTATGACTCAAACAGGACATTCATCCCATCAGCTTTTGGAAGAATTATTCCTTTAATTTCTCATGAAGCAGGGCTGTGGGGAGGGAACCTTCTGGCTCCTTCTCTCAGCATGTGAGTATGAGCACAATGGGCCAAAAGTCCTCATCCAGTTGATCAAATGGCTGTTGCAGTTTAAATCTCAAGTTACCATAGGGGCTACAGATTTTTATCGTCTGCAAACATCACATGCAAATAATCAAGAACCCAGTAATGTTCGGATTTCACATCTGACTCATTTCCTCTGTGTGGTATGTATCATTTCCCTACGCAGCAACAATGCTACATTTCCATTTTTTAGAAAATAGATCTCCAGGGACTTTTTTTTCAATTCTTTCCAGTAACCAATAAAAGTCAAGGCTTTAGCTCTTTGATTTCTTTCACACCTAGTGCTTCCCCCACCGCCCCCAAGGTCTGACACCCTGGGTGTATTTGAAAACGCTGCAGTTTGTTAAATGGATTTTTGCATCAGGCCTATTGTTTCACCCTTACTGGAAGGTGGAGATTATGCAGGGAATGGAAATAACGTAGATAGTCATTATGGTCAGCATAAACCGAAGGAGCCTGTTTCTACGAACAAGCAGCACTGTACAGACAGTACAGCCCAGTGTTGTGCCAGACTTTACCCTGCTCCAAAATCACTTCAACCCTTCCCTCCTACGTACTCTAGCTCTCCATTTCTCTGTCATCTAATCGAATCAGAACAGTTATTTTCTCTGACATGCATCGTGAAACCTGTCCCGATGAAGGATCTTGGCCTGAAACTTCGACGGTTTACTCTCTCCCACAGATGCTGCCTGACCTGCCGAGCTTCTCCAGCATTCTGTATCCATTGCATTGTGAAATTTGTTGTCTTGTGGCAGCAACACAGTGCAATACATAAAAAATTACCGCAAGTGACAATAAGAAATATATAGTCATAGTCATAGTCATACTTTATTGATCCCGGGGGAAATTGGTTTTCGTTACAGATAGAACCATAAATAGTTAAATAGTAATATGTAAATTATGCCAGTGAATTATGAAATAATTCACTGTATATAAATATGAAATAATATACTGTATATAAATGAATAAGTAGTGCAAAAAGATGTATCAACAAGGCAACTGGACCTGTTGTGTTGTCTAGAGGCCATTTCAGCACTCACCCAAGAGGTTTCTTCGGTCTGATACTTGGTGGGTAGTTTTCCAGTTTATAAACTCTGTGAATTGTTTAAAAGTACAGCAATCACATGAGGGTCATTAAGAGTTGTAGGGGTGTTGAAAGGGTCATTAGTCTTATCTTTGCATGAATGGAGGTGTAAGCTGTGTTGAGATGCTGGGGTAAAGATGTTAGGACTGCATCAGAAGTAGCTGATAGGTGATGTCAAACCCCACCCCCTCTGTTCAGGGATGGGTTTTCCAGTTCAACAAAGATTCTCTAATTCCTCTTTCAAACCACCTGTCCTCCCTGTCCAAAATATGCACATTGCTATCGTCAACAGAGTGTCCTTTGTCCTTTAGTTGTCGATATAGTTTGATCTGAGGTGTTAGCCCTCCTATGTTGGGCCATCCGCTTATGAAGTAGTTGTTTTGTCTCACACCTGTACAGGTCTGTGCATAGGAGGGCTAATACCTCAGGTGTTATCTACACCTGAAGGGCTAAGGACACTCTGTTGACGATAACATTGTGCACATTTTGGACAGGGAGGACAGGTGGTTGAAAGAGGGGTTAGAGAAGCCATCTTTGTCGAACTGGAAAACCCATCCCTGAACAGAGGGGTGGGGTTTGACACCACCTGTCATCTACTTCCAATGCAGTCCTAACATCTCTAGCCCAATGTCTCCACAACAGTTCACACCTCCATTCATGCAAAGATAAGTCTAATGATCCTCTCATTACCTCTATGACTCTTACCGATCCTCACATGATTGCTATACATTTAAACAACTCACAGAGTTTATAAGCCGGAAGACTACCCACCGTGGATCAAAACTGAAGCAGCCTCTTGGATGAGTGGTGAAACATCTTCTAGACAACACAAGTCCAATTGCCTTTACTGTTATTTGATGACCTGGATGACTGAGAACCTTCATGGATGGTGTGTGCGGAAATCTGACGGTGGAGGGGTCTCTTACACCTGTGTAGCCCTCCCTGGCAAGCCTCAGGGTTGCTCAGCTCGCTGTCATCTAGGGAGACAGCCCTCGACCCCTCCAAACTGGGTAATTAGTTTGTGTGGATGCTGTGCGATGTACCCCACCCCGCCAAATAACAGACAATACACCCGATATGATTAAATGCTTTACAGTTTATAGATATTACTGGAACTATATAATTAATAGAGATAAAATATAAAAGGAAGATAAAAGGCACCACACTTATCAAAGTCCAATCTCTTCGTGCACTAACAGTTGGAGCTCAGGACCTTCCTTCTTCACCCTGCGACCCCTCGGACCACCTTGACCAGCGACCTGGGACCAACAACGGTGGTCCACCAGACGCTCCACATGAGTCCGTCTCTGTCTCCTCTCCTCGCCAAACACCCTGGACCTTGGACTCAGGATCCGACCCCGTTAGCCGACTCAGAGCACCTTGTCCATCCTCTCTCTCTCTCTCCCTCTCTCTCTCACGCCTTCTGCCCCAAAACCCATGCATCACAATAACTTACAGACACACTAGAAAGAATAACATCTATCTCAATTGGTTTGTTTGCTCTCTTATCAATAATCTGACCCAAACAAACTCCTAGTGCAAGAACTTTCTCAGCATTTAACATAACAAAGAAGCCATCTCAAGTATAACATAACAAAGAAGCCATTTTAATTAGCCTATGCCGTAACATAAAAGAAGAAACCTCTTACACCTGAATGTAAGAATCTCTTAAACGTCCCTAATGTATCTGTCTCACTCACCACCCCTGGCAGGGATTTCCACACACCCACCATTCTCTGTGAAAAAATTTACCTCTGACACCACCCCCCCCCCATACGTTCCTCCAGTCACCTTGAAGTTATTTCCACTCATGTTAATCAGAAAGTTCTATGTTGAAGAACTCTGTGATTCTAACTCATGGACTCAGAAAACTACAACATAGAAACAGGCCCTGCAGCTCATCTAGACTATACTGATTGACTGGCACTGGGTCCATATCACTCCATACCCCTACCACCTGAATACCAATCCAAACCTCTCTTAAAGGTTGAAGTCGAGCTTGCATGCTCCACTTGCACTGGCAGCTCATTCCACACTCTCACCACCCTCTGAGTGAAGATGTTTCTCCTCATGTTCCCTTTAAACACTTCACATGTCACCCATGACCTCTGGTTGTAGTCCCACCCAACCTCAGTGGAAGAAGCCTGCTTGCATTTACCCTATCTATACCCTTCATAATTTTGTATACCTCTATCAAATCTCCTTTCGATCTCCTATGTTCCAAAGAATAAAGTCCTAACCTATTCAGTCTTTCATTATAGGTCTTCCAGTATTTATGGTTATTTAAATCAAATGCCTTCTTTGGGGCACTCCTCTGTTTTCACGGATGTTTGCAAAGAAAAAGAATTTCAGGATGCATATTGTATACATTTCTCTGACATTAAATGGACCTATTGAAACCTGTTGAAATATCATTAAGCTCAAAAGGGTGCAGAAAAGATTAACAAGCTTGTTAAACATTAGATTATTAAAGATTAATTTTATTTGTCACCTCGACGCTTTGCAATTCGCCTACTGGAGCAACAGGTCAACGGCAGATGCCACCTCTCTGGCCCTACATTCCTCCTTCGAACACCTGGAGAAAAGACGCATACGTAAGGCTCCTTTTCATTGACTACAGCTCTGCCTTTAATACCATCATTCCAAATAAACTGATTCCTAAGCTCCCGAACCTAGGCCTTAGCACTCAGGTCTGCAGCTGGATCTTCAACTTCTTCATAGACAGGACCCAGGCTGTAAAAATAGGGGACAAGCTTTCCTCTACAATCACTCTGAGCACCGGTGCCCCACAAGGCTGTGTACTCAGCCCCCTGCTGTACTCACTGTACACCCATGATTGTGTAGCCAAGTTTCCATCAAACTCAATATATAAGTTTGCTGATGACACAACAATTGTAGGCCGTATCTCAGGTAATGATGAGTTTGAGTACAGAGAGGAAATTAATAACCTGGTGGCATGGTGCGAAGACAATAACCCATCCTTCAATGTCAGCAAAACGAAGGAATTGGTTGCTGACTTCAGAAGGAGTAGCGGACCGCATGGCCCAATTTACATCGGTGGTGCACAAGTGGAACAGGTCAAAAGCTTTAAGTTCCTTGGGGTCAATATCACAAATGACCTGACTTGGTCCAACCAAGCAGAGTTCACTGCCAAGAAGGCCCACCAGCGCCTTCCTGAGAAAACTAAAGAAATTTGGCCTGTCTCCTAAAACCCTCACTAATTTTTATAGATACACCGTAAAAAGCATTCTTCCAGGGTGCACCACAACCTGGTATGGAAGTTGTCCTGTCCAAGACCGAAAGAAGCTGTAGAAGATCGTGATCACTGCACAGCACATCACACAAACCAATCTTTTGTCCGTGGACCCACTTTACACCGCACGCTGTTGGAGCAGTGCTGCCAGGATAATCAAGGACACGACCCACCCAGCCAACACACTTTTCGTCCCTCTTCCCTCTGGGATAAGGCTCAGGAGCTTGAAGACTCGTACGGACAGATTTGGGAACAGCTTCTTTACAACTGTGATAAGACTGCGGAACGGATCCTGACTCCGATCTGGGCCGTACCCTCCAAATATACGGACCTGCCTCTCGGTTTTTTTGCACTAACTTACTTTCCATTTTTCTATTTTCTATTTATGATTTATAATTTAAATGTTTAATATTTACTATTTTTTACTATTTTTAATATTTAATATTTGTAATCTGAGGAGTGAAAAGTGCTGAATCAAACATCGCTGTGATGATTGTACGTTCTAGTATCAATTGTTTGGCGACAATAAAGTATAAAGTATAAGAATTAGATTATTAAAGATTAATTTTATTTGTCACATGTACATCAAAACATATAGTGAAATGTGTCCTTTCAGTCAAATCAAATCTTGACGATTGTACAAGGGGCAAGTGTCTTAATGACTCTGGCACCAACATAGCATGCCTGCAGTTTACTAACCCCAAGCCATTCATCTTTACAGTGTGTAAGGAAACAAAAGTACCTACAGGAAACCCATGTGGTCATGGAGAAAAAATACGGACTCCTGATAGGCTGTCGTAGGAAAGTAGTATCCATCATCAGAGATCCCCAACACCCAGGTCATGCTCATCCTTCTGCTGCCATAAGATCATAAGACATAGGAGCAGAATTCGGCCATTCAGCCCATCAAGTCTGCTCCATCATTCCATTATGGTTGATCTCGGATCCCACTCAACCCCGTACACCTGCCTTCTCGCCATGTCCTTTGATGCCCCGACTGATCAGGAAATAATCAAATTCTGCCTTAAATATACACGTTGTGTTGGCCTCCACCATAGTCTGTGGCAGAACATTCCACAGATTCATAACACTCTGGCTAAAATAATTCCTCCTTACATCTGTTCTAAAGGGTCGCTCCTCAATTCTGAGGCTGCGTCCTCTAGTTCTGGATACCGCCATCAGGTTGAAGGTACAAAAGCCCCAGGACTTGTACCACCAGGTTCAAGAGCAGTTATTACCCCTCAACCATCAGGCTCTTGAATAGAAGGGGATAATTACACTCACTTGCCCCATCATTGAAATGTTCCCACAACCAATGATCTCTCTTTAAAGACACATTATCTCATGTTTTCATTACTAATTCACAGTTTGTTGTCTTCTGCACTGTGGCTGATCTTTCATTGATCCTGTTATAGTTACTATTCTATAGATTTGCACAGGAAAATGAATCTGAAGATTATATATGGTGGTGGCATATATGTGCTTTGATAATAACACTTGCTTTGAACTTTAGACAGTTCTGGGAATTGAACACAGACCAGTGATCACTGGCGCATTAAAGCAATTGTGCTAACTGCACTACTACTGCTCCACCCTGCTGGGACCTCTAGAGCTTTAAGGAGAGGCATGGTAGACTGGGCTGTTTTCCCTGGAGCCGAGGGAGTTGAGGGGTAACCTTGTGGAGGTTTATAAAATTACGAGAGGCCTAGATAAGGTGAAGGGTCACTGTCATTTTCCCAGGGTGGGGGTGTCCAAAATTGAAGGGCATAGGTTAAAAATGAGAGGGGAAAGATTTAAAGGGCATCTGACTGGCATCTTCCCCACACAGAGTGTGGTAAGTATATGGAACGAGCTACCAAAGGCAGAGGTACAGGTGAATACAATTACATTTCAAATACATTTGGACAGGATCAGGGACAGGAAAGGTTTGGGGGTAAAGGTCAGTGAAGCTAAATTGGTATTAGCCTCTCCACCATCATAGATATCTTCAAAGAGCTGTGGCTCAAGAGGGCAGCATCCATCATTAAAGGCCCTCACCATCCAGGGCATAGCCTTCTCTCATTATTACCATCAAGAAGGTGGTACAGGAACTTGAGGACACCCACTCAATGTCTTAGGAAGAGCTCCTCCGCCGACCGATTTCTAAATGGTCCATGAACACTACCTTACTATTTTGCTCTTTTTCCACACTGTCTATTTGGAGTTTGAGGAGATGTCACCAGAGACTCTAGCACATCTCCACAGATGTACCATCGAGAGCATTCTGACTGGTTGCATCACTGTCTGGAACAGGGGCACCAATGGAACAGAAAAAACTTTGGAGGGTTGTAAACTCAGCCGGCTTCATCATGGACATTGGTCTCCTCACCACTGAGGACGTCTTCAAAAGATCGTTTCTCAAGATTGCAGCATCCATTATTAAGGACCCTCGCCACCCAGAACATGTCAGAGAAGGGGCCTGAAGACACGCTCACTATTTTAGAAACTGTTTCATTCCCTCCACCATCAGATTTCTGAACACTAACTTGTTATTCCTTGGTTTTGTTCTACATATTCTTGTAATTCATAGTAATCTTTGTGTTACACTGTACTGCTGCCATAAAAATGAAATCCATTGTAATGCAAAAGTGATAATGAACCTGATTCTGAATTTATAATTACTGACCTTACACTCACTCATACCTAACTATCAGCTCTGTGTTAACTTGTAATAACACTAAAGTGCTTTACCTCTTGCAAGGAGCCCAAGGGAGAGGGAGACTCCAGCCTCGGGCACAGCTTCAGAATAGGATATCCCTTTAGAATGAAGATGAGGAGGAATATCTTTAGCCAGAGAGTGGCAAATCTGTGGAATTCATTGCCACAGATGACTGTGGAGGCCAACGCACTGGGCATATTTATAGTGGTGGATTTTTTTTCAGTCTTATAGTTTTTTTTGCCCGATCTCTTGTCCTTTTGAGTAGGAGGAGGGATGTGGGGATTGATGTGTGTGTTCTGCTTTGTACCTTTTTGTATGGCACGACGGATTTGGTGGCTGATGTGTCTGTTCTGTTTATGTTCCACTTCTTTTGTGCAGGAGGAGGGATTTGGGGGTTGATGTGTCTGTTCAGTTTTTTGTGTGGAGTGGGGGAAATTTTTGGAGTTTGATGATTGTGCAGCCTTTCTTTTCTTTCTCGGTTTCATGGATACTCAGAGAAGAATTCCAAGTTGTATACTTTGATAAGTTCTTGATTTGTCAGGGTGTCAAATGTTAAAGGGTAAATGGGGTTGAGAGGGATAATAAATTAGCTATGTTGAAATGGCAGAGACTTAATGGGTTGAATGGCCTGTTCTATTCTCCTATGCCTTATGGTCTTACATTGGAATATCTCACCTTTAAACGTGGTAGACAATACACCTCATCACTTTCAAGCCACACAACATCCCATTTTGAAAATATATGTTACCTTTGATATTACTAGCAAACATTCCCAAAACTTCTGAGAGATTTTCCCTCAAGATGCAAGGTTGTTCCAGAACATTGTTTGGTAACTCCAAGGTCAGCTGTCAATGGCAAAAGAAACACCTTCAGACACTCATTTCTTTACTCAAAAGCCCACCAATAGTTAGAAGAAGTGCTTTTCTTTGGAACAGGATGGCCAAGATCTTGACCAGGACAAAGTATGGAGGCCCAGAGGCAGCTTACCCTGGGAATGAAGGAATGTACCGGGGGGGGGGGGCGCAAAGAAGGGGATTGTTTTTCTCCTTTAAAAAAGTGTTGTTGCTGTCTATGTGGTGTGTTGCAATGATCAATGTACTGCATCCTATTTGGGCACCAGCACGTGTGGTGACACTTGCAGACTGTCCCCAGCACATCCTAGGTTGCAAACAATACCTTTCAGTCACTGTTTTGATGTACACATGAATCTGAATCCAAGCTATTTAACCAGAATCCTGACTACCACTGCTCAATTGTAAAATAATTCAAGATTGCTTAATGTCGTTTCCAATACACAAGTCTAAGAAAAATGAAATAAATATTACTCCAGATCTGATATAGCATTATATATAAAAAAAATCAAAGAACACAATAAATATAAAAGCCACAAGATAGCTTTTATCATTGATTGTATGCCCATAAGGTGACATTAGGCACAGGAGGGTCTACAGAAGGTGACCAACAGGAAATGATGAAGTTATGATGGATGAGAGTGTGTAGGGGTATGTTGGTGGTGTTGATCAGTCTTACTGCTTGGGGAAAGTAATTGTTTGAGTCTGTTGGTCCTGACGTGGATGCTATATAACCTCCTCCTCGCTGGGAGTGGGAAGTCCGTGAGGCTGGGTGTGATTCTTCATAATGTTACCGATGTCAAAAGCAGTTTTTCAAAAGAAAGGGATTTCTCCCCCGTGTCACTAAATTTACTAATTCCACCCAAAATAAGACTTGTCAGACTTGACAGCATTAACTCATTGGAGTTTGTAGGATCTTTATGCAAAATTTAAATGCTTCCCTCCCCCCACCCCCACTTCACAACCCACCCCATGGAAATGCTTTGCAGGACAACCCAAGTATGTAACCAAATCCCCAATCAATCATTGCATAGACATAACATCCCAGCCTGTGTAAAGATAGGTTTATTTATACATACATAATACATCTGGAAATAGAATTAAAACACATGAATATATACAGATCTGAAAATAGCAAAAATCATTTTAATCCATAGATAAAATTAGTTAACAGAAGACAAGTTACAGCTTTTCCACTGGTGTTAAGACACAGTATGCAACTTTGAGGGAGCAATTTTAACCCAATTTGGAAAACTGGTTTGGTAGTACTGCATGGAATCCAACAGTAGTACCAGACCAGGTGTGAAAGTAGTGCTCCAGCTAACCCAGTCTCTCACCAGGCAGGTCAACAGGTAAAAACTTCCTCAAAGTTTACTGCTGGCACTGGGTCTAACTGCATGGATTTTCAGAAGACCCAGACTAACACAGGCACTGCACACAAGAATACCAGTATTCAGAGTAGCAACGATCTTAACTTGGAACACATTACACTCATTGGTACCATATTTCGCCAGCAGTCAAGTAATGTATTCATCCCAACAGACTAAACGGTGGCACATTCTCTACCACCTGCACACCCCACCCTAGACCAAAGGGAAAAGGTGATGGTTCTCTATGGAATGGCAGCAGTTGAAGGAAACCCCTTTCCCTCTCCACCCATTTCACTCATGTAGCACACATGCTCCTAGTCCACCAAGGAGCATGCAAGGAAGTCTCCTGACCAGACTTAATTCTAAAACCTTTCCCAACTCTTGAACAACTCCAGAAACCAGGCTGCCATGTACTGAAATACAGGAAGCTTCTAAACCAGGGGGTTCCCCAACCTTTTTAAAAAAAGGTCCTAGTCCCCAACTGTTAAGCAATGGGTCCCTGGACACCAGGTTAGAAACACTCGCTCCTAACCCTCCCTCAGACACCATAGCTTTTCAGACCCTGAGGTTAAACACAAAAGCTAGCACACAGAATGAAGCTGGACTTCAAAGTCAAAGATAAGAAATGCCCCACCATCTCACTCCTGTTATAGTTTAGTTTGGGTTGAATTTCAGTGGGAGTTGGACCCACAGATTTCATCTATGGTACCCCTTCCCTCTCCCACACCAAGCGCCATTAATATTTACACCAACATAAATCCAAAGAATCACAAATTTTATGTATCAAAATATAGTTTTATTGAAAAACCAAAAATTATACTTTATATTTTTTAATATAGTGACTTGTACCTGGGCATACTTTGAATACTAAAGTCAGTACATGAGCACTTTGCAAAAGAGTTTCACAAAGCAGAGATCAGAGATAAAAGTTTTTTTTATTTTAAAAGCAGTTCAATCCTACTTACTGGGCGACATAAAAAGGTGCAAAACAATGGGTTTACATTTAGAGGCTGGGCCATTTTCTCTAGGTCAGACAATATAAAGAAATAGTGTTGGCTTAGCTGAACTCTTCAAATAAAGCCCCAGATAAAATGGTGGCACTGAATGGGATGTCAGATAGTCCTTGCGATGCATTAATTATATCATGGCTACACATTGTAAAATTAGTTCCATTAAAGTGGATGGAGATAGAGTGCACCTCATTGCTAATTGACTTCCTGCAGAGAATAAATCCCATCCCAATCTCTTTAAACAAAAAGATTTGTTCTAGTGAGCAGATACATGAAGATGTGGAACCTACAATTATCTACCCTCCCCACTTCCTGTTTGAGAAAGCTTGCTCTGCAGAGCAAGTTGAAGGTAAGAAATACCATGACCAGTACCTAACTAGCAGGTCTCCTTTCAATCAGAATCATTTCACCACACTAGCTTGAGACATCCACACAAGAATCCAGCATTTATAGTCCTTCACCATTTTGCCACCACCCAGGAGCCTGACTGAATATCATTCTCAACTCAAAGGGCACTACAAACATTTCAAAACGGGATTATTTCCCCTTCCTTCCAACCCCCCCCGCCTCAATTTGGTGAAGGCCTAAATCCCCTCAAAAAGGTACTATTTTACCAGAAATAGGCATCCTTGCTTCTTCTGTTTCCGTTTATCATAACCCCTAACTATCTGATTGGTCCCCAGGCTTCCAATTCTCTTGAATAAATGTTTGATAGCTCATTGTGGATATAGCTACAATACTCCTACAAGGAATTCAGAAGGCATAAAAAAGTTATTTAAAAACAATGATCTCCCTCAAAAATATCCAGTCTCAAGTGGACTGGTCCCAACTACACAAAGCACTTGGCTTTGAGCAATCCAAGTCGCATTAGCACCCTAACCCTAATGTGAATTGGAACTTAAGGACCAAAGTTCTTTCAAAGCAAAATAAAAAGAACAAGACGTTTGTCAGCATGAATGTTATTATTCAACAAGAGAAAACATTTAACACATGGGACCAAACAGAAATGATTCACAAAATAATTTAATTCACAAATTGCTTTCCCAGCTTTGCAGTCTATATATTTACTTGTACACTGAGGCGTAGGGAGACTTAATTTAGTCTAGGGCCAAGGTTTTCTCATCTGCCAAACCACCAGGGACATAGTTAAAAGCTTTGTTTCTGCAAGGCTCTCTTTACTGATTCATTCTGATTGTCATAGAATGTTAGCCTGAAGATTGAGGGATAAACTCAGCTAGATTTCATGTCTGTCAATTTAATTTAAAAATAAACATTAAAGTCCAAGGCCTTTACAGTACATGAGTTCAGAGTGAGATTTAGTGATTCTGACTACTTGAGTAAGCTTAGTGTACAAAATATCCTCAAAAGGATTTCCATTATAATGACCTCTAGTACATGGGGAATAGGAGCACAAAATTGACGTGGTTCACTTTTGCATTATTTTAAAAAACAGTTTGGTCTCCTAGCAACAAAAATCTTGGTCAGATTCAGTAATTGAAAATTGACTCTATAATGTACTGACAGCTTCCTCCCTCACCGGCAAAAAGTAAGGTCTTTCATCCGAACTTTTCTCTGGAGAGAAGGTTTCAATTCCACCTATGAAAAGGAAAGTTATTTCTCACCTCCATCTCTGACCCATGCTATCTTGTGATGCACCAATTTAAGGAAATGGCCTCAGTAATGAGCATCTATCAATAGTCACATTGCATAGAAAATGAAATGGCAATTAGATGCATTGTCCTAGAATTTAAAGTCATCTGTATGAAACAGTTTTTATAAACAAAGCCACACTGAAAGAGGGAAATAAAATACTGAATTCATTTTTTTAAAAGCTGAAATTTGTTATAACCAATTCTACAAAGACTTTACCAATAAGAGTAGTATTCTAGTAAAATGCAACAAAATTGTACTACGATTAAGCAGGTGAAAACAACAATTTAATAAAACTCAATTTTCATATTTTGCAGTTTTGGGGAGGAGGAGAAAGCACACAGTGCAGAAGGGAACAGAAAACAATTTCCCATGTGGGGAAAGATAAACTCTCGAAGCAGTCTGATGTTTGAAAGTTCTAGTAAGAAACAACTGTGGTTCTTGTAAAGAGACGCTGCATTTTGGCTGATTAGTGTTTGAGACAGCTGGTCCATGGGAAACCAAGGCTAACCCACAGAACTACCTGCCTGAGGAAGACGGCAAGAAAAAAAACTTAAAAATGGAAATGTAAGGACAGTGAAATCTTTCTTTGCCTCCTCCTCAACAAACCTTGGCAGAAATACATATTATGGACAAAAATAGTGAGGCCAGAGTTTGTTTTCCAGCCTTCCCCTTTATAAAATGTTTTTAAAATCTGGGATGGACATATTTTCCCAGTTAAGTGGGTTTCTTTATTTTTTTCCATGTGTAATATTAAAGACTAGCAGAGGCTTTAAACTAGCTGCAAATATTGCTCCACTTCTTTCTTGGTAAGGCGGAAGCTCTGGAGAGAGAATATAAAGTCTGTCATTCTGAAGCTCCGGCTAAGGTTTATGCGTAGAATTCTGTGGTGGGGGCCTTCTTGTAGATGGGCTTCTTGCTCAAGTCGTAACTGCCCTCATCCTTCTTTCTCATGCGGTAGACAAGTAGCAGGATGAGGAGGATGGCAAACAGGAGGCCAATGGTACCACCAGCGATCATTGCTGAGGGGGTGGTGGGGGGGAAGAGAGAAAGAGAGAGACACACACGCATAGTCAGTTGATAAGATCTTACTATCACATCTTCAACAAATGCATCATTTCATGACCTTTAATTGGTCCTGAACATCTTGCTGTCTGAAGTGCTGTCACTTGCCATGACAGCCAGCAACAGGCCAACAAAAAGACCAAGAGTTAACATTAACCACAACAGAATCACCATTTCTCTAGGTTGCTTTATGGAACCAGGGTCCGTAGAAAATCAAGCAATGCAGCACAGGAAGAGGCCCTTTGGCCTGTGATGTCTGTGCTGAGTATCACATCGAATTAAACCAAATCTTTTCTGCCTCCCTGCACATGACCCATTTCCCTCCATGTTGTGTCAAGTCAAATGACCTGCTGGATATTTTACATGTGGTTTCCATGGGGACCGGAATGAGCAGATCGGTCTATTCACTACCTGGTAACTAAACAGTTTATGCTGGACCCCAAATTTAATCTGCATCCCATACCTGCTAGCATCTCTGTGCTTGCAAACATGCCATTGCCGTTGTTGGTGCTGGCCATAGCAATCTTGTTGCTAATGTCGTTGTCTGAAGGTTTACTTTTCTCCAGGAGCACTTTGTTGCCCAGATCGTTGTTTCTGACCTCAACGATTTTATCATCATAGCCCTCATTGATGTGATTGGTGATTTCATCTTCGTCCTGTGGAAGGAGGAAGAGCCATTAGATCTGACTACTCCCCTGAAGTGATCCATTTCTCCTGTCAGTGAGCCCGAAACACAGCCTCTGGACTAAATGTCAGGACTGCAAGGATATATATATCATATATACCAATTACAGCATGGAAACAGGCCAACTCGGCCCTTCTAGTCTGTGCCGAACTCTTACTCTCACCTAGTCCCACCGACCTGCACTCAGCCCATAACCCTCCATTCCTTTCCCGTCCAAATATCTGTAGTATGTAGTACATTCTTGCCATGACCACATGGGTTTCCTCCTACAATACAAAGACTATAGTTTTGTATCAATAAATTGTGAGCGTGCTATGTTGGAGCCAAAAGCATGGTGACATTTACAGGCTGCCCCCAACAGACCCACAGGCTGTGTTAGACATTGACACATTTCATTAAATATTTTAATGTATGTGACAAATTAAAAAGCTAGTCACTAGGTATAATCTCTTCCCAGTAAACTACCCAGTGTTTCTCATAATTGGGTCTCCACAGAACCTTACAGATGGCTGAGAAAATGGAACTCACCTCATCACTTGGATCATATTCATCTGGAAGTGGGGAAAAAAAAAAGAGATTGTGATCTTCAGGTTAGAAAATGCTACTTACAATATTTACAGCAAGATTATCTCCCTATCCCACAAGTATGAATCCTGATTTCAGAGAACAGAACAGCCCCTTTAGTCCAATGTCTGTGCCCACCAGTGCCCATCTGAAATAATCCCATCTGCCTGCACATGATTCATATCCTCCCAATCCCCATCTGTTCGTGTCTGGCTAAACACCTCTTAAACATTACAATTGTATCTGTTTCCACCATATCCCCTGGCATATTGCAGACATCTACCCATCTATGCAAAGACAGACTGGACCCTCATACTACCCCTCAGCTTAAAGTCATGCTCTCCAGCACCAGACATTTCCACCATGCAGAAATCTCAAAAGATCAAAATAAAGTTTTATCAGAGTACATATGTCACCATATACAAATGAGATTCATTTTTCTGTGGGCATACTCAGCAAATCTATAGAATAGTGACTGTATAACAGGATCAAAGTAACTGTATAAGAGGATCAATGAAAGATCAACCATATTGCAGGAGACAGCAAACTGTGCAAGTGCAGCATCTATATAACAAATAGTAATAACAAGAAAATGAGGCAAGATAGAGTCCTTGGTTGTGGGAACATCTCAATGGATGGGCAAGTGAGTGTAGTTATCTCCTTTTGTTCACAATCCTGATGGTTGAGTGGTAGTAACTGTCTTTTAACCTGGTGCTGAGTTCTGAGGCTCTGTACCTTCTACCCAACGGCAGCAGAGAAAAGCATGGCCTGGATGCTGAGCACCTCTGATGGAAGCTGTTTTCCTATAGTGTGATCAATGGTTGGGAGGACTTTACCTGTGATGGGACTTAACACATCTCAATTTTATAAACTCTGTGTCCAGGAAAAAAACTGCTCAAGTTTGTCCTCTGTTTTGATAGACAACTCTAATCCAGACAAAGCTCCTCTGCACACTCACCCACAGTAATTTGTATGACAGTGTACTGCTGTCACTCACTGTGGCATACTAAACCCGATCCTGCATTAAAATGGTGTCAGCTACACCTATACACAAAAAGTTCAAACTTTCTTGCTGAAGTACAGCTGTTAAAAATCATTTGATCACATCAGCCACATTTCTACCAGCAAGCAGGCTGGAATTTCCAGCGTGCTGTCTAAGCAGAGTAATGAGAAGTGCAGAGCAGAGAAAGCCCTGCAGTTACAGATTTACTGTAAAACAGGGTAGCTGCAGCTATGAACACTGAATTCATCAAAACCACTTCCTCCTTCCGCAGAAACTCAACACAGTACTGTGAGGGCACAGGGAAATGATGGCAAAGGTGCTGGCAAACTTTCAGAATTCCAGTATTACAGGCACAGGGGAAGCCTGGGGATTCCTTTTCCAAATCCCACCCAGCCTCTGCTGGAGACCCAGCACTTTTTAAAAAAAAACAACAACTTGCCTCTGACGTCCCCCTGTACATTCCTCCAATCACCTATAACAGGGCTCCCAACTTGGGCTCCACACTTCCCAGTTAGTGGCAAGGCTCCATGGCAGGAAAAAGTTGGGAACCCCCACTTTAAAATTATGCCTTTTTGTACCAGCCATTTCTGCCCTGAGAAAAATAAAGTCACTGGCTGTCCAACTATCTATTCCCTTTATAATCTTGTACAGCTGTCAAGTCATCTCTCATTCTCTTCCATAAGAAAGAATAAAAAGCCCCAACTATCTCAACTTTTCCTTACAAGACATGCTCTATTCAGGCAATATAATGGCAAATCTCCTCTGCACCCTTTAAAACTTTCACATCCTTCCTATAATGAGGTGACCAGAACTGAAAGCAACACTTCAAGTGTAGCCCTCTCATATTAGCCATTTCCACCCTGGGATATTTTCAGAATTTACTACAAATTGGAAACCCAGAAGTTTTCACCCTTTGCTTGCCCCCATGCTCCACGAAAAGTACCAAAATCGTAACTCATTTCCCCTATTGTTACTTAAATCAAGAGAGGGGAAACCTAGTGGCCTGTTGATGACCAGGTTAAAATAAACTGCTTTCAATTGACCTTTTGCATCTCATTTCCTTCTCTCAATGGTTCAGTCATAACCCCTTCTCTGCTCTTTAAAAGACAACCAGTCAGAGAGTCGAATCCAGAGCAGAGGAGTCCAGGCTGGGCGACAGGAAGGTCCCAAATCTCTTAGAGTTTGTTGCCGATTCTTGAGTTGGGGGTACTAATTAACACTGCAGACTGCAACATCAAAACAGCGAGCTATTGCTCTTCCTCCTTGCTGTGGAAGGAGTGATACCTCTCATTAATAAGTAGAGACTGTAGGATGTAGAACTGTTGGGATGAACAGTGACATTTGCAGGACCCTAGATCATGATCTTTTGGGGGTGTTGCAATTGCTTGTGTGTGGTGGTGGGGGGACAGAATGCTTTATATTGGAATAAGTGGGGGAGGGTTGATGCTGTAGCAGTTGCTTGTGGGGGAGGAGGACCTTAGGGTTTCCAGCATCTACTTGTCATTCATTCTCTGGGGTTTCCCTTCTGTTTTTGTGGATGACTGTGAAGTGAACGAGTTTCGAGTTGTATACATTTTGATTGGAACCACAAGCAGATTCCAGATTCCACTCAAAGCGAGTGGTGGACCATTAGGAGGTTGGCTTTGGAACATGCCTTCCCTTCCTGAGGCTCTGGGGGATCAAATTCTATTGCCCAAATTTTAATTGCAAATCTAATGCAGTCAGTTGATTAAGAATACAGAAGAATATACAAACACCACACCAGAATGAATTAACACCATCTGGGTTTTCACAGTCAACCTTAAACCAAAGAAAGCCCAAAACAGTCTTTGTGGTTTAGCAGAATAATGATAGAAAGATTAGTTGAGTGTACAGCACATAGAGAGAGAGAAATAAAAAGGCAGAGTTGGATTGGGAGATGGGCTTCTTGGAAGCAATTGCAGGTGTGATGTCATACCAAAAAAATGGGGCTTAGTACAGAGGAAATGGCAATAATGTTCGGAAGGTGAGGATTGCACAGGAAATGGGAGTTATATTAGGAAGGAGAGTTAAAGTGCTGGCAAGTTGAACATTTGTTATAGATGGGTCCCTTGCAGCATTAAGAGCACTGGAGAAGTATTCCTGGCTGCCCTCCCAACTACTGAGCACATCTACATGAAACACTGTCATAGGAAAGCAGCAACTGGAGATCCTCACCACCCAGGCCACACTCCCCCCCCCCCCCCACTGCTGCCACCAGGTAGAAAGTACAGAACCTCAGAATTCTTCACAAGGATCAGGAACAGTTACTACCATCAGGTTCTTGAACAAAAGAACTACACCAACCTGCCCATCCAATGATCTTTTAAAGGAGTCTATCTTGTTAATTCATGTTTGTTATTTATTGCTTTTCATTTACATTTGCATTTGTACAGTTTGTCATCTTCTGGTTGATCTTTCATTGATCCTGGTACAGTTATTATTCAATAGATTTGCTGAGTATGAAAGACATACCAGGGCTGTATGTGCTGACATTGTGTACACTGATAATAAAATTTACTTTGAACTTTGGATTCTAAATGGACCCATCCCTCAGATTCTTAAAGCCAAAAGATTTTGCTACTCCACTACAAAAATTCCTGTTGTAAAAACAAAAATCAGTTTTCTATAAAGACTGGAAGTACTTCAAGTAATAAGATAGTTACCACTGTCCACATCATCTCCCGAACTCCAGCCAGAACCACGTTCGCCCATGTAGTCGGGGTGCAGGCTTGGATTTGGGGAACCAGAACCCTCCAGTTCATTTAGGTAGCTCCTGTTAGAACCTTTTTGCTGTTTGAGAAAAAGGATAGGTTGGTTAGTGAAGCGTGTGCACCACTATAGGTAATTAATACAGCTATCAGCTGTCTTCTTCCCCTGCCCCCCCGCCCCCAAACAAGAGTTCAACAAAACCGGTTTATAGTTAACTGGGGATATTTGTTTCAGTGTCCCCACCCTGTTCTCTCCTTCCCAACAAGGTCAGGCTAATGCAGGCTTCAGATCACAAGTTAGAGAAGAAACAAGCACTACATTCTTACTGTTATAGTTGAAGCATTCCACAGAGGACAAACAGGAAGGAAGCTATATATGTATATATACACCCTACTTGTTCTTGCAGCTGAATGGCAGACAGACCTTCCAACCTAGTGTGACAACAAAGTCTCATTTCAACTCCTCCCCCCCCCAACTCTTTCATTAAAGTCAGTGTGACCAGACCAGAAAAATTAATTTTAATTTGATTGATTGGAATATTTGGCATAATGCACTGTGCTTTTTATCTCATGCAACTCAAGTGTATGCAGTTTCAGTGTCCTACAGAACTGCATTAGATCCAGGTTAATCACAGGTACATGGAAATAATGAAATGCACTGCAGGTGACCAGCACAGCCCAATGATGCGCTGGGGCCAGTCCACAAGTGTCATCACGTGTTCCTTACACCAACATAAGCATGTTCAGCAAATCACAGGACTAACAAGCCCCTTTCTTCCCTTCTACCCACTGAAGCACAATTGTAGGCCAGTGGTAGAATTGGGTGTTGGGGGGGGGGGGGGAGAATGCAAATGATGGAAGTGGGGGGGGGGATTAGTGTAAATGAGCACTTGGGTTGACACAGAGCAGATGGGCTGAAGGGCCCCAGATCCACCTTACAATGACACCTCTCACTCAGTATAGAGATAACTCAGAAGAGCTCGATCTTTAGATCCTCTTCCCTTTGAAGATCGGGAGCTTTAGCTTAGGGTAGTAATGCTTCACATTGCCAGCCGCAAGATCAGGATTAAACTCTTACCCCGGCCTGTAAGGAGTTTGCATGTTCTCCCCGTGACCATGTGGGTTTCCTCTGACTTCCTTCAAATATCCCAAAGACATACAGATAAAAAGGCGAGCAAGCCGTGGACGTGCTCTGTTGGTGCCAGAAGCATGGCAACACTTGCTGGCTGACCCCCGGCCCAGCACAAAAGACACAATTCACTATGTTTTGATGCACATGTGACAACTAAAACTAATCATTAAAAAAAGTTCTTGACAAAGCAAGCAAGCCCAAACTTTGTAGCTACATCATCCATGGGCTGGCACAAGCAGTGGCTGTAGGAGGCAGCCGAGTCCCCAGAGCAAGGGGAAAGAGTTAAAATAGGCTCCGTGTACAGTTACAGCCCAACAGCCACATATCTGACATTCCAGCAGCTAGCAACGGCAAATCAACGAAACTACGCTGGCAATCTTCCCATTTCTAGTCCCCACTCACACACAAGCTGGTGACCTTGCTGCAGCTCCACTCTGGTCTGTCCTGGGTAGAGTGGAATTTCAAAATCAAAATTAATCCACAGCCCTTCTTTCAAAACCCATCTAATCCCTCGCCGTCCTTTTTATAATGGAGCTTCAGGTCGGGTGGTGGGGGGCGGGGGGGGGGGGGGTTGATAGGGAAGCCACAGAGTGACGGCATCAAATAGCCAAAAAAAATTTCCATTGCAACTGGTTCCTCAGTGACAGCATTAACTAGTACTTGGGAAGCAGGCTCAGGTTCCTTGGCTGGTTAAGGCAGGGATAGTGGTTACCACTGTACATCAGATTCATTTTACTAACCCATCTCCAACATGAAAGTGGATTATGGAGGCACCACCTCGTCACCAGACTGAAGCTATTCCTGCCGAGCGAGTCCTAACAGTTTGGCCCCATCTTCATTAAACAGTCAGAGTGATACAACCTAGAAACAGGCCCTTCAGCCCAACTCATCCATACTGACCTGAGTAGATGTCAGAACCCGCTGGAGGCCTGGAGGTGGCCAGCCCATGTGATGAGGAATGGAGGATTTGTTTTTGTTTTTGCTGTTGCTGGTGTTGTCCTGCTGTCACCAGAATGTGTGGCAACACTCACGGGCTGCCTCCAGCACATCCTCAGGTTATTAACGCAAACATTTTACTGTACATTTCAATGTACAAGGGATAAATAAACAAGTCTGAATGTTGCTGCCTACGGGAAAGTCACCACTGGATCCGTCTCAACTATTTTCAGTGGTAGCTTGTTCAATATACAGACCGCAGTGTGAAGTTGCACCCCAAATCTTTCCTTTCTCATCTTAAATCTATATTCTCTAGTTTCTGGTTCAGTTTGGGGAATTCATCACTACAGATGGCTGTGCAGGTCAAGTCATTGGGATCTTTAAAGCAGAGGCTGATGGGTTAGTCAGGTCAAAGGTTACAGAGAAGGCAGGACAAATGGTTGAGAGGGAAAATAAAACTATGATTGAATAGTGCAGCAGACCATGATGGGCTGAATGGCCTAAATCTGCTCCCATGTCTTATGGTTTCCCTTAGGGAAAGTGCTGCATTCACCCTACCTGTGCCCTTAACAATTATATACTCCAAGGTATACCCCTCCATTCCAAGGAGGAAATTTTAGCTTACCCAACCTCTCCCTATACCCCAGGCCCTCGTGTCCTAGTAACTCATGGAAGCACCAAAGACCTCTTCCTTCAAGTGCTCTGCACAGATCTTTAATAGTCTATAGAGTGGGCAATAGAACACAAGACCTTTAAAATGAAGGCAATTTTAGATTTGAGGGTCTACTTTGAGATTTGGCACAATAGCAGAGATATTTGTGTATCACTTTACAGAGCCGGTGATCCAGGTTCAATTCCTACTGCTGTCTGTAAAGAGTTTGTACTTTCTCCATGACCATGTGAACTTGCTTGGCTTCCACCCACATTCCAAAGACACAGGTGAGGGTTAGTAAGTTGTGGGCATGCCACGTTGTCACCAGAAGCCTGGTGCCATTTACAGGCTGACCCAGCATGACTTAGACTGTGTTGGTCATTGATACAAACTATACTCAACATTTGATGTACATATGGAAAATAAAGAACATTTAAGATGAATGAAGCAGTGAACCAGCTGGCTAGCATCTCAAAGCATTGCCTCACAAAGCAGTGAGCAAATACAACACTGACAGGGGTTCCCAAACTGGGGTCCACAGACCCTTTACTTAATGGTATTGGTCCATGGAATTAAAAAGGTTGGGAACCCTGGTACTGAGGATATTCAAAGGATGGCGATTGGTTTATAAAAGCAAGATGGGGAGAGGGGGAGGAATATGATACTGATGCACAGGACCTACAATCAAGCCTTCCCCATTACTGAGCACACTTACAAGGCGGCAGTAACCATCAAGGACACCCACCATGCAGGCCACACTTTTGCTGCTGCCATCGGCAAGGAAGTACAGAATCTCAGCGTAGTGAAATAGGCATGTACTTTGATACAAATTCACTTTGAATCTTGAAATGAACAGACTCGGAAGGAAAACTATCCATATTTTCCAGACAAGTGAAAGGTCTCAACCCAAAACTTCAACTGCCCATTTCCCTCACAGATGCTGCCCGGCGTGCTGAGCTCTTCCAGCGTTGCGTGGTTCTGGATTTCTAGCATTTGCTGCTTCTTGTGTCTCTAATTTTTAATATCTACTGTTTCTAATTGAATAGCAGGCTATTCAGTACACTGAGTCAATCATTGATTGTCTGCTTTAGCCTGTCAGCAATAAAGTTGTTCCCACTCCCCAGTTCCTCCATTTGGATAGATTTGTTTCAAACACAAATCTGTGACAAGGTTAGCTTAGTCATGAAGAATTTGTTCTGAGAAGTTACTGATTCATTCAGTTGTAACATCCTCTTAGTCATGGAAATTTTTACCCTAACAGGACATAGAAATTTGTCTCTTTCCAAGTCCCCAGTCAGTTTGTGCCAAATCTTAAAACATCCTTCACAAACAATTCAGAGCCAATGTCTAAATAATGAGTAGATACGGTGAAAAACTTGGAAGGAAGTCCCTGGCCGTGAAATTGAGACTGATTTATATCACGGCCATCTATCTCAGAGCTAGTGCAAAGGACAGCATGCAGCATGGACAAGAGTGCAAGTTTAGAAACGGTCACGTGAAGCCATGGGAGCAGCTGGTGCACATCACAAGTCCTGGTGATGCCAGGTAGACAATCTCTGAAGAGTATTAGTAATGGTTGGGGTCACCCATCTTGTAAAGTTACAGCAATGACAAACCACTTCTGGAAAAAATCTCATGTATTTACGTTTAGTGTTTTTTTAAAATTGTGTTCTTCATCTTATTTTTGTGCTACTTCAGATCTAGAGTAACAATTATTTCATTCTCCTTTATACTTGTGTACTGCAAATGACATTAAGCCATCTTTGATAATGAATTTTGAATTTGAGTGACCACTCCTACCTCAAGCCTCCTTGGAGGTGACCGTCCTTCCCATCCCATGCTCTATGCCACCTGAACCTTTGGCATTATTCTTGCGCGGGTCAGAGGCAGAGGCACACAGTATACATCAGACAGGGACTTATGACTGAAAAGGCTCTGCTAAATGCACTACATAATCAAGTCAGAAACATCTTCACACTACAGAGTGTAATCAGAGCTCCAGCACATGCCTGGCAGAGCAGTGATAAAAGAGAGGAATTAAAAACAAAGAACCTTCATCCAGTCATGGCTGGCTGATCAGGACAAGTTAGAGCCCAGTCACTAGCTTGCATGACTTCAAGTAATGAGGAGGGGAAACTTGCAAGCATCTTTAACCAAGTGAAGGAGCCAAGCTGGATTGCAGTCATCTGCGGCTGCATGAGGCACGAGTCCCTGTTCTTGCAGGGATGTGTTTCCAGGACAACATCCCATGCACCATCAATCTACAGACCATGACACTTGGACTTGCAATACATTTTATGACTGTTTCTGCTATCACAATTATGTGCCTTGTCTCTGTGTGACTGTTGGCAGTGTTTTCAACCTTGGCCTGTAGGAACGCTGTTTTGTTTGGCTGTGTATGGTTGAATGATGATGAGTGGAACTGAAAAGGTGCCTTTTGACTGAGGGAGTGTGCTGCATGTTAGAGAGTCATAGGCTAATAACTTAGCCCTCCGTTCCTTAGAGAGGACAAGCTAGTCAGAGGCAGTGAACGTAAAACAATTATCCTTCGCAAAGCAACAAAGCCCACACCAAAGAATGAGTCAGCCTCACCATCCTATTTCAATGGTTTGAGATACTTCCATAGTGGGGGGGGGGGGGGGGGTTGGATCTCAATTGGGTCTCAGAGCCATTATCTAACCATAGCATCACAGAATAGGAGACCATTTGGCCCATATACTTGTCCTTTGTAGAGGAACTCAGATTCCAGTCTCGCCCCATAGTCTGACAAGTCACTTCCTCTCCACCTCACTGACCCCACTTCCACCAGCCCAGCTGCACTGCCCGCTCCCAGCAAGAGGACTGCCCACACCTCTGTTGGAAGTGCCAACCCACTTTGCGCTGTGGAACAACTGGCATCCAAGTGTGCCTTCTTCAGCTTGCCTCCAAGTTCCACATGCTAAATCAAGCACGGTAGAGGCGAGGGAAACATCTGAAATGGACAATACAGTCAGCAGTGGAGGTCTCAGGATAGCGATTTCACACTGGTGCTGAACAAGGGCCACCCCAAAGGCCTGTGTTCAGGACAGATTAACCAACAACCTGATCTAGAAATGACATGTACTAGCTCTTGGCTCACCAATGTGCAAGGTGCACTGGTGATAGACACCAGGGTCTTAATTTTCCCTGGACTGTTTATTGGCTGAGCGAGAATCCACCAATGCAAGAACTCAAAATCAAAGCGTAAAGACCAACCTGTATCATCCCAGAGTAACTGGCTCCTCACCCTTCAGCCCAGAAAAAAGGCATGAGTTAGTTGGAAACCCATCTAGTCCAGATAACACATGCCCTGAATGTCAATTATTCTTTGTTTAATCGAAATAGGCAGAAGTTAAGACATGTTCTTTGAAGTAGTTTTATTAATAGCTTGGATAGCTCTCACTGGATTGAATTCTGTGTTTCACTGCTGAATGGCTGTCCCCAGACAGAAATGCAGATGTAACATGACTCTATGCAACTTGCATACTTGATATCAAACAGCTGACGTCTGCACATGCCTTCTCTGCTGTAGGATATCTATCTGCAGACTGCAATCTGACGGGGGCAACACAGTCGGTTTCTTTGGAGGCACCCAGCCTTCGCTCACCAAGGAAAACACTCAAAGGACAGATCTACTGAGCAAAAATTCCAATATCACAAGGCCAATTCAAATTAGGAAAAAGGTAATGGCATACAATTCTCAATTCCAGCTGGGTGATTTTTCCCTGGTCCGATCTATTAGATCCCTCCTGTGTAGTTTTAGAAAATAGACATTAACAGAAAAGCCTACATAAAGCACTGGAAAGGTCTCTCAACCATTGAGCACTTCTACAATGATGATCTACAATGACTGCTGTCAAGAAAGCAGCATCAATCATCCAGGAACCCCACCATCCAAGCCTTCTCCTCTTCTTGCCCATACCACTGGGCAGGAGGTACAGGAGACCTAGATCCCACACCTGGTTCAAGAACAACTATTACACTGCAGCCATCAAGCTCCTGAACCAGTGTGGATAACTTCACTCTACAATTCATGTTCTCAGTATTATTTACAACTTTATATTTGCAGTGTGTCTTCATTTGTGCATGGGCTGTTAGTCTGTAGTTATTCAGTGATTCTATTGTATTTCTTGTTGTACTGTGAATGCCTGCAAGAAAGCAAATCAGTGTAGTAAATGGTGACATATATGGACTTCAATAATAAATTTGAACTGAGACTTGATCGAGGTCTGGGGTGCAGAAACTGATCCAGATTCCCAATGAACTGAAAACATCACACCTCTTAAAGGAATAAAGAGATGCTGGAATCTGAATAAACAACCAAAGGACTGGAACTCAGCTAGTTACGCAGTCTCTGGATAGAGAAACCAGTCAACACTTCAGAGCCCCAGACTAGAGGGAATGGTCGATTGTAAAGTGGAGGGCTTAGTTTCCAAAGAAAATGTCTCAGCCTCCATGGGAAGAGAAGTCTAGTTCCCACCCCCACCCCACCCAGAGGGAAGTTTGTTAGTTTGTCAGTTTGTCACAAGGAATAGGGGAGCACCTGAACTCATCTCCAAATCATTTACATTTCAATAAGATTGAGTCCTTGACCAAACTTCAGTCCTTGACAGACTTCACTTAAGCTTATTTAAAATTATTGTCTGAGAATCAGATTCCATTTCTGGAAAAGCTCTAATTTCCCACTCTCTGCATGCAAAAAAAACATCTGTTGCCTTTACTGCCTCCCCCCACCACCCCTGACTTGCTTCTAATGAAAGAAATTACTCACACTGATCAACCCCAGGGAAAACCATCCCAGAGCTTCAGTTTAGCACAAACTGATGTCAGCAATAAAAATATTTATTGGCATCTTAAATTAACCAGAATATGCTAATTCTGATCAAAGGTCATTAATTTATAAAATTGTGGCATTTTGGATTAAGACAATTCAAAGACTTGGAAAAATTGAGGGCAATGGACCCATTAACTACTGAAAGTGACACTATCCATATTAGAGAGAGTACTGCAGAGTAGAATAGCTGTTCATGTAATGCTATTACAGCACCAGCAACCCCCATTCAATTCCCACCACTGCCTGTACGGTCTCCCCATGACCATGTGATTTTCTCCAGTTTCTTCCCACATTCCAAAGGCCTATGGTTAGGATTAGCAAGTTGCAGGTAGGGCTATGTTGGTGCCAAAAGCACAGTGACATTTGTGGGCTGCCCCCAGCACATCCCCTGACCGTTGGTCATTGTCTTTCGGGGGAAGATCAGAAAGGACTGGCTTCCTTTTCCGTCCAATGGCTGGTTGCTTCCATCGTGCAAAGTTATGACCTAGTTCGTTGCTTGGGTGTATCTAGAGTTAGTCACAATGAAATAGATTCCACACCCAAAGAGAAAAGATTTCAGGTTGCTCTGTTGTTCCTGGCCAAGTGAGTAGCTGCAATTCAACTCCCAAAACCTCTCCCAGTCTTGCTTTCATTGCCACAGTACAGGTTGGGTGGGGACACTGGGACTTCTGGACACAAGCCAGGTGCAGGGAGTGACTACTATTTGTTTTGATCCAGATCACACCACCATTGCATGATCTCTCAGGTCAGGACTTGCAAACACCTGGAAAGGGCCCAAAATTTCAGTCCTGTTCACTTACGTTTAATGATGAGTGTTGTTTGATTTACGATATTGAATGAAAGCTCCAGCATTGTAACATAGTTGTAGCTTCGGTTTTGCATTACCTCACCATCACCAACCTTCAGCCCAATTACCCTCTCCCTGATTTTCACATTTTCCACAGATAGCAGCAATTCCCATAGCAAACCATCACATCCAAGACTCTCCAAACCGCAAGGAGAGAACACTACAGCACAATACAGCCCCTCCAACCCAAAATGCTGTGCTGATCTTTGAACCTACTCAAAGATCAATCTAACCCTTCCCTCCTACGATGCCCTCAGTCTTCTTTCACCCATGTGTTTCGTCATCTCTTAAACACCCCAAATATATCCGCTCAACCACCCTTAGCAGGGCAAACTGCAAACTGTTAAAGCACTAATTCAGGCACCCCCTCAGTGATGCTCCCTTGTGTTGGCCATTTACACAGGAATTAAATGGCTTCTGTGTCTACACAAACACATCATGCATATCATGCACTGAATTGAATCCAGTCGATTTGCATCCAGGTGTTCACAGCAAGCTCCAGGTTTGGTGGGAGCCTGTGAACAGCAACATCTCCTTCAATATCTAAAGTCAGATTGCACACCCTCACTACACTGATGGCAACTTGTTGGTATATCCATTGGATGGCACTGCCAACAAAACATTCAAATGCCCATGTATGACTCAATGGCACCATCACTTCTCCAACCGAAGAAAAAACCTCACTGAAATTGCACCATCGTCCCTGGTCTCCACCTTGACCAATCCCCACAAAACAATCCATAATCATCCGCAGTTTAAGAGTAGGGCCTCTTTGCCCCATATAGAGGCATAAAGAAGGTGACGAAGGGGCTTTAGTAGCCCAAGATCAATCAGACGCCATTCAGAGCTTTGGGCAAAAATATCCCAAATTCCTCTTTCAGTGACTATTCCCTCTAAAACATCACTTTACTTACACTTGACACAGTACAGTGGTGGGAGGGTAGGGGGAAGAATAGCTCCCAGGCAGAGATCAAACATCCACCAGGTAATGGTGTACTTCAATCAACTTAAATTCTATACATCTGCCTCATGCCACCCTGAAAGTGTTTCTTTCTGGAAAAGATTGAAAACATACCCAACCCTATACCACCCAAGATAATGTAGAACTGAGCAGTGGGACAGGCTATCGGAGTAATTGTCAGCATTTTAGTACTTCAAATATTGGAATCTGGAGCAAAATGAGAGATGCTGGAGGAATTCATCTGGTGACCCCCGCGCCCCCCCCCCCCCACACCATGCAGGACAGCTCTCTTGTCAGTGCTGCCATCAGGGAGGTGGTACAAGAGCCAGTTATTACCCCTTGAATCAGGTATGATAACCTTACTTGCCTAAACACCGATTTGTTCCCAAAATTTATGGGAACACTATCAAGGACTCACTTCATGTTCAATATTTATTTATTTATTATTACTACTTGTTTTTTTTAAATCTTCTGTATTTGCACAGTTTGTCATCTTTTGTACACTGGTTGTCCGCCCTGTTGCTGCTGTCTTTCATTGACTCTATCATGGTTTATTGAGCAAGACTGCAAGTAAACAAAATTCGGGATTGTATATAACAAATTTAGTTTGAACTTTGAACATCTGTTGGGGAAAGTGGAAAATGGACAATGGACAGCTAACTTCAGGTCAGGCCCTTTCTTCTGAACTGCAGATGTCTTGACCAAAAAAGCTGACAGTACAATTAATTCCCTCCACATCTGCTGCCAGACCCCCTTGAGTTCCTCTAGCTTCTTATTATTTCAGTTCATGAACTGACGGGTGATCAGTCTAGAAGCACTCTATTGTTTGGTACAGTTACAAGGACCAAGTGACCCATGTATCAAAATAAATGCTCAGCTCTCCAGAGCAAGCAAGTTTCATTGGGTGATTAACAGCCACTTGAAGGCTTTCGGTGTGAAACTCAAAAGTCTGTTTGGGCTTGGCAGGCTGGATATTAGCAGGGGAGAGAGAACCAGAGAATGGTCCTCAAGACCAAGAGAAGCTTCTTCACACCAATTACATTTTCAACCCTCAACCCCCAGGCAGAATCATCTTCATTCAGGACAATAATCTAGAAATCGTATTGATCTTTAGGGTGCCAAGGTAGGCACGACATTTACAACATGGGGCTTCAGAGTTCAATTTTGACATCCTCTAAAGAGTTTGTATTTTCTCACCGTGGGACGTGGGGGTTTTCTCCAAGTGTCCCGATTTCCTCCTACTACACAAAGCTGTACTGGTTAGATTGTCATTGTAAATTGTCCTGTGATTAGACTAGTGTTAAATAGGTGGGTTGCTGGGTGACACAGCCTGAAGGGCCGGAAGGACCCGTTTTGCACCACCTCAAATAAATCAAAAACATTTAAGAGAGGAGGGGAAATGATGCTAAGGCGGAACACTGGGGTAATAGGGTAGGAAGATGGAGGCACAAAGGCAACAGAACAGCTTGAGACTACTCAAGACATGGATACGGAAACAAGACATAGGACTAGATTAGGCCATTCAGCCCATCGAGTCCACCCCACCATTCCAACATGGCAGATTTATCCTTCTTAACCTCATTCTCCTGCCTTCTCCCCTTGACACCTTCACTAATTACAAAACACGAAATGCTGGAGGAACTCAGCAAGTCAGGCAGCATCTGTGGAGAGGAATAAACAGATGTTTGGGTAGAGACCCTTCATCAGGACTCAGTTGAACCTGGGAAAATACCTCATTAAATACAGCTTCCATTTACTGATAAACTGAAGGGACTGAATTGGGACACTACCGAGGGGCAAATTTATGCACCTACATACATCAGGAATTTTGCTGAGGTGTGTTGGTCAGGATGTGACATTCAACAAAAACTTTCAATAATAAAGAATACAGAATTATAAAAATAAAGTCAGAGGTTGATGTAATGAACTGATTATGGCTGCATTCTGTAGAGCAAAAACTGTTTCACTGTAGGAGTGTGCAGCTGACAGCAAGAGTACAAAATTTTTTACAAGTATGCGGAATAGCTGATGTAACTGCTGGATAGATTGCAGCCACATTTAATGAATTTTGGCACTTGGCCTTTTGGTGAAAAAATAGATTGGAGCCACTCCCCACTCTGTAGAGGTACTTTTATATCTCATCGTACACCAAGCAAGCCACTCGGGCCTATTGTAGGTACGTGGTGGCAATTCCACCGCCCCCCCCCCCCCCAAATCCACTGCTCCTACTGTTCAAAAATTAAGCAATAATCCAAGAAAACTTAGAATAAAGTTTCTTCGAAGAGATTTGTGTGACACTAGCATTACCAGCGACTCTGCCACAGATGATCCCAGGCCAAACGGCCCAATTCTGCTCATCATGTCTAAGCCCGGTTATGAAATGAAGAGGGTTGGGCATAGGGCTAGCAACTCCATCCTGCAAAAACCCAGAACTACAGAATCTCCAAGATGACATCCCTGAGGGTAGAAGGATACACCAAGAAGACAGGCCACATCTGGACAACTTGAGGGAACTGGCCAAGGACACAGGACTCTGCTGATCTGCTGCCAACAGCCAATGCCCCAGAGTATGATGGCTTAAGCAAGCATTATCAGCACTTGTCTCTATTGATCTTGCTACCTCTTATGGGTCCTCTGATGGACATACTACCTGTTGTGTTAGGAAAGAGTTCCAAGATCTAGAGACAATGACATGACATGAAGTTGTGACAAGTCAGTATTGTGCAACTTGGAGGGAAAATAAGAGGTGGCCTGCATCATGCGATTAAAAAAAGTGGTAACATTCTGTGGGAGGTTTGCAAGCAGTGCATTGTAACTCAACCCTCACTCCTGTCTTTAAAGGTTACACTGATCTCATGATACTTTGCCCAGGACACTCTTACACTGGTCGGAGGAAGATGTGGTCCGCTGAGGAAAAGCTTGAAAACTAGACCACCACCTTGCCCAGGAGGACTCCGAAGGCTCAGTTCTAAAGAGGGCATTTATTATCATCCTCTACAGGGGTACCAAGATCCAGATGGGGTGACTAACAGGAATTTTAGCCACCATCAACTAAAAGACAAGCAGAGCAGCAGCAACGCTGGAATTCAGAAGGTCAGGTAGCATCTGTGGAAGTGAGTAAACAGTCGATGTTCCACGTTGAGACCCTTCATCAGAACTGGAAAGGAGGGGACAGAAGGTAGAGTCATCTAGAAGCAAAGCAGGACCTTATAATCCTTCCAGAGCACCATGATGGAACTCGAAACCAAATCTTTAGATCATCCAGTTGGCTGTAGAGTACATGCCAAGGGACACACTGAAACTTGGGGCAGCTGCTGCAAGAGCTAGGTGGGGAAGGGCCAATGTAGGGTTCTTCTGCTATTGAACAGCGAGGGGCCAGGTTGGGTGAGGAAACCCCTCAATTTTTGTAGTAATGCACCCCCCCCACCCCAGGGGCCTCACAAGTGGCAGTAGTCCTATTGGTATGTAGAAATGTAACAGAACCTGCTTAAAATAGACTACAAATGCAAGAATGAAAGACATTGCATAGTTTATTCACGCAAATAATTTTATGAATAAAGCTTATTTTGATTATATTTAAAAATTCTAGTAATCCCTTTTCAGCAAAGGAAGTAGATTTTATTTGGCAGAGTGTATTGGAAAAACGTTGGCCCTTCACACAGTAGGATCTGACACAAGTTAACTTGGAAAATTGTGCTGGATAAACAAAAATATGGTGCTCAATAGTTAAAGAATACAATTAGAACACAGATCCTTTGGCCACAGTGTTAACTTGTTCAAACAGGAAGAAATTTCAACTAAAAAGTTGAAACAATGCATCTGGAACTGCGATTGAAGCAATTGGATGCTGAACTTTCTCCTCAATTGAAAGAGATTGCTTGCTATGCAGACAACTGCTTAATCTAATCTGTGAATAGCAGTCTGTGTAAGAGACTTGGACAAATGTACGAAAGGAAAAAAATGGAAGGGAAACAGACTCATCTAGTTAGATAGAAAATTCAATTCTTTAGATAGCATCTCCCCCGGGGTCCCTCCTTTTTCTTCCATGGTCCACTATCAGGTTCTTTCTCCAGCCCTTTTACATCTGTCACCTCCCAGCTTCTTACTTCAATCCTCTCCCCCAGCCATCTGGCTTTGCTTTTCACCATCTAGCTTGTCCTCATTCCTCTTTCTCTCTCCTTCCCCCACCCGCCCCCACCTTATTCTGCCTTCTTTCCCCTTCCTTGCCAACCCTGATGAGGCTTTCAGCCCAAAACATTAACTGCATTTGTCTCCATAGTTGTTGTCTGACCAGCTGAGTTCCTCCAGCATTGTTACACTCTGGATTTTCAGCATCTGCAGAATCTCATGTGTTTAGGAAATTGAACCATCATTGCTGATACCAGAGCCC